>NC_057864.1:153272210-153872210 GCF_019393635.1 Dromiciops gliroides | reverse complement strand
TCTCTATCTCTGCTTCCCCAGAGGAATCAGGCTGGGGAAACCAGCCTGGTTTTCTATGGGAGTCAGGCAAAGAGGCAGAGTTCAACTATCAATTATTCTAGGTTGAAGCTTAATCTGCCTAATCAAACACATTAGGGGTTGGGGATGTAGAAGAAAGAAAGTAGTAGGACCTGTTTGGAGTGATAGGGGAAATTAGAACTGAGATATCTGTAATGTTTTTGTATTAACTACATCAGATATAAATACAATCTTCCCCCTTGAAACATGGATTATGGAGGAGGGAGTGACCCTGAGTTTTCCAAGGTTATGCCAGAGGAGCCCAGGGCTGGCAGATCTTAATAACTTAGAAAGAGGCATAAAATCATAGAACTAGTACTAGAAGGGACCTCTCAGCAGCCAGCTAGTTCAGCCCTCTCATTGTACAGATGAACAAAGTGAGGATGAGACTCATAAAGCATCAGAGAAGAAATTTGAACCTGATTCCAACTTCAAAACGTTAGCCTGACACAGTTGGTGGCAGAGTGGATATAGAATGCTGGACCTGGAGTCAGGAAGATCACATCGAGCCTCAGACATTTACTAAGTGTGTGACCCTGGGCAAGTGGACTTCAGCTCTGTTTGCCTCAGCTTCCTAAACTGTAAAATGGGTATAATAATAGGCATAATAAAATGGGCCTAAAAATAAGAGTGGTTGTAAGGAGCAAATGAGATAATGTTTGTAATGCACTTAGCACAGTGCCTGATATGTAATAGGTGCTAGAGAAATGCTTATTCCCCATCCCACTTCCACCTCCACCCCCATCTGTGCTACAGTAATTTCATGGGTTGGTGTGTGTGTGTGTGTGTGTGTGTGTGTGTGTGTGTGCGCGCGCGCACGAGTGCTACATGAGGATCAGCCTGACTACGTCCTGGAGAGACTGCCAGATGATGAGTTTTCCTGGCCATAGCAACTTATTAAAGCAGAGGTTCTTAAGCTGGGGTTCATGAACTTTCTATTTAAAAAAAAATAACTTCAATAAATTAGGTTCTGTTTTAATCTTATATATTTTGTGCCTTTTAAAACATTCTGAGGAGTCCAGAAGCTTCACCAGACTGCCCAAAGGATCCATGACACAGATAGTTTAAGAATCCCTGCTTTAAAGTATCTGCTCAGATATGGGGGGGGGGGAGGAGTGAAGTATTTGTCTATGGAGAGAGAATGTGCAGTGATGAAATCATGGAAGGAAGGAAGGAAGGATTTATTAATCATCTATTATGTGCCAGGCACTTTACAAATATTACTTTATTTGATTCTCAACAACAACCCTGGGAGGTAGGTGCTATTATTATGCCCATTTTAAAGATAAGGACACTGAGGCTAGTAGAGGTTGTGACTTGCCCAGGGTCACACAGCCAGTAAGTATCTGAGGTTGGATTCAAATTCAAGTGTTCTGGATTCCAGGCCCAGCATTCTATTCATGGCATCACTTAAGTCAATAAACTTAAAAATTAACTTTTTTTTTAGACTCCAAGATAGCATTAGATGTGGGGAGAAAAGACCCAGAAGTAAGAGATATTGGCCTTTCTCTGAAGAGAACACATTAGAACCTAGCACTGGGATAAGAAGGCCATCTTCCTAGCTCTCAGCACCCCTTAGTAAGGGTCCTATTCTTTGAGCTCCAAGTCAAAGATCCCAGGAAAGAAAGACAAATGAAGCTGTGTCCAGGGCTTGAGTCTGTGTGAGGCCCCTGGAGGAGCGGAAGAAGCTGGAGAGAGACAACACAGCCTCCTGATAGGAGGAGCAGGGGAGGCGTGGTGCTGTGGGCCAGCAGTTGGGTCAGATCTCTGGCCAAAGCAAACCCTCCTCAGGGGTTGGGGTGCCGCTCCCTCCTCCTCCCCTCAGATATAATCAAAGGCAAACAGGAACCCTAGAGGGACCAGCTGTGTCCCTTGATCCCCATGCCCAGCATGACCATTAACCCCATCCTCCCTGCAGCTGATACCCCATCTCTCCAAGCTTAGGGGGACTTTGAAATCAAACCCAACCAGTGTTCATTGTTATAAGAAGCACTTATTGTCGGAACACACAAAAGACTTCCAGTTCCGCCCCCTCTCCTAGTGTCCCTCAGCCTTTACCTCTTCCCTCTGTGTCTCTCAAACCCTTTTTGTCCTGACCCCTGTCCTTTCCCTTCATTATGACCCAAGATTATCCTCCTTTTTGCCCAGGGTCCCCCTGTCCCCTCCCCCAAATGTCTACCAGTCTCTGCCTCTTTCCCTTCAATAGCTCTGCAGCCATTGACCCCTACCCCAGTTTCTCCCAGCCCCTGCCTCTTGTCCCTTAATGTCTCCTCAAAGTTATCCCCTCTCCCCGCAAGTCTTTCCCCAAGCCCTTCTCATCTTCCCCTGTATCATCCCAGCTTCTTTCCCCAGCCACAGTCCCCCTAAGCCTCTAACCTTCTTCCCACAACCTTTGTTCCTCTCCTCTCAATATTGTTCCAGGTCTGTCTCTGCCCAAGCTCCCTTCCACCACCAGTTACAGAAACTAAAAATTGAGAGGGTTCTCAGTTCATCTAGTCTGACCCACAATCTCTATATTTGCCACAAGAGCATTATCCCAAAGACCTCCAGTGAAAACTACCACCTTTAGAGGTAGCCCATTTTACTTTGGGACAATGCGAATTATCAGAAAGGTCCCCTTTCTGTGAGGTAGACTCTTCATCTTTCCACTTCCTTTCACCAGCGACTCCTACTTCTGCTCTCTTGGGCCAAAGAGAATAAATACAATCTTGCCTCCACGTGACATCCCTTGGAATATTTGAAGACAAAGATCGTGGTTCCTCCCACCCCCAACCCCCCACACCCAGCTTACTTGTGGGTTTTTGTCTGGACCTATGATTTTATCAGCCTGGGGAACTTCTGGTGTGGAAACGCCCTCCATAATAGACTGAAACCTAGGTCTATTTACAAGTTATTTCAATTAACAAGCATATATTAAGTGCCTGCCTTTGGTATTTGCCAAGTGCTGTGTGAGGCCTTGGGGAACTTAAAATCTTACAGGGTTACCTACCATGCTAAGAATTAAGTTGAGGTACCTTGCTATGGTCACCCAGTTTCTATGTGTCAGAGGCAAGATTTGAACCCAGGTTTACTTGACTTCAAGGGAGGCCCTCTATCTTATCAGTATGTGTAGTTAAATATGTAGCCCAGTACTTTAATGGACCTTAGGTCTCTGCCCCTCTCCAATCTGCTTTCCACAGTTCTTCCTTCTCTGGGAGCAGGTGTGACTTCCTGCACCCACTTCACAGATTCTCCCTTTCAGTGACAGTGCTCCAACCAGCAAATCTTTCACATTAGTACCATGCCTGGTACATAGTAGGTGCTTAATAAATGCTTGCTTGCTTGCTTGATTGATTGATTAATTCAGGCAGGCTAGGAAATGGTCCCAAAGGGTAGGCACTCTGTCTTAGAAGTAGAGCTGAGCATTAGCATTGGTATCTCTGGATAATGGGTAGGTGGGTGGGGAAGTGGAGGCATTGTGCATGTCATGCCCAGGGGAGCAAGTTTGCTCTGGGCATGGCTCCTGAGACATTGAAGCTTACTCCCCTACTTCTCTGTCTCACTGTCTCTGTCTCTCTCTGTCTCTGTGTGTCTCTCTCAGTGTCTCTGTCTCTCTTTGTGTCTTTGTGTCTCTGTTTCTATCTCTGTTTCTGTGTCTCTGTGTCTCTGTCTCTCTGTCTGTCTGTCTGTCTCTGTCTCTCTTTCTCTTTCACCTGTGTGCTTAACAGGGGAAAAAACAACAGAAAGAGACTCAGGCATGGAGAGAAAAGTCAAGGATGTAAACACAGAGAAAAAGGGAGTCGGAGAAAGACAAAGAGAAAGCTATTTGGAGAAGTAGAGATACTATGGCTAAAACTGAGGAGAGAATGAAAGGTAAAGACAAAGAAGAGAAAAGGGAAACAGGAGAGAGGCAGTGCCATAGGAAGAAGAGAGAGAGAGAGAGAGAGAGAGAGAGAGAGAGAGAGAGAGAGAGACCGACCCCCAAGAGACAAAGGAGAAGGGGAGTGGAGAGAAAGAAGGACAGAAGCAGGCAGCAAAAGCAGTGTGAGAGAAGAAAGAAGTTTGGTCTAGGCCCAGGAGATGGGGGTGGGGGATGGTGGTAAGACCAAAGATGGGTGAGACTGGAGGAGGGTGAGTTAAAAAAGGCTAGATGAGCTCCCTGCTCTCTGTTCTTCCCCACCCCCACCTCCTTCCCTCCCTCTCTCCTTCATGATCTTGAAACAACCTTCAAATCTGGGCTGGAGGCCCCAGGAGGTCAGTCACTTAGGAAACAAAACTGTTTCTTGGAGACCTTGAAAGCCCATCTGCAGCCTATGCACGTCCCCAACCCCCGCTTCCCTGGTGTGTGCCTGCACACACACACATTCTCTCATAGAATCTCACGTAGACACCCAGATTCTCTCACAATCACTTGGCTACACACACACACACACACACACACACACACACACACACGTTTCCACTCTACTGCACACACTCACATACAGCATCACACAGCTTCTCGAATACTCCCACATATTTAGATCTTCTCTCTCTCTCTCTCACACACACACACACACACACACACACACACACACACACACACACACACTCCTCTATATATATGAGATCTGGCTACAAAGTAGAGGCCGTGGGACATAGAGCAAGCACCAAGCTGGACTCAGAATCAGGAGATTGGGGTTCTAATCTCAGCTCTGCCACTCACTACCTGTATGACAGCCTCAATTTCCTCCTACGTAAAATGGGGGTAAAAATCCTTTTGTTTACTTACCTCAAAAAGCTGGAGTGAGGAAAGCATTTTGTAATACCTGAAGTGCCATGGAAATGGGAATTTATTATCAGTAGTAAATAGTTTGACTTAATGCTTGCTAGTTTTTCTCCTTCAGAAGTAGTTCCCCTTGGGGAAAACACGAACTTGCTTCATTCAGGTTTACAATCACTGCTCAAAATCCCTTTGAGCTCTTCTGAAGTTGCCATCTCTTTGGTGGATGCTTCCCTTGACACCCCCCCACTTCCTTTCCTCTCCACTCACCTATATTTTAAAATTCTCTCCCACATTGCCATGTTAACACATTAATAAGCTAACATATATGTATGTCTATGTCTTCATTCCCACATACATTCTCATTCACACTCAGTCACTTCCCCGGCTCCTCAGCTCTTGCCATAGCAAACCAAGCAAAGCTGCTCCCTGTCCTAGCCTTCTTCCTCGATCTACCAAGCCAAATACTCTTCTTGCCCCCTCCATTCCTCCCAGTTCAGAGCTGCCTCCTGCCCTGGCTTTCTGTCATTTCTCTCCTCAACTCTGATTCTCCTTCCAACTTCCACCCATCCCCCTGTCATTCAGGCCCTTTCCTCTCTCTCACCATCAATTCCTCCTTACTCTCCCCTAGAATCCCACTTTGCCAAAGGCCCCAGTCCAACCAGATGCCCAAAGGAAGAGAGTAGCCTGAGCCAGGTAGCCAGACTCAAGAGAGTGAGAAGGCCCATGCTCTAGTCCCAGACCCTGGGGATGTTGTCAGTGATGGGAGGGAAGGAATCTCTCTGAGTGGGGAAAGAAAGATACTGAAGTCCAGAGCAGAGAATCGACTCTCCAAAGGAGAGTAGAAACAGTAGAGGTTGGGAGCCAGGAATCCCACACTTAGACTGCAGGGCTCCATGCCCACTGAGGCCTTCCTTCTCATCTAGTACTATGGAAGTCTGTGTGAGCAGCAACCCAAAATCCACTGGATTTGCTTGGGGTTTGGGGCTGGCAAATGTATGGGATGATGGCACTGACCCCCTAACTATGCCGATTAAGCAAACAAGAGAAGACATAGTCCTAGCATTAATGGGGCAGTTTAGATACAAAAAAAAAAAAAGCAGTTTTCCTAGTCATTATTACTACCACAACCCTGGGAGATAAGGAAGGCAAATATTATTGTTTCTATTTTACAGGTGAGGAAACTGAGGCTCATGGAAATTTAAGTCTTACCCGTGATCCTATACTTAGCTGCAAGTAACAAAATGAGGATTTAACCTAAACTGCCTGACTCTAAGACCTGCTCTCTTTTTACTATTTTATGCTGTCTCTAAAGGGTGTGGGCATTGTAAGGTTAAAAATGGGATAACACTGGTTCTGGTCTCAATGGCTGAGCCTGATATTCTTTAAAAAAAAAAGCATAGTGCAGGGGCAGCTGGGTAGCACAGTGGATAGAGCACTGGCCCTGGATTCAGGAGGACCTGAGTTCAAATCCAGCCTCAGACACTTGATACTTACTAGCTGTGTGACCCTGGGCAAGTCACTTAACCCTCATTACCCCATAAAAACAAACAAACAAAAAGAAGAAGCATAGTGTGGTGGAAAGAACACTGATATTGAGTCAGATAACAGGGGTCTGTTGCCCAGCTCTTCCTCTTATTAGCTGTGTGACCTTGGGCAAGTCACTTTTCCAATTTGGACCTCAGTTTGTACGTCTATAAAATGAAAAGTGTGAATTAGAAGAACTTCTTTTCCAGCTCCTATGGTTCTCATGGGGTTATTTTTAACTATGGGAGAAATTCCGAGGCTGGAGATCTCCTTTATCTTTATTCCCATTTTACAGTTGAGGAAACTGAGGCAGACAGAGGTTAAATGACTTGTCCAGGGTCACACAGCTAATAAGTTTCTCTGGGCCCAGTCCACAGTACATTGTGCCACCAGCTTCCTCTAGTTTTTCTCATTTCCTTATCCCAGGGTCCCTTCTAACAAGATGTCCTTCCTGGTGTACAATATCAGTCCCTTCCTTTTCGCCCTTTCCTCATGCACCCAAAGCTCTTTAGAGAGCTCAAAGATTCCATCATCCTTCTGTACCTCAAACCTTCTTTCCTTTCTTTCTCCTTTTCTCCAGGCTGGATTACAGGGGAATCGTTAGCAGGGGGAAGGGAGGGCACTAAGTAGAGGTAGTCAGGGGGAACTTATGGGTCCTACCCTACCTCCAGCAGACATGTCTGTTCGGAAGTGGGCCGTGCCCCCACCGGATCCCTGTAATGGAAAATCCCAGCGGCATAGCAGGAAGGAGGGGGGCAGTTATTTGGGGAATTCAGGCAGGGGCCTTGAACACAGAGATCGGATTTGCCAGAGAGAACAAGCGATAATCCCTCTGTGGGGAGCTCCCCTCTGGAGTCGGAGACAGACCTGACTCAGCCTTGGAGAGCCCCCTGTTCCCTAGGACCTCAGCCCCTATGACAGGCCTCTCCTTGCTTTCTTCCTCACTCTTCCCCTGTCCCTGTGCCCCAGACAGCAATCATTCTCTTTTATAGATAACATCAGTTCCTCACTTGATCCGAAGAACCAGGGATATACTACTAGAAAATCTTGCCCTATCACAACCCTTCTCACCTTCCCTACTTTCACCCACTTCCCATCCCAGAAGAAGAAGTCTGTCAGGAGATGGTGGATATTCTTTTCCCTTCTTCCCTCTTCCCCTCTCAGTTCTTTCCTTCATCCCTCTCTCAGCTCTTTTTCCTCCTTAAGCAACAATGATATTCCCAGACTCTAGGGGCCCAGCAGACCCCATTCAAGGGTCATTTAATCTAACCTGTCTCCAGGGTGCACGCCATCAGGCTAGATGGAGTTAAAGGCATCTCTACCAGAAGAGATTACTTTTTCCATCAGTAATGACACCTGGATTCAATGATGAGATGACCTTAAACAAGTCATTTCACTTTGGCATTAGTTTCCTTGTCTGTAAAACTAAGGCATTGGACAAAAATTCCTCTAAGGACCCTTCCAGCTCTAAACCCTAAGACATGTTTCAGAATCTTATGTTCCTCCCTAGTAGGAAAATCTTGATGTCTAACCTCAGTCATTCAAGCTGTAGCATTTTAGCTCTTTCTCTGTGTCCCCACTGGAAATATAATAGTGATATAGTAATGATAGTTAACGCTTTTATAACTGCTAAACACTATACAAATATTTCCACTGATCCTTATAAAAACCATAGGAAGTAGGTGCCATTATTATTCCCATTTTGTGGATGAGGAAACAGAGGCAGACAGTGATACAGTGACGTGCCCAGGGTCACACAACTAGGAAGTGTCAAGTATCTGAGGTCAGATTTGAACTCAGGTCCTCCTGAATCCAGGACTGGTGCTTTATCCACTACACCACCCAGCTGCCCTCTGAGAGCACTTTTGAACTCAGGCCTTCCTGCTTCTGGGTCCAGCACTCTTTTCTCTTGTGCCACTGGGCTTCCTTTCTTACCCTTGTCCCATTCTGCAGACTCAAAAACTTATCAGGTTGATGTTCTGCCTCCCTTCCCATTCTCCATTTCCCCTTCCTTTTTAGTGTACCACCACCCTTCCCATCATCCTTCTTAACCCCTCTCTCCAAACATTTTCTCTCCTCTTGATTCTAGCCCAAATGCCAAAACAGGGACTGAGTGTTGTAACTTTGGGGCTCTAAGGAAAGGGAGCAAAAGAGGTTACCTCGTATACCACCCAACTGAAATGAATCCAGGGGCACCCAGGGACACTTTGTGGCCTTGGTCTGCCCCTCCCACATCAACCCTCCGATCTGAGTCCTGCCTGCTCTCCCGGGCTGATTAGACACAGGATTTGGAGCCCGTTGTCAGTGTTTTTGTAGACTGCCATTTAGCTTCTGGAGCTGGTGAGGAAGGCAGACATGGGCACCTTTGACACCTTTTAGTTAGAGGGCTGGGGAAGCCTTGCTCCCCCATCTCCAGGCCTGGGAGCACCTTCTCCAGAGGCTGCTCTGGCTTCCATATCTGGTCTTTCCTTCAGTGTATAAAGGCATCCTCATCTAAAGAACAGAATGCTGGATCTGAAGTCTGGTCCTGGCCATACCACGAACTTGCTGTGTGACCTTGGGCGAGTCACTTAACCAGTTTCTTCATTTGCAAAATGACAGCTTTGGGCTAGGCAGTCCCCTCCAACTCTAAAATTTTATAGTTCTATAAATTCCTACATAGGTGAGGGCTCTGGGTCGCCAATTCCTCCCCCCTACTATACACCACCCCTCCACCTTTCTCTTCCCTCTTCATGTGGCTTGAGGGTTGAGGATCTAAATGAACAGACCTCCCCCTCCAATCCTTTCTGTTCTTCAAGAACTATTTTGAAGAAGTTCCATTCTCTCCTCATCTCTACCCCCCCCCAAATCTCCCGGCTCCCTTGCTTCTCTCTGTTGGTGGCTGCCAAAGGCAAGTCAGGGAGACAGAGAGAAATTGGGGAAGGGAGGGCAAGCATCAGGACAAGAGGCTCTAAGGGGCTGGAGGGGAGGAGCCCTCAGGGATCCTATTTCAACAAGCGGCTCTTTCCCGAGCAGGAGAGGGGGGCAGAGGGGGAGAGAGACCTATTTAAAGCTACCCTGTTACTTCGGCTGTCTCTGTCCGTCTGACTCCATCTCCGCCTGTCCGAGTTGCTGATCCTTCCCATTGGCCTCTCCGTTCTCAGTCCCTGCAGCTCCTCTGCCCTAAGATGGGCCGCGGGGTGAGTACCCCTGAAAGCTGAGCCCACCCCCTCTGCTACCATGTCTCTTACCAAGCATGGAACTCTGAGGAAGGAAGGTTGGCAAAACAGGGACCAAGGTTGGGGGGGGGGTGGAGAAGAGAGAGTGGGACGTGGTAAGGAAGATCCAGAGGGGCAGTTCAGAGGTGGGCACACACACTCTCACTCACATGCACACACACTCACATGCATGCACACACACATATACGAAGTCATCCCCTCCACACCACTCCATTCCCATTACAGTCATTTACCCCATCTCCCACGCTCCAACCCACCCTGAACTTCTTCAAACTTACTTGTTAATCCTCTTCCTAACACTCCTGTATCCCCATTCACTTGCTGCTTTTCTTTCTCCCACCCTAAGTAGCCAAGTGAAGGGTCATCTGGTCCTGTTTGTTCCCAGGACCCAAAAAGATAGCCCCCTGGGACTGCCAATCCAAGAGGGTAGAGCACACTCTGGCTTATTGAGGGCTGGGAGGGGCGGAAGCTATAGGGATTCAGCATCTCATTCCCTGGGTAGCCAAGCAGCTCTGGACACCCAGTTCTCTGGGCACTGAGTGCCAGGGACAGCTGGGAGAGGTGGGGGGGAGGAGTGAAGGCCCCCCGCCATGTCCTGGGCAACATTGTCCTTGGGCTTTGGGCTATGCTCAGTGAGGATTTTCCCAGTGGTTAGTGAGAGCAATCTGCTCCCTTGTCCCTGCCCATGGCATTCTCAGGCAAAAGGAATGTCTGTTGAGCAGATTAAAGACCTTTTTCGGGCACTATCTTTTGGACCCCCCATGGGAAGCAAGGCCTGAGTTTGGGATAGTTGCAAGTATAATTTCCATCTGTGGAGGACTGACCCTATATCCCCTTATATACATCACAGCATTGCCAACCCTTTTCCTCTGGGAAAGGGCACAGTAAGAATGGGAGGTTTGGAGACAAAAACCAGAGCCAGTGGTTAGAAATGGAGAGGGTCTCTCCCTGCTGAGACTTCCCAGTGGACAAAAGAACCATGACGGGTCAGGCCAGGACACATCTGAGTTCAACAGCTGAGAAAGCTGTGGGGTGGGGACACCAGGGTTCCTGGGCTTGGATGAGAGCTATAAATAGAGAGTGAGGGAATCACAATGCGTGTGTGGCCCTGTATTTCTATGTCCATGAATGCATCTCTGTGTGTATGTGTATACGTGCATGTATATGTAGGAGGATGCCCATTGGTGTCTGAGTCTGTGTTGAAAGGATGTCAATGGAACTCCACTTGTGACGAGGCCCAAGTGTAGCTGCCATCCTGCATTGGTGGGGGCTGTACTTGCATCTTTCAGATAGAGAAATGTCTTTGGCCGTTAGATAGATGCCTTCGGGAGCTTATATACTCCTGAGTTTTTCATCTGAGCTTTGGATTCTGTAATAATTCTCCTGAAGGAGTGAGTTCCCAGTGAGCCTGCCAGGAGTATTTGGTATAAAGAGTGGATGGGAGATAGTTAAAGGACAGGAAGAGGGTCAGGCAAGAGTGCTCACAGGTGGGGGAGACAAGCTCTCCAACTGATTTTCCCTTTAGGACACCCAAGTTTCCTAGCAGTCCAAGAGGCACTGCTGGGAAGAGAATGCTGACTTAGGGACCCAGGAATGCCGACTTACAGGAAGATGGGTTCTATGGAAGCTGTAGAATTCTCCAGCTCACTGTTTAAGCCCCCACCTCCCAAGTATCTCTGGATGACCCTGAAACTCCCCCTTCAGTGCTTTAGGTTGTAATAATAGCCAGGTGGGGAAGGAAAACAGGCTCTGTTTCAGCGAAAGGAGGCGGAGTGAGAGGGGGGTGGCTGCAGTTTGGATTCTAGCCCATTAGAAAGGACCACCCTGTTCTTTGCAGTAGGACAGACTCCCCAGAATCTGGTTTCTAGGGTCCTGCTCCCCAACCCAGAATTGTCCACTTCCCATCAGTCTTATAAGGGGAGAGTCCTGCTGGTCCCCGGTCCAGAGCTGGTCTCATCTCATCACCCCACAGCCATGAAGGATGGCCTGGGCAGTGGGGGAGGGATAACAGTGTTGGGAGGGGGGGATGCCGGCCTTCTCCAGCTGCAGTGGGGAGGTGGCGTGGCGGGGGGGGGGGGCAGATTGGGCTGATTTCCAACCGCCCCCGCTCTGTCCCAGCCTCTGGCTTTCTCAGAAAGAACTCTCTGTTCTCCTTCCGCATTCAGGACCCTGAGAAGGGGAGAGTGGGTAAAGGGGAGGGGGGAAGTTAAGAGGCAAAGGGGTCCTTCCTTCCTCTCTCCCTTTCTTCCCTAGGCTGCCGCTGGCCCTGGCTCTCTGCGGGCTCCTGGCTCCAGAGCCTGACAATGCCTGCCAGGACAGGAGGAGGGGGGAGAGTGGGCAGTCTGTCCCAAGCTCAAGGCCTGCTGGGGAATGGAGTGGAATGGTGGGGGGAGAGGAGAAGCTGCTAAGAGCCAACTGCATCCTATGGCCAAGTTTCTAGGCTAGTAATTTAAAAAAAAATACACACTTGAATCCAATTTTCACATAATTCCTTTTATGTCAAAATACATATTAAATGTTCCTAACCTTGGTCCTTGTCCCTCTACCCCAAGTATTATCACCTCTCCCTGAAGAGTCTGTCAAGCCTAGAGAAACTACTGTTTGGTCTACTGCCTTAATCAGTCCTCTGTCTCACAACTGGTCCCTTGCCTCCCCAGCCAGAAACCTGCCTCCCATAAAGTATAAGGTCAGAGAGTTAAAAAAAATCCAAGGTTCTTGTTTATAAAATCAATCCAATCCAATGAGTTGTTCACAGGTCCTCCTAGGAAATATGGGGCAGGGAGAGGTAGGACTAAAAAGGAACCAGTCACAAACCTCTCCACATAGTGCGGAGGAGGAAACTGAGGCACGGAGGTGGAAAGAAATCTGAGGGGCCTCTTAGTGAGGTTGGATAAGGCCCCTAGAATGAAGCCAAGAAGTCCTGACTTCCAACCAAGCCTTCTCAGGCCAGCCTTACCACAAGGTCACTGTGTCCCTGAGTGGGGGTGGGGAGAAGAGAATGAGGAGAGTCTAAAGTGAAAAAGATCCCTTTCCGGTGAGTTCTTGTGCCCACACCGGAGCTGAGTCACCCCCTATGCTCTCGCTATCCCCACAATATGCCAAAGTGGACCTTTGGGCTGAGGCCACCCTAGAGGGAAATGCTCCTGACCCTGGGACAAAATCTTTTTCACCTTAGACCCCAGGAACCCAGTAGATGCCCCTGGACCCAAGGCTGTTATTCCACTTAAGGTGTTTACTTTAGCAGTGCCCTGATCTTAGCCCAGGGCCTGGCACAGGGTTAGTGCTTAATATCTACACTTGTTGGTCTGACTGTGGTTTGGCTAATGGGTTCCCAGAGGCTGGATCCTGTACCTGGGAATTCTTCTATTTGGGGAATATCCTGGCTCATTTCTCACCCTTCTCATGTCTGTGAGTAGGACCAAAACAAGGACACAAGATTAAGGGACCTCAGGGTGTCACCCTATCCCAAGAAAGGGAGGTGAAAATGGTAACCAAGGGCAGGCTTTCAGGATAAACAGGGCTCCCAGAAAAAAAATACCCCACACAATCCCATTCCCCAGATTCCATTCCTGCATTCCTCAAATCTCTCGCCCCTCTCATATCGCTGGCCCAATCTCTCAGGTTTCTCAACCCTAAACTCAATCCTCTTGCTGCCCTCACCCCACAGACAGAACTTCCCACCCCACTCATCCTCACCTCCCCCACAGGCTGTCTTCTCCAGGGCTCTCCCCTTCATTGTTTCTCTCTCAGATGGTCCCAGCTGGTCCTGGTCAAATACAGTTCTCCTGGCCTGCCACCTTCTCCTTTACTCCTTAAACAGCCTAGGATTTCTTCCAAGTGTGATGTTAAGACTGCAAGACTACAGGCTCTCTGAGGGACTTAGCCATCTTTATCTTTGTAGCTATCCTCTTGTTTCTTGCTCATAGTAGATACTTAATAAACCTTTATTGAATTGACTTGAATTCATAGCATCATAGATGGGGAATGAACCTTAGTTATCACCTAGTACAAATGACCCCTTCATTTTAACAGGTGAGGAAACCCCACAGAGGTACAATGATTTTCCCAAGGTCACATCTGTAATAAGTAGCAAAGTTGGGATCAAACCCAGGTCCTCTTGTTTCCCAATCCTGAACTTTTTCCACTGAACTCCACCTCCTTCAAAATCTCATGGAAGGCCAGCTAGGTTGCACAGTGAATGGAGTACTGGCCCTGGAATCAGGAAGACCTGAGTTCAAATCCAGTCTCAGACATTTATTAGTTGTGTGACCCTGGGGAAGTCACTTAACCCCAATAACCTTAAAAAAAAAACCCTCATAGAAAATCCTTTGGTTTTGGATCAGCATCGTTATCCTTAAGGGAAGCAGTCCCTGGTCCCTCTCTTCTTTCTTTCTAATTCCCTGGCATCAATTAATTCCTATCCTAGGCTGGCCGAGAGTACTCACCTGCCGCCACCACTACAGAAAATGGGGGCGGCAAGAAGAAGCAGAAAGAAAAGGAACTGGATGAATTGAAGAAGGAAGTAGCCATGGTGAGGACCACTGCCTGCCCTGGGGCCTGTCTTGTCCTTTCCATCCTTTAAGATGAGGCCTTCCTGAAGTGGGGAGACCTGTGTCGTTCCCAGGGATGACTGCTGGAAAAGTCCCAAGTGCCTTTCCTGTCCTTAGGTCCATCAAAACCACTTCCCTGAATTCCTTCCTTCCCTTGTAGTAATTGCCTGCTTTCCCCTCAGGATGACCACAAGCTGTCTCTGGATGAGTTGGGTCGAAAGTATCAGGTAGACCTGTCCAAGGTGAGTTGGGAAGATTCCCTTGTGGGGTAGGAAGAGGAGGCCCCACTTTGCTCCTGGTCTCCCCCACTCTCCGAGGGGGAACATCCCCTAGCATAAAATGTTCTCTGTCCTCTTGGTGTGACAGTCTGGGAAGGGTTAGAACTAGGACGGGGTGTTAGAACTGGAGATGGAAAAAGCCCAAAGAGGTTGATCAACTTGTCCAAAGGCACTCAGCCAGAATCATTGTCTCTGCTTCTTGAGTCAGTGCCCTTCCCACTCCACTGTAGCTCCATCACAGGGCTACTATGCATGAGATGATAGTATAACAGAACAAGAAGGTGGTGGGGAGAAGCTTCAGATGCAAACTTAGTCTTGAAGTAATCAAGGAAAACCCTAATGAATAAAGCTATTCAAAAGCAGAATGGCCTCTCCTAGGGAATAGTGGATTCTGCCTCACGGGAGATCTGGCAGAGGCTCAATGATGTCTCATTGGGCGTGCTATAAGGGGGATTCCTATTTATGTAATTCCTGGAATCTCCTCTAACACCCAGATTCTCTAATTCTGTCAAATGATAAACTGTGTAGTCCCAACTCTGTGTCCAAAAGATTTCTCCTCAGGAGAATGGGAAAAGAAGGGCTGAGAGCAGAGGCCTTTTGAGCTGCCTTTCCTGGGAGGGAGCCCCATCTATGGCTCTCCCAAGCCTGGCCTTGCCTCTGCTGTGGGCTCGGAGACCTTCACTCCTGAGGGCTTTAAACTATAGAATAGGGGTGGGAAGAAAAGAAGCTATTGGGCCTAGCTGGGAAAACCAGAGATAGAGAGGCAGAGGGGAAAGGAAGAAGAGAAAAGAGTGAAGAGGAAAGGAGACAGGGAGTGGTAAGGTACCTGTCTTGGCATATCTGGTGACTGGTTCAGTACCAAGGCAGTAAAGAGTCAGAGTGATTAAACAAGAAAGGACCTTGGAAATCACTGAGTCTAATCCTTTTATCCCATTTCCACAGGGCCTCACCAACCAGCGGGCCCAGGATATCTTGGCCCGGGATGGACCTAATGCTCTCACTCCACCACCCACCACCCCTGAATGGGTCAAATTCTGTCGGCAGCTCTTTGGGGGCTTCTCCATCCTGCTCTGGATTGGAGCCCTGCTCTGCTTCCTGGCCTATGGTATCCAGGCAGCCATGGAAGACGAGCCATCCAACGACAATGTGAGTCTATTGTCCTGTGTGGTTAGCCCTGCCTTCTAGCCCTTCTTAGCCTGGAACCCCCAAATCCCCAACCTCCAGAACTAGACCCCTGAGCAAAGTCCCTCATGTACAGAACCTGGCACTTGGCTGGGCTGTGACTCAGAGATGAGGCTGGCCCCTGAGCTGGAGATTAAAACAAACAGCAAAAAAATAAGCCTCATATATTTGTGGTCAGCAGCTTGTAAACCCTACCACCACTGCCAAGGCAGAGTGGTGATGGTGGTGGTGGTGGTGATGATGATGATGGGTAAGGCATCATAGCGAGTGGGTAAAGCACAGGACTTGGAATCAGGAAGAGATATGAGTTCAAATTTTACCTTGGATATTTACTCATCTGTGTAACCTTAGGTATCACCTAACTTTTCTGCCTCAATTTTATCTGTAAAATGAATATAATAATAGGTTATTGTGAAAATTCAATGGTGTTGGGGCAGCTAGGTGGTGCAGTAGATAAAGCACTGACTTTGGATTCAGGAGGACATGAGTTCAAATCCAGCCTCAAACACTTGACACTTACTAGCTGTGTGACCCTGGGCAAGTTACTTAACCTTCATTGCCCCCCCCCACACACACACACAAATTCAATGATGTCTGTAAAGCCCTTGGGCAAACTGTAAAGTGTTATATAAACGGGAGCTTTTAGTAATAACACCCCACATTTTTACAGCACTTGAAAGTTTGCCATGCACTTTTCTTGCAATAATCTTGTTTAATAGATAGGGAAATGTTATTTTCATTTTACAGATGAGAAAACTGAGGTACTGAAAGGTGAAGTGATCTTCCCAGGATCACATATATGGGAAGTAGAAAAGAGAGGGTTTCAAGCCTAGAGGTCTGACTGCCCATTATGCCCTGTTGCCTCAAGGATTACCCCTTCCTCATGGAATCAATTGTTGCTGATTCACTCCTTAGTAATAGCTTTACTCTCATCCCCTTTATGTCTCCCCAACCCTATCAAATCTACAGGATTAGGGTCAGGAAAGAGAATTCCCTCTGTTGACACTCCTACCTTCTGAGGCAACCCACTCAGTGGGAACCAAGCAAAGGCGTGCTGGTAAATATTTAAGGACAGGCTTTCCAGTGGGGAAAAAGTATACACATGGCATGCTTTTAAGTTGAATTTGCATTAACCTTTTCTCTATCACTTTGAATCTAAACAATCAACAAAACAATAAATCAAGACCTGATTTGTTGCATTTTCTGATTTCCAAGATGTAGATATTCATACTGATTTTTTTTTTTTTAGTGAGGCAATTGGGGTTAAGTGACTTGCCCATGTTCACACAGCTAGTAAGTGTTAAGTGTCTGAGGCCGGATTTGAACTCAGGTACTCCTGACTCCAGGGCTGGTGCTCTATCCGCTGTGCCATCTAGCTGCCCCATACTGAAAATTTAATCATCTCTCCTAAGCCCAAGTGGCCTCCAACACACCCCCAGAACCAGAAATCTTCTGCTTTGCATAAAATGATTATATTCTGCAAGGCCGGCTGCTCTTACTCTGGAGCAGCTGCTTTTCCTGGGATCAGGTAGGAGTTAAGACTTTTTTTCCTTCTCCAGCTCTACCTGGGTGTGGTCCTTGCAGCTGTGGTCATTGTCACTGGCTGTTTCTCCTACTATCAGGAGGCCAAGAGTTCCAAGATCATGGATTCCTTCAAGAACATGGTGCCACAGGTAGATGACATGGTTGGATTTGGGGTAGAGCTGTAAGAGTTTCTGAGGGATACAATCTCTTCTCTGTTTCCCCTGCTCACTAATATGGAAACTTGCTTAGGGGAAGCCCCATTGTTTCTTCAAGTCATGATAAAGTTCTGAAGATAGATGCAGAGGAGGGAGAGTCTTTTGCTTTCCCCCTAGGTGGGTAAGGGTGTGAAAGGGCAGAAATGGGAAGGGAGGGAATAAAGGAACATAATGGAGGTCTGAATGGTACAGATGCTTTCACCATCTTCCCATAGCAAGCACTGGTAGTTCGAGAGGGTGAGAAAATGCAGATCAATGCAGAGGAAGTGGTGGTAGGAGACCTGGTAGAGGTGAAGGGTGGAGATCGTGTTCCTGCTGACCTCCGGATCATCTCTTCTCATGGTTGCAAGGTGAGTAGGTAAGGGTCAGGTTGACTGGGAATGGCCGTGTTGATGTAAGGTTGAGTAGATTACAGAAGATAGGGACAAGTCGGACTTGGCCAACTGTCATCCTATCCTATCCAATCATATCCATCTGATTTTCCTATCAGTAGAGTGTCTATGGATTATCTTTTTCTTCTGTTGTTTATTCTATCTGTACAGTTATGATGACTAAATGGTTAATGTCTTGAATTTGAAATCTAATTGGATGTCTCCTCATAGGTTCAAATCCTGTTTAGGGTTTACTACCTACTCCATTGAGATCTAGTGGGGAAAAAAAGTACTTTGTAAAGTTTTAAAATGTATCATCAAAGTGGGCTGTTAATACATTTTAAATCATTCTAGTGAAATAAACATGGCCCAATGCTTATAGAGAGATATGGACTAGACAATAGTAACACTGGTGTATTTGAGTAGTGAGACCCAAAGATCATAGTATCATATATTTAGGGCTGGAAGAGACCACTAAGACTACTTAGTCCAAGATTCTAACCCAGGTCTCTCGATTCCAAGTCCTAGCATCTAACAACAGAATTGGAAAGAATTGGAAAAGACTTCAGAGACTATCTGATCCAACCTATCCCTGAAAAATAATCCCCTCTATAACACAACTAACAAACAGTAATCTAACTTTTGCTTGAAGAACTCTTAATGAAGAGGAAAATGGTGCCTGCTGGGCTAGCCCATTCCATCTTAGGCTAGTCCATTCCACTTTGAGATAGCTCCAATCGTTAGGAAGCATTCCTTACATCGTCTAAATTCGTCTCTTCAACGTTCATCCCTAGCACCTAGTTTTGCTCTTGGGAACCAAGCCAAATAAATCTAATACCTCTTCCATATGACTGTCCTTAAAATTCTTGGACAACTAGCATGTTCTTCCCAAGCCTTCTCTTCTATAAGGTTCTCAAGATAATCTTTGTATGCAATTATCATGAAGCCCCTCTATAGCCTTGTTACCCTTCCCTGGAAGCTCTCCAGTTTATCAATGTCCTGAATCATGGTATGAGAACTGACTACAACCTTCCAGATGTAGTCTGGCCAAGATAGAATGGTGGCACTGCCATCTCTCTCAGGCTTTGACACTGTGCCTCTTAAATCAGCCAATGATCTCATTCAGTTCAATGACTTTTTTATCACAATGCTGACTCATATGAAGCCTGCAATACACTAAGACCCCAATTCTTTTCAGAATGGTTTTTTTTTGCCCTATCTCATGCTTACAAAATTGATCTTTGAACCCAAATGTTAAGTTTTTACATTTCATCTGATGAAATTTCCCATTCGTAAATTTGGCACAACATTCTATTTCTTCCAGACCCTTTTGGGATCCTGACTCTGTGACTTTTGTGTTAGCTTACCCTTCCTAGCTTTGTATCATCTGTACATTTCATAACCGTGCCATCCATGCCTTTATTTAGGTCACTGATAAAGCTATTAAGTAGTGCAAGACAAACACAGGAGAACAAGCAATAGTTCCCTACGGAAGTCCACTAGAGACTTCCTTCCAAGATGACATTGAGCTAGCTGTGTACCACTGCTCTCAGAGAGACAGTGTGGAAAAATAGAATGCAAGCACAGGTTTTCAGATTAGAGACCTAGTGTTCTTTCTACTGAATAAGGCTGATTCTAAGATGTCTTTGGCTACGTGTACCGGTGATTAAGTAGGTCTGGGCTTTTATCTGTGTAAATAAGAGCAGCTAGGCGGTGCAGTCGATAGAGTGCTGGACTTGGAGTCAAGAAGAATCATCTTCCTGAGTTCAAATCTGGTCTCACACACAGCTGTGTAACCCTAGGCAAGTCACTTAATCCTATTTTCCTCCATTTCAAGTCACTCAGTTTCCTCATCTGTAAAATGAACTTGAAAAGGAAATGGCAAACAGCAAACCACTCTAGTATCTTTGCCAAGAAAACCCCAAATGGGCTCACAAAAAGTTGGACACTACTGAAACAAGTGAACAGCAACAACATCTGTGTAAATGCATGTCTATCCGATGAATCTTCACACTGTCTCTTTATCCTCAGGTGGACAATTCATCCCTGACAGGCGAGTCGGAACCACAGACCCGTTCCCCTGAGTTTACTCACGAGAATCCCTTGGAGACCCGAAATATCTGCTTCTTCTCTACCAACTGTGTAGAAGGTGAGAAGCATAGCCAGAATGGGTGCCCTCGAAGCTCCACAAAGAAATGTCTGATGGGGAGAGTGAATAGTACTTCCAGATGAGACCCATCCCAATATCAGTGAGGTTGTCCTACCCCCCCCACCACCACCACCACAATAAGCAAGTAAGGAAAGCTTCACCAAGAGTGATCTGGGCTCAGCTGTGATGCTGTGCCCCTTCTCATCTGGGATAGTTCTTTACAGTGGTAGAACTGTGAGGTGAGATACAGAGAACAAGGCATCTCAGTGTCTTTGGGGTGCTGGCCGGGGGAACAGCAGCATGGTGTACTGGGTGGTCTTCGAGCCAGGAAATCTGACTGTGGAGCCTGGCTATAGTACTTAACAACTATGTGACTGTGAGCGAGTCTCTTAGATTCTCTGAGCATCATGGAATCAAAGGTTTAGAGCTAGAAAGGATCTGAGTTCATCCGGTCCTACCTAACCCTCAGGGAGGATACTGAGACCCAGAGAAGTGAGATGTCTTGCCCAAGTCATTCAGGTAGTGAGCACCAGAGCAAGGATTCTAAGGCAGGGACTCAGAGTTCTGGTGTACTTTCCATTGAACTTCACTGCCTCTTTAGCTTTGCCATTTGTAAAGTGGGAGAGATGATACCTTCACTACCTCCCTGATGGGGAGGATGTGCTTTGTAAACTATCAAGTGCTATATAAAAAAGAGGTAGGGGTTGAATGAAGAGAAGGAGAAAATCCCCAGCTCACAGGAAATAGAACTGAGGTTTAGTCCAGTGGTGTCAAACTCAAATAGAAATGGGGGCCACTAATTCACACATAAGGATCTCTAAGGGAGGCACAATGAATTTGTTTTAAAATGAACTGTTTTCCATTTTGTTAATTGTATTTAAATTTGGCTTTGAATTTGGAAAGCTGGTTGACTGTGAGTTTGACATCTCTGATCTAGTCTAACCACACACCCCCTCATTTAACAGATGAGGGGACTGAGGCCTAGAAAAGTAAAGTGACAGGTAATGAACAAAAAAAGGATCTGAGCTCAATCTCTGACTCTGAATCTGCTAAATCATATTTGAACTGGCTTGATCTCTTTTGATGGCTGCAGTTTCATTTCCTCTCACCTGTTGCCCTCTTATCTTTGCTGGAGGCATGGCTAGGAATAGAATCTGATTTCTCTAGGCTAAAGGGAAGCCCAGACAGAGGTAAACATGGTGAAGCTGGCACTGCCTGGGTACAGACAGCTAAGCCTCTGGAGGGGATAGTTCAAGCAGGAAAAGAACCAAGGTGCTTTCCATTGTTGAAGCCGGCAGTGGGCAGAAAAGGCTCCCCTGGGAGGCAAGGGAACAGGGCTGACTCTTACTCCCCTCCCTGTCACCCTGAGACTTTAGTGACTTTTGAGAGCCCCTAGAAGCAAGTACATGAGCCCCAGGGACACAGAACCAAACTCATCTCCCAGGGGATCTTGGGTTTGTCTGATATCATATCTTTCCTCAACTTGAATCTTCACCCTCATCCTAGAGAAAGTAGCAAATGTGGTATTTACCTCTCTCCTACTTAATCAGAGCCCCAGACTAGAAGGGAGCCCTAGTTGGGGAGAATCATGCTGGAGGGGCAAAAAGCAGCTCTTGGATTAGGGAACTCTGCATTACTTCTAGGCTGTATCCAAGTTAGGTGCCAAGTAGGTTGTAAGCCAATCCCTGGCATAGATACACAGATTGTGTTCATTCTGTCCTTGGGACCAAAGAGCATAAGATTTAGAAGAACTTGAGGGATCATCTAATCCAACCTCATTTCACACCTGAAGAAACTGAGGGCCAGCCAGAGAGGGGAAGGACCTCCTCAAGATCATACTGTTTGTAAGTAGTTGCTGAGCCAGGGTTTAAACACAGACCTCCTGGCACTAAAATCCAGAGCTCCTCCATAGATATCAGATGTGAAATTGATCCTGATATCTTCTGTACTCCTAGCCTAAATCAGCTGCTCCCTGAAAGCCCCAGGGGACATTGGGTCCAGCCCAGACCTAGTGGCTTTAGAGATTTTGTGACCTCACTGGTCATCCAGTTCTTTCCATTCCGGTGTGATAAGAGTGCTGAGGGAAAGGTCATTTTAGGAAGGGACTGAAGGAAAAGGAGGAAGAGGTTGGAGAAGGAAGACAATTGGACCTTAGGCCTCAAAATTTGAATTCTGTAGTATATAATTCTTTCCTGATCCATATATTTCATGGAGATACATGGAGCTCATAGGCTTATTGGTAATTAGGTAGTACAATGGTTAAAAAAACTGTATTTGGAGCCAGGAAGACCTTAGTTCAAATTCAGCCTCAGACTCTTGCTAGTTGTGTGACACTGGGCAAGTCACAATGGGTATAAAAATAGCACCTGCCTTCCAATATTATTGTGAGGATCAAATGAGATAATATTTGTAAAGTGCTTTGCAAACCTAAAAGCACTATGTAAATACTATTTTTATGTTAAAGCAGAAAGGGATCTTAGAATTCACTGAGTCTTCTCCTCCCCGTCATCTCACAAATGAGAAAGCTGAGTGACTCCCAACTTCGTACAGTAAGCTGGGGAAGTAGGATATGAACCCAGACATTTTGACTTTATAGTCTCTTTCCACTGTACCACAAGCTCTGCTCATATTAAACATCATTAATTGATTCTGCAAAACACAATACTAGGCCACCCACTGCTACAGGGGGCAGTGAGTTCCAAAGGAATCATGTTAGAAATTTTACATAGGGACAGTTAATCGCTTGAGCACCATTAGAGCTGAGCCCATGACTTTTGGAGCACGATGTGTTAAAATTTTATTGTGAAGCAATGTTAGCTGGGGAAATGTTATGCAGAATATGCCTAGATTCAGTGCCTCTATCCTGTATGCTTCTATCTTGAAGAAGCCAGAATTACAATGATGACCCTTATTAGCCCAATTTGTACTTTTTCGCAATCTATACCTTTCCCCCTAGACCCAATTAATATTCTATGTAAACACACTGGGTCTTTGTCATTTGCATTGGGTCTCCCATCGTTTGTGCTCATTTGTTTTTTCAGAAAAGCTTGACAAAATATTCCTTCCCCCTTCTAAAACTCTAGCTTAAAAGAACAGGCAAAGGTTCTTAGACATCCATCCAAGGAGCTCTTAGTGCCTCCTATACAGTGCTTGACTTCTAACAGCAAGGCCCCTCAAAAAAGATTTCCTTGTTTGTCTTGAGGGATGAGGAACGTCCATGGTAATCACTGCTGCCAGTGTGGTTCTGTTATTACTGCTGAAAAGCAATGTCCAAGCTTTTGTTTAATCTCCTGAAAATCACAACTTCTCTCTCATTTGCAACATTTCTTCATGGGTGCCAGAAATATGTGAGAGGGGGCTACATGGAATTTAACTAAGAGGAAGTGGGTGGGATCAGCACCTTAGAAGCTCAAGAGTTGGGAGGGGCCCCCGAAGTATCCTAGTTCTGCAGAGTGATTTATTTGTCGAAGCAGGACTAGGGTTTACCTCCCATCTATCTGACCTCTCTAACTAGTTATGCTGTTAGGCAGCAAGGTGTCTACAACCCCCTTAGGAAAGTATCATGGGAGCAGCTAAGGTAGCATGGTGGATAGAACACAGGCCCTGGAGTCAGGAGAACTTGAGTTCAAATTTGACTTCAGACACTTATTAGCTGTATGCCCCTAGGCAAGTTGTTTAACCCTAATTACCTCTAAAACAAAGCAAAAAGGAAAGTACAATGGAAAGATCCCCGTAATGGAAAGCAGAGGACCTGCATTCTAGTCTCATCCCTGTCATTGACTCACTGTCTGATCCAAAGCAAGTCATTTCCCCTCAACTTCTTCAACTGGTAAATGATTGGAGCAGTTGAATTCTAAGTCCCCTTCTAGCCCCAATATTCATTTGGATTGTTTTTTGTATCTGAGTAATACTCCTAGCAAGACGCCCCCTGTAGTGTGCCCTGATGGCCTGATCCAGGTGTCCCCTCCTTGTATGCAGGCACAGCCCGGGGCATTGTGATTGCTACAGGTGACCGGACGGTGATGGGCCGCATTGCCACTCTGGCCTCAGGACTGGAGGTTGGCCGCACACCCATTGCCATGGAGATCGAACACTTCATCCAACTGATCACTGGAGTGGCCGTCTTCCTTGGCGTCTCCTTCTTCGTGCTCTCCCTCATCCTGGGCTACAGCTGGCTGGAGGCCGTCATCTTCCTCATTGGCATCATCGTGGCCAATGTACCTGAGGGGCTCCTGGCCACTGTCACTGTGAGTGGGTAGGGCCGGGAAGGGACAGGAGGGTGACTAGACGCCATTTTATTAACAAGCATGGGTGTCCATGATCTTACTGCCTTGTGAGTCTTTGTTGATTTGAATTGAACAGAAATTCTTTCTGGCACCTGGGATGGAGTTGTACTCCACAAGCCTTCCGCAGCACAGCAGGAGTTTGCATTGACCTAGCAAATATGGCTACAAAGGGAAGAGACAGTGCAGTGTTGTGGAAAGCAGATTGCATTTCCACTCAAAAGACCTGGGGTCTAATTTAAACTCTGACATTCCTCTCTGAGACTTTTTCCTCATTGGTAAAATACCTAATTCCTCCCTCCCCAACAGCCCGTCCCAGAAGGTGGAAATAAGCATTTATTAACCACCTACTATGTGCAAAGATAGGCACTGTGCCTGTTGCAACTATTGTCTTCTTTGATCCTCACAACAGCCCTGGGAGGTGGGTGCTATTGTGATTCCCATTTCATAGTTGAGGAAACTAGGGCTAGCAGAGATTGTGACTACCCAGAATCACATAACCAATATGTGAAGTCATTTTTGAACTCAGGACTTTGTGACTCTAGGTCCAGCACACTATCCACTGTACCACCTTGTATTTATTTTGTACAGTGAGGGGGCAGCTCAGTGGATAAAGCACTGGCCCTGGATTCAGGAGGACCTGAGTTCAAATCCAGCCTCAGACACTTGACACTTACTAGCTGTGTGACCCTGGGCAAGTCACTTAACCCTCATTGCCCAACCAAAAAAAATTTTTTTAATAAAAATAAAATAAAATAAACACTTTTTAAAAACAGGGATTGAAAAAAACTTGCACTCATTCCTTCAGAGGATTATTGATGAAAGTCAAATTAAATTATATAGGTAAAGTACATTTAAAACATGCATTTCTATAGACATGTGAGATATTGCACCTCATTGCTTTTTAATTTATCTTCATTATTAATAGAATTATCTCATTTTATATTTGTATGCCACAGTGCCTGGCACATAAAAGGCACTTAATAACTGGTCAATTGATCAATTATTATTTTTATGAGGATACTAAGGCTCAAAGGTTAAGTGGTTAATCTAAAGCCACATAATATTAAGTGGCAGAAGCAGAGCCCAAGTGCAGGTGTTCTATATGGTATTTACAATCTTTTTTAGAGCTAGCTCTATGATTCTATGATTTTTTTTTAGTGAGGCAATTGGGGTTAAGTGACTTGCCCAGGGTCACACAGCTAGTAAGTGTTAAGTGTCTGAGGCCGGACCAAGTGCAGGTGTTCTAAAACCTTCAGGCTGGGGACCTACACCATCGGGAAAAGGTTAAAAACAGGTAGGCCCTGAACAACAGCCACAAGGGTCCCCCCCAATGATAATTTTAATGAAACAAGTTGGGAGTGAGGAGGTGGAGCCTGAAGTGAATGGTCCATCTGTTCTGTAATCTAGCTGTCACTTCCAATGCTGGGCTACAGCAGCCATCCTAGAGGCACCATGAAGTTACTTAGACCTCCAAGTGATGTTGTTTGGTAAAACTGAAGTCTAGAGGAAAGGACCCAGACTTGGGAAAGTAGGTTCAAGTCCCAGAATCAGAAAAAGTGTTGTGTTGTGTTGTTCTAACCCTATGGAAGGAAATGTCTGAGGAGATGTCAGTCCCAGAAATCCAGTACCCCTTAGTATTTACTTTCTGGAGTACAGAGTTGGGATACTTCAGCCCTGACCTGAACCTCCTCATTCACACCTTGGAGAGGGAAGGAAGGGTGTTTCTGCTTATTCTCCTCTGCCTTTACCTGGTATCTGAGCGGTATAGAATGAAGAATGAATGCCTAGTTACAACTACTCATCCCCAAGTCTATTATCAGGATGTGCTGAGGGAAAGGGGGAAAAGAAGTATTCTGAGGAGGAGAGTTAAGAGGCAGAATCACCTCTTACCTCCCCACATATGCATTCACTCCACATGGAGCTTTGAGTTCTCTTCAATTTAGGAGAGAAGAGAACTGTTAATGCACTTTGCACACTTAACCTAACTACTACCCTTTTCGAATCCATGGGCTATACATATAGCCTCCATTTTCTCATTACTCATTCATTCCTGAACTCTCAGCTTCCACTGAAACTGTTCTCTCAAAGGTCACCAATGACCTAATCACCACAGCCATCAGCCTTTTCTCACCCTTCTTGACCTATCTGTGGCATTTGATACTGACATTTCCATTCCTTCTCAAAACTCTCTCCCTTGGCCTCTAGGACATTACACTGTCCTGTTTCTCCTTTTTTTCCTCTACCTCCTTCATGGCTCTTCTTCTTCCTCTTACCACCTAGGATCACCCAGGAACCAGTGGGTGTTCCCTAAGGTTTTCTCTTTAAAATATCTTCCATTCACTGTTTTCTTTTGGTCTGTTTTTTTTTTATTTTACCAAAATGTGCATTACTCCTAAATCTCTTATCTATACCAGACCTCTCTCCAGAGTTAAAAGAGCTAATATGCACCTGCCTGCCAGACATTTCCACTTGGATGTCCCCACAATCACCTCATCTCAACACATGTAAAACTGAATTATCTTTTACCAAAACTAGTGCCTGTTTCTGGCTTCCCTTGTTGTTTTTTTAATAGTAATATTTTCCTAACACAGGCACCCTCAGATTAATTTTTACTTTTATCTTTGCCTTATTCCCACACCCAACCAGCTGCCAAATCCTGTAGATTCTAGCTCTGAGATGTTTTGTACATTATCTCTACTTTCTATTCCTACTTCTCCTGTCCTGAGAACCTGACTAAATGCATCAACTGTGTCAGGTGATTCAGGGGAATTAAGTATGAATAAGATAAAATATAGGCCAAGGCCTCGAGGAACTTATGATCTAGTAGAAGTTATAAGAAAAAGCACACAAATAACTACAGTACAAAGCTAATGATATGCTTTGTATCTTTGGTACTTCAAGAAATCCTGATTTCATCTGTGTTCCCACTACCAATATAGAATACAAGCTTTCAAGAACAGGGGAAATAACATAGTACAATGGAAAGAATACTGACTGTAGGTGACCTGAATTTAAATCTCACCTCTGGCCCTTATATACTCTATGACCTTGGGCAAGTCACCTAGCTTCTCTGTAAAATGCAGGGGCTGGATTAGATGGTCTCTGAGGTTCCTTCCAGCTATAGATCTATGATTCCATATATAAGCTATTATTACCCCCATTTTAGAGATGATATCAGGAGTCAGGAAGATTCCTCTTCCTGAGTTCAAATCTGACTTCAGATACTTACTACCTGTGTAATCCTGGGCAAGTCACTTAATTCTGTTTGCTTCAGTTTCCTCATTTGAAAATGAGCAGGAGAAGGAAATGACAGACCACTACAGTATCTTTGCCAAGAAAATCCCAAATGGGGTCATGAAGAATCAGACATGACTGAAAAATGATTGACAAAAGTGGCTAAGTTATTGAGGTTAATTAGGATCAACCTGGGGATGGATCTCTCCAGACTTAACTAGTTTGATTCTTGGATAATAGGATAATATATGTATATACCCATACTTGAAGCCTTTGCAATTTGGCAAGAACTATTCTACTAGTATAGCCTTTAAGAATCCAGAGTTACCTTCACATCACCATGAGATCTGGGAGCAGAACTTTCAAGCTATAAGACATAAAACATAAAATCATGTGAAGTACAGAGGAGAAAAAGATTGAATCTTTTTTGTGAGGCAATTGGGGTTAAAAGATTTGCCCAGGGTCACACAGCTAGTAAGTGTCAAGTGTCTGAGGCTAGATTTGAACTCAGGTCCTCCTGAATCCAGGGCCAGTGCTTGATCCACGGTACCACCTAGCTGCCCCCAAGATTGAATCTTTCTTAGAGGATGTAGCTTCTTGAAGTGGTAGGAAATAAGGTTGGAATGACAGGCTGAGGCTATATTTGATAAATTCATGCTGTCCATTGGCAATGGAGACCCATTGGAGATTTTAGAGCAGTGGAGAGATGTGATACTTTGACAGTGTAATGTGAGATGAATTGTAGAGGCATAGCCTAGAGGCAAGAAAACTCAAATCATAGATTTTTAAGACTGAAAGAGACCTTAAAAACTATTATAGTCTCTTCATTTTATTGAATATTCTCCATTTTACTAGTGAAGAAAAGAGGTTTACACTCAGGTAATAAGTAGTAGTTAGGATTTTACCACAGGCCCTCTAGCTTCAAAACAGGTATGCTTTCCACTACACAATACTGCCTCTTGACTAATTAAGAGTCTATTTTAATAGTCCAGGAGAGAGGCAATAAGGGTCTCAACTAGCAGCAGGAATAGAAAGGAAGAAACACGTGAAAGATATTTCAGAGGTAGAAACAAAAGGGCATTGCATCTGATTGGTTATGAGGGCAAAGAATAGAAATAATTCAAAGGTGATTCTGAAGTTCCGAACCTGGATAACTTAGAGAAAGGTGGTACCATGAACAGAAATGGGAATATAAGGAGGGAGACTTGCCTTGGAGATGATAGGTTTCGTTTTAGATATGTTGAATGTGAGGTTCTGGAAGGACTTCCAGGTAGAAATGTCCATTAGGTAGTTGGAAATATGGTGCTCAGAATATCTTGGAGCTCAGGATAAAATTTATGACTGCAGCTATAGATTTAGAAGTCAGTTACATAGAAATGATGACTGAATCATGGGAATGATTTAAAATCTAAGCCAAATAATTATGTGTTGTGGATGTTACAGATGCTTGCAATGGGTAGGAGATTGGATGAGAGCTCTATGTCCCTTCCATGTCTAAGATTTTATGATCCTACTTGAGCTAGACTGGTTTGCTCATAATTTCAAAGCAAGCCGTGCCTATTCCCTACCTTCATATCTTACAATTGCCTACAACCATAAGTTGCCAAGAAGGTGCCAATCTATAGTAGTAGAAGTTTTTTTCTGGGTACTTCCTACACTGATGAAATCAAAGTCCATTTTTTTTGTTATTTTTAGTTGACACAACCATGAGGTCAAAAGCATGAAGAAACCCCCTTATCCAGTAAACACTTGGTCTTCTTGCCAAGAGGAGATATAGCAGCCAAGAGCAAGACCAGTTCAGAATATAAACTCATTTGCAAAATTGTGCAAAGAAGGATGGTGGAAGGTTATGAGGGGTAACACCTCCCATGAAGGAAGAGGAAAAATAAGCTTACAGAAAACTTGAGTTAAGACCCAATTAAGCCAGATCATTCTGAGAGCATTTAAGGACAAAACTAGAGGGATAACCAAGAGACCAAAATAAATAAACAAATAAAGGAAAAGGAAAACATCTGTCAAAATAAATCATTTTCTCCTTTACTGATAAGTGAGTCCATTGGGTTCTGATTATTAATATCAAGCAAGATGCAAAATATGATATGCTTGCCAAAGTCATTTACCACTATCATGGTTTCATACAAAGTCCAAGGTGAAGAAAAATTCCTTGTAGATAATAATAGCTAGTATATGTATAGTACTTTAAGGTTTGCAAAGCAATTCAGAGGTTATCTCATTTGATCTTCACAAGAACCCTGTGAAGTATATGCTATTATTACCCCCATTTTAGAGATGATCAAACTGAGTCAGAAAGAGGTTAAGTGGCTTGCCTAGAGTCTTACACTTAGTAAGTCTTAGGTATGATTCTAACTCATGACTCCCTGACTCCTAGCTCTAACACTCTATAAACTGTGCCACAGAGCTGTCTTGGGAAGGTGTTATAGTTGATCCTGTTTTAAGATCGCATTGTGCTGACTATATCAGACTCTGTCAAACCACAGAGCCTCCTAAACGGTACTCATAATTATTCAAAAGAGTTCAGTATAACCATCCACAGGAGACACCAAGTAAATGAAGACTGCCTATCGTCCAGATTAGGGCATGCAGTTGGATGGACAGCCCATAAACCTGGTTTATCAGTATATGTATCTTGGATAGAATTGTCAATGGGATGATGAACTGGGCCCAGAATTGAACAGGAAAAGGAAAGCTTGTATTTGGGAAATTGGACAGGGCTTTCAAAGATCCCAAGCCTCTTGAAACGAAATTCCATTTTTAAAATACTGATATTCTTTCAATGACGTTACACGACTATAAATTATGGAATGCCACAGACTTTGAGGGATGAAAATTGTAGAACACCCAAGGGGCAATGAAGAGATTCATGCTGGGCCTGAATAGGCTGCCACATATTAATGACAATTAATTGCTGCGTGCTTGGTGGAGGGTTTATGGGAAAACACAGCAGGAGCATAGATTGTAGACATATCACAGTCCTCACCACTGAACATCACACATCTGGTTCTGTGTACCCACGTGACAGCTAACCAAAGCATTCAAAGTTGTGAGGCACATTTGTGTTTTGTCTCCCCATCTAGAGTGTTGGCTTGTAGCAACAGGGTCTATGTCTTATCCATCTTTGTATCTCGTGCTAAGTACTCAGTAAATATCTATTGAATAGATTAGTTGATGAATGAATAAAAGTCAGTGGTAGGGTTAGAAATGGAATTAGGGTTTAGGAATTAGGGACCAAGCTGCCAGGAGAAGAGAAAGACCATGCCCTCAGTCTTAGTCATGGAGAACTCTCCCTAGCACCAGACTTAGTTCCTTTTTTGCTTCTTTCCTCTTCTCTCCCCCACCATCCCTACAGGTGTGTCTCACCCTGACAGCCAAGAGAATGGCCCGGAAGAACTGTCTGGTGAAGAACCTTGAGGCCGTGGAGACCTTGGGATCTACCTCCACCATCTGCTCAGACAAGACGGGCACCCTCACCCAGAACCGGATGACTGTGGCCCACATGTGGTTTGACAACCAGATCCATGAGGCTGATACCACTGAAGACCAGTCTGGTGACACAATCACTGGGATACTCATTGGCTGGGAGTGTTGGGAACTGGGAGGGAGTTGAAGGCACTAGGAAGAAATGGGTAGAGGGTAAGGAAGAAGATAAAATGGAAGACTATTCAGGCAAGGGTCATGAAAAAGGGAAACCTTGTTCATGGCTCCCCAGTATATTTACCTAGGGCACTGTGGGGGGAAGTAGAAAGTTCTTTGGGAGGGCAGCTAGGTGGTGCAGTAGATAAAGCACCAGCCCTAGATTCAGGAGGACCTGAGTTCAAATCTGGTCTCGGACAATTGACAGTAGCTGTGTGATCCTGGGCAAGTCACTTAACCCTCATTGCCCTGCAGAAAAAGAAAAAGAAAAAGAGAAAGGAAAGGAAAGGAAAGGAAAGGAAAGGAAAGGAAAGGAAAGGAAACGAAAGGAAACGAAAGGAAACGAAAGGAAACGAAAGGAAACGAAAGGAAACGAAAGGAAGGAAGGAAGGAAGAAAGAAAGAAAAAGAAAGAAAGAAAGAAAGAAAGAAAGAAAGAAAGAAAGAAAGAAAGAAAGAAAGAAAGAAAGAAAGAAAGAAAGAAAGAAAGAAAGAGAAAGTTCTCTGGATTCAAGAGTCAGGAGACCAGGGCAGGGTGTAAAGTCACATCTCCTCAACTAAATGTATGATCTATGAAGCCCTGTACAAGTAACAACCTTCACTGAACCTGTTTCCTAATCTGCAAAATGGAAATATAATAATACTCGCTCTCCCATGCTCACAAGGCCTCTGTGAGGCTCAAATCAAAACAGAACACTTTAAAAAGCTCATACAAAATAATTCTATATAAACACAAACCATCATCATCATCTAGGTGCCACATTCGACAAACGCTCCCCAACGTGGACTGCCTTGTCTCGGATCGCTGGCCTCTGCAACCGTGCAGTCTTTAAGGCTGGACAGGAAAACATCTCTGTCTCTAAGGTAAAGGGAGCCAGGACTAAAAGGGGGCAAAGGGGACGTCAGGATTTCAGTGATGACAGTTACTTCAAAAGGCTTCCCTTATCCTTAAAACCCCACCATGGCTTCTCCCAGCCCCTTTGGTGACATCTCAGTGATTGTTCTGTGACCCCCCTCCCCCATACCAACCCTAACAACCTCGCCCGCCCACCCAGTGACAATAATTCTTGTTTTGGCAGAGGGACACGGCTGGTGACGCCTCTGAGTCTGCTCTGCTGAAATGTATTGAGTTATCATGTGGCTCGGTTCGGAAGATGAGGGAGAGGAACCCCAAAGTGGCTGAAATCCCCTTCAACTCCACCAACAAGTACCAGGTATAGGACATAGTCCCAAAATGATACAGGAGAGAGGTGTGGGACAAATGCAGGCAGGACAGGAGGAAGAAATAGCTTTTATCTCCATCAGGAAACAAGAACAGTCAATAAGTTATAAGTGTCTATGGCCTGAAGTACATGCCAGGCTCTAGGAGAAAGAACACTTTCAGAGTGAGATCAGGTTCCTGCCCTTAAGGACTTTATAGTTTAGGGCAGAGCTGAGAAACAGATAATGATTTTATCTGAAACACAGATAATGCTAATATTTAATACTAGATGGTAAATATGTTGAGATACAGAATTAAAGTTCATTTTGCAGTAGGAGGAGTGAAGGATTTGTTAGGGACTGGAGCAAATATTCACCCTCTTCTGCCTTGTATCTGTATGATGACAAGCCTCATTCCCCACCCTTCAACCCCCGAAAGCCCCCCCCCACTTGCCCCTCCCCTCCAACATCCCTCCTGAAAAAGTATACCAAAAGGAGCACCAGACTTCTGGTAAGAAGGAAGATGGCTTCAGACTTCAGCTCTAATATTTACTTGCCATAGGACCCTGGATAAGTCACGTGTCCTTTCTGGGTCTCAGTTCTATTATCTATAAAACAGAAATAATGATACCTGCACTCTCTGAATCATGGGGTTGTGTATTGTGGGGAAATTGCTTTGTAGGCTTTAAAGTATCATAAAAACATGAATTGTTACCTCTAACCAGGACACTGTCCTCATTTCTTTTTATAATAATAGCTGACATTTCTCTTAACACTTTACAGCTCACAAAATGCTTTTCTCACAACAACTCTGTGAAGTAGTTTAAAATAACATGTCTAAATAGCACTTTTAAGATTGAAAAGTATTATTATTCCCCTTTCCCCGGTAGGAAAACTGAGGCTGAGTCACATGACTAGCTGGGAGGGCAAGGAATCTTTTTTTTTTTTTTTAAAGCAGGGGATTTGGAGTCAGAAGATTTGGATCGAAATCCTGGCTCTCCCATTAACTAGTTGCATTTCGTCTTACAAGCTTCTGCTTACAGAGGAGAGGCATGATGTACTGGTTCTAGAGTGAAAGGACCTAGATTCAAGTCCAGCTTGTGATTCTTGTTATCTGTGTGCCCCTAGGGACAAGTCACTTAGCATCCTTTGGCCTGTTTCCTCATCTATAAAATGAGTGTATTGGATTAGATGGCCTCTGAGCCCTCTTCTGACTGGAGACCCATGATCCCAAGACCCTAAGTCCTGTGTTTTCTGATTTCAAGTCCACCCTACCAAGCTACCCCTGACCCCAGTTTTCCATTTTTCCATTGGCTTTGCCTCCAACACCCTCCCTAACATTGCCTCTGTTCTTTCCCCAGCTGTCCATCCATGAACGGGAAGACAGTCCCCAGAGCCACGTGCTGGTGATGAAAGGGGCTCCGGAGAGGATCCTGGACAGATGCTCCTCCATCCTTGTTCAGGGCAAAGAGATTCCTCTGGACAAGGAGATGCAGGATGCCTTTCAAAACGCCTACATGGAGCTGGGAGGACTGGGGGAGCGTGTGCTTGGTGAGGGATCAAGGGGGCTTGGGGATCAAAGGCGATAGGGTTCCAAAAAGGGTTAGGGAGCCTCTCTCTTGGTATCAAGCTGCTTGTAGCCTGTTTACATTCCCAGTTGTCTGCCAAGTCTCTCCCTCACACCTCCTTTTCTGTTCCCTCCAGGGTTTTGCCACCTCAACCTACCCTCTGCAAAATTCCCCCGGGGTTTCAAGTTTGACACAGATGAGTTGAACTTCCCCACAGAGAAGCTCTGCTTTGTGGGACTCATGTCTATGATTGACCCTCCCAGGGCTGCTGTGCCTGATGCTGTGGGCAAGTGCCGAAGTGCAGGGATCAAGGTACCCCTTGCCTCCCCTCTGCTCCCTTTCCCCTTCATCTGCTCTCTTCCTTCCCTTTCCCTTTCTCCTTCCTTCCTCTTCCCTGACCTTCTCTTTCTTTCTCTTCTTTCATTCTTCCTCTAGAACCAAGGATCTTGGGACTCTTGCTTTGAGAAAATAAAGATCATTGTGTTAGAGATGTACTCACTGCTCTTAACCATTCTTCAGCCCTTGAGCACTTGTGCTCTCCCCATCTACATAGTGGAATCACTCCCTGGGGGTGGTTCTCACAACTAGCTTGTACATAATCTGGGAAGCTATAGCTGCACAAGCTAGGGGTACCCATGGCTGGGTTGACTCCCTATGCCCTTTATTTTATTATTATTATTATTTTGGTGAGGCAATTGGGGTTAAGTGACTTGCCCAGGGTCACACAGCTAGTAAGTGTCTGAGGCCATATTTGAACTCAGGTACTCCTGAATCCAGGGCCGGTGCTTATCCACTGCACCATCTAGCTGCCCCCCCCCCCATGCCCTTTAAATCAAGCTTCACTCTAGGAGTAAAGATGAACCTCTTGGGAGTTTCCACCTGGACTAGTCTGTAGACTGTGGAGTATAGCACCAGAACGTCCCCTTACTATTCACTCTCACAGACCACTACTATTTCCTCTTTCCCTCTAGCTCACACACTTTTCCTGAAAGTCATTTGGGCCATACTAAACTCTGTACATATTTTATTCATCAAACAATCTGTCCTCTACTTTTGTTTTTCTTTGGGGGGGGTTGTTTTGTTTTGTTTTGTTTTTGTGGGGCAATGAGGGTTAAGTGACTTGCCCAGGGTCACACAACTAGTAAGTGTCAAGTGTCTGAGGCCAGATTTGAACTCAAGTCCTCCTGAATCCAGGGCCGGTGCTTTATTCACTGTGCCACCTAGCTGCCTCCTGTCCTCTACTTTTGACATATTTGCTCCCAATCCTCCAGGAGCCAGATCTCCTACCATCGCGCCAAAAATTATCACCACCACCAAAGAAACATTTTAACTCCTTAAATAGCCAAGGAGTTTGGGAGAAGCAGCTATGTGCCCATGCTGCCTTCCCTCTACCACTATCTGCTTTTCAACTAGCACATAGCCCAGATCTACTCTGGGGTTGAACCCTTTGGTAGTTCCTCTCTGCTTCTGACAGGAGGCTCTGTCCTTCCATGCAGCAAACTCTGGCTCCATAGTCAGAGAACCAAAACCCACCTCTGATTCTTACTACTTTTATGAGCTTAGGCAAGTTACTTAAATTCCCTAGCTTTCAATTTCAACTGTAAAATGAGAGGGTTGGGCGAGATCAAAGCTTCTTAAACTGTGGGTTGTGACCCAATATGGGATCACATAACTGAATGTGGAGGTTGCAAAATATTTGGCAACAGTAAAAGGTTATGTATACCTAGATTATATACCTAAATACCCAGGGTTGCATAAAAATATCTCTGGCAAAAAGGGATCTTGAGTGGAAAAAGTTTAAGAAGCTCTAGTCTAGATGATCTCTGAGGTCCCTTCCAGCTTTAAGCAGAGGTGAGAAAGTATAATGGAAAGAAGGATGGAGGCAGCTAGATGGCTCAGCGGATAAAGCACCCGACCTGGATTCAGGAGGACCTGAGTTCAAATCCGGCCTCAGACACTTGACACTTACTAGCTGTGTGACCTTGGGCAAAAAAACAAAAAACAAACAAAACAAAAAAAAGAAGGATAGACTGGAATCAGAAAGATATGGGTTCTAATTCTGCCTCAGATACTTACTATCTGTGTGGGCAAGGCAATTAACCTCTCCATATAGTAATTTCCTCATTTGTAAAATGAGAAGGTTGAACATAACAATTTCAAAGGTCCTTTCTAAGATCCAAATCTGTTATTTTATTCTCTAGCATCCCTTGATCCTCCTGGGGAAAGTTAACCCTTGCTTTTATGTTCTTTCTCCAATCCCTTTTATTAAATGAATTATTTTTTTTTCCTGAACCCTCTCCTTCTCTACCATAATTTACTGTGTAGAATCACAAATGCTTAGAGTAAGAAAGGACCTCAGGTACCTTCCTCTCTGCTTATAAACATGCATTACCTAAAGAAATAGGAGGCCAAACAAGGAAACAGCCATCAGATTCAATACACCTTAGTCTCTTCCTTTTCTACTCTATATTCGACCTCTGCTTTTTAGCATTACAAAACTGTTGGAGTGAAGCCCCTTCTACATCTTTCTTCCAAAGCTACTGGCCTTTGTCACTCCCAGCCATGACAGCTTCCTTTCTCTTAGTCGGTAAAGACATAGGTTGGGTTTTTCAAAAGGGCTTTCCTAGCATTTGGGGGGAAAATAAACTTAGCAGAACATGGTGGGAAGTACTCTAAAATAACACCACTTTCATCATTATCATCATCAATGCTGTCATCTTTATCATCATCATAGCAGCTTACTTTAATATATCACTAGAAGGTTTACAACGCAGCTTACATATGCTATCTTGTTTAATTCTCACAACTCTGTGAAGAGGATAGCACAATTATCCCTGTTTTATAGATGAAAAACCGAGGTTCCTGAGGTTTAGTTGCTTGGTTTCAGGGTTAATAAGTGATGAGGTGAAGACCCAGGTATTCTGCCTTCAAATCCAGTGCTCTTATCATGTGTAAGAAAGTCTAGGCCACAGATGGAGGTTCCTGGACCCACACAGATCTTGGGAATATTTATCTTTAGTGGCTATGACAGAGAAGCTTGAGAAAGGCACAAGAAAACAATTAAATCAACTATTGCTGGCTTTCATAAAATCCAAATCCATGAGTGTAGGGATTCCAGAATCTTGCCCTTATAGCTTCCTCATTCCTTATTCACCCATCATGGCAAACTCATGACTTGTCTCCACTCTGTGTCTCACACTGCCACCCATGACCAACTATGTGGAGAAACTGCAGCATCTCCTTGGGTTCACCAGTTCCACACCCCTTTGTATTCCATCCTCATGACTGAGTAGGCTGGATCTCTTCCAGCTGTCATGTGGCATAGTGGATATAGTGCTAACTGAAGAGTCAGGAAGACCTGGATTAAAATCCTGCCTCTGACACTTATTTTACCAGTTATGTGGGCATAGGTAAATCACTTAACCTCTCTGAGTCTCAGTTTCTTTGTCTGTAAAATGGGGGTGGGGGTAGCTAGGTGGCACAGTCATAAAGCACTGGCCCTGGATTCAAGAGGACCTGAGTTCAAATCTGGCCTCAGACACTTGACACTTACTAGCTATGTGACCCTGAGCAAGTCACTTAACCCTTATTGCCCCACAAAAAATATATATAAATATAAAAAAATGTAAAATGGGGGAGGACTATAATACCTGTACTATTCTCCATGGTCTTTCAGAACACATAGAAAGCAACTCAGTCATTTTAGCTGTTCTTTTAACACCTGAGGATATATAGTTCTATGGAGGTTGTAAGGGTAGGTGGCTGGTTATGATGCTTAAATGAGATAATTATATGCAAAGTACTTTGCAAATTGCAAAATGTTGTATGAATGTCAACTGTTATTATTGTCTGCCTTAGGAAATAATATATGTATATTTATGTAGCACTTACACATACATATAGCACTTTGTGATTACAAAATACTCATATATGTATACATATATTATATATGTATATTATATGTTTGTATATGCCTATTGTGTGTGCATGTATGGCATATACATATATACTGAACAACAACAAATATCTAAAAAGGTTTTAGCAAAGCATTTTTGTTGGAAGGAAGCCTTTAGAGGACAGCTCCAAATATTTGTGCTTAGCTTATGCTGCTTAACATTTCTACTTATGATTTGGATAAAGGTGTATCTATATACTCTTATCAAATCCTCAGGTAATACAGAGCTGGAAGGGTTAGAAAACACAACAGATGGTCTGTCTATTATGGCCAAAAATGTTGACAGGCTAGAATAGAAGCAGATTCCTGCCAGAAGCCTACTTTTGTATGATCCACCAGCTAAGAATGGTTTTTACACGTCAAAATAAAGTTTTATTGTATTGAAAAATGGTAACCAAAAAAAAAACAAACCGAAACCATTCTTCTTTAGCAGCCCATATAAAAACAGGCAGCAGGCCATATTTGGTCCTCTGGCAGTAGTTTGCTGACCCCTAAGCTAGAGCATTGAGTTGAATCAAATAGAATGAAACGTAATAGGGATAAAGTCTTAAACTTGAGCTCAAAAAATCCATTTTCACAAGTACAAGATAAGGGCGGTATAGTTAGATAACAGTTCATCTACAAAATGGGAATGTTAGCAGACTGCAAACTCATGATGAGTCAGCAGGATGATAAGGCAGCCAAAAAAACTAATGTTGCTACTTCCACCAACTACCCCTAGTTCTTCCCTCTAGGGCCAAACAGAACAAGTCTAATTTCTCTTCTGTGTCAGTCCTTCAAATACTTGAAGACGATCATCCTATTTCCCCTCTCTCTTCTCTTCTCTAGACTAACATCCCCTGTTCTGTTGACCTACATTTATAGGGCCTGAACTTATATGGGCCTTCACCATCATGCTAACGTCTGCAGACTCTCCAATTTAGCACAACATTCCAGGTGAAGTCTGACCGGGGTGGATTACGGTGGGACCATCTCCTCTATTCCTGGAGACATGACTATCTTAATGCAGCCCAAGATCACATTAGTTGTTTTTTTTTTTTTTTTTTTTTTAGTGAGGCAATTGGGGTTAAGTGACTTGCCCAGGGTCACACAGCTAGTAAGTATTAAGTGTCTGAGGCCGGATTTGAACTCAGGTACTCCTGACTCCAGGGCCGGTGCTCTATCCACTGCACCACCTAGCTGCCCCTTTTTTTTTTTTTTTTTTTTTTTTTTAGTTGTTTTTTTAAAAGTAAGCTGGGCTACCCTGAGAGGAAGCAGGTTGTCTTTCTTTGGAAGACATGGAGCAAAGACTGAATGACCATTTCCCAGCAGTGTTAGGGAAATCTTTTGATGAGATGGGTTGGACTAGATTGTCACTGTGGTCCTTTCCAGCTCTGACATTGTATGTATTATGTATGTATATGTGTGTGTATATCTATTTGTGGTGTCTGTGTTTGTGTGTATGTGTGTGGTTTGGATGTGCTTGCATGTGTGTGTTTGTGGCATGTGTGTATATGGGGCAGGGGCAGTGGCAGGGGTTGGGTGTTTGTATTCTGTGAGAAAAGCACTGGATTGAGAGACAAGAGAGACCTAGGTTTGAGTTCCAGGTCTGACACTAACTGGATGTATGATGTCTCTGAGCTTTGGTTTTGTCATGTGTTTAATTAAGATGTTAATATTTATGCTCCCAACCTCACAGGCTTGTGAGGAAAGTGCTTTATAAACTCTTAAGGTGTTTCTTTTTGGAGGGGGAGCAGAACAAGACTGGGCCCCAGATTTCATTGGTATGTTATTGTTGTTCAGTCTTTTTCAGTTTTGTCCGATTCTTTGTGACTCCATTTGGGGTTTTCTTGGCAAAGAGGTGGGAATGATTTGTCATTTCCCTCTCCAGCTCATTTTAAAGATGAGAAAATTGAGGCAAACAGGGTTAAGTGACTTGCCCAGGGTCACACAGCTACAAAGTGTCTCAGGCAAGATTTGAACTCAGGAAGATTTTTCCTGACTCCAGGTCCAGTGCTCTATGCACTGTGGTACCACCTAGCTGCCCCATATTGGTATAGTAAACTCCCAATCAGGAAACTCCCTTTAGTAGGGCCACTGTCCTACAATTTATAGTCTTAGAGGGTTCCCTGGTAGTACTGAGAAGTCAAGAGACTTGTCCAGGGTCCCACAGTTAGTGGATGTTAGAAGCAGAACTTGAAACCATGTTTTTGTGGCTGCAATGTCTACTCTACCTAACCTCTAGATCAGTGATGTCAAACTCAAATAGAAGTGACAGCCACTCACACTGTCTAGGGTTGGTCTTTTCTTGGAGGTCATTAGAGTTAAGTGACTTGCCCAGAGTCACACAGCTAATAAGTGTCTGAGACCAGATTTAAACTCAGCACTTCCTAATTCCAGGGCTGTTACTCTATCCTCTGTACCACCTAGCAGCCCCCTGACTTAGTTTTAAAATGTGATATTATTTATGCTCTATTGTGTTTTTATTTTTTTATTAAATATTTGCCAGTTACATTTTAATTGGGTTCCTGCAGCACTTAAGAGTGTTGTGAGTCACAGGTAGCCAGCAGGCTCCATTGTAAGCATTTAAAGCATATTGACTTTAAGAACCAGGTGAATTATTGGAGATGTTCTTGTCCAATTCTCTCATTCTCCAGATGAGGAAATTGAGACCTCTGAGGGGCATTATCATGCCCAATGTCATACAGCTAGTGATTTTCAGTCTGGCTTATAACCCAGGTCTCCTGCCTCCCATTTCAGTATTTTCTCTACCATCCAGGGTCACATGTCTAGCAAGTGACAGGAGCCAGACTCAACTCCCCCTTAGTGTGTAGTTTCTCCTCTGTTCCCTACATGAGGATGTACTAGAGGTGTAAGATGTGCCTCTGCTGCCACTCCAAAGAACCTTAATAGCATTTTCCCTGTCTCTTCTTTGTTCTCCCTCTAGGTGATCATGGTGACCGGGGACCATCCTATCACAGCAAAAGCCATCGCCAAAGGTGTGGGCATCATCTCAGAGGGGAATGAGACAGTTGAGGACATTGCTGCCCGCCTAAATATACCGGTCAGCCAGGTCAATCCCAGGTGAGGCCCGTGTTGGATGCCCCGACCAGGGATGAGCTAGAGCTGTCAGAACTGAGGCCAAACCGTTCCATTTTTCAGTCTGAGCACTCACACCTCGGAAAATGGCAAAGGCTACAAATTAGGGCTTGATTTTTTGTTTCATTGATTGTCTAGACATAGGAAAGTGTTCAAGAAAATGTGCAGATTAAACTTAAAAGTGTGTCCTGCATACTTTTCTTTTCTCCTGGAGAGCCCATTGTTAAACATTTACCAGTATGCCACTGTCCCTGACCAAATGCCATCTTTATCCACTACACTAGATGGATACCCCTCCCATCCCATACTACCTCAGAAGTGAGTGCCCCCTTGTGGGGCTCATAGTACACATCCTGGACCCCTAAATCTCCCATGTCTGGCCTCATGAGTAACTTGTTGGACTGCCTTGGTCCTTCATGCAGAGTTTTTGAGTCTTCTTGGTGGGTCTTCAGCCCTTCCTCAAAGGACAGCCCCTGTAAGGAAATGAAAAAGCTGAATCCCAGAGAGTAGCAGGACGTGAGAACAGAGGAATGAAGGGATCGAAAGCCTGGGGCATGGGGACAAAGGTCAGTCAAATTGTGTGTTGTCCCCTAACCAATCCAGGGAAGCCAAGGCCTGTGTGGTGCATGGGTCTGACCTGAAGGACATGTCATCAGAGCAGCTGGATGAGATCCTCAAGAACCACACAGAGATTGTCTTTGCTCGGACTTCTCCACAGCAGAAGCTCATCATTGTGGAAGGATGTCAGAGACAGGTGGGAAAACTGAATGAGGTGAGGCTGGGCAGCCTTTTCAGCTATCAGGGATGAATAGAAAACCCACTGTACCTGAGGAGATAGGATAGGGAAACCGGGCCCGGGAGACAGAGAGCTGTCAGAGGAATAACTGGGATGAGGGACCATGATGCCTCTGCAGGAGAAAAGAAGAATGGAGGCATCATGGCTGTCTTCAGTATTGGAAAAGAGAGATCAAACTTGTTCTGCTTCATCATAACGGACAGAACCAGAAGTAATAGGCACAAGGCACAAGAAGGTATACTTAAGCATCATGTCAGTCTGAATAGTCCAAATTAGAAAAATAGAATGGATTACCTTGAGAGGAAGTGAATTCCTCATCATTGGAGTTCTTCAAACAGCCCTTTTGTTGGGATGTGTTAGGGGGATGGGTGGCGTGTAGTGGAGAAGACACTGAATTTGAAGTCAGAAAAACCTGCGTGCCTCATTTTCCTCTTGGTGCAATGGTGGGGGGAGGGGGAGGCGGATGGGATCAGCCTCCAAGATCCTGTCCGGCTCTAAATGTATCATCCCACAATTCTTGTTAGATTAGGTAACCTCTGAGGTTCCCTCTGACTCTGAGGCTTGGCAGAGACTCTGCCTCTGATGGTGTCTTCTCACCAGGGTGCCATCGTGGCAGTGACTGGTGATGGTGTGAATGATTCTCCTGCACTGAAGAAGGCTGACATTGGCATTGCCATGGGCATCTCGGGCTCTGATGTCTCCAAGCAGGCAGCTGATATGATCTTACTAGATGACAACTTTGCTTCCATTGTCACTGGAGTGGAGGAGGGTGAGTAGGGTGCCGATGGCTGCTCTCCAGCTCATTCTTGGCACATTTATCACGGTTGAGTCAGATGCCAATCAGCCATCAGGGCAGGAAATTATTCTTTGCTAAGATCTCACCAAAGGCTAAAGTGAAGGGTAGAAGGTTAGCTTCCCATTCTCCTTGTACTGTCTTCTTCCTGACATTTCATTCCAATTTAAATCCTCTGCCTTTTCAGCCAGGATTGTGGGATTATGGTATTGATAGGGTTTGGACCTGGGAGAGTCCTTAGAAGTTTTGTCTAATCTCCTCATTTTACAGATGAGGAAACTGAGGCCAAGAGAGGTTAAAAGTCAGAAGTACCATAAGCAGTAAAAAAGCAGAACTGGAATTGGAACCTGGGTCTTCTGACTTCCAATTCAGTGGGTTTTTTTTTCACTATATCACATATATCCAGTAGTTCAGGTAGCTAATTATTCCAGAGCCTGCCTCAGTTCTCCTCAATTTCAAGGTTTTCCTCTTTCAGGAAACAGAAAGCATGAGGCATATACAGAAAATAGAGAAACAGAACCAGAGAGAGAGATAGTTATTGATAGTCTTCTCTGTCACTGATGTTCTCCTGGCCCTGGTCTCATGTAGGGCTCTTCTCAGTGTCCTCCAATTCCCTCACAGACTATTAGACCACAATGTAAGAGCCTAGCCTGGTATGAGTGGGAGGGGTGGTGCCTCTGATATCACTGATATTCTAAGAACCTACCCACAGGTCGCCTGATCTTTGACAACCTGAAGAAGTCCATTGCCTACACTCTGACCAGTAACATCCCAGAGATCACTCCTTTCCTGCTCTTTATCATTGTCAACATCCCATTGCCTCTGGGCACTGTGACAATCCTTTGCATTGACCTGGGCACTGATATGGTAAGTCCAGGGATATGGCTGAAGGGAAACAGGATGTGAGGAAATTATCAAGGTCGGAGGTGGGGGGAACCTAGGACAACTAACTGGCCTAAATATTGATTCCTGTTTGGTAGAAGGAAGACTTGATTTAAGAGTTGCTTCATATCTCTTAGAAATCTTAAAATTCCACAGAAATTATTAATATTGTTGAATCTACCAAACTATAAGTTCAGTAAGGGTAAGGACCTTGCTCATCTAAACTTCATATCTCCCCCAGTGCCTAGCATAGTATTCTGTTTACAATAGATGCTTAAATAAAAGTCGGTTGAATTGAATTCCCATCTCCTCCCCATATCCATTTCCACATACCAGGTACCAGCTATCTCCTTGGCCTATGAGGCAGCTGAAAGTGACATCATGAAACGCCAGCCTCGGAACCCACAGACGGACAAGCTGGTGAATGAGAGGCTCATCAGTATGGCCTATGGTCAAATTGGTGAGGTTTGAAGGGACTCATTGCCTCAGAGTGCGATTACAGTGTCAGAATCATAGAGCTTTGGAAGGGACCTCAGAGACCTTCCAGTTCAACCTCATTTTACAGTGGAGGAAACTGAGACCCATGGAGGTTAAGTGACTTGCCCATGGTCACACAAGTAGTGTCAGATGCAGAATTTGAACCCAGGTCTTCAGACTACAGTACCAGTGCTCTTTGTAATGTGCACCTCTGGCTGTTTCCCAACATTTGAAAAGATTAAGTTCTCAAAACTGCCTTAAGTCAGGACCCAGTTTAGTGTTGAACCTTCCCTTCTTGGTCCAGGTTGTATCTTGTTTCCTTCTCTAACTCATCTCCTACTCCTGTGGCCCTCACTACTCACAGGGATGATCCAGGCACTGGGTGGCTTTTTTACCTACTTCGTGATCCTGGCGGAGAATGGTTTCCTACCCTCAAGGCTCCTGGGCATCCGACTCGATTGGGATGATCGCTCCAAGAATGACCTGGAGGACAGTTATGGACAGGAATGGGTAAGCAATTTGAGTGAGCCTGGGTGGGTACCAGTGGTTTGAACAGGTATCCCCTGACCTGGCTCTTTCCTCTGTCCCTCCTCACTCTGATCCTAATTCTTGACTCCATCCTCCTCTTTGTCTCCATTCTCCTACCTAATTCTACTCCCTCTTGTGACCCCAACCTTCTCTTTGACTAAGCTTTCTTCCTGACTGAGCCCTTCCCTCTTCCATTTGACCCTCCTTTCTAACTAACCCTTCCTTTCTGACTGACCTCTCTCCTATGACTCTACTCTCCCTTGGTAACATTTTCTTTCTGCACTGTAACCCTGTCTCTGACTCCAGCTCTCCCTTTGACTCCATCCATATCCATACCTGGATTCACCATTCTCTCCTTGACCTTGACTTCTATAATTCTACCCTGACCACACCTTCCCCTCTCACTCTAACCCCTTCTGTGCCCTTTCTCCAGACCTATGAGCAGCGGAAGGTGGTGGAGTTCACATGCCACACAGCCTTCTTTGCCAGCATCGTAGTTGTGCAATGGGCTGACCTCATCATCTGCAAGACCCGCCGTAATTCTGTCTTCCAGCAGGGCATGAAGTGAGCACCCCACCACAAAGCCTATTTCAGCTCCCCCAGCGCTGGCATGATCCCACAACCCTGATTCACCCTGACCATGAGCTACCCCATTTTCCTCTGTTGGGATCAGGATCAGATTGTAATCACTCAGCTCTAGGCATGGTATTGCTTTGGAGGTGGGGAGGAGGAGGAGGAGGAATTTGGCAGCTTTAATTCTGTTTCCTGATGCTGGGTGGGTACAGATCTCTGGAGGGTGCCACTCCTATCCTTCCTTCCCACCCCTTCTGCTCATTTCTCTTCCCTTACTCTACTTAAAACAACAACAACAACACATAGACTAATAGAATGTTAGCTCTAGAAAGAACCTTAGAGGCAGATCATTTAGTACTGCCCCTTCATGTTGAAGATAAGGAAATCAAGTGTCAGAGAGGGAAAGTTATTTGCCCAAGGTCAAAGGTCAAAGCCTTTTCCAGGTGGACCCTAGATAGCAGACTTGACCCGGGTTACTTATGTAACCCTTATGATCAAGGAACAAGACATGGTCTCTGGCCTCAGAGAACTTCCAGACCGTAAAAGAAGACAGTGTATAATAAAGTACTAAGCTGTTGGTGAAATTTAGAAAGATTAAAAGAAGGTAAAATGAAAATATTCTTCAGTTATAGGAGACAGATGAGAAGGGGAAAGGAATATGGCTATTAGAAACATCCAACTTTCTCTGACAAATTCAATAAACATTTTATTGGCTGCTATATCAAGGCACTGTGCTAGGCCCTGAAGATACAAAGATTAAAAAATGACACAGTCCTTGACCTCAAGGAGTTAGATAGAGGGAGGAGAAGAGGGGGATGAATATAACATATCCAGGAATAAGTATAATACAAGGTCAGGTGTGATGGAAGTGTGAGATTCAGACAAAATGTGTTCAAGGAAAATCTGAGGAAGAGCTCATTTTCAGCTGGAGGGATCAGGAAAGATGTCACCAAGGAGGGTAGTCTGCATGAATGTATGGGGAGACAAGATGCCATCAAGTTTGGTGGACAGCTGGTACCATAATTTAGGGTTCATGAAGGTAATGACCCAGTAAATAGGGAGAGATGAGAGAGAGACACAGACAGACACAGAAGAGAGAGAGAGAGAGAGAGAGAGAGACAGAGACAGAGACAGAGACAGAGACAGAGACAGAGACAGAGACAGAGAGAGACAGTGACACAGACAGACAGAGAGGAAGAGGGAGGATCTTGAGGAGAGGAGGTGTTGAACAGCTGCTGTGGGGAGTGTGCTAGGGAATCAGTAAGAGATGAATTTAAAGGATTGCTATGAAGTCAGGCTGAAGAGGATAACTGTGAGTAAGCACTTGAAGTCACACAGACCAGAATGGAAGGCTCCCCTCTAACATCAATTTCTTTGCTAGAAACAAGATCTTGATCTTTGGACTGCTCGAAGAGACAGCTCTGGCCGCCTTTTTGTCCTACTGCCCAGGCATGGGCCTGGCCCTACGAATGTACCCGCTCAAGTGAGTGCCCAGGAGGGGGCAGGATGAGGCAGTCCTTTACACAGAAGCAGAGGGAATGTGGGTGGAGGGTTGTTCATGTAACCATAGCTTGGATTGCTCTGGGTGTCTCACCCCATATCCTGATCCCACTCTCCTTCTCCCCCATTCTTTACAGGGTCACATGGTGGTTCTGTGCCTTCCCCTATAGTCTCCTTATCTTCATCTATGATGAGGTCCGAAAACTCATCCTGCGGCGCTATCCTGGTGGTGAGATTCCCCTTGCCTCAGCAACCCAGCTTGTCTCCCAACCCCCTAACCACACGCCCAAATCCAGACACCCACCATTGACTTTCAGTGCCCTCCGACCCCAGACTTCCAGGTGGTTTGGGGCACTGTTCTCTTAAATCCTGGCCTCTGGTATTCAACAGTCTTTCCCCTGAGTGATGTAGTAGATGGACATCTGGATTTGAAGTCTACTCTTACCTCTTCAACCCTGATCAAATCATTTCACCTCTCATGGATTCAGTTTCCTCATCCTTAAAATGAGAGGGTTGTACTCACTGATCTCTTAGGTCCCTTTGGGCTCTGATCTATCTCCCTATGATCCCTATAACTCTTAGACTTCAAATCTCTCCCTCACCTGTAATTACAGTCTTTCAGCCACTCCAATCTCTACCTGATTTTCAATTAACCAACAAATGTTGAGTGGGTACCTTAGATGTTCCTTACCCTGTGATAGATACAAAGTTTTCCCATTTCTCAGTCCTATTTGCACCTAGCCCCCGTCTTATTTTCCCCTCTAGCCCTTACTGTCTACAATCTTGTCTTTCCACCACCACCTCCTTCTTTTCCTCCTTGTTATATTTCCAGTCCCTTCTTGCCCCCACCTTCCAAGGCCCATTGTGCATAACCATCACTGCCCTGAGTCCCTAAGAAATTCATTGATCTTCTCCCTCACGCAACTTTTCTCTCCAACAGGCTGGGTGGAGAAGGAAACTTACTACTGAGCTGAGCAGAAGATGAAGCAGGCACCAAACAGATAGGGGTGCCCTGTTGGGGGGTGGGAAAGGGTGGGTGCATAGGAGATACACTTGTAGGAGGGTCGTGGGGAGGTGGGGGGGCAGCCCAGCCAACTGAGGTTTGGGCCAGGGTAGGGTAGGAATGGGGTTTAGGGTGATTGCCCTGTAGACCTAACTGTGAAAAATCAGTTTAGACACTAAATGTCGGGATCCCCTCCCCAGATCCTATCCCTACTGTTCTTCTCTTCTGCTCTTCATGGTGGCTTGGAATCCTTCCAGCCCTCCATAACTACCAGGAGAGATCAAGTTGTAATAGCAGGTATGAGTCTGAGGTGTTCAGGCTTGGAGAGAAGATTGCTTAGGCCCTCGGGGACCCAGAACCACTGTGTTCTCTCACCTCACTCCATTCTCTGTTACCACCTGTTCTTTTTCTCTCCATCCAACTCTGTCCCCAGTGATCCCCACTTCTCTGCCCCAGACCTCAAAATCACCATCTACTTCTGCTCATAAGAAACAGGAGTCTGTGAAACAGGAACCGAAGACTAGGCCTTCCCTGTAGGGACTCCCCCAGTAGGGAACAGTGTGAAAAAGGTAGAAATGCTCTAATTCAGAGAGAGACAAGGCCAAATAGAGAACAAAAGAGAGGGAAGAACAGAAAAGGGGGAGACCCCGTAGGGATAGGATTAGTCATCAATTGATGAAAGAAACAGATGAGGAGATAGATTGAAGAGGGATGGTGACAGTGGGTTTTGGAGCATTTTGACAATTTTATCAACAAGCCTTGTCCCAGATCTGTGTCCCTATTGTAGAAGAGGGCCCAACCCCCAATCAGCAGACATCCAAACTCTAATTCTTAAAAGAATGGTGTCAGGTGATGCTAAAAACAACAACCACCACCAAACACCAGCCACACCCTGAGACAGGTGTTCCCAATGAACATAAGGTGAACAACAGCTTCTCCCTCATATTGTTCTGTGAGCTGGGATGCTGAGTCCTCAAGATTCTCCTAATCATATGGAAGAAAGAACCTACTAGGTCATTTGGTCCTTCAGTCCCTATGAGGTTTTCATGACCTGTCATGGTAAATGTGGGTAGAATTCAATGCCTGCCACAGTCAACTTAGCCCTCAAGAAGAAAGAACCCAGGTTTTCAGAATACAATTGTGACCCAGAAGACTCGACAATCCTATCAGGCTTAGTGTCACCTTGGTTCAGAATCTTTATACAAAAAGGGATAAAACCACTGCTTTAAGAATGCCCTTTGGTGTCAAGGAATGCAAGGCAATTTCTGACCAAATGCCCTTCACATAGTCTGAGCAGTCCTCAACATTACACAAGCTCCCTGAAATGGAGGGGTCACCCTCTACAGTAATTGAATTCCTTTCCCCTACTACTACCAACCTAGTACTTTCACTCTTTGGGCATTTTCATCTTTTTTCAGCTTTAGCTCAAGGAACAAAAACTATGCCCTATAGAAAGACCCAGGAAGCATTGAGCAAGTGAGAGAGAGAGAGAGAGAGAGACCAAAGGGAAAAGGGAGAGGAAGAGTGGCTACAAAGGGGTAAAAACTAATAGGTAAGGAAGAGAAACAGATGGAGAACAAATTCCCTAATAAAATTCCAATTGACTGCCCATATTCTTGAGTTGCACCAGATAATTTTTTAAATTAGCAATTGGCTGAGGCTTGAAAATCTTATTTATGAAAAACCATCTTAAGTTGAACCCTACTATTTGGGGATTCATGATAATTCAGACAAAAGCCTATGGAAAAAAGGAATTTGCTAAGTTAAATTAAATAATAGCATAAAAAGGATTATTGGGGGCATATTTAGTAGTCAAAGCAAATTATAGTCACTTAGGAGCATTTATTTACAATGAATTACTCTGAATGTGCTAATTACAAATGATTTTTATCTATTCATTAAAGAAGCACCAAGAGACTTGGTGAACCTTTGTTAGCCTTTAGTTTGAGTCACTGTATGTACTTTAAAAGTAATAAATGCATTTCCTTTTTAAAAAGTACTCTTTACTTCAACTATCTCAGTAATTCAAACATCTTTCCTCAAAAAAAAAGGCATTTTAGCCTATTTGTTGTTGTTGTAGCTGTATTTGATTTGTAAAGGGATAGAACTAAAGGAAAAGATTCCTTCATTTAACAAACATTTAGAAATTTCCTACTCTGGGTAAGACATTGTGTTTAGTGCTAGAGAGATGCAAAGTCTAGGTAAGACACTATTCCCTAACCTCATAAAACTTATAGCTAGCAGGGAGATAAGACATGAACATGAAGAACTAGAATATACAATATTACATGATAGTGAAGAACTAGAATATGCAATATTATATGATAGTACATTATTGCTGTTCAGTAATTTTTCAGTCATGTCCAACTCTTCATGGCCCCATTTGGGGTTTTCTTGGCAAAGATACTGGAGTGGTTTGCCATTTCCTTCTCCAGCTCATTTTTCTGTTGAGGAAATTGAGGCAAACAAGGTTAAGCAACTTGTCTGGGGTCACACAACTGGTAAGTATCTGAGGTGAGATTTGAACTCAAGAAGATGAGTCTTCCTGACTCCAGGTCCAGCACTCTATCCACTGTACCACTTAGCTGCCCCATGATAGTGCATTAGACAATTACAAAACAAAGTACTCTGTGAGATTCTTGGGACTAGAACAGTCAGGGAAGGTAACATTTTAGCTATATTTTAAAGGTTGATTATTAGGATGTCATCAAATGAAGAAGAGGAAGGATACTGGAGGCATAAAGAAGAATGTGAGAAAGGCACAAAGGTGTGAGTATGTGTACCTGTGTTGGGGGCAGAGGTCTATGCAGAGAATAGACTGGTTTGGCTGAAGCATAAAGTGTGTGGAGGGGAATAGTATGAGATAATGCAGGAAAGGTAGGATGGTAAAGGGAGGGAAAGAGTGAATGATAGGTAGAGAAGCAGGGAAGGGCAGATACATAAAGGCACTGTGTCAAAGAAGACCTGGGTTCTACCATGTACCAGCAATTTGACTATGACTCCTATGAATGCCAGTCTCCTTATTTGTGAAATGGGTATAATGGTATTTACATTACCTACCTCTGAAGGGCTATTGTGAGGAAGGTGAAAAGATCACTTCTAGACCTGGACTCAGGAGAGACCCAGCTTCAAATCCTTCCTTAGATACCTAGTAACTGTATAGCTATAAGCAAGAAAAGCCTCTTTGTGCCTCAGTTTCTTCAATTATAAAATGTATATAATAGCACTTACCTCACAAGTATTCTAAGGAAGAAATAAAATAATGTGTGTAAAACATTTTGTAAATCTCAAAATGCTGCTTACATGTTTTCTTCTTCTTCTTCTTCTTCTTCTTCTTCTTCTTCTTCTTCTTCTTCTTCTACTACTACTACTACTACTACTACTACTACTACTACTACCACCACCACCACCACTACTACCACTACCATTATTACTACTACCACCACTGTGGCTACTACTACTGCTACTGCTACTACTGCTACCATCAGTACCACCACCACCACCATTACTACTATAACAACTATCACTACTACTACCACTACTACATCACAAACATCCGTTATTATAGAGAAAAGGCTTTAGGAAGATCAGTTAAAAATGACCTCCAGGAGCATGCAGCAGCAGCTTCCTTCCTCATGACTGATAATCCCAAACGTGGACCCCCACCTCAAAGGGAACCCAAGAGTCAGAGCTCATCCAGCATCTTTTCTAACTGAGTCATTCTGGGTTAGGACTAGACGTTCAATTGGGAACGGAATCCCACAGGACTGGCTTGGTCTCCGTTGTTCCAAAACAGGATGTGAAAAATCTCAAGGTTAGCAAGATTCAGAAGGTTGAGGGGGAGGAACAGTTCAATCAGCAATATTGATTTGCTGCTCACGCTATGCTATAAATATTGGAGGGAAGATAACAACAATAACAATAATAATGATGTTGTTTATATCATGGCAATAGCTCCCATTTATGGAGATCTTTAAGGTTTACAAAATGGCTTTTGTCCATGAACCTCTGATGCAAGTAGGGCAAGCATCATTACCTTGATTTCACATGAGAAAGATGAAATTCATAAGTGTAAGGGTTAGAAGGAATATTCATGATTATCTTGTCCAACTCCCTCATTTGACAGATCTAAAAAAACAGAGGTTCCAAGGTTAAGTGAATAGCCCAAGGTCATAGTTACAAGTAGCAGAGTCTAGATTTGAACTCAGGTCATTTGACTCCAAGCTCAGTACTCCTTCCACTATATGGGAAAGCAGCATGGTATAGGGGTAATGATCCTGAGCTTAGAATAATAGAACTGAGTTCAAATCCTGGAACTATTTACCAGCTATGTGACTTTAGGCAAACCACCTTTCCTCTCTGGGTCTCAGTTTCCTCATCTGTAAAATGAGAGGCTTGGGCTTAGATGGCCTCTGAGGTCCTTTCAGTGCTAAATCTATGACTCAGATCTCTCTTTTAATTCTATATCACAACCTGGTGACTTCCTCAAGGTCACAGAACTTGTGTCAGAGCTGGGTCTTGGGCCCAGATTCCTAAATCTCCTGGCTTCAGATCTAGTACTCTTTTCCAGTCCACTAACTATATGGTCCCCACTTCAGTGTTGGACCTTAGAAAAGAGACAGACATTTGTCAATAAAGGTCAGGACAAAGTGAAGAAGAGAGAGCCCTAGATTCAAATCCCTAGGAGGTAAGATAAAAGCAAAATTAGGGGAGGGTGAGTTGGGGAGAGACTTTTGGTCCAATGTGGAGAAGTGTGACCCCCAAAGTATTGGGGGGATCAGAATAGTAATAATATCAACTTCAGCCCTCCCTCGCTTAAATCCAATTCAGTGCAAGTCATGACATCACCTCCCGATATCATGGTCCTCTTCAAGAATGAAGGAAAAGGGGCAGCTAGGTGGCACAGTGGATAGAGCACCGGCCCTGGAGTCAGGAGTACCTGAGTTCAAATCCAGCCTCAGACATTTGACACTTACTAGCTGTGTGACCCTGGGCAAGTCACTTAACCCCAATTGCCTCACCAAAACAAACAAACAAACAAGAATGAAGGAAAAATAACAACAATATCACCTCCACAGAATCATAGATTTAAAGTTAGGAAGTGCCTCTGAAGCTACTTAGTCTTAACTCTTCTTTTTATAAATGAGGAAATTGAGACCCAGAAAAGTTTAGTGACTTTCCCAAAGTTAGACAAGTAATGAACAGTTGTGCCTAAAATTGAACTCGGGTTCTCTGCAAATCAAGCATTCTTTCCATTGTACCCCACTATATCCCACCTTTACTACTCCCTCCAAAGGCCTTGGGATGGTAGAGGGGAAGTTGCCTACCCTTGCCACTCTATCACAGAGTCTTTTAAGAAGGTAGAGCAATACAGAGATTCATGGTTTCATATATAATCATCATTTTATCTTCTGCTTTGTATATGGGAATAGAGGGACAGAAGTGTTTGTTAAATACAAAATTTAAAAACAAACAAACAAAATAACCTAGAGTTCATAGGGTTCAGGGACCACAAACTTGTTCAAAGGTGAGGGGTGAGGGTTGAGGGGAATGTTACCAGAGCCTAGTGCCTACACAGACCCTAAGGGTTTGTCTAGCTGATGCTACTTCCCCACTTTTAGAGCCTATTTTCCCCCAGAGATCAATGTGGTATAAAGTAAGGGAGAGTATGATCCTTAGTTAATGGGGGAAATATTTGTATTTTTGTTCTTGCTATGATTTTGAAGTAAATATCCTTTGTCAAAGCTTTAAAAAGGAAGACCTGGGGCAAAATGGTTAGCGACTGTAATGTTTCTCCACTTTTTCCTCATTCTAAATTGAAACTGCAAATAAAGCCAAACCAAAATAATGTTTGAATCAAGGGAAACCAGTTCAGCAATGAAACTTTATGACTAAGTGGATGGAGACTGCCATGTCATGTGGTACTTACTGCCAGGGACTACTCCGGCAGTGGACACTTGAGATGAGCAACAGAAGGGCCTCAGATTACTGGGTTGGAGACAAGGGGAAGTTCTTAAAGATCAGACTGGAGCCCTGAGAGAAGGGGACATAATTGATTGGAGAATCTTGGAAAAGAGGTGAGGGAGGGAAGGACTAATAATAGGTCATGGCCTACTTGCCCAAAGTGTGGGCACAGAGCCTCTAGACTGTGATGATGGCAAGAGGCCAGGTAGTGTGACCCTTGCAATGTATGTTGATGTAGAATTATAAAATCTCAGAGCTGGAAGGGATCTTAGAGATCATCTAGTCTAAACAAGAATCCTCTCTGAATATCCTTAAGTGATCATTTAGCTCCACCTTGAAGACCTCTAGAGATGAGAAATTTACTATGACAGCAACTCATTCTACTTTGGGGCACTATCCTGGTCGCCCACTTCTGGATAGCTTCCAGTTGGTTAATATCCTTTCTAAACATGGCACACTGAAGAGAGACTCCCCCCCAAAACCCCAAATGTGTTCTAAACAGGGAAGAAGATGGAGGAGGAGAAGGAAAAGAAAAAGAAGGAACTGTTCTTTATATCCCCTGGGACTTTTTGACACACTTTTTTTGCTCCTTAATAAATATATTGGTTTTTGCATTTATAGATTTAAAAAATTTTTTGGTACAGGCTATGAATACTTTGTATGCAGCACATAAACACATAATTGGTCTTTATTTGAAGGAGTCGCTGGTGTTTTTATCTTTTGACACCAGATTTGTCATGGAAAAAGCAACTTATTGATTCAGTAACTTCTGAACAAACAGCCCCAAATCACCGTAACACAACAACTGCCTTTGTTGATTATCACAGAGACTTTGCCAGTTCCTTATTCATGGTTTATTTACATTCTGCAGATATATAAAATATACCCAAATATAGTGAGAATGCTAGAGTATTTGATGTCTTCATAGAATAGCATTATTTATTTAAAATATGCCACCAACACAATAATAATTGCAAGAACAATTCATATCAAATATGCCATTTTTCAGGAAGACAGATATATTCATTATGGTTTTGCCTAACATTAATCCTATTGCCATCTCTTCTCAATAGAATTATGTATGGTTTCCAAATTAAATGAAAAACAAATTAAACCAAAAACCTTATTAGCCACTTAATATATGTGGATGACATCAAATTATGTAACTCCACTGAAAAACAAATTAAACAGCTCTCACATTTTGTGGAATCTTTTTCCAATAACATCATGTCATTTGGACTTGATAAGTATAAGATTCTCAATGTGTGCCAAAGAAAGAGAGAGACAGAAGGCTTTAAGCTTAAATCCAGATGTCACATTGGACCAGTGGAAAAAGAAGATGATACCTTGGTCTCTTCCAGGCATGACTCATCAAGCAAAATGATATTAAGGAGTAGGCTTCCACTGAATACTTTAAGAGACTTACTGGTATTCTGAAATAGTAGCTAAATGGAACAAACACATTTAAAGCAATTAACACCTACATAATGCCAGTTTGTACATATCTAGAATTGTGAAAATGGACTGTCAGAGATTTGGAAAGTACCCTAACAGTATTTACAAAAAATAGGGCCTAAGGTAGCTATAGAAAGATCAGCACTGGGGGGCGGCTAGGTGGTGCAGTGGATAGAGCACCGGCCCTGGAGTCAGGAGGACCTGAGTTCAAATCCACCCTCAGACACTTGACACTTACTAGCTGGGTGACCCTGGGCAAGTCACTTAACCCCAATTGCCTCACAAAAAGAAAGAAAGAAAGAAAGAAAGAAAGAAAGAAAGAAAGAAAGAAAGAAAGAAAGAAAGAAAGAAAGAAAGAAAGAAAGAAAGAAAGATCAGCACTAACATGAAAAAGTAGGAGGAGGAAAAGAATTGATAGACTTTTTTTTAACACATGATAAGTCAGAAATAATTTTGGAGTAAATAGATATCACTTCACTGAACAATAGTAAAAAGCAGTTAATAGATACACATCATTGGCTTTGTCAATATAACCCAAATTTGTTTATCTCCAAATGGGAGTCTATAAACAACTAAGATCCAAAAATAGAAGCGAAAGGTCCTTAACACTCAAAGAAACAGTGAGCAAATGGCTATCCTATCAGTCAACAAGTATTTATTAAGCACTTACTGTATGCCATATGCTATGTTAAGCAACTGTGGAAATGGAAGGGGTCATCATGACCATCAGGGATGAGATATGAGAAAGTACAGAGGGGTTGCCCATAAGGAGTCCAAACTTAGTGATCAGTTTAGATCTGTGAAGCATATCACTATAGGCTACAAAAAGTTAGCATTTCCCAAATATCTAGCTAGATCCTGATATTCCCAGAGGAAATAATGGGTAGAAGCATGAACCATGAAAATACATTATCATTATCATAGAAAGCCTCCAAAATTAAGCCTAGCTTATCTGTACCTAGCAAATAGCTTTCAATACCTAGTGTGGTGGCTAGATGTTCATTACCTTTTATAAACTAAATGATATCTCAGATGAAACTGTAATTCACAATCACCTGAATATAACATTGATCCATAGAAAATTTTACAATATGTTAGATAGACACTAAGTATTCATAATGTCCAAACCATGAGAAATGAAAAGCTTTCAGAATATAGAGGCCTAGCAAATGAAATCAAAGCCACCTGGCAAAAGAATGAAGTACATGTCATCCCTGTTATACTACTGCTACTGAAATTGCCCCAAGAATGCTTTTAGTGAGCTTGAAAAAGATAAGCGTATGACCCAATATTTTTATTCAATTACAAAAAGCAGTTATTTTATGTAGAGCATATATGAAGGAATAACATCAGGATGGCAACTTATTCCAGGACCATTTCTATCTGAACTCCATCAAAATAATTAATAATAGCTAATATTTATATAGCACTTTGAGGTTTACAAAATGCTTTACATCTAATTATCTCATTTGAGCCTCACAGCAACTCTAAGAGGTATGTTGTATTATTATCCTCATTTTACAGATGAGGAAACTGAGACTGAGAGAGATTAAGTGGCTTGCCCAGACTAAGCTAAGATGGCAGAGTAGAGGAAGCACTTATCTGAGCTTTCTCAACATTCCTCTCCAAACAACTTTTAAAATAATGCCTCAGATAGAATTCTGGTATAGCAGTCAGCAAAAGGTCAGAGTGAGACATTGTTCCAGCCCAAGATGACTTAAAGGGTCAGAAAGAGAGATTTGTGCCACAGATCTGGCCCAGAGCCCACGTGGATGCAACACCAGTCATGAGACTAGCTTGTTGGCAACAGAAGTAAAAGCAGCCTGAGGAGCTCTTGAGCCAGAAATGGCAAACGGATCTAGCAACTAGTCAAAAAGAGATTACAGGGGACATCCATGCTAGCACTGGACACAGAACAGGACACTATTTGAAGACTCAATTGCCTATACCCACTCTGGGTCACAGTTTAAGAGCAGAGAGAAGCACTTTTGGTCAAGAGGGAGCAGGGGCCTTGAAGAACAGTATTGCTTCAGATCCTGAGACCCTGAGGAGCAATACAGCAAAGGCCATTCCTGGGTAAATACCAGAGTGTAGTCACTACTACACCTCTCCCCAGATCACATCACCTTAGATTGTTAAACCCCCAGAACTAGCTCTGAAAATAGCAGTGCAGAAAAAGCCTGAAGCTTAGGAGAGTGCCCCTCCCCCTCCTACACCAGGAACAGAGCCCAAAAATCAAGAAATATGGTGGGGAAATGAGGAAACAACAACAGCAAAAAGAAACTGACCATAAAAAGCTACTATAATGACAAGGAAGATCAAAATACAAACTCAGAAGAAGACAAATAAGATAGCTACAAACAAAGCCTAAAAGGGAAAACAAAAAAAGCTAATTGGACAGAAGTCCAACAAGAATTCCTATAACAGCTAAAAAATGATTTTCAAAATCAAATAAGAGTGATAGATAAAAAATTAGGTAAAGAAAAGAGAACAAAGGAAGAAAATTTTGAAAAGAAAATTTATAGCTTGGTAAAAAGAGGTACAAAAAATATTGAAGAAAATAACACCTTAAAAAAATCATAATTGGCCAAATGGGAAAAGAGGTATAAAAACTCACTGCTGAAAATAATTCTTTAAAAAATTAGAATTGGGCAATCGGAAGCAAATGACTCCATAAGACATCAAGAAACAATAAAACGAAGTCAAAAGAAAGAAAAAAGAGAAGAGAATGTGAAATATCTCACTGGAAAAATAACTTACCTGGAAAATATATCAAGAGATAATTTAAGAATTATTGAGGGGCAGCTAGGTGGCGCAGTGGATAGAGCACCGGCCCTAGAGTCAGGAGTACCTGAGTTCAAATCCGGCCTCAGACACTTAACACTTACTAGCTGTGTGACCCTTGGCAAATCACTTAACCCCAATTGCCTCACTAAAAAAAAAAAAAAAGAATTATTGAACTACCTGAAAACTATGATCAAAGAAAGAGCTAGCTATCATATTTCAAGAAATTATCAAGGAAAATTGCCCTGATATCCTAGAAAGAAAAGGTAAAATAGAAATTGAAAGAATTCCCTAATCACCTGAAAGAGATCCCAAATGAAAACTCGCAGGAATATTATAGCTAAATTGTAGAGATTCTACGTCAAAGAGAAAATGCTCCAAGCAGCCAAAAAGAAATCATTCAAATACTATTGAGCCACAGTCAGGATCACACAAGATTTAGCAGCTACCACATTAAAGGAGTAGAGAACTTGGAATATAATATTCCAAAAGGCAAAAGAGCTAGGATTATAACCAAGAATAACCTACCCAGCAAAACAGTATAATTGTTCAAGAAAAGAAATGGATATTTAATGAAATAGAGAAATTTCAAGCATAACTGATGACCAGACAGAAAACTTGACATTCAAAAACAAGACTCAAGAAAAGCATAAAAAGATAATTATGAAAGAGAAATCAAAAGGGACTCAATAAGGTTAAAGTGTTTTCATTTCTCTATGGGAAGATGGTACATGTAACTGATAATACTTTTCTAATAATTAGGGCCATTAGAAAAATTCTATATAGATAAAGGAAGCTAAAGTGAGTCAATTATGTAGAGATGATGTAAAAAAACTGTATGAGCAAGAAAAAGGGAGACTGGGAAAAAGGGGAAGGGAGAAGAATGGGGAAAACTATCTCACATAAAAGAGGAACACAAGGGAGAGCTTTTATAGTGGAGGGGAAAATGGTGGGAGTAGGAAGTCAGGCAACACTTGAACCTTACTCATATCTAAATTGATTCAGAAAGGGATATGTATATATACACACATATACATATATATATGCATATATTTATACACATATACACACATATATACACACACTCAATTGGGTACAGCAATCTATCTTACCCAACTGGGAAGTGGGTAGGAAAAGGAATAAGAGAAAGGGGAAGGAGGGCAGATAGGTGGCACAAGTAGATAAAGCACTGGCCCTGAATTCAGGAGGACCTGAGTTCAAATCAGCCCTCAGACATTTGACACTTACTAGCTGTTTGACCCTGGGCAAGTCACTTAACCCTCATTGCCCCGCAAAAAAGGCGGGGAGAGGTAACAAAAGGGAGTGTAGATAAAAGAAGACATTGGTCAAAAGCAAAATAGACTTTAGAGGAGGAATAGGATAACAAGAGAGAGGGGGGAGGGGAGAGAGAGAGAAAGTATTAACTGAATAAAACAGGATAGAAGTAAATGGACAACTAGCAATCATAACTATGAATTTGAGTGGGATTAAGTCACCCATAAAATGAAAGCAGCTATAATAATAGATTAGAAACCAGAATCCTACAATATGTTGTTTACAAGAGACAAGCTTGAAACAGAAAGACAAATACAGAGTGAAAATAAGGGGCTTGAACAAAATCTATTATGCTTCAGATGATGTAAAAAAAAAAAGGCAGGGGTAGCAATCATGATCTAAGACAAAGAAAAAGAAAAAATAAATGTAATTAAAAGATACAAGCAAGGAAACTACATCTTGCCAAAAGACACCATAGAAAAAGGAAGTTATATCAATATTAAACATATATGTACCAAATGGCATAGTATCCAAATTCTTAAAGGAAAAGTTAAATGAATTACAGGAGGAATTAAATAGTAAAACTATACTAGAGGGGGATCTCAACTTTTCCCTCCCAGATGCTAGATAAATCTAACCATAAAATAATAAGATAGAAGTTAAGGAGATGAATATATCTTACAAAAGTTAAATATGATAGGCCTCTGAAGAAAATTGAGTGGGGATAGAAAGAAGTATACCTTTTCCTCAGCTACAGATGATACCTCCACAAAGACTATCTGTGTATTAGGACATAAAAACCTCACAATCAAATGCAAAAAAAGCAGAAATATTAAATGCACACTTTTCAGACAATAATGCAAAGCAAATTACATTCAATAAAGGGCCAAGGAAGCCTAGATTAAAAATTACTTGTAAACTAATTCTAAAGAATGAGTGTGTCAAAGAACAAATAATAGAAATAATCAATAATTTCACTAAAGAAAATGACAATAATGAGACAACACACCAAAATTTGTGGGTTGCAGCCAAAGTAGTAGTAAGGGGAACTGATGAATATGTTAAATATATAGAATCATGGAAAGATTTACATGATCTGATGCAGAATGAAGTAAATGGAGCCAAGGAGACAATATTCAAAATGACTACAACATTGTAAACAGAATGAACAAACACAAAAATATCAAGAGTGAATGTTGCGTTTTGGAGAGGATATGGAAAAATTGGGACACTAATTCACTATTGGTGGAGTTGTGAACTGATCCAACCATTGTGGAAGGGCAATAAAACTGTGCATACACTTTGACCCATCAATGCCACTTCTAGGTCTATACCACCAAAGATATCAAAGAAAAAGGAAAATTATCTATATGTACAAAAATATTTATAGCAGCTCTTTTTGTGGTGGCAAAACATTAGAAAGTAAGGGAATGGGGCAGCTAAGTGGTGCAATGGATAGAGCACTGACCCTGGAGTCAGCAGTACCTGAGTTCAAATCCAGCCTCAGACACTTAACACTTACTAGCTGTGTGACCCTGGGCAAGTCACTTAACCCCAATTGCCTCACCAAAAACAAAACAAAACAAAACAAAAAAAAGAAATTAAGGGAATATTCATCAATTGGGGAATGGCTTAACAAGTTGTGGTATATTGAGTATGATTAAATACTATTATGCTATAAGAAATAATAAACAGGATGCTTTCAGAAAAACCTGGAAAGACTTACATGAACTGATGCAAAATGAAGTGAACATTGTAACAGTAATAACAAAATTGTATGATGATCAACTTTGAATGATTTAGCTGTTCTCAGCAAAACAATGATCCTAAATCTATTCCAAAGGATTTATAATGAAAAATGCTATCCTCCCCTGCCCTCACAGTGAAAGAACTGATGAAATATGAATGCTGACTGAAGCATACTTTTTTAAACTTTATTATTCTTTTTAAAAATCTGTTTTCTTTTGCAACATGGCTAATATGAAAATATTTTGCATGGCTGCTTATATAGGAGGGGGAGAGGAGGGAAAGGAGATATTTTGGAACTCAAAATTTTTTTAAATGAATGTTAAAATTTTTGTTTATATGAAATTTAAAAAAACAAAAATTAAATGTTAAAGTGAATGTCTCAAAATTGTCAATCAATTAATCAATAAACATTTATTAAGTGCCTACTTTATGTGAGGTACTATGCTAAATGCTGGGGATATAAAAAAGAGGCAAAAGACAGTCCCTGCCCTGAAGTTTACAATCTAATGGGGGAAAAAACATCCAGCAAGATGACAGAGAGAAGGCAGCAAACTGCCTGAGCTCTCTTTTGGTTCCCTCAAAAAGAACATTTTTTAAAGCCTCTAAACAGATTCTGAAACTACAGAACCTACAAAAAGACAGAGAAACACAATCTACCAGCCTGAAATAATTTAAAAGACTTCAGGAAACGTCGGTCTCACTTGGGCAGGGGGGGAGTGCAGCGCGCCTCAGCACAGCACAGCGTGAAGGGGGTTGGGGCAAGTCAGTGAGAAGCGATAGGCCACAGCAGAGCAACTGAGGCCCCTTGATCTTGGCTTGGTGGGCTGGTGGCGCAGCAGGCCAGTGGTGAGATCTGCCAGCACCAGCTGAGAGAGCAGGCTGCCAGCTAGGGGGCTACCCACAGGCCGTGCATAACCAGGCCTGGCCATCCCAGCACCTGCCGGGAGCAAGCACAGGGAACAAACCCAGGGTGGTAAGAAATCCGCAAACCATAGAGGCCTCAGAGTAGAAAGCCAGTAACACGGCCCCTATTTCACAATACAAGAAGCTTGAAACAGTGACCCTGGTGCCCAAGGAGTGGACCTCAACTTTAAAAAATAATAATAATAAGCTGCAGTATGAGTAAGAAACAAAAAAGAGCTCTCACCATTGAGAGCTTCTGTGTTGACAGGGAAGAGCCAAACACAAACTCAAATGAAGACAATACTCTCAAATTGCCTACATGTGAAGCCTCAAGAGGGAAGATGAATTGGTCTCAAAAGCAAAAAGCCTTCTTGGAAGAGCTCAAAAGGGATTTTTAAAAATCAATTGAGAGGCAGCTAGGTGGCGCAGTGGATAGAGCACTGACCCTGGATTCAGGAGGACCTGAGTTCAAATCTGACCTCAGACACTTGACTCTTACTAGCTGTGTGACCCTGGGGAAGTCACTTAACCCCAATTGCCTCACCAAAATAAAACAAAAACAAAAAATCAATTGAGAGAAGTAGAAGACAATCTAATCAGGGAGACAACATGCAAGCAAATATATACATAGTAAACTACATGTGAGATAAATAGGAAATAATTAACAGAAGGAAGGGCCTAGAATTAAGAAGGTTTGTAGAAAGTAGGAATTTAGATGGACTTAAAGGAAGTCAGAAAGATCAGTAATTAGAGTGGAGGAGGGGCAGTGTTTTAGTCATGGGGACAGCTAGAGAGAATGTCTAAAGTCAAGAAATGGAGCACCTTGTTTGTGGAGGCCAGTGTTACTAGATCATATAGTACCTGTCAGGAAATAAAGTGTAAGAAGACTGGAAAGGTAGAAGGTGCCTAGGTTATGAATGGCTTTGCATGTCAAACAGAGCATTTTGTATTTCCTTCTGGGAGCAAAGAAAGCCACTGGAGTTTATTGAGTGGGGTGGCAGGGCAGGGGGACAGGGGTGGTGGGGGAGAGGAAGAATATGAAATGATCAAACCTGCACTTTAGGAAAATCACTTTAGCAGCTTAATGGAAGATGGATTGGAGCAGGGAGACATGGGACAGGTAGACCCAATGTCAGGCTATTGCAATAATGCAAGTATAAGGAGAAACCAACAGGCCTTGGCAACAGCTTAGATACAGGGGGGGTGAGAGGTAGTGAGGAGTTGGGGATAAATAACATCTTGGTTGTGAGCCTGAGGAACTGGGAAAATAGTAGTTGCCTTCTACAGTAGTAGGGAAAATAAAAGGGAGGTGGAGGGAGGGTACAGGGGAAAGATAATGAGTTCTACTTTGGACATATTGAGTCTAAGATATCTATTGAACAGCTTTGAGATGTCTAAAAAGGAGTTGGAGATGTGAGATTAGAGGTCAGCAGAAAGGTCTGGGGCAAGATAGGTCGATTTGAGAATCATTAACATAGAGATGGTAATTCAATCTGTGGGATTTGATAAGATGGCCAAGTGAAATGGTATAGAGGAAGAGAGCCCAGGACAGAACTTTGAGGAATAGGTATGATTAGCGGGTGTGATCTGGAAGAGGATGCAGCAAAGGAAACAGAGAAGGAACTGTCAGATTGATAGTAGAGCAGGAGAACTGCGAGACAGTGGTGTCCTTGAAAACCTAGAGAGAGGGGCAGCTAGGTGGCGCAGTGAATAGAGCACTGGCCCTGGATTCAGGAGAACCTGAGTTCAAATCCGACCTCAGACACTTGACACTTACTAGCTGTGTGACCCTGGGCAAGTCACTTAACCCCAACTGCCTCACAAAAAAAAATAAAGAAAAAAAAAAGAAAAAAAAACCTAGAGAGAAGAGAATATCAAGGAGGACAGAGGGATCAGCAGAGTCAAAGACAACTGAGAAGTCAAGGAGAATGAGAAATGAGAAAGGGCCATTGGATTTGTCAACTAAGAGATCACTGGTAACTTTGGAGAGAGCAGCTTCCAGGAAATAATGAGGTGGGAAGCAGAATTGTAAAGGATTAAGAAAAGAGGCAGAAGAGAGAAAAGTGGAAGCACCTACTGAAGGCCTTTGCAAGGAGTTTAGCAGGATGGCTCAAATAAGAATATTTTGAAGATGAGGAAGACATAGGCATGTTTATAGGCAGTAAGAAATGAGCTAGGGGCAGCTAGGTAGCGCAGTGGATAAAGCACTGGCCCTGGATTCAGGAGGACCTGAGTTCAAATCCAGCCTCAGACACTTGACACTTACTAGTTGTGTGACCCTGGGCAAGTCACTTAACCCCCATAGCCCCGCAAAAAAAAAAAGAAAGAAAGAAAGAAAAGAAAAGAAATGAGCTAGAAGACAGAAAGAGACTGAAAATAACTGAGAATCTGGATTGCAGGGGGGCATGGTTCCAAAGAAAAGCAATGAGAAGACATACACACACACACACACACACACACACACACACACACACACACACACACACACACACACACACCCTCACCCTCACCCTGCCTTACCTCACCTCATCCCTTTGCAGAGGTGGGAAGACCAAGAGTATGGTTCATAATAATAATGATAGCTAGCATTTATGTGGCACTTTAAGGTTTGCCAAACACTTTACAATTATGATCTCTGTTGATTCTCACAAGAACCCTGGGAGGAAGGTGCTATTATAATCCTCATTTTATAGAGAAGGAGATTAAGGCAAATAGAGATAAAGTGACTTGCTCAGGATCACTCAGCTATTAAGTGCCTGAGACAGGATTTGAAAACTCAGGTCTTCCTGACTCCAAGTCCAGCACTCTGTCCATTGAGCCACCTGGCTGCACATATGCTCACACTTTTTCAATGTATTGATCCATTTTGCTGACTTTTTTCTCTTCTTTTTTTTTTTGTCTTTAAAAAATATTTATTATATGAAATGGTTCTTTGAGGGGGAGGGGAGGGATGTTAGGATAAATTTTGTTGAGGTAAATGAAAGAATAAAACAAACTTATTTTTAAAAACAAGCGCAAATTAAACTCATGAACTGTGGGATTTCATATAGTTTCTTGATAATGTTGATGACACATATACCCACCCTCTTTATTTCTCATATCTTAGAATCCACTCTAGTGAAATTATACACTTCCTCCAATCTCACTTATAATTGTATATGCTGTTTTTTTCTTATATTCATTTCAAAAGAGAATCCACTCTAGTGAAATTATACACTTCCTCCAATCTCACTTATAATTGTATATGCTGTTTTTTTCTTATATTCATTTCAAAAGAGAATCCACTCTAGTGAAATTATACACTTCCTCCAATCTCACTTATAATTGTATATGCTGTTTTTTCTTATATTCATTTCAAAAAACATTTTTGAGCACTTACTATATATAAGGAATTGTGCTAAGTGCTATATGAAGATGGATAAGACAAGGCTTTTATCTTCAAAGTATTCATAATCTATTAATATGTGGGAATAAAGCATAATGTGAAGATCCATGAAAAATAAGAGGAAAAGGGCCGTTAGTTCACAGGAAGAAGTTATCACTTTGGACCATTGAAGGGGTGGAAGCAACAGAGAAAAAGACAATGACAATGGAGTGTTGCGGGTTCTTTTAGGTCCTAATAAGATAGAAGGAGAATTGGTGGCGCAATATGTACAGAGCCAGGCCTGGAGTCAGAAGATTAATTTCATTCCATGAGTCTTCCTGAGTTCAAAACCAGCTTCAGACACTTCCTGGCTATGTGACCCTGGGCAAGTCACTTCATCCTGTTTACCTCAATTTCCTCATCTGTAAAATGAGCTGGAGAAGACAATGGCAAACTGCTCCAGAATCTTTGCCAAGAAAACCCCAAAGGAAGAGGCACAAAGAGTCAGACATGTTTGTAACAACCGAACAACAAAAAAAAGATAGAAGAGCTTCAAGTACAGGTTCAGCAATGTGCTCTGTAATCAACCATTTTATTAGGACCAAGCTAAGTTCGGAGAGGCTTATCACCCACCAGAAGGTTGGCTCCTAGGTGATGAATTTTTGTGGTCATGGCAACTCAAGAAGATTTTTAACTAAATCATGCTGTTTTTGTTGGTGGAAGAAGTGCCCACGCCTATGAAATGGTTTGAAGTATGGAAGAGGTAAAATGAAGATGATGTACTGACCCTTTGTCATTTGAACTCACATTTTGAGAGATGTTTGTATCTTCTTTCTTCTTTTTTTTTAACAGTAGTTGTAATGGCAGCTTTTCACTGAGATAACTCTGACACAGTTGCAAGAACACTAACATCTGAATAAGAAAAGTCAGGTGTAACATTTTGATCTATTTACTACCTGGGCAAAACTTGGGTAAGTCCCAGTTTCTTATGTAAAAGATGAGGTCAGGTAGACCAGATAATGGGAGGCAGTGTAGTGCAGTGGGTTCATCTCCCAGCTCTGGTATCTGTGCACTCTCAGGCAGGTCACTCAGCCTCCATGAACCTTAGTTTTCTCATCTGTAAAATGAAAGGCTCAGATTAGATGACCCCCCTAAGGCCCTTTTAATCACCAAATCTATGATCCTGGAAGTTATACAGCTCAGACCTATCACCTGACATTCTTTTCACCCTGCCTTGTTCACTCATGTGGTCAGGCAATAATAGAATTAGAAGATGATAGCTTTAGAGTTGAAAGGGATCTGAGAAGTTCATCTACTCTGACCCCTCAATGGAAAGGACTTTATAATAATTTTGTTGTTTAGTTGTGTCCTACTCTTTGTGACCCTATCTGGGGTTTTTCTTGGCAGAGAGACTGGAATGGTCTGCCACTTTCTTCTCCAACTCATTTGACATATGAGGAACTGAGGCAAACAGGATGAAGTATGCCCAGGGTCACACAGCTAGTAAGTGTCTGAGGACAGATTTGAACTCCTGACTCCAGGGCTGGGCTTTATCCACTGCATCACCTAGCTGCCCTTCTTAATGATAATAGCTAGTGTTTCCACAGCACCTACTCAGTGCCAAGAGCTTTACAAATATTATCTCATTTGAGCCTCACCCTTGTGGGAAAGGAAGGTAGCTAATTATCCCTATCAAGATGAAGAAACTGAGGCAAACAGAGGTTAACTGACTTGCCCAAGGTCACACAGGGAATATCTGAAGCTGAACTTAAACCCAGGTCTTCCTGCCTCCAGGCCCAGTGCTCTATCCACTAGGTGAGCTAGCTAACTCGTTACTGTCAAGAGCAGCTAGTCCAGAGGGGTCAAACAGGGCTGGACCCCATAACTCCCTGGAGTGTAGACAGAACCAGATAAATATTTGTACTTACAAAACATTCAGCAAAATAAATAAAAATACAACAAAACATGTTACATTTAAAAACTCTCCCTCCCCTCCATCCGTAGAATCATAGGTGTAGGCCTTCTCCCCAAAACCACAAGATAATAGCTTTAGAGTTGGCAGGAACCTTAGGGAGCATCCAGGATCAGCCCCCTCATTTTACAGATGAGGAAAGTAAGGTCCAGAAAGGTGAAATTGTTGGAGTCCAGACCCAGGCTCTTTCCCATGACCTCTTCCTCACTCATTCTTATTCCTTATTCCTTCTTCTTCCTCACAGAGAGGAGTCTCTTTCACTCATCCATTCCTCCACTCTCCCTGGTCTCTCTGTCTCTGGGTTTCCCTAAGACAAAAGGATGCCAGAGATCCCAACTTCCTCCAGGGAGGACAGACCCAAACTCCACACCCTCACCCCATAGGTAGGGGGCTGCCCATTGGCATCACTTCTCAGCCCACAGGCTTCACACTCTCAGAGTGGGGGAGGGGCAGAGATAACTGGAGAAGCCTGGAGTGGACTGAACTGAGCAGGTTCGTCACCACGGCAACTGGCTGTCCGCATTCGCAGTGGGAGAGAAGCAGGGAGCAGTTAGTTTCTCAGCATGGCTAAGGAAGAGAATTTAAGGCAAGATTTTCAAACCAGCAGGTCTTGGCCTGCCCCTGCCCTTGCCTCTGCCCTCTCCTCCCCTCACTTTTCTCCCTAACTCCTTTTCCCCCTCAGGCCCTTGTCCTACTTCAAGTTTCCACTCTCCCCTGGGCTTGGATCCCTTTGCTCTCCCCACCTGAGATGATGACCCCTTTTAGCTTAGCCCTTCAAGCCCATCACCCCTCCCTCATTATACATCATTTCCCTTACCACTCAGCTCCTGTTCCCCTCACCCCACAGTTGCTGATCCCCTCAACCCCTCAATCCCTAATCACTTCAACCCCCATTCTCAATCCCCTCACCCCTTCATTCCCTGATTTCCCCAACCCTCATCCTTGATCCCCTCATCTCTTCACTCCCTGATCCCCTCAGTACCTATCCTTGATGCTTTTACCCCCATAGTCATTGATCCCCAAAACCCTAGTCCCTGATCTCCTTAGCTCCAGTCCCTGATCCCCTTACCCCTCACTACCACCCCCCTCAGACCTTGATCCTTTATACCACCCACATCCTCTCAGTTCCTGACTTCCTCACTCTCTCACTCTCTGATCCTTCCCCACTTCTCCACTCGCCCATCTCTGATTCCTTTATCCCACAATGGCTGATGATTTCACCCACCTCAGTCTCAGACCTTCTTAACCTCATTTATCAAATGTTGATCTCACTTCAATTCAACCCTGATCCCCTCACCCTCTCATTCCCTGATTCCCTTAACCCCTCAGTCTCTGATCTTCTTAATCCCAGAATTCCTCCATCAATTTGCCCCCTCAGTCCTTAGTCCCCCCAGGCCACCCTCTGTCTCTCACTCCCTGGTCAGTCCACTTTCCTCACCTTTGTCAAGCCTCTAATGCTTCATTCAGAACCTTCACTTCCTGATCCCCTCTCCTCCCTGGCTTTCCTTATCCCTTAATGACTTCACTTCCCCCTACTTCACTCCCATTCTTATCTCTTTTTTACTTTACTTACCCTGGCTCTGAGCTATGCCTCCTAGGAGCTTAGGAAGGGAGAGGCAAGGAACAGTGACCCCCACATGGGCAATATTCCTCCAAATTCTCTATCCAAATTCATAATAGAAACACCAAGAAGCAGAAGCCTGGTAAAAAGAAGAAAGGTTATAAAAATATGGATGACCTCAAGAAGGAAGCAGTCATGGTAAGACCGTCCAGAACGTGAAATGGCAAATTTCCCTGAGACAGAACCATCCCAATGACCCTTTAACACCCTCCTTGAGAACTGACCTGACATTAAAAAAAAAAAAAAAACACTGTTAGCCCTATCTGAAAAAGCAATATGACCTTTGGCCTTATTTCCTCTCTCTGCTGCCCCTTCAGGAAGACCACATGCTGAGTCTGGAGGAGCTAAGCCGAAAGTATGAGGTTGACCTGATCAAGGTGAGTTAAGGGGCTCCCCAGGATGGAAAGAACAAACACCCCCCATTTCTGGTCTGTATGTCACCCACTCACTTTTTTTTCCCCCTCTGTCCTCCCTTCCCCCACCCTTGTGTCTGGATTTTCAGTAGATTGGGAGCCTAGATTAGATAGAGCTGTAATCATGACAACAATACTCTATATTTTTATAGTGTTTTACAATTCACAAAGCATTTTTACATCAGTTCTTTCAGTTGAGCTTCAATACCCCCACAAGGTAAGCAGAAGAAATATTATTATCCATACCTTTTAAAGATTAGGAACTCTAAGTGATAAGTGAACATAGGCAGAGCTAGAGACTAGACCTTTTGACTGAGTCAGTATTCTTTTGACTACCCTGTGATCCTCCCCTTCTTGCCAGTGGTTTCTTGGCTTTCTTCATTGGTTCCTTGTCTACCCCACCATCACTCTTCCATGCAGGGTCTCACCAGCAAACGAGCAAGGGAGATCCTGTTACAGGATGGGCCTAACACCCTCACCCCACCTCCCAACATTCCTGAGTGGGTCAAGTTCTGTAGTCAACTTTTCGGGGGTTTCTCCCTCCTCCTGTGGACTGGTTCCATCCTCTGTTTTGTGGCCTACAGCATCCAGAGAATCTCAAATAAGGACGCTGATAAAGACAATGTGAGCTTGGATACCTGATACCTACTGGATCCTCCCACTCAGCTTCCATAGCCTAACCCCTAAGACTTTCAAGTCCAGCTACCTGGTTCAAGCCCCTGAACCACCAGGCACCCACTAATTAAGTCATCCCCCAATGGCCTCTCTAACTCATACCTCCAATCCCCTTCCTCCATTGCTATCTAGAGAACCCCATGACTCAGCTCAATGAGAAAGTATTGCCCTTTATTCATGAACTCATCTGATTACCACAGTCCTCCCAAGTCTGTTTTCCCCTTTTAGGATCCTGAAGAAACATTTTTTGCCCCCAAGGACTAGACAGAGTTTGACAGTTTGACCTCTGTCCTCTGCTTCCTCCCACCCCCCCCAAACCCTAGGCATTTTCTCCAGGAGCTACTGTTATTTTAGCTAAATCTAACTCCTCTCATTCCCCTATTCCCATCCTCCCTTCTCGGTCTTCGGGTCCCTTGTCTGTTATTTCCTCTACATGGTGCCCTAGGGAAACTGGGATTTCATGTCAGGCCCATTGCTAGTCATTGTTAGTTGTCCTCCTAAGGACAGGAAGCTTGACAAGGTTAGCCTGACCTGCTTTCTCCTACTCCCCAGCTGTTTTTGGGCTTCGTGCTGGCAGCCGTGGTCATTATCACTGGCTGTTTCTCCTATTACCAGGAGGCCAAGAGCTCTAAGATTATGGAGTCATTCAAGAACATGGTGCCACAGGTAGGACTTTTTGGTAAGGGGAACAAAGTATAACCTAACATTTGGAGGGTCTATTGTGGACTTGGCCACAGACTAGGTTCCTGGTAGTCTGGGTCTTACTGACTTAAGTCAGAGTTGGGGCTGGAACCTTGGAGTAGGGGATGATAGGTATTTAGCAAAACAATCCTATTACAGGTTTAAGAATATTTAGACATAGATCTGACAATAAATAAGAATTTCTGGCCTTCTTCCCTTGACTCTAGGCTTCAAAAAAGAGACACTTCTCCATTCTCAGTTCTAGGATAAGATTCTACAAATTAAAAAACAAGATTTTTCATTGAACTCTGGTGTGAGACACAGCCTGACTGATCCCTCCTCAGAAATAAGCTAGGAGGAATAAGCTCGGGAATCTTCAAGGTGTTGAGGGAAAGAGGAAGGTTCCAATAAACATTCAGTACCTCCTGTGTGTAATGGCACTATACTAAATCCTGGGCATGCAAAGATGAAAGAAAACACATGCCTTCTTGGAGCATACAATCTAATATAGACATAAGATATGTAAACTATAATACACAGAAGAATTTGATCATGCAAACGACTGATCCACACATAGTGTTCTGAGAAATTTGAGGAGGGAGAAATTCCTTTCAGCTACGGCATTAGAGAAGGCTTTATGGAAGGGGTTGCACCCGAATTGAACTTTGAATGATCTTAAAAGACAGAATTGAGTAGGGTTGGAACAATGGACTTCCATTCTAGACAGGGAGAATTATATGATCAAAGGTAGGAAGACTAGATATGAAGAAATGTTAAGTAGTGCTGATTAGTTGGCTGGTAAAGAAAGGAATGTGACAAAAGGTTGGAAAGGTAAATTGGAGCTGAATTACAATGATCTTTGAATGCCAAGATAAGGAATTTATATGTATTTTGGTAGGCAGTAAAAAACCCTTAAATGCTTTCTTTTGTTTTGTTTTTAATAAGAGTTTTGGTGAGAATATAGCAATGTGCGAAAGAAGGAAGAAAGAGAGGAAGAAAGGAACGGAAAGGAATAGAAACTAGAATAATGAGAAAACAAATAGGCTTTTTTTGGGGGGGGGCAGGGCAATGAGGGTTAAGTGACTTGCCCAGGGTCACACAGCTAGTAAGTGTTAAGTGTCTGAGGCCAGATTTGAACTCAGGTCCTCCTGAATCCAGGGCCAGTGCTTTATCCACTGCGCCACCTAGCTGCCCCAACAAATAGGCTTTTAAAACTAGGAATGGAATCCATCTTCCAAAGTATAGGAAGAATTTGTCTGAAGACTGAATTTAAAAGTGCCCACTAACAGCTTATTACTGCTTAAGAGCACTATATAAGCTAAAAATGAAGAGGGAGAAAAGTATCAATTTACATCTGCTGAACCACAGACTCACAGTATCACAGAATTGAAAGGGATCTCAGAAGCCATCTAGAGAGAGTAATGGTAAAGTGGAAAGAATTCTAGATTTTAAAGTTGAATCCCAACTGTGCCCCCTTACTACCTGTGTGACCTTGCAAGTCCCCTAACTTCTCTTGGATTCTTTTACTCACCTGTAAAATGGCCTTCCTAAAATATGATGCCCCAAAACTAAACCCAGTGCTCCTCATGTGGTCTGATTAGGATGGAGTAGGATGAGATTATCACCTTTCTCATTTTAGATATTATGCATCTATCAATGTAGCCTAAGATCGAGGTAGTTTGTGGGGTGGTTTTTTTTCCACTATGTCATATTAAATCATATTAAACTTCTTGTTTAGTGGTTCAGTCATGTCCAATTCTTCATGACCCCATGGACCATAATAGCACATAAATATTGTCCTTTAGGGTTTTCTTGGCAAAGATACTGCAATGATTTGCTATGTCCTTCTCCAGTGGGTTAAGACAAATAGGGTTAATTGACTTTGCCAGGGTCACATAGCTAGTAAGTGATTGAAGTCAAATTTGAACTCAGGTCTAATCAACCTTTTTATTTCTTGTGGTTTAGTCATTTTTCATTGTGTCTGACTCTTTGTGACCCCATTTGGGGTTTTCTTGTCAAAGATAGTGGACTGGTTTTCCATTTCCTTCTCTAACTCATTTTACAGAGGAGGAAAATGAGGCAAACAGAGAAGTGACTTGCCAAGGGTCACACATCTAGTGTCTAAGGTCTGATTTGAACTCAGGAAAATGAGTCTTCCTGACTCAAGGCCTAGCACTCTATCCACTGCACCACCTAGCTGACCCTTTATTTCTTAGCCAGTACCAAATTGTTTTGATGATTACTGCTTTGTAGTATAGTTTGAGATCTGGTACTGGTAGGCCTCCTTCCTTCCAACTTTTTTTCATTAATTTTCCTGTTATTCTTTACCTTTTTGTTCCTCCAGATGAATTTTGTTATTCTTCTTTCTTGATCCATATAGCAATCTTTTGGGAGTTTGATTGGTATGGCACTGAAAAAGTAAATTGATTTAGGTAGTATTATCATTTTTTATTATATTGGTTCATCCTACTCATGAGCAATTAATATTTCTCCAATTATTTAGATTTGTCTTTATTTGCACAAAGCGTGTTTAGTAATTATGTTCATATTGCTCCTGACTGTAACTATAGTGTCTTGGCAGGTAGACTCCCAAGTATTTTATATTTCTAAATTCATTTTAAATGGGATGTCTCTAAGTTGAGATAATTTTGGAACCTATCCAACATAGTAGCTACCCTATCCAAATTTATATCATTTATAAAAGTGATCTGTATTCCATCTCCTTCATATAAGTCATTGATTAACATCTTAAATGGAACAAGATCCAGTTAAAAACCTTAAAATGCTATATTAGAGATACACATTGAGTTTGACATGGATGAATTAATCATGACTTTTATAATCTATTCATTCAATTGTTTCCAAATCCACTTGACTATACTATCATCTAGTCCATACCTCTTCATCTTTTCCCCAATGTTAGCAAAAGTTGAATGCCTTGCTGAAATTCATGGCATTCCCTAGATCTACTAGTCTCATAACTTTACCTAAAATGAAATGAGACTCTTCTGGCATGGTCCATTCTGAATGAATCCAGACAGGCTTTTAGTGACCATCACTTCTTTTTATAAATGCCCACAAGTCACCCTTTCAATAATACATTTTAGAATTTTACTAGGAACCTAAAATAAGCTAACTAGCATATAATCTGAAAAATCTACCCTCCTCTCTCCCCCCCCCAAGCCTTTTTTTGAAAATTGGGATTTTTCCTTTCTTCATTCCTACAGAACCCTTCTCATTTTCCACAATTCTTCAGAAGTCACTGACAGTACTCAGACATTATATCTGCCTTTGGGTAGGGACAGGTTGGGGGGAATCTGAGATACAGTTCATCTGAGCCTGGTACTTAAGTCATTAAAGACAGCTATATATCATACACTTATATTTCCTTTTAACGCTCCATTTACTATTTTTGTTTTACCATTCCCACTAGCTATTATCTTATATCTCTCCTCAACTAAACTCCCTGAAAAAGCTATCTGTACTCAATGCCTTTACTTTCTTTCCTTTTACTATTTTCTGAACTCTGCAATCTGGCTTCCAACTTCTTCCTTCATTTGAACCTGCTTTTTCCAAAGTTACCAATGATCTCTTAAGTTCCAGATTGAATAGCCTTTTCTCAATCCTTGTCTTTCTTGGCATCTTTATAACATTTGACGCTCTCCTCTGGGATAATCTTTGGGTTTTCATGAGACTGTTCTCTTGGTTGTCTTCCTGTTTTCTCATTCTCTTTTGTCAGATCCTCATTCCTGTTGTGCCTACTAACTGATGGATTGGAGACTTCTCTCTCTGCTCTCTCTTTCTTGTTGACCCTAACAGACTCAATTATCATCTCTATGCAAATGTACCCAGTTCTATATATCCATCTCTAGTCTTTCTTTTGAGCTTTAGTCACTTATCACCAACTTCCTATTATACATTTCAAAATCAATGTCTTTTGGGCATCTCAAAATTACATATCACAACCAGAACTCACTTTCTTTTCCTCCAAATCTACCCCTATTTTGAACTTCTCCATTACTGTTGACAATACCACCATCCTTCCAATCACTAAGGGTGTCATCCTCACTTCCTCACTCTTTCTCATCACACATATCCAACCAGATGCCAAATCTTGGCATTCCTATCTCTCCAGCATCTTTCATATACATCCTCTTCTTTCCACTCACACAAGCACTACTCTAGTTCAGGCCCTCGTCACCCCCCTTGCCTGAACTATTCCAATAGCCAAATAATTTTTCTCCCTATCTCTAATCTGTCCCCATTTGCATCCATTCTTCACAAAACCTCCAAAGTTTTTTTCCTAAACATACCAGCCCTCTATTCAGTAAACTCCAGTGGCTTCCTATTACTTCTAGGATTAAATATAAGCGCCTGTGCTTAGCATTCAAAACTTCTCCCTACCTGGCCCCTTCCTATCTTCTCAAGTTTTTTATGTTACTCCCTTCTACTCAACTCTATAGTCTATTCATACTGGACTACTAGTTTAGAGTCAAGTCAAATCAACAAGCATTTATTAAAAGCCCAGGCATTGTGCTAAGCATTGAGGATACCAAAAAAAAAAAAAAAAAAAAAAAGGCCTGTTCTCAAGGTCAGAGGTATCAGGCACCCTTTGGCGACCCAACATGCCACCAGGTGGCTTCCTAACGTCAGGCTACTTGACACAGCCCTCTTTCAGACATGCGCAAAATTAGAGGGTTTACCTGGATTTCTTCACGTGGACTAGAAAGCACTCCCAACCTCAAAGTGCCTGTCACCACAAAGGGGACTCCATTCTAAGGCTTTATTTATAGCAAGTTTTACACCTTGCTCTGTAATGTGATGCCAGCTTGCTTATTTACCTTTGATTCATAATTAGCAAATTTCTACTGTGCTTCAAGCCCTGGACTCCCCCTCCCCACTCCTGCAAGGGTGGGTTCGCACAGATCCAGACTCTTCTTGGATACAGGCTAACCCCTATGGGAGAAGTTCTCTCTCTTTCTCTGCCCCCACTCTTAGAAAGTAAACAAGCTTTGGTACACCTCATGTCTAGAGTTTCCCAATATGTGGGTAACAGGAACCTTTTCTAGAAAAGAGACTCAGTGTATCATAGGAATATCAGGTAGAGGACACAGCTGGTTATTCCCTCCACTACTGTTTAAGATACAAAAGACCCGGGGCAGCTAGGTAGCGCAGTGGATGGAGCACCAGCCCTGGATTCAGGAGGACCTGAGTTCAAATCCAGCCTCAGACACTTAACAATTACTAGCTGTGTGACCCTGGGCAAGTCACTTAACCCCAATTGCCTCACCAAAAAAAAAAAAGCTACAAAAGACCCCTGCAGGAAACATAAATCATCTCAAATAGCCCATTAGGAGGCCCGTTATACTTCTTATAGAAAGTAAAGACAACTTTGTGGGACAATGGAAACAATACTTCATTTTTACTTCAAGCCTGCGTTTATTAAGCAACTCCAAAGATTTAAATCTCCTGCTAGCTAGGGCATGGTTCTCTTGAGTCCTTCAACTACTGTACAAGATTATCCAGGAAACAGTCATCTTCTCCTCTGAAGAATGACACAAGTGCTACAGGTATCACCTCCTGGAGGGCCAACATCAGACTAAGGAACTTTCAAACTCATGAGGCAAGGATAGAAATGTCCTTTTCTCAGGATGCATAGTTACTGACCTGTGATCAAGGAAAGGAACAGAGACACAACCAGGAACTGGACGTTCTGTATCAGGTCTAGCTAGGCAAGCATGTGTTCACACTGCCATCAGAAACTCTGAGAGTCTTCCCCTTCCCAGATTTATTATTTTATGAAGGCAATTGAGACCATTTTTTTACCTCAATTCTTATCTATGCTTTAATTACTGAATTGGCATTGCCTCAGACAAACTGAGGTTTGGAAAAGATCTAAGCTTAAAAAGGCTGCATCTGAGGCCATCTCCAGTCATCTTGACCTCTATCTTGCCACTGGACTCCAGTGACTCTGGAAGAGAGAGTGAGGCTGATGACTTTGCACAGCCCTGCCTCACTTAAATCCAATTCACTTGCAAGTCAAGACATCATCCTCCTGATGTCATTGGTCCTCTATGAGAATGAAGGACGATCAACAACAACTCACATGCCAAACAGCCTTCTCCATCAGTATTATAGAGGTGCAATGGACTGACTTCATCATCTGCAAGACCCATAGAAACTCTCTCCTCCACCAGGACATGAAATGAGCTTCCCACTACACAAGCATTCCTCTTCTCATCATTGCCAAAAGTCCAAGGAAGAGAAAACACTAGAAGAGTTCCAAAGAAAGAAGGGTCCCAAAGAAGTAGAACTGTTTGTTTTCACTTTTCTTAGATACCAAAAAGTGGTGGCCTCTTTTGATTCAATCACTTATTATATTCAACCCCAGTCATGGAGTTCAATCTAGAGTTGCTTTGTCCTCTTAATGAGGTACATATCCTTTGTCAAGGGATCAGAACACATGTCCAGTTCCATGGTTGATGCCAAAAAAGAAACTAACCAATCCAAATACCCCCTGAAACAGATCTCTCTGAAAAGAGTCTCCCCAGCTAATAAATGGAAGTCCTACCTTCCCTTTCAAAGCCAGAGTTAATTCAGCACCCTTATGGATGCACAATCTAGGAAGAGACTGGTGAAGTTATTCAGCAATACCTGGACCCAACCACCCAAGGTAGAGGGCAAAGTCAACTGGTCAGAAGTCTTTTGCTCTAACTATAGCTATGCTGATCCAAACATTAGAGTTTGTACCAAGTTACATAGTTCTCTGTTGAGATGCTAGAGTGAGTGCTGATTGGCCTTTGGCATCAAGCCTATGACTTCTTCCACCTTGGATCTTTTTGCCAAGACTTGCTGTTATGTGTGATAATGGAAGAGGAATCTGAGAATGGCAATGGGAATCAAGGTATGTGGGAATGAGACTATAAGACGAGAGAAATGAGATAGCAGCAGGAAGAGGATTATACTGAGTTCAGTATGCCTGGATTACAGAAATTCACGGAGTAAGAAATGGAGAAGTTACCTGAACGGACATGTTAACCATAGACAGGGGAAATCTAAATTGAAAGAGATATTTAATTGGAAAAGTTTGTGGAATCAAGCAGCCCCAAAGTGACCTTCAAAATGACCTTAACCCACATAGGTGAAGATGTTCTGGCTTGGTTTTCTATCAGCAGGTTACTATTTGGGAAGGGAATTGGATGAAAGTTTCCATAGTCTAGTCCCATACAGGTAAAGTTCATCCAAAGAGGAAACCTAATGACAGGAGGAGGAAACCTTGACAGTAACCTCCAATTAATTACCTCTTCATAGCAAGCATTAGTGATTCGATCAGGGGAGAAGATGCAGATCAACGCAGAGAATGTGGTTCGGGGAGACTTGGTGGAGGTGAAGGGTGGAGATCGAATCCCTGCTGATCTCCGGGTCATCTCTTCCCAAGGATGTAAGGTAAGTCTGCAGGCCCAAGAGGGACTAGCCAAGGTGCCCTTCAGTAGGATAGGGTTAAGAATCTTAGTAGGATGGGGAGGAGGCAAAACTAGAGAGACTAGAAGTACAGTATTGTTATAGACGCAGGAAAGGAAACCATGATCTTGTCCCTCAAACCCCAAGAAGATCACAAGAGAGGAGAATCCTGTGGATAGGGGGTGATATGTATGTCTCTCCATGTCCACGCCTGATGGTGCGAATGTCTCAATGTCTGTAACTTGTGACTCCTTTGGTAATTTTTAAGCAGAGGCTCTACCTAGAACATCCATTTGGGTTTGTCATAGTAGGGATTCTTTTCGTATATGGGTTAGACTCCAGAATGGTCACCACCACCCTTGTGACTCTCAAATTCTATCATTCTTTGACTGTGTATATATGTGTACCCTGTTCATGCTGTCAAGCATATAGGCCTCTATGTGTGTTTAGTTCTTAGAGCTCTCCATTACAAAACTACTTTGTGTGTGTATAGTACATAGTACACAGTAGCTAATACACAGTCAATGTTTGGTAAATGCTTATTGATCATTTCATGTATCTATCTGTCTCCACATGTTCCCAGCTGATGGCCTATTTTTCTTTTCCATCTCAGGTGGATAATTCATCCCTGACTGGCGAATCAGAGCCACTAATGCGTTCTCCGGATTTCACTGACCCCAATCCCCTGGAAACCCGTAACATCTGCTTCTTCTCCACCAACTGCGTGGAAGGTAAAGTTTGTATGACATCTTGCTTAATCCAACTGAGATTAAGATTCATCATTAGGTGTTAATGAAATTCTCATCTGATAAGTAATTAGCAAAGCAGAAAAGGCAGACAAGAGGGCAATGGTTTGGAGTCCAGTTCATTTGCCCTTCTCAGAAGATAGTTTCAACACCTTCCTAAATTCTTAACCCAGAAAGGAGATCTCTCTACTTGTGAGGTACACTAGGATACTGGGTAATAAAAGGGGCAAAGGGGAGGGATTTGATATACCTAACAAACAGAGGACATGGACAAACTACAGTTCATCCAGAAGAGGGCAGCAAGGAAAGGGAGGGGGATGAAGACCATACTATACAAAAATCAGAGGAAGGACCTGGAGTTGTTTAGCCTGAAGAGAATTTGGGCTACACATGGTAACTGTCTTAAGATCTGTCTCATGGAAGACTTCTTCACTTTGGCTCTAGAGAATAGACCTATGAACAATGTGGGGAAGATAGACTTAGGCTTAATGTATGAAAAAAATCAAAACAGATACCTTTGGAGATAGAATAAAAAAACCTTCTCTTTCACTAAAGGATTTTGTTAAGAGAGTCTAGATGATGTTTCTATTCAGGTATTAGTTATAGATCATAAAGCCTCTGAGGTTCTGTCCAACTCTGAGATTCTTTGAGTCTGTGGGGTGTCCACTTTGACCTCGGTTTTTATTTTGGAAGCCAGAGCAAATATCAGCCATGGAGAAAATGAAAAGTGTGAGAAGCAGATTGCAGCGTAGTGTAGAGACACAAAAGTCAGAATTCAAATCCCAGCTCTACCATTTATTAGTGTGACTCTAGACAAGTCACTTCACTACAATTCTTCTCATCTGTAAAATGGGAACAGTAATATTTGTACTACCTATCTCACAGGGCTGTTGGGAGGAAAGCATTTGAAAACCTTAAAGCATTGTGAAAAGGTTGTTATAATAACCAGTGCAGTGAGAGTTCAAGAGTTCCTGATCCCTAAGTTCAGATGATCAGGTGGCCAATATTCCCATCAATGATGATCCTTCTTCCCTCTGATCTTACAAATGATTTGATTTGAAGCTCACTTGTCACCTATTATTTGGTGTCATAGTGTAAATATTTGTGTAAGTGCTGGTGAAGGAGAAAGAAGGAAGCTAATTAAGGACAAAAACATGGATTCAATGGCTTGTGCTACCCACCAGAATGGAAAAGGCTCCAAGTGGCTGTGAGGGGCTTGGGATAGGGTTTTAGAATAAAGAGAAGCAAGGTGTTTGGCCTTGTACTACTACCAGAAAGAAGACCACATGGCTCTGTTTCTAGCAGTTTTGAAAAATATTCAGCAACTGAGCAAAATAACAAGAGCAAATGGATTCATAGTTTGGAATAATGAAAAACTGAACAGGGAGAGTAATTAGGTAACAAAACAGTTGTCTCAAGAGACTGTGAAAAGTTCCATAAAGCCTTTCAGAATAGAAGAGACCCCCCATCTCTCAGACCTGAATATGAAATAGTCCAAAGGCTGGAGGCATGGTGGGAGGCAGCAGGGTCAGAGGTGGTTTGTAAAGGAGAATGAACAAATTACGTTTATATAGTGCTTTAGAATTTTGCTTTACATAGATTCGCTTATTTTAAGCTCACAACCACCTTGTGAGGTAGATATTACTGTTTGAGACAAACTGCCTCAGTTTATCCAAATAACTCGAGGAGACCACCAAGTCAAGCAGAGACAGATTTATTACATCCTCATGAGGACGGGCAAAACCCAATTACACATTGAAGTCTTGCAAAGATATGCCCAATCCTCTAGGTTTTTATAGTAATCTTGAAAAGGACTGTCCCCATGTACATCTAGGGTGGATGAGCTCACAATCTAACATCCAATCCTGTCTCACCCAAGATGCGTACCCAGCTCGTGATCCATGTATGGAGACATGTCCAAGAACAAAGGGGAGAAGGGGAAGGGGTACAAGTCTGAGGAATGTCAAAGAAAGAGGGAGGCAGAAATCACTCCCTTATCTGCCATGACAGGGACTGGGATTCTGACATGTGAGAGGGGAGGTTTTTTTTTTTATTACAGGCCATAAACTAAGGTGTAGCTGGCATGTGGGAACTAAGCAGAAGTAAAGTAAATAGTGCTGATTGGTAGAACTGTGACAAGTAATAAAACTTACTGGGGGACTGGATATCTCCCAGACCCCATCCCCAAAGTTTACAGAACTGTCCCAAGTCCATTATCTCAACAATAAAACTTAAAGGAGACAGTGAGAATTTGACAAGCAATTAACTTTTAGGCAAAGCAAGAGGCTAGCTATTCTGGGGGGGGGGGGCTAGATATCTTTCATACTCCATCCTCAGAGTTTAATCTGACTCAAATCCATGACTGTCCCACACATTACTATCCCCAACTTATAGATAAGGAAAGGGAGATTCCAAGAGTAATTGACTTGCCTGTGGTCAGTCATATAGCTAGTAAATTTCTAAGGAAAATTTTAACCCAGGTCTTCCTGATTCTAAGTTGGCTACTTTAAAACATATTACACCACACTGCCTCTATAAATGAGAAAACTCCCCAAAGGAGCTTGAGTCTCTGGTTCAATTTTGGATGTTATCCATTTCCTCTGAACAGGTCCAAAGCCCTCCCTATAGTAAGAAAATAGCATTTTCAGTCATCATCCTTCTCACTTTATCTACAGGAAACGCCCGGGGCATTGTGATAGCCACTGGAGACCACACAGTGATGGGCCGAATTGCCTCATTGACCTCTGTCTTGGAATCTGGCAAGACACCCATTGCTGTGGAGATCGAGCACTTTATTCACATTATCACAGGAGTGGCTGTATTTCTGGGACTCACCTTCTTCTTTCTCTCCATCTTTCTGGGTTATGGCTGGCTGCAGGCTGTCATCTTCCTCATCGGCATCATAGTGGCCAACGTACCTGAGGGGCTACTAGCTACTGTCACCGTGAGTGGGCAAGGGCAAAGTTGGGGACAAGGTTTCACCGGAGAAAGGTTAAGGCAGAGTTCTGGCCCTTACACTATACCTCTAAGACGTGTCACACAGTATTGTATTGACTACTATCTGTTTTCATATGCCTCTGCATAGTACTCTAGGTGTAGGAGCTCAGAAAGCAGACTACAGAGTAGAGTAAAAAGAGCCCTGGGTTTAAAGTCAAAGGACCTCAGTTTGAATCCTCTAACTATGGGACCATGGATAAACCACTTCTCTTCTCTGGGCCTTAGTTTCCCTAACCGTAAAATGAAGGAGTTAAACTAGATGATTTCTAAAATCCTGGCTAGCTATATAAATAGTTGCCAGACATTATTTGGTTTTCAAAATTGTACTGACTCCCCTCCCTTCCATCCCTTCCTCTGCTATCACCCCTCTATTTCCCAATGTGTTTCCTTCCATGGAATATAGTATGGTGTAGTGGAAGATTAGACTACAAATCAGAACTGGGTTTTAATCCCAGGTCAGAGGCTAATTGTATTATACTGGATAAGTCTATTAACCACTCTGGGCCTTGGTTTCCTCATTAATCAAATGGTGAGAGTAATTGAATTTTAATTTTTTTTTTTGGTTGGGCAATGAGGGTTAAGTGACTTGCCCAAGGTCACACAGCTAGTAAGTGTCAAGTGTCTGAGGTCAGATTTGAACTCAGGTCCTACTGACTCCAGGGCCTGTGCTCTATCCACTGTACCACCTAGCTGCCCCTGAGTAATTGAATTTTAGAGCTTAGGTACCTTAGAAAGAGACCTTAGAAAAATCATATTGGGGGCAGCTAGGTGGTGCAGTGGATAAAGCACCGGCCATAGAGTCAGGAGTACCTGAGTTCAAATCCGGCCTCAGACACTTAACACTTACTAGCTGTGTGACCCTGGGCAAGTCACTTAACCCCAATTGCCTCACTAAAAAAAAAAAAGAAAAAGAAAAAGAAAAATCATATTGCCCGACTTCCTACCCAGAAATCTTTTCTACAATTGTCATCAAGGTTCTATTTTATTTCACTCATTCAATGAGCATTTATTAAGCACCCATTATACAAAGACAAAAATGGAAGTCCATGCCTTCTAGGAATTTACATTCTGCTGGCAGGAAATAACTTGTTTCTTTCTTTCTTTCTTTCTTTTTTTGATGGGCAATGGAGGTCAAATGACTTGCCCAGGGTCACACAACTAGTAAGTATCAAGTGTCTGAGGCCAGATTTGAACTCAGGTACTCCTTAATTCAAGGCCGGTGCTTTATCCACTGCGCCACCTAGCTGCCCCAGAAATAACTTGTATAAAGATAAGTAACTATAAAATAAATGTAAAGTATTCCTCCTTATTAATAACTGGACTAATAAGGAAAGGCCTCTTTTTTTTTGGGGGGGGGACAGGGCAATGGGGGTTGAGTGACTTGCCCATGGTCACACAGCTAGTAAGTGTCAAGTGACTGAGGCCGGATTGGAATTCAGGTCCTCCTGAATCCAGGGCTGGTGCTTTATCCACTGCGCCACCTATCTGGCCCCAAGGAAAGACCTCTTATAGGAGTTAGCACTTGAAATAAGCCTCCAAAGGAGCTAGAGATTCCAGGAGTCAGAGATGAAAAGGGAGAACATTCCAGACATAGGAGACAGCCTGGGCAAAGGCAGGGTGGGAACAGAATATCATTCGAGGGGAAACACAAGTAGCTCAGTATAACTGGAAGATAGTATGTGTGAGTATATATGAGATCAGTTAAACCAGATCAGGAAGGGCTTAAGAGTCTAACAGAGTAGTTTATAGCTTATCCTAGAAACAATGGAGAATGAAGTTTCTTGATCAGGGTAGCAATGTGGTCAGACTTGTCCTTTAAGAATGTCAATATTGGGGCAGCTAGGTGGCGCAGTAGATAGAGCACAGGCCCTGGAGTCAGGAGTACCTGAGTTCAAGTCCGGCCTTAGACACTTAACACTTACTAGCTGTGTGACCCTGGGCAAGTTACTTAACCCCAACTGCCTCCCTAAAAACAAAAAAAACAAAAACAAAAACAAAAGAATGTCAATATGGGGGGCAGCTAGGTGGCGCAGTGGATAAAGCACTGGTCCTGGATTCAGGAGGACCTGAGTTCAAATCCAGCCTCAGACACTTTGACACTAGCTGTGTGACCCTGGGCAAGTCACTTAACCCTCATTGCCCCACAAAAAAACAATAAAAATAAAAGAATGTCAATATGGCAGCTGTGTGGAGGATATATTAGAGTGAGGAGAGACTTAGGGTAGGGAGACCTATTGGGAGTTTATTGTCACAATCCAGGGAAGAGCCTGAATTAAGTGGTAGCCATATGAGGAGAGAAAAGGGGACATATACAAGGGATATTACAGCTGTCAAATAGACCACATGTGCCAACATATAAATATGAAATATCTATATGAAAAAATGAGTCATTAAGGATGATGCCAAGGTTGCAGACCACTGTGACTAGAAGTATGGTGATACACTTGACAGAAATTGAAATTAGCAGAAAGGGTAAATTCCATTATCTGAACATAATTTCCTATCATTCCATCTCTCCTGATGCCTTATTCCCCTAAACCTATTCTTACATCCTCACCAAGACCTTCAGCCCCTCCATCCCTCAGTACTTTTCCAAAACCATCATCTGTGATCTGACTTCACTCTCCTTCCTTTCCAATCTTGACCTTAAAGTTAACAAGTTTAACTACACACTGTCCTCAAATCCCTTGCCCCTTTGTCCTTTTGCTACTCCTGTCTTGCCAAATTCCAGTCTTGAATTCCTCCCACCATTTGCATTCTCCACTCATAGTCTCATGATGCTGGATAAAGCTGGAGGAAATCATACAACTGCAGTGACCGAGTTCCCAGCAAAGTTATGTTATCTAGCCTCATGGGCCCCTTCATTACAATAAGTCAATCCTTTTATTTATCCCTAATTGATTTTCTATTGCACTTCCCACAAGAACTGTTCTAAACCTTCCCTCCTCTTCACTGGTCTCCCACCCTATCCCTTCGTATCGCCCTCTTAGAGGAGGGCTTTGCCTTGTATTCTACTGAGAAAATAGAGGCTATTTACAGCAAACTTCTTACACCCAAAACTCTTGACATTTCCTATTCTCTCTTCCTTTACTCCAATCTTTTGGGGGGGGCAGGGCAATGAGGGTTAAGTGACTTACCCAGGTTCACACACTTCACAGGGTCAAGTGTCTGAGGCCAGAATTGAACTCGGGTCCTCCTGAATCCAGGGCCAGTACTTTATCCACTGTGCCACCTAGCTGACTCTACTCCAATCTTTAATGAAGAGGTGGCCCTTCTTAGCAAAGTGAACCTGTCTACATGTACTTTTGATCCCATTCTCTCCTGTCTTCTCCAGCATATTACTCTTTTTTTGTTGTTGTTTTTTGTTTTGTTTTTTTAGTGAGGCAAGTGACTTGCCCAGGGTCACACAGCTAGTAAGTGTTAAGTGTCTGAGGCCGGATTTGAACTCAGGTACTCCTGACTCCAGGGCCAGTGCTCTATCCACTGTGCCACCTAGCTGCCCCTGAGCATATTACTCTTATCATCTTTCCCTGTCTCTCTGATCTTCAGTAAGTCTTCAGGTTCCTTCCATGATGCCTATAAATACATGCAACTCTCCACTATCTTGGGAAAAAAACTTCACTTAACCCCACTGTTCCCTCACACTATAATTCTATATAAAGGGCAGCTAGGTGGCACAGTGGATAAAGCACTGGCCCTAGATTCAGGAAGACTTGAGTTCAAATCTGACCTCAGACACTTGATACTTACTAGCTGTGTGATCCTGGGCAAGTCACTTAACCCCCATTGCCCCCCCCCAAAAAAAAATTCTATATAAAACAATAATCTATATCTTCCTACCTTTCTCAGCCAACTCCTTGAATAAGCTATCTATACTTCCTTCATTTTCTGTTTTTGAGGTTTTCCAAGTTGAAGTTTGTCTTCCCATGTGAAATACAATTTTGCTTGAAGATACTTCTTTTGTGCTACCCTACACAATGCTCCAGAAAGTCTCCTTTCTGAAATGATTCAAGTTTCATTTACCTCCCTGCCCAGTGGAAAAGGGTCAAGCCCCATTTGGGGGCTACAGTCAAGGTAAATAGCTTCATCTGGATTCAACCTGCCAAGTTTATCACAGGTGTCTCCTCTATCCATAGGGCCTAAGGAAAAGCATTTCCCACTTCTGTAGTCCAAACGTTCACCCACCACATACTAGCACTCTTCTTCAAGTTGGCTGTAATGCACTGTTAGAGTCAAGAAGACAAGGTCAAATCCTTCCTCAGACACTTGTTGTGTGATCCTGGGCAAGTCACTTAATTTTTCTTGTGCCTCAGTTCCTTCATCTTAAAATGAGGGGATTGGACTCAGTGGCCTCTAAGGTCCCTTCTGGCTCTAAACACATCATCCTCCTGATGTCTTTGGTCATCTTCTATAATGAAGAATGAACAACAAACAATATGATCCTATGAACCTATAATTCTGGTGGTTCCCCAGTCTTGGCTCTAATGACCCTCTAATGGGGAGCTAGGATTGGACCAAATCCTTTTATTTATTCTCTGTTACCACAAGGAGTAGCTGAAAAGTGGTCCCCCTCACAGTGACCCCTCTCTCCTCGTCCCTCTCATTATGCATCCATCAGACTATGTCCCCAGGTTCTACGGAATATCCATTCTATTCCCACTGGGTCTGTCCCACAGAGTCCATAATTCATTAGCAACCGAATACCAGTTACTCGGCCATCCTAGAATTCAGGGAGGTCTTTAATCAGTTAGTCAGTCAATAAACCTTTATTAAGTGCCTACTATGTGCCAGGCACTATCCTAAACTCTAAGAATACAAAAGGAGGCAAAAAAGACAGTCTCTGCCTTCAAAGGAATTTACAATCTGCTGGAGTATCCTGACTCCCACCCTTTCTGAAGTACAAGGCCATTGCACCAGATCTTGCCTGGTAATCCAATTATTTCAGGCAAGGATCAAATCTGAAATATGTGGAGTCTGGCAAATGATTTCTTTATTGAGATACAAAAGGCATTTTTCTCCAGCAGAAGCCTAAGAATTAATGGTGAAAGGAACTTCCCAACTTTCCACCATCTTCCTACCATCCTGTGACCCCAGGTGAAGGTTGTTCAAAGGGTGCTAAGAATTCCATAAGGTATGAGAAGATGATTACTGGGCACCTTCCATCCCTTGCTGTCTGTCCCCTGAGGGGATGTGGCAAGGGGCCAAACAGTTGACTTCCATCTGCCCCAGAGCGTCTTCCTGCTGCTCCCTTGATCTCTAGAGTGAGGTGAGAAGAGAAGCCATCTCTTGTTGTACATGAACCCTGAGGGAAGGCAGCAAGGAACTGGGCAAAGAGACTTCAGGTATGCCCCAAAATGATTTCCCCAAACCTTCCCCCTGACAATCTCCATCTATTGCATGTGTCCCCTGAGGAAAGACAGCAAGGGACCAGGCCAATGACTTCCATTTGTATCAGACTCCTGATACTAGCATGATCTCTCAAACACAATTGTTGTTGTTTGTCCTTTGATTTTGAAGAGGGCCATGACATCAGGATGATGTCATGACTTTCAGTGAATTGGATTTAAGTGAGGGAGGGCTGTGCAAAGTCACCAACCTCTCTCCTCCAGAGCCATCTGGGTCCAGTGGCAAGACATACTGATGTATTATGATGACCCCATCTGAACAGTTGAAGACAACTGAAGATGGCCCCAAGATGTTTAAGGCAATTGGGGTTAAGTGACTAACCCAGGGTCACATAGCTAGTGTCTGAGGTGAGAGTTGAACTCAGGTCCTCCCAACTTCAGGACCACTGTATCTATCCACTGTGCCACCTAGCTGCCTTTCCCAACCATGATATGGAGAACCTCAAAAGCCAAAAAAAAGCAACCTTCCCTTTGACCTCAGGCCTTCCATCTTGTCTTCTTGAGGGAAAAGAAAGAGGAAAATCTGTGGGGAAAAAAACTTCCTTCTCATGCTGTGAAGATTTAATTATTATCTCCTCCTGTGCTATTTCCTTCCTAATCTTCAGGTGAAATGGTTATGGGGGACAGTGGAGTAGGGAAACCCTGCTTCCCATCTCAGCATCTAATTGTGTGCTTTCTTTCTCACAATGCATTTGACTCTGAGCCAATCTCCAGCCTCCTTTGAGAAGAGGAGTGGTGCCTTACACTCACTGATGAACATTCTTATACCTGGTCATATATCCCAGTGATTCTGAAACCCTCTAGGTCATCATTCAAACCCTATTCTCTACCCCCACCACTTGATTTTTATTACCATTTCCCTCAACCCTTCCACCCCAAACTAACCTCTCCTTCCATTGTTCTTTCTCAAATGCCCAATCCATAGGCAACAAACTTCCCTTCAGACTTAAACTTTTCCTCTCCCACTCCTTCCATCTTCTAGCTATTAATGAAACTCACCCTTCCCCTTGACAACACAGCCACCCTAGACACCTTTTCCAGTATTGGCTGCACCCTCATTCATTCCCTTAGCTCAGTGGTCAAGGTAGGAAAGTTGGAATACTCCTTGCTCCCCATTGCCACTTCCAGGTTCTCTTCCTATCTCCATCATTCAGAAATCTCTCTGTTGTTGCTCATGCTATTCATCTCTACCACTCAATTAAAATCCTTGTAGCTGTTGCCTACAGACCTCCAGGTCACTCCCCTTCCAACTGCTACCCATATCCTAGGTGCATTCAACACACATATTGACTCTCTGTCAAACACCCTAAATGGTGAGTTCCTCATTCTACTCACTTCTCATGACCTACTCTTCCATCTTACCTCAGTCATGCAGAGATGATCATAGCCTAAATCTTGCCATCACCCACAGATATCTCACCTCTATGTTCAAGAATTCCAAAACCCTTATCCAACTATAATCTATGGGTTCTCTCTCTCTCTCCCCTTTATCCACATTATGACCTTCAATACCTTGACCTTTCAGAGGCCAGGCCATCTTTCCTGCATTAGCCACTCTTCTCCCCATCTTATAATTAGTTGAATTAGCAAACTAATTCAATTCTACACAGTCCTCCTCTTTTGAATCCCTGACCACTTTATTATATTTCTGATTATACCCAGTCAAGTCATATCCTTGCTTCATTCCCACCATCTATCACCTTTGCTCCTACAAACATGCTACTGAATGAAGGTGGAGAAAATCACACATCCATTCTGATTGTGTCCACCACAAATTTATATTACACAAATTCAACTAGGCCCTTACTGATGGTAGACAGTCTTATTATACTTCCCTCATCAACCCCCTATCCCATTCTCCACAACAGCTCTTACAAACTTTTTTTATTCCTTCCTCAAATTTCCCATGGTGACTTCTCCACCCACATTCTCAGCTGAGAACGTTGTTTCATGTTTTACAGAAAAAAATCAAAGCCATTCATTAATAGCTCCCTTTTCTGCCCTCTTCCTTATATCATATCACCCAGATGCCACCCGCTGCCATCTCCTACTTCACCCTGTTCTCTCACATGATGAGTGATTTGGGCTTAAAAGCATAGGCATCCTGTCAGATGATTTCACCTACCAGAAGACTGGTCATCCCCTCAGGGGAAGTCCCTTTTTGCCTCCTTGGATCATAGGATCCTAGAGTTAGAGCTGAAAGAGATCTTAGAATTAGTTAATCAGTTGGTCAGTCAATAAACATTTATTAAGTTAATAATTCTATCATTGAGTCCGACCTTCTCATTTTACAGATAAGGAATCTGAGTCATAGAGAAGTTAAATGACTTTCCCAGAGTCACACAGATAATAAATATCTGAGGCAGGATTTTAACCCAGGCCCTTCTCATTTCAAGTACAGCCCCTCTTGCCTTTACCCTTGCTGCCTCCTTTCCTTCACAGTTCCTCTCCTGCTACCACCAGTCTTTGCTTATCCTCCCACAATACTACCTTCTTTTCCCCTTCATACATCATCAGATCTAGGTTGAATTTTTGAAAAGGTATTTTAATGTTCCTTAAGAGAAATAAGGTAAACTTTAAAAAAAACACACATACTGAGTAAAGAATTATTGCTCTTCAGATAAGAAGCTATACCTACATGAATACTGTAAATTATTTCTATTTCTTTGACATGGGTGCTCATTCTACCAATAAGACAACAAAGTCTCCATATCCAAATAGATAGTTTATGAACTCCTCTAAGTAAAAAGATCCATCCTCTCATAGTCAGTTTTCTGGTGATAAGCTTCCCCAAACCAAGCTAGATCTTAGCCCTGGTACTTGTAGTCTTTCCAGATTGGTGGGACTCGCCAGGGTTTATATTCTTTTGACATACCTTTCAAGAACCCATGATCATGGATTTAGAGCTAGAAGGGACCTTAGAGACCATCCAGTTAAACCCTCTCATTTTTCAGAGAAAGAATCTAAGGCTCAACAAGGTTGGTTTGCTTGCTTGAGGTCATGCAGTTAATAAGTGGCAGAGCCAGGAACTTAAACCTAGGTCCTCTGCTTCAAATCCAGAACTCTTTTAATTATGCTTGAAGTAGGACTTCAGGACAGCTGGGTGGCATAGTGCACAGAGTGCTGAGCCTGGAATCAAGAAGACCTGAGTTTAAATCCAGCCTCAGACTCTCTGGACAAGATACTTAACCCTATTTGCCTCCGATTCCTCATTTTAAAAGATGAGGTGGGGGCAGCTAGGTGGTGCAGTGGATAGAGCACCAGCCCTGGAGTCAGGAGGACCTGAGTTCAAATCCAACCTCAGACACTGGACACTTACTAGCTGTGTGACCCTGGGCAAGTCATTTAACCCCCAATTGCCTCACCCCCCCCCAAAAAAAAAGATGAGGTGGAGAAAGAAATGGCAAACCACTCTAGTATCTTTGCCAAAGAAAATCCCAAATGGGGTAGCAAAGAGTTGGACATGACTGAACAACAACAAGAACTTCACAAGAAAAGTAACCCTAATCTGGTCAGTAATGGTCAGGATATTTAGACCTTCCTCTCATCTAAATTAACATAAGGGCTGGTCCCCAACTGACCAACCACCATACTTGTTTTAGGAGAAAACTCCATGGTTGTACCTTCCCCAGACATGCCTAGACCCATCTCCCAAAACTCTCTTCTTATGCCAAGGTGATGGGCTCCTGACCCCTTTCAACCCCTACTACTAACTTCCCCCTTCCAAAGCCCGAGCTTGGGGACAGGGCAGCAATCTGCCACATTTACAAAGTTCTACCCAGATTGATTTCAGCATAGCTCATATTTCTCTCCCAAGGAAGATATTCACAGGTTTGCAGTACCACCCCCACAGTAATTTAATTCCCACCTCAGGAAAGGAAAGGGCATGTCTTTATGGTGTTTCAATAAAGGTGGCCTTTTTTTAAGATAAATCAAATTATTGATGCGTTCTTTGGTATATTTCTTCTGTTTGTGTAGTCTGTGTGTATGGATTTATGTGTGTGTATATCTGTGGGTGTCTCTCTTGTCTCCCTCTTCTAATTTTAAGATCCTGAAAGGCAGAGCCTTACCTCCTATTTCTTGAGTGTTTCCTTCCAAAAACTTTGATAATGCTCAAAATTATAGGCACTCTGTTACTTAAGCAGGGACTGACTGTCAAGAACACTGAACTCATACTCCTAGGACCTAGGTTCAAATATTCTGTTATTAACTACCAATATGGCCTCAGGCAAAACACTTAACCTTTCTGAGACTCATTCCGGGTGCATAGGGAAGCATTAAATGTTCTCTATAGTCCTGTCTAGTTCTAAATCCTATAGTTTGGGGGCAGCTAGGTGGCACAGTGGATAAAGCACTGGTCCTGGATTCAGGAGTACCTGAGTTCAAATCTGGCCTCAGACACTTGACACTTACTAGCTGTGTGACCCTGGGCAAGTCACTTAACCCTCATTGCCCTGCAAAAAAAAACCCAAATAAACAAATAAATCCCATAGTTCCATGTTCCTAAATGCTGACTATATTGTTCTTCATGTCCCTAGCTCCTGACTCCTCTCTGCCTCATTTCCATGGCCTCTAATACTGCTTCATCCTCCATAGCCTATGTCTAGTTAGGTCCCAACTAAATAAAGTTCATTGCTCTGAAGCTCTTGAGCAATTTGAATTGTGTGAAAGCCACCCTTTGAAAACCTCAGGTTGAGTGTACCTTCCTGATGATGCAACGGGTAGAATGATGGACCAGGACCTAGGAAGACCAGTGTTCAAATCTTACCTAAGATACTTTCTAGCTGTGTGACCCTAGGCAAGTCACTTAACCTCTGTTTACCTCAGTTTCCTTATCTGTGAAATGCAGATAATAATAATAATAGCACCTACCTCACAGAATTGTTATGAGGATCAAATGAGATAATAATTGTCAGGTGCTTCCTTAGCACAGTGCCTGGCATAGAGTAGGTACTATATAAATGTTAGCTGCTATTATTACATAAGGCTTTGAGCCTGGACTTTAAAGGGAGAGGGGGCTGAGGTGACAACTCCAGCAACAAATACTAGACTGAACTCCGTTTCCTTTCCTTCTCCTCCCCACCCTCACTCTAGGTGTGTCTAACTTTGACAGCCAAGCGAATGGCCCGGAAAAACTGTCTGGTCAAGAACCTCGAGGCCGTGGAGACCCTGGGCTCCACCTCCACCATCTGCTCAGACAAGACGGGCACCCTCACCCAGAACCGGATGACTGTGGCCCACATGTGGTTTGACAAGACTATATATGAGGCTGATACCACTGAGGACCAGTCTGGTGACTGGGAGCATTTGGGGGGAAAGGGGAATGAAGAAGGAGTGGAGTAGATTGAAAGGGAGGGAATCGTAGGATCAGGAAAAGAGAAAACACCTAAAAAAGTGGGGCTTCAGAAGAGGAATGATGCCCCTGAGAAGCATTTAAATGAGAAATAGGGCATGAAGGTGTTTCTCAGATTCATCCCCTTGCATCCCATACTCACAAATTCCTCTTTTTTTTCAGGGAACGTGTTTGACAAGAACTCTGAAACTTGGCCTGCCCTGGCTCTAATTGCTGGTCTCTGTAACCGAGCAGAATTTACACCAAATCAAGAAAATATCCTTATCTCTAAGGTATCAGGTCCATAGTGAAAGGAGGTATCTCCAAAGCCCTATCCTCCCAGCCTTCAGTTACTTCCCTCATTATCCAGTACATGTGTCTTTTCCCCAGTCCATCCATCTCGTTTCCATGGGTGGACTCTACACTTCCCAGTGACACTCAGGGATCCTGGTCCCCCAAAGCTATGCTCCTCAAGGTGACTCCAGCCCCTTCCCGACAGAGGAAGACAACAGGTGATGCATCTGAATCAGCTCTACTCAAATTTATTGAACAATCTTATGGCCCAGTGACTGAGATGAGGCAAAAGTACCCCAAGGTGGCAGAGATCCCCTTCAATTCCACCAACAAGTACCAGGTATGGAGCCAAGGAAGACTATACAAAGAGAATAAGATCAAGGGAAGGGGAAGACAGACAAAACTTGGAAGACAAGGATTAGGCTCTAGTAATAGAATTGGTTATCAGGTTTATAAAGCAGTATCAGGTGAAGGAATGTCAAAGTTGTTACCTCCATTACAAGTGTTTTCTTTTCTCAAAAACAGAGAATGAAAAGTGATGAAAATGACCAGGAGGTTAGTAGAATGTAATCTTCACAGCAGGGACTCTTTCACTTTTGTCTATGTATCTCATTTTGCACAATCCCCTGCATACAGTAGGTGTTTAATACATGTCTGTTGACTTGAAAAACTCTAATGTTCTGAACTTCTGGGAATTGCACTGAACATAAAAAGTAGCAGTATAGTGCACTGGAAGGAGCCTCATACATGGAGTCAGAGGACTTGGGTTTGAATCATAGCCCCATTACTGACACACTTAGCAACTGATTCCACAAGTCCAAGTAGAACCTCAGAGATGAGGATATCCTATCCACAAGGACCATGAGTACCTGGAAGAAATGAAATAAGTGTAATATTAAAGGAAACTACTAGCAGGGAGGAAAGAATGACCAAGAAAATTAATAGCTTAGAACAAATGGCAGTAAACCATACATTAGAATTCAAGACCCTGAAAATCAGAGTTGGCCAAACAGAAAGCAATGATTCCATGAGACAATAAGAAAATATTAAAACAAAATAAAAAGTTTGGCATTTGATCAATTGGAAAGGACTATATGATGATGAAATATTTATATTTTAACAGGTCATTGAGTTGGAAATATATGTGGTTTATGTTTTATAGATTATCTTTTTTACTCTAAATATAATATTTCCCCCCAACTACCATAAACAATTTTGAACATTCATCTTTTGAAATTTTTGAGTTTCAAATTTTCTCCCTTCTTCTCCCTTTCTCTCCCACTGAGAAGGCAAGCAATTTGATATAGGTTATACATGGACATGTAGTTTTAAAAAAACTAAGAGAATATCAATTTTTTTTAAATCAACCAAACATCAAAGTAGAAAGTCTGAAAATCAAAGAAGAGATAACAAAATTGAAATTTTTTTAAAACTTCAAAAATAAATAAAAATCTGATTTAAAATAATAATAAAATAAATAACCAGTTAGCTGGTATGATTTTTTTAAAGACAGAAGAAAACTAAATTTTACCAAAAATGAGAAAGGAGGGGGCAGCTAGGTGGCACAGTGGATAAAGCACTGGCCCTGGATTCAGGAGGACCTGAATTCAAATCTAGCTTCAGACACTTGACACTTACTAGCTATGTGGCTCTGGGCAAGTCACTTAACCCTCATTGCTCCCAAAATAGATAGATAGATAGATAGATAGATAGATAGATAGATAGATAGATAGATAGATAGATAGATGAATGGATGAATAAATAAATAAATAAATGAGTGAATAAACAAATGAGTGAAGGAATAAATGCATAAATAAATAAGCAAATTAAATAAATGAGTAGATAAATAAATAAATATGTAAATAAGTAAATGAATGAATGAATGGATAGATACATAAATAGATAAATAAATAGATGGGTAAATGAATGAATAAATAAATAGCTAGCTAGATAAATAAATAAATAAATAAATGAAAAGGAGAAAGGAGAATTCATAGTAACTTAAGATAAAATAAAAGAAATTATCCAATTATGAATAGTTTAATTGTAGGCCAACAAAACAGATAATTTAGATGAAATGAAGTAATATTTTTAAAATATAAAATATTCAAATTAAGAGAATTAGATCATTTCAATAACCCCAGGAGCAAAAAAAGAAATTAAATAAGCCATACCTAAACTACCAAAGGAATTACAAACAAACAAAATCTAGGAGGACCATGTGGATTTATAAGTGAATCCTCAAACATGCAAAAAAAATTCTAATATTACATTAATTGTTTATAAAAATAAGAAAAGAAGGGATCCTTCAACAATCTGTTATACAAGCAAGTCGGTGATAGATATAAATAGATATAGAATTCTGGACTTGGAGTCAGGAAAACTTGAGTACAAATCCTGCCTCAGGAGCTCACTAGCTCTGTGACCCTAGGCAAGTCACTGAACCACTGAGCCTCAGTTACATCTGTAAAATGGAGATAATAATGGCACTTCTTCACAAAGTGATTGGGAAGATCAAATCAGATAATTCTGAAAACCTCTTAGTGCATATTAGTGCTAGCTATTACTATTATTGTTTTACAAATATGGTCTTGGTATTTAAAACAGAGAAACATGGCAGATAAAGAAAATTATAAAGCAATATCCCTAATGAACATTGATGCAAAAATATTAAATAATATATTAGCAAAGGGACTACAACAACATATTTAAAAAGTTATCCACTGTGGTTGGATTTATACTTAGAATGAAAGGTTGATTCAATAAAAGGAAAACCATAAACATAATAAATCACATTCATAATAAAATAATAAAAAACCACATGCTTACATCAATAGGTAATAAAAAAGCTTTTTATAAAATCCAACATCCATTTTTGTAAAACAAACACTAAAAAGCATAAGGAAGAAATGGACCTTCCTTAATATAGTAATTTTCTACCTAAAACCAAGAGCCAACAACATATGTAATAGAGAAAGGTTAGGACCTTCTTCAGTAATATCATGAGTTAAGCAAGAATATTCATTATCACCACCATTATTATTTAATATCATGTGAAAAATGATAGCTTTATAAGACAAAAAAATCAAGGGAATAAACACAGGCAAAGAGAAAACAAAATTACAACTTTTTAAAGATGATATGATGGTTTACCCATAGAACCAAAGAAAAGAGTAAACTAAAAGTTAATTGGATTCCAGGGAACTCATGATGGAAGAGGATCTCCAAATCCAAGAAAAAAAAAAGAAAGAAAGAACTGTGGAGTATAGATGCTGATTGAACCATATTATTTCTTTTGTTTTGGGTACTGTTGGGTTTTTTTTCTATTTTGAGGTTTTGCATCACTGCTCTGATTTTTTCTCTTGTAACAGGATTAATGCAGAAATAGGATTAATGTTATTATGTGTATATATATGTGTGTGTATATATCTATATCTATATGTATAGAGATATATAGATATAACCTATATCAGATTACCTGCTGTCTAGGGGAGGGGGGAGGGAGGGGAGGGAGGGAGAAAAATCTGAAATTGTAAAGCTTGTATAGACAAAGGTTGAGAACTATCTTTACATGTAACGGAAAAAATAAAATACCTTATACATTAAAAAAAAAAAAGTTAATTGGAAGGGGCATCTAGACGGCGCAGTGGTTAAAGCGCTGGCCCTGGATTCAGGAGTACCTGAGTTCAAATCCAGCCTCAGACACTTGACACTTATTAGCTGTGTGACCCTGGGCAAGTCACTTAACCCCCATTGCCCTGCAAAAAAAATAATAATAATAATTAAAAATTAAAAATAAAATAAAAAATAAAAAAATTAATTGGAGCAATGAAAAACCTTGAAAAATTGCAAGATATAAAAGAAATACACTTAAATCACCAACATTTTACTATATTATCAATAAACTCAGGAAGAAGAGAAAGAAAAAGAAATTACTTTCAAAATAACTGCAGAATGTGTAAAATATTTGGGGATCTAACAAAACACATGCAAGAACTATAAGAATACAATTAAAATTCTCTTTAAAGAAATAAAGGCCTAAATAAGTGAGAAAATATCAATTGCTCCTTGGTAGGCCATGTCAACATAAAAATGACAATACTGGGGCAGCTAGGTGGTGCAGTCGATAGAGCACCGGCCCTGGATTCAGGAGTACCTGAGTTCAAATCCGGCCTCAGACACTTAACACTTACTAGCTGTGTGACCCTAGGCAAGTTGCTTAACCCCAATTGCCTCACTTAAATAAAAAAAATGACAATGCTACTTAAATGAATTTATGCAGTGCTATACCAATTGTAAGGGGCTAAAATTCTAGCTATACTGTCTAAAAATATCTAATGAGTGGTCACCAATAAATTATAAGCTTTAGCAAGAGTTAGACTTTTAAGCATTTATTAAGGAGAATAAGAATTTGGTAAAGAGAGAGAGAAAGGCCTAGATTCATCTATCTATTAAAGGGAGAGCACATTTCTAGCTCCCTTCTCCACCTGAGTCCTGAGGAAAGAGAGAGCACCAGCCTCACCACCTCTTCCTCCCACAAGCAAACATCACTTCCTGACACCAAAGAGCCAGATGTCTTGCCCTCAGATGCCTTCTCCTCATGGCAGAGCTTTGCTACAGTAAGTCTCCAGCAGGTGGCGTCATTCCAATCGTTACACAATCAAACTATGAAAGACTCACTTTGAGAGCTAGAAAAAATGGGAAAAAATTAATCTGGAATAACAAAAGGTCAAGAATCTCAAAGGAAATAGTTTTTAATAGAAAGAAAGGGGGCCTGGATCTCAAATCATACTACAAAGCAGTAATGATGAAAATAATTTGATACAGACTATAAAATAGTCGTCAGTTACTGGAACAGATTAGGCATCAGATTCTATGCAGAAAGTGCAGCTAGGTGGCAGAGTGTCTAGTGCACCAGACTGGAGTCCAGAAAGCTCTTCTTCCTGACTTCAAATCTGGTCTCAAGGGGCAGCTAGGTGGCGGAGTGGATAGAGCACCGGCCCTGGAGTCAGGAGTACCTGAGTTCAAATCCGGCCTCAGACACATAACACTTACTAGCTGTGTGACCCTGGGCAAGTCACTTAACCCCAATTGCCTCACTTTAAAAAAAAAAATCTGGTCTCAGATACTTACTAGCTGTATTATGCTGAGCAAGTCACTTCACTCGGTTTGCCTTGGTTTCCTCATCTGTCAGATGAGCTGGAGAAAGAAATGGCAAACCACTCCAGTATCTTTGCCAAGAAAACTCCAAATAGGGTCACAAAAAGTCACAACTGAAAAATTACTAAACAACAACTGTACAGAAACAAATGAACATATCATATTGTTTAACAAACTCATAGATCCTAATTACTGGTGTAAGGACTCACTATAACAAGTATTACAAGTTACAAAAACTACTAGAAAAACTTGTAAGCAGCCTGGCAGAAGTTAGGTATAAACTGACATCTCATCCCATATGCCAAGATAAGTTTCAAATGGATACATGATTTAGACATAAAATGTGATAAACATGATAAGCAATTTTTAAAAACAAGGAAGAAATTACCTTCCACAACAATGAAGAGGAAGAGTTCATGATAAAATGGACATTTTTGATTACATAAAATGTTTTGCCCCAACAAAACCAATGCACTTAAAATTAGGAAGAAAACAGATAAATGAGGGGAAAATCTTTTTGTCACATTTTTCAGTTAAATGTCTCATCTCCAAGATATATAAGGAACTGATTCAAATGTACAAGAACAAATGTCATTCCCTAATAAATAAATGATCAAAGAATATGAATAGGCAGTTTTTAGTGAAAGAAATACAAGCTACTGGGACAGGTAGGTGGCACAGTGGATAAAATACTGCCCCTGGATTCAGGAGGACCTGAGTTCAAATCCAGCCTCAGACACTTGACACTAGCTGTGTGACCCTGGGCAAGTCACTTAATCCTCATTGCCCTGCAAAAAAATTAAAAATTAAAAAAAAGAAAAAAAATACAAGCTACCGACAACCCCAGAGACAAGGATGCCCTAGCCACAAGGACTATGAGTAACTGGAAGAAATTAAATAAGAAATGTAATATTAAAGGAAACTATGAGTAGAAAGGGAAGAAATATAAGGAGAATAATTTAGAACAGATAGTAGTTAACCATGACCAAGAATTCAACATCCTGAAAATTAGAATGGACAAAACAGAAAGCAAGGATTCCATAAGACAACATGAAAATATTAAAACAAAATCAAAGGATTGATATTCGATCTATTGGAAAGGACTATATGATGATCAAGTGTTTACATTTTAACAAGTTATTTGAAAAAAATTTTTTTAAAAACCAAGTCATTTGAGCTCAGTTCTTCCTGACTCCAGGCCCAGTGCTCTCTATCCACTGAGTCACCTCGCTAGCCAGAGCCTGCTTTATTTATCTTTGAATAATAATAACTTATATTTTTATAGTGTTATTAAGATTATAAAGCACTTTTTTTCCTCTTAGGCATGTGAAGTGGATAGTGCAGGTGTTAATCCTATTTTTGTTATTCAATTGTTTTTTCTGGTCATGACCCCAGTTGGGGTTTTCTTGGCAAAGATACTGAAGTGGTTTGCCATTTCTTTCTCCAGCTCATTTTATAGATGGGGAACTAAGGTAAACAGCATTAAGTGACTTGCCCAGGGTCACACAGCTAGGAAGTGTCTGAGGCCAGATTTGAAATCGGCAAAATGAGTCTTCCTGACTCCAAGCTAGGCACTCTATCTACCATTCCATCCAGTTGCCCTATATCCCTATTTACAAATTGGAAAATTGAGACTCAGACTCAGAGTCCAGGGTTACAAAGCATTCTGCACCAAATCCAGAAAGCAAACCCAGATTTCTTGACTACAGGCTGGGTATTCTTTCTCCCATACTTTGCTGCCTATCTCTTCTTTCCTGCTCCCAGACCCAGGATGCTCAACCAACAAATTACTGTACACAAAGTAGGTAACAAAAACCATAATCATGTTAATATGAATTGAATTCAAAGGAGGTAAGCACCTGCTTTTTAGTGTTGTCTAAAAAGTGCTTGTTTGGAGTCCAAGCACCTGTATTTGAATGCCTGATCTGCTCCTGAATGCTCTGACTGTGGTCAGATCATCATTCTTCCCTGAGCTTCAGTTTCCTCATCTATCTATCATTGATCTCTTAAGGTCCCTTGCCATCCTCAAGTCCGTGAGTATTGGCTGAGCCTTCAGTAGAATTGGGAAGGATAGAGTAGGAACGGTATTTGGTGGGGGGAAGAAGGGACAAGGGTACCTCTTCTCAGCCCCATCTCTTCCTTCCCTGACACTGTTTCTCCTCTCTCCCTAGCTATCAATCCACGTTCGGGATGCGAGCGCCATGAGATATTCGCTGGTGATGAAGGGAGCTCCAGAACGGATCCTGGATTGTTGCTCTACTATCCTAATAAATGGCATAGACTATCCATTGAATGAGGAGGCTCTTCAGTTCTTCCAGGATGCCTACCTAGAACTGGGAGGGCTAGGGGAGCGTGTGCTGGGTGAGGGAAGCTGGGGAAAGTGAACTAGGAAAGGGATAGAAAAGAGGAGAAGGTGTGGAGGGGTGGGGCCTTGAGAATGGTGGGGAAGACCCTAGAAGCTAAGGAAAAATGTTAGGCATAGGGGATTGGGAAAGGTTATAAGATGCTCAGGTATGAGGATGGAGAAGAGGGAGTATCTGAATTATCTTTGCTTCTTCCTTTTTTTTTCCTCCAGGGTTCTGCTATTTGGACCTCCCCGAACCATACATTGGGGACTTTCAGTTTGATACAAACAATATCAATTTCCCTACAAAGGAACTCTGCTTTGTGGGGCTCATATCCATGATTGACCCACCTCGAGCCGCTGTCCCTGATGCTGTAAGCAAGTGCCGTAGTGCAGGCATCAAGGTAGGCTACCTGGGCTTTGAGTCTCCTCACCACCATCACCATCCCCACCCTAGGGATTTTCCCAGTGATTTGTTCCTCAATGGGCATGCCCTTGTAAGGCAAATAAGCTTCCTGTAGTTAAAAACCCTATCCTAGGGGCAGCTAGGTGGCACAGTGGATAGAGCACCGGCCCTGGAGTCAGGAGTACCTGAGTTCAAATCCGGCCTCAGACACTTAATATTTATTAGCTGTGTGACCCTGGGCAAGTCACTTAACCCCAATTGCCTATCTAAAAAAAAAAAAAAAAAAGAGTGACTGTGGGGACCAGATATGTGAGTCTGTAAGTTTTCTGTCCAGAGATGATAATTAAACCCACCAGAAATAAGTCACCAAGGGAGAGAATAGAGAAAGAGAGAGTTAAAAGGAGAAGAAGGCAAGAGCATAGCTTTAGAGGATACACACAGGTAGAAAAAGTGATATGAGTCATTAACCAGCAAAGGAGACAGAAGGTTGCAAGTGGGAGAACGAAGACTAGTGTCATGAAAATGTCAAATGTTGTAGAGGAGTCATGAAGGATAAAGACTAAGAAAAAAAACAAAAACATGAGATTTGGCAATTAAGAGATCACTGAAAAAAAAACGAGAGCACTGGTAACTCTAGAGAGAACAGTGAGTGATGAGATTAGAGGTCAGATTGCAAAGGAGTGAATGAGAGAAAAAGTAAAGGCAATGAATGTGGACAGCTTTTTCTAGGACTTTAAGAAACAGAGAAGAAACATAAGACAATAGTTTGAAGAGGTAGTGGGATCTAATAAAGGGTTTTTTCCCAAGATATGGAAGCCTTGGGCATGTTTGAAGGCAGTAGAGAAGGAACCAATGGAAAGAAAAATTTAAGATTGAGAGAAGGATAATTGAGAGCTCAATCTGCTGGAGAAGATATGAGGGTATTGGATTAAAGACATATGAAGGAGGCAGCTGGGTGGTGCAGTGGATAGAGCACTGGTCCTGGAGTCAGAAGGACCTGAGTTCAAATGCAGCCTCAAACACTTGACACTTACTAGCTGTGTGACCCTGGGCAAGTCACTTAACTCCAATTTCCTCACCAAAAAAAAAAAAAAAGATATATGTAGAGGGGTTAGCCTTGGCATGGAAAAGGGTCACTTGACTTTTAGAGAATGGAGCAAAAGTGGAGAGAGTAGAAGATGATGTTAAAAGGTTTTAAAGTAAAGAAAAGGGGGAAAGATAGAATATGTGACAAACAGCCTTCATCTTCTCAGGAAAGTAAGAGGCAAGGTTCCGGGATGTGCATAAAGTGGGGAGATGGGAAAGGGTATGAGACTTCTGAAGATAGAAGAAAAAGTTCTGGAACCATCTTTGAGAAAAGTGGAATTACCTTGCTGCCAGTTTAGGTGAGATGGTGTAAATTTGTAGTGTACCTAGCCAGATCAACTGAGTGATTTCCCCCAGCTATATTCAACTTACTGCTGCATTCATGATTCTCCTCCTAACTCTATGCCCCCTCCCCCTCTGTCTCTGTAGCCACTATCTCTCCTCATTCTCTTTCCATCCCTTAAACACAGGCATTCCCCAAAGCCTTTGTCTCTGCTCTCTTAACATTCTCTCCCTTAGGCATATCAGTCCCTCCCACATCTTCAGTGATTACCTTCATGCAAGCAACAGGACTGCCAAGTAAATATTTCCAACAGTGAGCTCTCTAGAGTTGAGCTTCAGTCCCATGTTTTGAACTGCCAACTGGGCATGTTTGGATGTTCTGTCAACCCTTTAAACTCAACCTGTTTCAAAGTAAACTCAACATTTCCTCAGAAGAACCTTCCCTTTTCCCCACTTTTTTCTACCCTGGTTTTCAGCAATTCCATTCTCCAATTTACCCAGGCTAGAAAACTTGGTAATCTTTGACATTTTCTGCTTAAAACCCCACATCTAATCAGCTTCCAACTCTTCTCTCACTGCACCTGCCCCATTTCAGATCTGCATTACCTACCACTAGGGTTATTGTAACAGTTCCTAGTTGCTTTCCTTTTCCCTAGCCTCTTCTCTTTAGAATCTTTCCTTAAGAATACACCCTGGGGGGGGGGGGGGCAGGTAGGTGGCACAGTGGATAAAGCACCGGCCCTGGATTCAGGAGTACCTGAGTTCAAATCCGACTTCAGACAGTTGACACTAGCTGTGTGACCCTGGGCAAGTCACTTAACCCACATTGCCCCACAAAAAAGAAGAAGAAGAAGAAGAAGAAGAAGAAGAAGAAGAAGGAAGCAAACCAAATTACTAGTATCAAAAATAAAAGGAGTGAGTGCAACTGAGCCACCAATGAAAAGAAAAGAAAATTAAGGCAATTATTTTTTTAAAAAAAGAATACACCCTGAGTAATTTCAGGAATTAAAGAATTAGAAGGTATCTCACTGGCCATCCAGTCCAACCTCTTTCCAAAGCATGAATCCTATACTTATGTGGCCTCTACCTAAGACTACCAATAATGGGAAATTAGCAGGCCCCTCAGACTGTCAATTCCATTTTTAAAGAACCCTAATTTTAGAAAACTTTTATTTATGTTGACCTGAAATCTGTTCCCTTATAACTTCCACCCTTTGTTCCTAATTCTTCCCTCTGAAGTGTAACAATTCTAATTCCTTCCACACATGGAAGAAAAATTCCATTCTCTGCATTTGAGGCACAAATCTTCCAGAAACAAATTTGTTAATTAAACTAATCTAAGCATCTCTGCTTAGAGAGAGAGAGAGAAAATGTAGAGGGACAAAGGTCTCTGAAAATCTCTCTACCCAAGACTTTTTTGAGTTACAATTTATGGGATTCAAGAACAAGGACAAAGTTCTATAATCAAAATCAAACAGAAGGACAAAGTTGGCAATAATCATCAGGACTTAACTTTTGGGCATACCCAGGGAAACCATTTCCCCAAAACCATTCAATAAAACCACCAACATCCCTCTCTAGTTCATTGAGTTCCAGTTCTTAACATTTTTGGTGTCATGTATCCTTTTGGCAGATTGGTGATGCCTGAAGACTCCTCAGAATAATGTTTTGTAAAAGCGTAAAATAAAATACATAAGATTACAAAGGAACCCAATTATATTGAAATAGTTTCAAAAAAAAAAGTTTTTTTTAAGTTCACAGACTCCAGGTTCAGAACCCCTGCTCTAAGAATTCCCCTTTTTTCCTGGTCAAAAATGAACTCAAGAGATATTTCCCTTAATTTTATTAATCAAAGCCATTCTTCCTCTTACTTTAACCAGTTGTCTGGAGGAGTCCTTCCTGATGCTCAGGTGTTTCCATTTAGAAATGGATTCAACCTCTAAGAATGAAACAAAAAGAACTTTAGATGAGGATATTCTATTTTCTTCTATTTCAGGGAAAATTGATTAGTTCTTGCATTTGATTTCAACTGAAGATTTTAAACCAAAGCATGAGGGGGGAGGGGCAAGATTATGATTGCTTGGTATCTCTGAAAGAGTGGGAATGGGATTTATATCCTTCCACAAATATGATAGCCTTCAATTATTTAAAGACAGCTACATCTTCCTGCCTGTCTCCTCCATTCCAAATACGCCCAGTTCCTTCTGTAGCATTCTCTGAAAAGCAGGTTCCTAATTCCCACTTTTACTGGTGGGTTAAGTTCTCAGAGTTTAGCTCCTATTTCTCTCCCTTCAGGGTTCGCAGGGTAAAACCTAAGAGGCTGGGGGTGTCTTTCTAGTACGAATGGTCATTATCCCCTATCCAGTACATATCCCCCAATATCATCCACTAGTTAATATCTCCCCCCAAATATCAATTTGGCCAGTTGATCTCACCTCTATATCAGTTTACCAGTTGATATCTCCCCAACATCAATTAACCAATTACATTGCTTAGCTTTACAAAGTATATTTATTGAGGAGTTATAACAAGGACAAAAACTTCTACAGACTAGAGATAATACTCTCTCTTCCCTGGGAAGAGTGGACTTAAAATGTTTGCCACAAAGCATTTCCCCACACCAAATTCACTCCTGGACAAGTCACTCCCCTGCTTATAGGATATAGTGACTCAGCTGCCAGATCAATTCATGCTGGGCTGGGTCAAGCATGTCCTCAGTGGTGTTTCTTCCCTGGATTCAACTGCTGAAGCTACCAGACACCCCTTCCTGTTTGGGAGGTCAGCTCTCTATCCATGACAGCAAACGTACCATGACAAGTGAGAGACTCTAAGGTACTTCCCCTCCCAGACTGATTCTTTTGTGAGGGCAAACAAGGCCATCTTTTGCTTCTATTCTTGCCTAGCCTTTATTCATTGATTCAGTATTGTCTCAGACAAACTGAGATGTGGGAAAAACCTTCGTTTAAAAAGGTCAAGGTCTCCCATGGAATCTGGGGTCATCTCCAGTCAACCTGAGCTATGTCTTGCCATTAGACTCAGGTGACACTGAAGGAGAGAGTGGGGCTGATGACTTTGCACAGCCCTGCCTCACTTAAAACCAACTCACTCGCAAGTCAAGATATCACCCTCCTGATGTCACTGGTCCTCTTTGAGAATGAAGGATGAACAAGAACAACAAATGACCATGCCAAGCACAATGGTGCCTCTCTAGTTGTTGCTGCTAAGTCATTTTGTGACCCCATTTGGGATTTTCTAGGCAAAGATACTGGAGTGGTTTGCCATTCCTTCTCTAACTCATTTTACAGATAAGGAAACTGAAGCATACAGAGGGTTAATTGATTTGCTCAGGGTCATGCAGATAATAAATTTCTGAGGTCAGATTTGAATTCAGGTCTTCCTGACTCCAGGCCTGACACTCTATTCATTGAACCATCTAGCTACACTAAGATGAATTAGAGGGGAGGTGGAAGGCTATTGAAGTAGACCTGATGAGTGATAACGAAGGCCTGAACTATAGCTGTGGCTATATAACTGGAGAGAAGGGGAGATGTTGAGATGGAAGAAACCACAAGATTTAGTAATGGATTGGATATGTAGGGTGACCAAGAGTGAGGAATCAAGAATGATACTGAAATTGCAAGCCTGGCTGACCAGAAGGATAGTAAGAGGAAAATTTGGAAGTGTGGAGAGTTTGGAGGAAAGGGAATGAGTTTTGCTTTGGACGTATTGAACTTGAGATACCTATGCAACATCCAGTTCAAGATATCCATGAGATAAATGGTGATTCATGACTAGCTCAGAAGAGAAACTTGGGGTGCATATGTAGTTCTGAGATAATTAAACTCATTGGAGCTGATGAGACATTATATAGAGAAAGTAGCTGAGCAATGAGCCTTGAGGGATGCTATAGCTAGAAGAAACCTCAGAGGCTGTCTAGTCCAGCTGTTTCATTTTACAAATCAGGAAACTGAGGACCAGGAAGTTAAGTGATATGTTCTTTCCCTCAGTAGAATGTAAGCTCCTCAAAGGCAGGGACTATTTTATTTATTTTTATTTGTATTTCATTTGTATCCTCCCAGCACCCAACACAGAGTAAAAGTCCTACACAGAGCAAGCCCTTAACAAATGTTGGTTGATTATACGGTGTTTTTGAAAATCAGGGCATTGACCTTTCTGTAGGTCTGCAGCCCATCCCTGGTTTGCCCAAATTTTCCCAAAATCACTGAAAGTAGCTCAGTAATCTCATCTACTAGGCCTTTTAATATATTCGCTTGTAGTTCTGAACTGAGTTACTTTAATTTACTAAAGACTACTAAGTTATATGAAATATTACTATTTTCTTCTTGTTGTTTAGTCATTTTTTTCAGTCATATCCAACTCTTTATGACCCCATTCGGGGTTTTCTTGGCAAAGAATGGCTTGGCATTTCCTTCTCTAGCTCATTTTACAGATGAGGAAACTGAGGCAAGCAGGGTGAAGTGACTTGCCCAAGGTCACACAGCTAGTAACTCTCTGAGGCCAGATTTGACCTCAGATATTCCTGACTCCAGGCCCAGCACTCTATCCACTGTGACACCTAGCCTCACCACCTTGCCTCCTACCTTTTCAGGTTTGGGTTCTCTGTTAAGTGTTATTCTAGCAAACAAGGTTGAGTGATTTTTGTTTTTCTCCATCATCTTCTAATTTCTCCCAAGGAAGGGATACTTTCCTTACTTCATGAAACTTTTGTACCTAACACAACTTTAAACATTTTTATTAATATTCTTATTCACATAACCTTCATTTCCAAATAGATCCCTCTCCCCTTCCCTGGAGAACAAGCTTTCCCTTATAACAAAGAATTAATAAGAAAGAAAGAAGAAAACAGTTCAGAAAAAACAACCAATATATCCACTGAATCGGACAGCATATGCTGTGTTCCACGTCTATTGTCCCTTCCTCTGGAAAGAGGAAGATGCATTTTCACATCTCTCCTTCCGGGTCAACCTTGCTCATTATAATTATGTAGCATTTAGGGTTTTGTCATTGTTCTATTTACTGCAGTCATTATGAATGTTGTTTTCCTTCTATGTATAAGTTCATATGAGTCTTCCCAAGCTCCTCTTTTATTATTCATATTAATCATTTCTTAAAGTGCACTTCTATTTCATTAACTTTATGTAACAGATTTTGTTCAGTGATTCCCTAAGCATTGGATATCTACTTGGTTTCCAGTTATTTGCTACCACAGAAAGTACCATTAACTTTATCTTTAATCCCCCTGAGATATATGCCTAGCAATGAGATATCTGAGTCAAATGGTATAGACATTTAAGTCACTTTTACAGCATAATTCCAGATTGCTTTCTGGAATGGTTGAATCAATTCATGACTTGACCAAGTATCTTCGTGAGTCAACCTTTCTGCTACTCCTCAAACACTATTTCCATCTTTTGTCATCTTTGCCAGTTTGTTGAGTAAAACCTGAGAGTTGCTTTGATTTGCATTCTCTTATTATTTGGTGGTTTAGAGCAATCTTTTATATTGTTCTTAATAGTTTGCAGTTCTTTTGAGAAGAATTTATTCATATCTTTGACAACTCTTCTACTGAGGAATGGCTCTGGGTCTCATATATTTGTCTACCAACTTTTTAAAAGGTTGGGGGTTTTTTTGCATCTAGTACTTACTATTATGAACATTTAGCAAATTCTGTATGTAGAACTTATGGAAGGAAGGATATGGACTAGAATTTCATAGAATAAGGAGGCAAGGCTAGTTTGCAATCTATACTCATGATTATGAGATCCTGGATACACTGAATTATCAAAGTAAAGTAGGTTATAAACCCTAGTAGAATTGAATGAGCCCTGAACCTGAATTCCATCTCTAAGACTTACTAGCTTTGTAACAGTAAGCAAAACATGTAACCTCTCTTAAGCCTCAATTTATCTGTAAAATGGAAAAAATTGGAAGGTTACTATGAGTAAAGTACTTTGTAAACTTTATCATGCAATATGAAATGAATTGTTATTATTACTGAGTTTTAAACTGCCTGACACCATTTTCACAGGACTTTAGAGAATAAGTTCAGTTTCAGTCAGCCCCAGGCAACTGAACCTGAGGCATGAGCTCACTGGGGAGTTTCCCAAGCCCTTAAAATGCCTGACAACCTCAGCAGCCTTGGCAGTAGAAATGGTCGGGCCTCAGGACTAGCCTTGACTCATGGACTCAGGCCTGAACCAGATTTAACTACATAGTGAACCCAATTAGAACTGTCCATTAGGGGCAGCTAGGTGGTACAGTCGATAAAGCACTGGCCCTGGATTCAGGAGGAGCTGAGTTCAAATCCAGCCTCAGACACTGACACTAGCTGTGTGACCCTGGGCAAGTCACTTAACCCTCATTGCCCTGCCCCAAAAAAACCAAAAAAACAAAAACGTCCATTAGTAGACAAAAATCACATCTGTATGGATCTAATTATAAGATATGTTCATGTTCTAGAAACATTATGTCCCCAGACTATGCTGGTTCTTGTCTTTTTATAACACTATCTATTTCCATAAGTGGTAGCCAAGGTAGAGGTCATCTCATCCAAGCCCATTATTTTATACCTTGGCTGCCATGAGCTCTCTAACCCCCTGTTCAGAAAAGACAAGGTCCTGCATGTCTTGAAGACTAGCAGGGCCAGGGGCAGCTCTGACAATGGTCCTCCACCTCCCAGGTGATCATGGTAACTGGAGATCACCCTATCACTGCCAAGGCCATCGCTAAAGGTGTTGGAATAATCTCTGAGAACAATGAGACTGTGGAGGATATTGCTGCCCGGCTGCGTATCTCTGTCAGCCAGGTGGACCCCAGGTGAGGCCCCCATACTCCCCAGTTCTTGTCCTTCATGCCTGACAATATCCCAACAGTTCCCACTACCCTGATTTCCTGGGAGGCACCTAAAAGATAAGATTTACCAATTTTATACATGTCCAGAAACATTATACAATAGGGAAATGCCTCCATATTGGGGAAGAATTGAAGGAGAAGAGGAAGAAATTGGATTAGGAAAGGTCATTAGTATGATGGGAAACTATGAGGATCCTGAATGGGGAAAGTGATGAAAGGGAATGTAAAGCACTAAGGACTAAAAAAACAAGCGTGAATACTTATAGACTATAAAATAAGGAGATGACTTTAAAAGTCTCTTCCAGTTCTCAATTCTATAATCCCATGATTACGCATAGGGATAGAATGTTTAGGGACATTCAGGAAGTTGGTTGAACAGAAGCAAAGAACTAGAGTCTCTTAGGAAAATCCTGCTTAGGAACTCTATCCCCCAGAACTCACTTTAGGGGATCCCTTTTTCCCCAGGGATGCGAAAGCCTGTGTGATACATGGCTCACAACTAAAGGACATGTCACAAGAGCAGCTAGACCATGTCCTCCAAGAACACACCGAGATCGTCTTTGCCCGAACTTCACCTCAGCAAAAGCTCATCATTGTGGAAGGATGTCAGAGACAGGTGCAGGGAGAAAAGCATGGGGGCCTTTCAGAGACAGATGGAAGTAGACTAGAATGCATTATCTCTGGTCATAATGTCACTTTGTAAGGTCATGGAGTCATTGTCCTGGGACATTAGGTGGCCTGGGTTCTGGTACTAATTTTGCCACAAACCAGCAGGTTGACTGTGGATAAATCATTACACCTCTCTGGGTCTCACCTATAAAACAAGGAGGGTGGTATGGGATAATCTCTTGGATCCTTTCCAGGCCTAACATTCTATCATTCTAGATTTGAAGTGGGTAGACAAAAGTGTTGCAGAAACTTTGAACCTAGCTCCCTCACTCTTGTGTCCACTAAAGCTGATATGGTTCCAACTAAGTTCAAAGCCAAGAACAAGAGTGGACTAGACAAGAGGACCCTGAAATGAGCCCAGTTTGAGGAAAGGGCTAGGTTGTAGGAGACTCCAATCCAGTAAGGGAGATAAAGATCAAATCCTACCCTACAACAAGGCAAAAGGGCCCCTGTAATCATTATGGTCTCTGTGGGCTAGTCCAGGTCTAGGCCATCGCATTAGCTCACAGCCTCTGTTTATACCTCCAACTCCCATCCAGGGTGCTATTGTAGCAGTGACTGGTGATGGGGTGAATGATTCTCCTGCACTGAAAAAGGCTGATATTGGCATTGCCATGGGGATCACTGGCTCTGATGTTTCCAAGCAGGCAGCTGACATGATCCTTCTGGATGACAATTTTGCTTCCATTGTCACTGGGGTGGAGGAAGGTGAGGGACAGAAGGAGGGTCATTGGACCTGCGACTTTCCTTGTTTTACTTTAGTAGGGTTGACATGCCCAAGGTTATCACTATCACCCCACTTCCTCATTCCTTCTAGCAGTCTTGACAGTCAACCTCTACCCCCAGTCTGGTAGATTTATATTGGAGGCTAATATGGCAGCTTAGATCCATCTGCTACTCCCTCTGGGATTCCCCTCCCAATAACATAAAGGACTATATTGGTCTCCTGGAGCTAATGTCATGGTCCTTTCATGACTGAATTCAAGTTAGTATAGGACTGGTCCAAAAACAAAAGACCAAGAGACCCCAAATCCAGCCAATCATTTAAGTAATGGAATCCTGAAGGATAAGAACACACTAAAACCTAGTAGATCCTGAGCTCCAAGGTTTATCTGCATGAACCAAAGTGAACATCCCCATTTCCTGGAAAACCTGGGTGGGCATAGGGTAAGAACTCATGATTTCCACGTACTAGTTTCCATGGCTTTTACCTTAAAGCCTCTTCTTCTTCTTCCTGCCTAGCCTCTTTCCCAATAATCTTCCTGATAGCCCAGGTATATCCCCACAGGGCGACTCATTTTTGACAATCTGAAGAAGTCCATCGCCTATACCCTGAGCAGCAATGTTCCTGAGATAAGCCCTTTCTTGTTGTTCATCATCTTGAATATACCCCTGCCTCTGGGCACTATCACCATTCTCTGCATTGATCTGGGTACTGATATGGTAAGGATCCAGCAGGAACCAAGGGAAGGGCACCTTTAGTGGGAAGGGATGGGGTAAGGGGAGCAACTGTAAAGAGGGAAAGGGGCAAAGCTTAGGTAATTTAAGTTCCCTTCTGAGCCTTATGTGGCCTCTTCTCCTAGGTCCCTGCAATTTCCTTGGCCTACGAGTCAGCGGAGAGTGACATAATGAAGCGTATGCCTCGGGACCCCAAGAAGGACAAGCTGGTGAATCGACGACTCATCAGCATGTCCTATGGGCAAATTGGTGTGATTCTGGGAGACAAAATGGGGGCAGGTGGTGAATGGGGAAGAGCCAAAGGGAAGGGAGGAAAGAAAGGGAATACGCATTTATATAGTGCCTACTCTACTGTGTGTCAAGCAGTGTGCTAAGCACTTGTTATAAATATTATCTCATTTGATTCTCAAAACAACCCCCATTTTATAGATTAGGAAACTGAGACAAACAGGAGCTAAGTGACTTGCCCAGGATCATACAACTAGTTAAGTATCTGAGTCCGGATTTGAATTCAGATCTTTCTGGCTCCAAGCCTAGCACTCTATCCAAAGTTTATCTGAGCTGTCCAAGTGTGGCTATCTGGGGTGGGAGTGGGAAGTCATTTTCCTCTTCAATAAATATAATTATGTGGGACACTAAGCACTGGGGACAGAGGGAATTCTAAGCCATGGCCCCTGCTCATGAAAAGATGTATAATCTAGTTGGAGATATGATCTGTGTACAACAACAAGGTAAACAACAATATGTCAGTATGGGGTAAATGCTCCATGAATGGTACAAACAATAAATGTCTTGGAAGTACAAGGAAGAAACCAAGCACCCAGGACAGTTTGGGGTAAGAGAGGAGGAAGAACTTGGACTCTGCCTGCAAGGTAGGGTAGGACTCAGACAAGTGGAGAGGAGAGGAAAGAACTGATCCAGGTAGTCAGGGTGAGTTCAGGCAACATGTATTTATTAAGCACTTACTGTGTGCCAGGTGCAGCATACTGAGGCAACAAAGCACATACAGTTACTTCTTGGAGGAATGCAAGGGATTGTGAAGGGAGAACCAATAGGAGGTTGGTTGGACTAAGATGAGAGCCAGATGGGCAGCTAGGTGGCTCAGTGGATAAAGCACTGGACTTGGATTCAGGAGGACCTGAGTTCAAATCCAGCCTCAGACACTTGACACTTACTAGCTGTATGACCCTGGGCAAGTCACTTAACCCTCATTGCCCTGCAAAAAAAAAAAAAAAAAAGATAAGAGTCAAATTATGGAAGGTCTTTAATGCCCAGCTAAGGAGTCTCAACTTCATCCAATAGGAAATGCAAAGCAATTCTATTTTATAATTGGACAGTGGTAGCATTTTAGGAAGGATAATGTGTATGATTGGATTGCAGAAGCGGTGGAGAGACTGGAGAAAGGTATAACTATAGGAAGCTACCTTAATAGTTGAGGTTTGAGGTAATGAGGTGGAGGTTCTGGGAATCGAAAGGGTTGTGAAAAATCCCAGTGAGACTTGGTGACTGACTAAATGTGGGAAGATAAGGAGAAATCAAGGCTAAAATCTAGGTAGAAGATAGAGATGAAATACAGATTGAAGAGTCACTCAAGTTGAAAGAATAGTGGATCCTGCCAGAACTCAAGAAGCTTCTGACTCTTCCACATTTCCTGGGACTATAACATCAAAGTTTCTGTCACCCAGGGTTCTGATATCTGTATTTTTTCCTACTGTCCTCTCTCTAGACTCTGTCTTCCTTCCTTCTCTGACCAAGCCCTTTCTCCTTTGCCTCTAATTTCCCACAGGGATAATCCAATCTTTGGCTGGCTTCTTCACTTACTTTGTGATCATGGCAGAGAATGGTTTCTGGCCCTTATTTCTGCTGGGCCTCAGGGTTAAGTGGGACAATTCGTTTATCAATGACCTGGAAGATTGTTATGGACAGCAGTGGGTGAGTGAACTGGGAACAGTGATGGAGAGGAGAAAGGAGATGGGAAGGCATGGGAGAATAAGGGCATCGAGATCACTAGGAACAACGTCTTTCCTCCACTGCCTCCCTTCCAACTGACCTCAACGCCCAGTATATTTCTATAATATTCTTCTAGTGTTTCCATTGAACTTCTCTATGCCAATGCCAATTGTTTGTTCTCTGCTCTAGTTCTGTTGAGTTTATCTGTTCCCTTGGGCCCAGGAGACTTTGTCTCTCTCCCCTTTGTCACTGGTGGTTCTCTCTGATGGCTCATCTTCCTTTGGCTCCCAGCCAAGACTTCAGGGACCAGCACTAGAACCCTTTGGTCTCCTTGTGCTTCCTCCCCTTGAAATCCATATGCTTTTTCTCTTTACATCAGATCCCACAAGATAAAAATTCCACCACAATATGTTTAGCTTCTCAGCATCCCAACCTTCACATCCCCAATCCTGAACTTCTCAGAACCTAAAGGATGCCTCTACATAGGGGTCATCCATCAACAAACTCAATAGAGTTAGAACAGAGCCACTAACCCATTCTGTGTGTATGGGAGAGATGCACAGACACAGACATACATAAATATTTTAACGTATACATATTTGCATGTCTGGACACTTTGCTTTGACTCTCTGTGCCAGTGATCCCCCTTTATTAAGTTGAAATATAAGCATCCTCCTCTTCATCCTCAAAGAGCTATACGGCATTTATTTTATAAATTAAATGGAAATAGAGTTGATTTTACTTAAGGAATTTTTTAGAAACACCCACCCACTACAAATAATTAGAGATGCTCTATAGAGTCCTAAAACTGGAATTAAAGAATTGTTGCCCTAAGGGCCAGGCCCATTTCTGTCCCACGCTTCTGTAATCCTTGTATAGCTGGGTATAAAGTCACTCACCTTTGAAATGTCCTAAAGGTATTTGTTTAGATGAGGCCAACTCACTCCTTGATGCCTCCTCTCTAACCCAACCCTCCCCAGTCATTTCACACTCTTCTCAGACTCTATTTGCTCCTCTCCATAAACTCTCCCCTATGACTTCAACTGTCCCTTCTGATCTTTCCAGACCTATGAGCAGCGAAAGGTGGTAGAGTTCACATGCCAAACGGCCTTCTTCATCAGCATTGTAGAGGTGCAATGGACTGACCTCATCGTCTCCAAGACCCGTAGAAACTCTGTCTTCCAACAGGGCATGACGTGAGCTTCCCACTACACAAGCATTTCAAGCCTCCATAGCTCTATCAAGATAGCTGACTGCTGGGCCACACACAGAAGGGCCAGCTCTCAGGCTGTTCTTGGCTTACCCACCCTGGACCACCCAACTCTGAATTTCCATTCTCATCCTCCTTCCCGGGAGTCCCACCCCTCTTGCCCACTCTCTTCTCCATTCCTACATCACACCCATGTGCCTTTCCTTCCTAGAAACAAGGTCTTGATCTTTGGGTTAATAGAAGAGACACTTCTGGCAGTTTTTCTGTCCTACTGCCCAGGCATGGATATTGCCCTTCGAATGTACCCACTCAAGTGAGTATTGAGGGCAGGGTGAAAGGGAAACTATACCGGGAAGACAAGTTCAAGTCTCTGTTCTCTGACACATCCTGGCAGTGTGACCCTGACCAAATCATTTAAGCTCTCAGTACTCTAGGGCAGAGCTTCTTAAACTTTTTCAACTCAAAACCCCTTTTCACCTGAGAAATTTTTATGCATCCCTAGGTACATAGGTATATAAAATATATAAAATCAAACATTTACTGCCAAATTTTTACATGACCCCCATGAGAATCGCGAACCACACTTTAAGAAGCTTTACTCTAGGCAACTCGCCAAGACCCGTTGAATTGCAAAGGATGTATCAACCTGCATCGTAGAAAGACATCCCTTCCCTGAGAGTTCATTACACTAGTGAAATCCCAGTTCTAATCCTTATCTCTATATTATATGTCAGGTACTATTATAAGCAATGGGGATTAAAAAAAATAACCATAAAACAGCCTTTGTCCTCAAGTAGGGCATCAGATTCTATCTGGAAAACAACATGTACACATATGAATATATACAAAAGCAAAATAAGGCAATTTAGGCATGAGAGAACATGTATTCAAAAAACACGAGCTCACATAGAGCCTAGAGTCATTAATCAGCGTAGTGCAGGGGTCAAAGGATCAGTGGTCAAGAAGAGACTCACAGGGGCAGTTAGTTGGCACAGTGGATAGAGAACTGGCCTTGGATTCATGAGGACCTGAGTTCAAATCCGACCTCAGACCCTTGACACTAGCTGTGTGACCCTGGGCAAGTCACTTAACCCCAATTGCCTCACCAAAAAAAAAGAAGAAGAAGAAGAGACTCACATCTGGCCTCTGAGTGGGGCTCACCCTGGAACACAGAGGCACCAGCACAATAGGCACAGATCTGCTTGGCAAGAATACTGGATTTTGGAGTCAAATGCAAGCTCTGCTCAGCAGCATAGAGTGCTTTAAGATGTGCAAAGTACATGGTTTATTTTGTTTGATCCTCAAAACAAATCCTAGAGGCTAGATACTACAAATATCATCACTGTCTTACAGATGAGGCAACTCTAACTCAGAAATGTTAGGTGACTGGCCCATGGTCACATAGCTAGTGTCACAGGTAGCTGAACTTTGGTCTCTCCAAGTCTAGCCTCCTTTCCACTCCTCCATGTTGCTTCTTGTAGCATAAGTTTAGCTTGGTAAGCACAGAAACAAATGAGGAAGAAATTCTACCTTCTACAGATGCTTTCCCTCTTTTAATCATTTCCTATTTATCCTGTATATACCTTGCTTTGTATATATATATATATGTTTGCATGTTGTCTCCCCCATTAGATTGTAAGCTCCTTGGAAAGACATTAAGCTCACAGGGTTCCTGATACAATAACCCCAAAAATAGCAATAAAAGATTGTAAGCTCCTTGAGGGTAGGAACTGACTTTTGCCTCTTTTTTTTTTTTTATCCCCAGCACTTAGCACAGTGCCTGGCACATGTTGTTATTAGTCATGTCCAATTCTTCTTAACCTTATTTGGGGTTTTCTTGGCAAAGATACCAGAGTGGTTTGCCATTTCCTTCTCCAGCTCATTTGACAGATAAGGAAAATGAGGCAAACCGAACTGAGTGATTTGACTAGGTTCACGCAGATAATAAGTGTCTAAGGCCAAATTTGAACTCAAAAAGATTAGTCTTCCTGACTCCCATGGCATGGCACTCTCTCCACTGCTCCATCTAGGCTTCTCCTCTTGTGATCCTGGCTTAGTATACTGCAGCACAGAACTCTTAAACTTAAGCAATCCACCAACCTCGGTTTTCCTGGTGGTACAGATTACAGGCATGCACCACCATATGTCTACTCTCTTTTAACTTTCAATGAATTGTGTGAGTATAATGGTGTTGCTCACTGTAGAATATCTTTTTTTAAAATGTTTATATCTTTGTCCAATCGGCAAAAATCACTTTCTTTCCCTCCTAACCCAACCTATCCCCCACCTCCAACTGAGAATGAAAGAAAAACAAAGCCCCTGTGACAAACATATACAATCAAGCAAAATGAATTCCTGAGTTAGCCATGTCCAAAAAAAAATTGGTTTCATTCTATTCTGTGAGTCCTTCACCTCTCAGAAGGCAGGTAGCATGTTTCATCATTAGTCTCTGGAACCTTGGTGGATCACAGTTTCTAGTTCTTCCAAAGTTGTTTGTTGGGGGCGGCTAGGTGGCACAGTGGATAAAGCACCAGCCCTGGATTCAGGAATTCCTGAGTTCAAATGCAGCCTCAGACACTTGACACTTACTGGCTGTGTGACCCTGAGCAAGTCACTTAACCCCCATTGCCCCACCAAAAAACAAAAACAAAAAACAAAAAAAAACCAAAGTTGTTTGTCTTTACCATAGTGTCACCATTATATACATTGTTCTCCTGGCTCTGTTTGCTTCACTCTACATCAGTTCAAACAATTCTTCCCAGGTTTCCCCATCTCCAGTGGAGCCCATCTTTTTCCATTATTCCCTTAATATCTTCAAAATATAACAGAATGACTATCTGGCCTTGTATAATTAGACTTCCTCTATGACCCCTAATGATGATAAGGTTCAAAGGGGACACATGTATCATCTTCCCATAATAGAACGAAAGCAGTTTATTCTTGATTAGTACTTTATCATTCACTTTCTAAGAGTGGTAGCCCCTAAATCAGTGTGATCTTGACTATGGCTCCTCAACATTTGAATTCTTTCTTCTGACCACTTACTGCATTTTTCTTTGATCTGGAAGCTCTGGATTTTAGCTATAATGTTCCTTGAGGTTTTCATTTTCATTTTCAGGAGGTGACTAGTGAATCCTTTCTATTTCTACTTTACTCTCTGATTCTAAGAGATCTAGGCAGTTTTCTTTTAAGATTTCTTGAATTATAAAGCCTAAGTTCTTTTTTTAGTCATGATACTCAAGTAGTCCAGTGATTTCATTCTTAAATCTTTTCTCCTTGATCTATTTTCCAATTTGGTTCTTTTTGTTATGAAATAACTTACATTTTCTTCTATTTTTTCTTCAGTCTTTTGACTTTGTTTTAATATTTCTTGTGGTTGGGGGCAGCTAGCTGGTGCAGTGGATAAAGCACTGGCCCGAGATTCAGGAGTACCTGAGTTCAAATCCAGCCTCAGACACTTGACACTTACTAGTTGTGTGACCTTGGGCAAGTCATTTAACCCTCATTGCCCCACCAAAAAAAAAAATTCTTGCTGTCTCATGCAGTTGTTGGCTTCTCTTGGTCCATTCTAATTTTCATGTAGTTTGCTGCTTGGGCATGGAATTTGTTCCTTTCTACCTCTCATACCAGGTTGTTAATTCCCTTTCTTTTTTTTTTTTTTTTTTTTTTAGTGAGGCAATTGGGGTTAAGTGACTTGCCCAGGGTCACACAGCTAGTAAGTGTCAAGTGTCTGAGGCCGGATTTGAACTCAGGTACTCCTGACTCCAGGGCCGGTGCTCCATCCACTGTGCCATCCAGCTGCCCCTAATTCCCTTTCCAATCCTTTCTTCCACAACTTTCATTTCTTTGCAAACTTTTTTTCTTTTGGAACTCTCATTTCATTTATAAAAATATTTTAATTCTTTTTTTCAACTCTTGCTTCATGTCTTTCAGCAAGTCTAATTGAATTTGTACACAAGCTACATTTTTCATTTGGGCTTTGCTTACAGATGTTTTAGAGTCATTATTTTCCTCTGGGTTTATATCTTAATCATCCCTGTCACCGTAATAGGTTTTTTTTTATGGTGGAATTCTTTCTTTGTTTGCTCCTTCTTCCAGCCTGCTTCCTGACTTTGGACTTGATGTTAAGGCCTAGCTCTTCACATTTTTGGAGAAAAGGTCTGGGCTAGCCCTGTTGTTGCTGCTTTCTTGTAGGTTTGTTCCAGGATCAGCTCAGGCTAGGGATCTGCAAGCTGTCAGTGCTCCTAAAGTGGTCTAATACAAGACAAAGTCTGATTCTTGCCTTCCTAGTCTGAGTTCTATAAGTCCCTGCTTTGAGTTTGGACCTGAGCAACAGTAGACTACCACACAGCTCGGCCCCTATCAGCTAGCTAGGAAGTTCTAACTAGTTTTGAGGGCACAGAACCTGACTCACCTTTAGTCTGGGATTTCTGTCCTGCTTATTCCTCAGCAGTCTTTATACTGAGATAAGAAAGAATTCCACAAACTATAGATCATGAGCCAAATCCAGTCCAAACCCTGCCTGGTTTTGTACAGCCCATAAAAGAAGAATAATTTGCTGACCCCTGGGGTAGAAGTTGAAACTGAAACCCTGCTGTTTCTGAGGTCAGTCACACTGCTACTATTTGCTTTTGAACACCCCTGGATGTAGATCTCCTTCCACAGTTAGTCTTGGATCTATGCCCCAAAACTGGATAGTGAACAACAAAACTGATGGTTGGCACCTGTTCCCACACCCTACTATATCCTGGAATGGGTCTGGGACCTCTTCCTGTCCTAGCACCCAGCCTCTCCCCATATTGGAATGCTCCATGGATAGACATTTCCCCAGAGTCAACAGACTCCTCTGTTTCTTTATGGCAGCAAGGCTGAAAAAGTGACTCACTGTGGCTTTTTTCTTAGTGCATTTTCTAGATCTATTTGGAGGAGTCTGGGGAGGGAGCTCACTGTTTAGCTTCCTGCTATTCCATCATCTTGACTCCTCCCTTGCTCCATTACTAGAATGCCATTTGTACAAGCTTTCCTGTTCCTTTCTCATAACTTCACCAAAGATACAAGGATACCCTCAATATGTGTGTATTCTCACAAAAGTTTTATAAAAATCAAAAATTAAGCATATGAGGCTGACATTTTGTTGATTGTCTTTTTTTAATAGTAATAGCATCTGTTATTTTTTTCCCAAACATTTTGGTTTTGTTTTTTTTTCTTTTTTTTGAGGGGCAATGGGGGTTAAGTGACTTGCCCAGGGTCACACAGCTAGTAAGTGTCAAGTGTCTGAGGCTGGATTTGAACTCAGGTACTCCTGAATCCAGAGCCAGTGCTTTATCCACTGCGCCACCTAGCTGCCCCTTTCCCAAACATTTTGAATCTTTCCTTCTTTCAGACAGCTTAAGAACTGAGATTTTGAGGCAGCTTGGTGGCAAGTGGATAGAACACCAACCCTGGAATCAGGAGGACCTGAGTTCAAATCTGGCCTCAGACACTTAATGCTTACTAGCTGTGTGATGCTGGGCAAATCACTTGTCCCCGATTGCTTTTCCAAAAAAAAATTGAGACCTCAATACCCCCAAAACCATGTCACCTCCAGCATGGGCCTCCTCTGAGTAGTCTAGGAATGGTGCTCTCTCTATCTTTGAATTAGATTTCTCTGATAAGTGTTTGCTATCCATCTTTGTTTTCTTTAATAGTATTTCTACTCTCATATGCTGCATTTTGGAAACTATGATGTTGGCCTCCGAATGTGAAAACTTTTTTCTTTAGTAATTTTGACAGATCTTTTCTGTTTTTCTTCTGTTTGTTGTATTTATTTGAGTTTGATCCTTAAATACTCTCAGGAGGATAAGGCTTACTTGGATCTCTTCCAAGTTTTCTGTAAATTTGTTTTTCCTTCTAATCCTGCTCAATATTAAATGAAGCAATGCTAATCATGATCTTCAAATGTCCTCTCTCCATAAGTTTTACAAATGAGTTTATATTCTGAACCAGTCAGTTCTTGGCCATCCTATTTTTCTTCTTGACAAAGAGATAAACATTTACTGACAACAGCGGTTTCTAGGATCTTTTCACCTCATTGTGGCAATACATTTATTTGAGTTAAACTTAATTAAGAAACAGTGATGGGGGGCAGCTAGGTGGAGCAGTGGATAAAGCACCGGCCTTGGATTCAGGAGGACCTGAGTTCAAATCTGGACGGGAACACTTGATGCTTACTAGCTGTGTGACCCTGGGCAAGTCACTTAACCCTCATTGCCCCGCAAAAAAAAAAAAAGAAAAGAAAAGAAATGAAACAGCGATAGTCTTTTTGATGTCCCTTTACCAATTTCCCATTTTGCAGTATCAATAATAGCCTCTGTTGTTTCTGCCATTCTGTGATCATCAAAGTAAAAAGAATATTAAGAGGCATTTTGTATTTTCCTTTGTTTCATGAGTTACCATGCCTGATGAATTCTTCACCTACTAGCCAGCTTACTACTGATAAGGTTCTCCATACTTAACTATGCTGATCCTCAGAAAATGGGTACTATCTATAATAGTATAATAGATACTGTCTATCACTGAGAAACCACAAGAGAAGGCAAAGCGTACAGAAGAGAAAAACTTATTTGGAAAGTAAATAGTTGGGGCAGCTAGATGGCGCAGTGGATAAAGCACCAGCCCTGCATTCAGGAGGACCTGAGTTTAAATCCAGCCTCAGACACTTGACACTTACTAGCTATGTGACCCTGGGCAAGTCACTTAACCCTCATTGCCCAGCAAAAAAAAACAAAAACAGTAAATAGTTGTTTACTAAGAAAATATTGCCTCAGAATGGAATTTAGACTGTGGAACACAATGTAAAATATACAAATAACAGATTCATGGTCAGAGATAGAATATGCTTAGGAAAAATTCAAAAGAATTCTATGTGGGGTGTCTTACAGATCTAATCAAAAGCGGTTTAATTTAAAGGAATGGGAATGAGAGATGACCGATTTTGTGTAACTATGAAACTAGATTCTTAAGATTATGGCTACAATAAAGGAAGAAAAGCAGTTAAGACATCCATAAGATTATAGACAATGAAATCCACGGAGTATTATTAAGATGATGTCCTCACGCCCTGGAGTCAGGAGTACCTGAGTTCAAATTCGGCCTCAGACACTTAACACTTACTAGCTGTGTGACCCTGGGCAAGTCACTTAACCCTAATTGCCTCACCAAAAAAAATAAAAAAAAATAAAAAATATGATGTCCTCACACATCCAAAGCAAGAAGAACTAGAGGTCCTAATGAAAGGAGCTAAATTTGATATTGTTGCTATCGCAGATATTTGATGGGATAAAACACCATGGTAAGAGTATAATTCTGGATAGGCATGCCTTATTCTAAAGAAACAGAATAGCTTTCTAAAAGATAGTATAGGAGGGGCAGCTAGGTGGCGCAGTGGATAAAGCACCACCCCTGGATTCAGGAGTACCTGAGTTCAAATCAGACCTCAGACACTTGACACTTACTAGCTGTGTGACCCTGGGCAAGTCACTTAACCCTAATTGCCTCACCAAAAAAAAAGTAGTATATATTCAAAAGTTATACTCATATGAAGAAATCCAGGAAGCATAGGGGAGAAACATAATGCAGAGCAGTTGAGTAAAGACCAGTGGAGGAAGAAATAGAAGTGATTTTGTCATTGGCATTTACTTCAGAAAGGAGCAGTTTTGGAAACATCAGAGATTGGTACAGAGGCATTATGTAATATTGATGGTAGACTTCAAATTAGCCAGACATCTGCTGGAACTCCCTCTAACAGAACAGCTGACAACTTCTCGACTTGCCTTGATGATAATTTCATTCTTTAAAAGGTGGAGAAATCAACAAGGTGTGTAGGGGTGGGGGTGGGGGTGGGGGGGACTTGATTTTGGAGCCGATTCTCACTGTTAGGGAAGAACTGATTTCTGGAGAGGAAATGATAGGAACTTTAGGAGAAGTGACCACTGCTTGAGTTTGTGATAGAGAAGAAATCTGGCCTTAGTCTTCCATGTCCCCTAGACCTGAGGAAAGCAGATTTCAAGGGTCTAGAGAAAAGGTAGGTAGGATTCCATGGAGTGAAAGTCCCCTGGTGAAGTCAGCACAGAAGGAATAAAAAATGCTCAGGAATTAAATTCTAAAGACACAAAGGGAAACATTTCAAATTTGGGAGGCAGGGAAGAGGGGCATAGCAGTTGTCTAAAGATGTAAATGCACAGGGAATTTACCAACTAAATATTTTTAAAAGAATTTCCAAAAGATGGAAGCAAGAACGACAGGATGAATGTGGGTATAGCAAAGTCCTGTAAAAATAGTATCAGGAGTGTTAAAGCTGTGAATGTATTGAGGTTGATGATGGAGGCTAAGGACAAAGAGATTGGAATTTTTTAAGCTATATTGGAAGAAAAAAAAGAGCAAAGAAGGGATAGGACTGTCGTTTGGGGTAGATGGGTTGACAATAACAAATAAAAGGGAAGGAAGTGCTGCTCATTTCTAATTTTTTCTATTTTCTCTGTCTAGAGTGACCTTTACTCTAGAAACAACAAAATCAAAATAATTAAGAGTTCATTATGAACAAGGGGTTAGTAAGAGATCATGTGGTTGCCTTTGATGAATTAAATTCACCTGGTCTAGATTAACTATATCCTTTGATACAGAATGAATTGGCAGATACGATTGCTAAGCTACTGTTGGAAATATTTTTTTTTTTTTTGCAGGGCAATGAGGGTTAAGTGATTTGCCCAGGGTCTCACAGCTAATAAGTGTCAAGTGTCTGAGATCACATTTGAACTCAGGTCCTCCTGAATCTAGGGCCAGTGCTTTATCCACTGAACCACCTAGCTGCCCCTCTATTGTCACTAATATTTAAAAGATTGTGGGCAATGGGAAAGGCACCACAAAATTGGAGAAGGGTAAATGTCTCAATTTTCAAAAAAAAAGAAGAGAACAGAGTCTTCAAACTATAGGCTAGAGAGCTGACTTCTATTCCTGGAAAAAAATCTAGAATAGAATATTAAAGAGCCAGTTGGTGAAATCTAAGTAGGGAAATATTACAAAAAGCCAGCATGACTTCATCAAAAATAGGTCTTGCCAGACTAACCTTATTTCTTTTTTTGACAGGGATACTAAACTGCTAACCAAGGGGAAAAATGTAGATATAATTACCTAGATTTTAGTGAAGCTCTTGACAAAGTATGTCATGCTATTCTTGAAGAGAAAATGGAAAGATGTGGACTGTACCATTATACACTTAGGTGGGTTTGGATCTAAAGGACAGAAACAGGAAAAAGGGTAGAAGTTGAAAAAGGAAAATTTGGATTCAATATCAGGAAAAATTCCTAACAATTGAGAGCTGTCCAGAAGTGGAATGGACTCCCCAGAGAAGTGGTTGGTTTTCCCTCATTGGAAATCGAGAATGGTTGACCACTTGTCAATCAAGAAATCAAACAATAAGCATTTATTGAGTACCTACTATGGGTTAGGCATCATGATAGGTGCTGGGGATACAAAGACAAAAATGAAAAACTCCTGCTTTCAAGGAACTTACATTCCATTGGAAGAGAAAAGGTATAAATAAACATACATAAAATATGTAGAAAATAAATGTGAGGCAAATTGGGGAGGAGGGGTCACAGTAGTATCTGAGATAGATCAGGAAAAGCTTCCTGCAGAAGGTGGACTTGAGCAAAGTTTTGAAGGAAACCGGGGATTTGAAAAGAAGGAAGTGTGGTGGATATTACAGGCATAGGGACAACCAGGGCAAAGAGAGACAGTGCTATATATAAAGAAAAGCAAGGACAGTTTGACTAGACTTTATAGTGTGAGAAGGGGACTAACATATAATTAAGTTGGAAAGGCAGGTTGAAGTCAGGTTTTAAAGGCTTTTTAAAGGGAGTAGCCCAAATTTGATCCTGGAGAACAATAAGAGCTTACCAGAATTATTGACATGGTTAGTCTCTGGCAAAAATCACTTTGGCAGATGTAAGGGGGGTGAATTGAAAAGAAGAGAGACTTGAGGAAAGGAGTCCAATTAGGAGGCTTTTGCCATAGTCCATTAGAGAGGTGATGGGAACCTGAATTAGGGTGGTGGCCATGTGGATAGAGAGAAGAGGACAGATGTTACCCATGTTGGAAAGGCAGAAACATTATGTTGCATACGTGGGCTGAGGGAGGATAAGAAATCATGTGTAACATCTGGCTACTCTTAAGCTCACATCAGTCAACTTCTAGACAGAGGTTGTCAAGAAATAGACAAAAATGTCACTGAAGTTGCAAAACCAGGTCAAAAGATGGGTGGCAGAGTTCTCTCCAGATATAGAAAAGGTCAGAAAATGGGTAGGTTTTAGGAGGAAAGATAATGTCTTCAGTTTTGGATATGTTAAATTTGAGATTCCTTCATGACATTTAGTTTGAAATATTCAATTGGTTGCATACAAGAGCTAAGGAGAGAGACTAGGGGTGGCTCTCTAGATTTGGGAGTCATCTGCTTGGGGATGACCCTTCAGCCCATGGGAGCTGGACAGATCACCATGTGTGGCAAGAGATTGGAAAGAAGGGAGGAGAGCACCTAGGACAGAGCCTTACCTGGGTTGAGCTTGGTGGACACTGAAATCACCTTAAATGCTGAAGTTCTGTGATTTTCTGACTGTACTTAAAACTTCCTGCATGTTAGGACTTGCCAGAGGCTGTGCTCACTTGGCATAATAACCTTTGTGATCCCAAGGTCACTTCTATGCCATGGTGAAGCTTTGGAGTAGGGTTTTGGGGAGGTTATACACATAACAGAGATTATCACTATTCCTTATTGGGACTGTTTTTATAATTACAATATATAATGTATAATACAATTATATAATTATTAATATAATTATATTAATATATTAAAATTCCAAGTCCTATCAAAAATTGAGTACTGGCTATATTTATTGAAGTCAAAGCAAAATATTTCTCTTTAATCCTGACCTTTTTCCTCTTTGGCTTAATTTCAGACCTATATGGGGCTAGGGTCTATAACTACTTGCTATCTTTGTGTAGTCATTATGTACACATCTGTACCTGAAAGGGCAGCTAAGCAGCACAGTGGATAGAGCACTGGCCCTGGAGTCAGGAGGATCTGAGTTCAAATCTCACCCCAGACACTTACTAGTTGTGTGACCCTGGACAAGTCACTTAACCCCAATTGCCTTAAACATCCAGGGCCATCTCCAGTCATCCTGATGTATATCTTGCCACTGGACCCAGATGGCTCTGGAGGAGAGAGTGAGGTTGGTGACCTTGCGCAGCCCTCCCTCACTTAATTCCAATTCAGTGCAAGTCATGACAACACCTCCTGATGTCATGGTCCTCTTTGAGAACAGAGGACAAACAACATCTGCGTGTGAAAACTTCTTGGAATATTCGTGTCTTTTCCTGCATATTATGTATGCATAGTATGAATAGTTTGACACTGGTTTCCTTAAGATACAAATATAAATCCATCTAACAGCCAGACTAACTCTGTTTGGACTCCCTCTGTGCATTCATGGGTGCAAGTGTGAGCACTCGCGCGCGCGAGCGCACACACACACACACACACACACACACACACACTTACTTTCTAGGTCTGAATTATTGTTCTGGGAAATGAAGAGAATCTCAGTTTTTCTCTTGCCCCATAAAGGCTACCGGTATCCCTGTGTTTTCCTCACTCTTCTGATAACCAGGGTATCAGATTACAATTTACTAATCATACTCTTATTTCCCGTAGACTAAGTTGGTGGTTCTGTGCCCTCCCCTACTCTGTCCTTATCCTTGTCTATGATGAGAGCCGAAGATATTTAATTCGGCACAACCCTGGTGGTAAGTCTTCCCCTAGACCTGAACCTGCTCCACTATTTCATAGCCCCCTGACTATTATGTCCTGTTGCCTCAGGTTCTTTACCTTACCAGATGGCAGTCTGCTATCCCATAACACACATACCCATACAAATGCATACACCCACATATTTCTGTGTCCTGTGGCTCTTAGACCTGCAACCCTATTCCTCGCCTCCATCTTGTTCTCCCATCCCTATTTTTCCAGGCATTCCTTGCTGACCCAAGCTAACTGGAAGAGTCACCCTCACCAGGCACTGCTAATCCAGTTAATCCTGGCTTTCTCTCTTTAACAGGCTGGGTGGAGAAGGAGACATACTACTGAGTCAGCAGAAGACACACTGTGCACTGGACAGAAAGAGCATCCTGAAAGGGGGGGTGGTGTTGTTGGTTCATGGGTATTGGCTGGGGAGAGGCCAGTGTCTAGTTAAAAGCAAGGAATAGTTAGGATTGGGGAGGGAAAATAGGGCATCCCTGTACAGGGAGGGGTAAGGAGAGGTAAGGAGAAGAAAGGAAGGGGATTGAAATAAGAATAATTTAGGCAGGGTGAGAGAGGAGTATAGTTGACCAAGTTTGGGCTGATGGAACTTGTGGGGGAATGTTGCCCTGTAGCCAGTCTAGATAATAATAAAAGTTTCAATATATTGCAACTGTACCGGGTCTGTATCTTCTAGTCCTAACATTTAATGGCTGTGTGACTGTGGCTAAGTAATTGACCTCTCAGCTTCAGTTTCCTCATCTGTAAATGGAGATAATGCCATTTGAACTATCTCTCTCATAGGACTGTTGTGAGGATCCAATTAGATAAGGCATATAAAGGTACCTTACAAACACTAAAGAACCATGAATATGTAAGCTACTATACTCAACAAAGGTCTTTCTCTAGACCCTTATTTTGACATAAAGGTGGCAAGAATTTTCAAGGGTTTAACCAGAAGAACATCACCTCTGGCAGGTTCTACCAAGCTGTCAAGACTCCAAGTATGGTCCCAGCAAAGATTCTTATCTGCTGCCCAAGAGCCAGCCTCACTAAGTACAGAGAGGTTCCCTGGGACCCATGACTTTTAGCTCATCACCAGAAGTGTTAAAAGATTAGGAGATTAATTTTTTGACCAGAGCAGCCCATGAAACAGATTAAAATACAGAATGGTTCTCAGTCCTCCACTTCTGTCATACCACTGGCAAAGTGGCAAAAACAATAGGAGGTAGGCAGAGAGTGGTAAGAATCACCATTTTTAGACCATTTAAAACAATAAATGTTAGATGATATGCTAATGGTCAATGTTTTTCCAGTGACCAGTGAGCCTATCTATTTCAAGAGAACAATCATAATTTTGTAGCACCCTTTTCTGGTATGCTACCCAATTTGCACTCACAGATTGAGTCCTCCAGGGGACTACTACCCCTAGTTCAATACACTCTGTAGGTCCACACTCCTAAAAAACAGAGCTCACAAACCCCTACTGATCTTTTCACCATCAATAATCAAACAAAGGGCACAGCTCAAAGCAACAGTGTTTACTGAAATGGCTTAATAAGAAAAATAAGCAGAAATATCTCCCTATACACCTGGGATACATTCTCCTACAAATACTGTTTCCATGGGCAAAGTGGGCAGACACACAATAGAAAGCATTAGGAGAGAGGCACAGATAAAAGTATCATCCCTGACACTGCAGAACTTCAATGTGTCTTGTGGATCCATAGGGCAATAGATTGTCATGATGCTCTCCATAGCAGTAGTAAAGTTGAGTTAATTATTGTTCCTCCACAAGAGATGGTAAGTAGGATGTACATTCTGGGTAAATAGAAAGATGCCTGTCTTGGTGAGATCCTAAGGTACTTGTGGGTGAATGTGGATGAGATAAAGTCCACTAGGGTCTGTTTAGAAGTCTCTCTAGAGGACTGAGGTGAGGAGTTACTTTCTCTCCAATACAGGCAGATCTGCCCCAGGAAAAGTCTGAAAGCTGAATCAAATCTATATTGACATTCTCACTATAAATAAACCAGAAGACATAAAGAAGTTGCAACTAAATGGTAGTCAGTTTTTCCATTCTCTCCTTGCCCTCCCCCCTCCCCTACAAATAAAGGACTTAGAGGAGTTGGCAAAAATCCATTTTACAGATGAAGAAATTGAGTCCCAGAGAGGTTAAAAGACTTGCCTAAAGTAACACCAGAAGTGGCAGAACCAGGATATAAACTTTGGACCAGCCTTCCCTCCACGGTGCCATGCTGCCTCCTCCCTTAGAAAAGCTGGCAAGATGGGGGCAGCTAGGTGGCACAGTGGATAGAGCACTGGCCCTGGATTCAGGAAGACCTGAGTTCAAATCCAGCCTCAGACACTTGACACTAGCTGTGTGACCCTGGGCAAGTCACTTAACCCTCATTGACCTGAAACAACAACAACAACAACAGGAAAAGCTGACAGGAAGAAATGTCATTCCATACAACACTTAATGAGTTCACCTTGTAGTACTCATGATATACATAAGCAAACAGATCACCTGAAAGTAATTGCAGCTTATGGGACATCATCTGTCACTGAGAATGGATAAGTAGCAAAATTCCACTTAACATGATTCTCTAAAATCAGCATTTCAAGCACAGGAGAGAACAGTGAAAACTATGCTGAAAAATGTATATTTCAGGATCAAGAATTTTAAGAAGTCTTGCTTGGAGACTATTCAGATGCCTCACCCTGTATATGATTAATGCTTTCTTTAAAATGAAAATCAGAAGGTGCTATTTATGGCATGTACCAAACAGGATCTCTCTCTCTCTCTCTCTCTCTCTCTCTCTCTCTCTCTCTCTCACACACACACACACACACACACACACACACACACACACACACACTGACTTTAGCCTAGAAGAGAGAAAACTGGTTATGAATGTTATTTCACAAACATCTATGTACAATCACATCATTGACTTGCTAGCTCATTGAGAGCAAAGATTGTTTCACATTTTTTGTCTTTGTACTCCCAATGCCTAATAAGTGCCTACTACAAGATCAGTACCAAATAAATACTCATCAATTAGCTAGAACAAAAATAAAGATTAAGAGATGATAAAGATAAAGCATTCTGCTCAATTATAACATCCACAATATGATCTGTCGGAATAAGTTTTCAACTATGAAAATTGGGAAATGATCAAAACTAAAGATATAGACTGTCACCATTTCTTATGGCAATTTAGTTTATATGGAAGTCACAACAACAAGGAAGCAAAGGACCCAAAAACCATCTTTCCAAGGCAATGTCTTGTCTATTTACTCAGCAAAAAGATGGTGGCCAAAGACAGCATAAGTTTAGAATTCAAGCTCATTTGCAAAACTTTACAGAATGAGATGACAGAAGATTGCACATGGTCTCACTTCACAAGATGCTGAAAAAAATTGAAAAAGATATCAGGACTTGATTCTTCTCAGCAATACAATGGTTGGAGATAGTTCCAAAGGACTCATGATGGAAAATGCTCTCCAAATCCAGAAAAAAAAAAAGAACTGTGGACTCTAGATGCAGATCAAACCATACTATTTTTATTGTTTTTCTTTTTCTTTTTTGAGGTTTTTCCTTTTTGCTCTGATTCTTCTCTCATAACATGACTAATGCAGAAATGTTTAATATGATTGATCGTACATATATAACCTATATCAGATTACTTGCTGTCTTGGGGAGGGGAGAGAGAGGGGAGGGAGGGAGAAAAATTTGAAATGAGAAATCTTATAAAAACAAATGTTGAAAACTATCTCTAAATGCAACTGGAAAATAATAAAATATTTATATGGGGATAAAAAGAAAGAAAAAAAAGAAAAAGATATCAGACTTCATAGAACTTAGGATCAGATAAAACAATCCTAAAAGTATCTATGTGTTAAACTATAAGGAGGACAATAGACACGAAGTAAAACATCTACTAGAATTTCTGTGGTGACTTCTCATTAGCTACTATATTGGAACTACTAAATTTGGGCTCCACTACCTTGGTACCCAAAGTACAATGTGAGGAAGTGGCAATGTCACTTTAAAAGATCAGGTTGGGGGCAGCTAGGTGGCACAGTGGATAGAGCACCGGCCCTGGAGTCAGGAGTACCTGAGTTCAGATCCGGCCTCAGACACTTAAACACTTACTAGCTGTGTGACCCTGGGCAAGTCACTTAACCCCAGTTGCCTTACCAAAAATAAAATAAAATAAAATAAAATAAAATAAAATAAAATAAATAAAAGATCAGGTTGGAAAATGTAACTAGCCCTGACCAAATATGCACAGATTATGTGTACTGGAAATGGACAACTTGTAAATCATCATCAGAGATCAGTTTTCAAGAGATCTCAAGGAAGAAGATTACAAAAGAATAGGAAAACTCATGGATCATACCAAGACATCAACAATTACTAACCCATATGCCTACTTGGCAAGAATGCTCCTATTATCATTGGATCATAGACTAGATAATTAGATAGATAGATAGATAGATAGATAGATAGATAGATAGATAGATAGACAGACACACAGACACACAGACACACAGACACACAGACAGACAGACAGACAGACAGACAGACAGACAGACAGACAGACAGACAGACAGACAGACAGACAGATAGATAGATAGATAGATAGATAGATAGATAGATAGATAGATAGATAGATAGATAGATAGATAGATAGATAGATGATGGCTATAGGGAGAGACAGAGAAAGCTAAGATACTGAGATATATGTATATATATTATATTTAACCTTTATAATAACAAATTGCGCATACAATGAATGTCCTTGATAAGAAATAAAAGAAGGAAACGAAGTTTTTCAAAGATTATTTTTATAGCAGAGTACATGTATGTGGCATGATTTTGGGCAAAGTACTTCCCCTCTTGACTTGTTTCCTCATCCATAAAATGAAGAGGTGAGACTGGGTAATCTTTAAAGATTCTTTCAGGGGAAGGGGAGCATGGAAAGGAACTAAGCATTTATTTTTTTGTTTTGTTTTGTTTTGGGGGGCAATGAGGGTTAAGTGACTTGCCCAGGGTCACACAGCTAGTAAGTGTTAAGTGTCTGAGGCCAGATTTGAACTCAGGTCCTCCTGAATCCAGGGCCGGTGCTTTAACCACTGCGCCATCTAGCTGCCCCTGGAACTAAGCATTTATATAGCACCTACTCTGTGCCAAATACCATGCTAAGTGCTTTATCTCATTTGATCCTCACAACAACCCATTTTACAGTTGAAGAAATTGAGGCAAACAGAGGTTAAGTGACTTGCCTAGGATCACAGTAAGTGTCTGAACCTAAAATTGAACTCAGGTCTTCCTGACTCCAGGCCCAGCACTCTACCCTCTGCACCACCTAGTCACTGGCTCTAAATTTATATTCCCATAGAGATTTCTCCAATTGTCAAAGAGAATAATAATAATCATTAACATTTCTATAGCAGTTAAGATTTACAAAGAATTTTTATTTACATTTTCCCATTTGATCTTCTGAATAGATTCTTGATGTAGCTTGGATTTATCCCCTCCAGATACATAAGGACTACAAATCTCAGGGTTTACATAGCTTTCCCAAGATCACCCAGGATTCCTTTGCCCCATATACCATACCCATAGGTTTACATGGAGCAAAAAGAGCCAATGAGAATAGGCCCTCAAGGTGCATGCCCATCCCCCACTATGAGAGTGATTTTCCATTTTGCCTAAAGTGTCACAATTTAGGTCTTTGGGTTCTGCTTAGAATATCAACTCCTCTTCAAAGAAGAAAATGCTATTAAATAACTTCAAGTCTTCTTATTCTTCTTCAAATTGAATCCTTCTCCTCCTGTCTCCCTTAAGTTCCTCATATATCAGAATGTCTCCTACATGGTACAATGGGAAAAATGTTGAATTGAGAATCAAAGAACTAATCTTGATTTGAACCTGCCACTTATGCCCATGACCTTGAGCAGTCACTTATCCTCTCTGGGCCTCAGTTTCCTAAGCTATAAAATGAGGGGGTGAAGTAGATGATCTCTAAAATTTTCCTTCCAGCTCTTCACTTTTTGATCCTTTTCCCATGACCCTATAACGAAGGGTCTGACCAAGGCCATTCTTTTTATCTTCCTGTTGCCCAGCCCGACATTGGTAGGCTCCTTAACAAAATTATAAGAACTGTTATTAGTTTGGTGGTATTTCCTAGATATAACAAAACTATCACATGGTTAAATGGGTCTCTCCTGAATAATATTCTTAAACACTTTAATGGATTTGTGATCTTAATCAATATAGGTACTTATTCCATTGTAAACATCACAACCTACCCATGCTTTCTCATCTTGTACACCTCTTGTCTATGTCCTTCCATAAATGCTAAGGTCTACCCAATATTCCGGGGCCTTACATACCAGTGAAGAATGCAAACTGCCCATCTTCTATTCTTCACTCTCACTACCTGGCCTGCTTGTCTTTTTTCTGGTCATATATCACTTGAATGATGTCCTTTACATTTTTCTTTGTTCTTAGATAATTGGGAAAAGACTATAGTCTATTAATCCCTTACATTGTTTTTTAGGTGATTTGCCATTTTGAGTCTTGTGTTGTTCCATGAATCATAGTCATGTATTACTTCAGAGGGAAAATAGTGGAGTCACCCTATACAGTAAATATTAGTATGGGAAAAAGTAGAATTGTGTTAATGGCAGCAGGGTGGGGATTCATACTCTCTCATAACCATTATCTCTACAATAAAGAAATGATTGAATATCTAACAAGATGATATTTCATGTTAGTTTTGGACATGTGATTAAACTAACTGAATCAGAGAGTAGCAGGCAGAACTGGATTCAAAGTTTGGCTTACTAGCCATATGACTTGAGTTAGTCAATTAATCTCTCTGGTATTCAGCTTTATCATTTGTAATGTGACAGTTGGACTAGTTGACCTTGAAGGTTCCTTCCTTATGCAAACCTATAATTCTATAATTTACCTCTTCAAGGGGAGAGTATGAACTATCCTTCCACTGACTTCAAGAGAAAACTATACCAGAGATCACAGAACAACAGCAAGAAACTCCAGAATGGTTTAAAAGATAAGTGTAATTTTTATTAGAAGATATTAGAAGCAAAATTGGGTCAGAAATCAGAGCACTCAACACAGAATTTAAAAAGACAAATAACAGGGTACAGAACTTAAAAGACATGACAGGGAATCTTTCCAAACAAGTAGAGGCTCTGAAAGAAAGAATGACAGATTTGGAACACATAAATGTAGAGTAGAAGAAAATTTGGCAGAAAAGAAACAAAAGGTAACAACCTTAAAAGAACATATGGGGGCAGCTAAATGGCACAGTGGATAGAGCACCAGCCCTGGATTCAGGAGTACCTGAGTTCAAATCCAGCCTCAGACACTTAACACTTACTAGCTGTGTGACCCTGGGCAAATCACTTAACCCCAATTGCCCCTCAAAAAAACAAAAACAAAAGAACATATGAATTCCATACAAGCCAAAGTTAATGACCTTGAGAATATGATGCACAGAGATAAAGAGCACAGATCTCCAAGAACAACATGATAGATACATTTTTCTTTTCTTTTCTTTTCTTTTTTGCATGACAACGAGGGTTAAGTCACTTGCCCAGGATAGTAAGTGTCAAATGTCTGAGGCCAAATTTGAACTCAGGTCCTCCTGAATCCAAGGCTGGTGCTTTATCCACTGTTCCACCTAGCTGCCCCCAATAGATACTTTAAAAAAAAAATGAATACCAGGTGCCAGGAAATAATAGAAGTAATCTACCCAAAACTTCTAAATATAGATACCAAAGTGCTAATTGATTAAAACCATAGATAAGCACCAGAGAAAAACTTCATGTTTAAAATTCCGAGCTATACATGGTTAAATTTCACAATTTCAGTAACAACAAATTTTTCAAGCAGTCAGGAAAAGGACTTTCAGCAATGAAGTAACACTACTTTGAATAACCCAGTATTCATCTGTTATCACAAGAAATCAGCAAAGATATTGGAATAATATATTCCAAAACATAAAGGTATTCAAACTATAACCCAAAATAAGACACACTAGAAAGCTAATCCTAATCATGAATGGAAAAAAATGTACCTTCAAGAGAAGAAAGACATTTGAGTCATTTCTGCAAAATAAAACACTGGTAAGCAGAATTATCTACTGGCAAACATTTCAAGCAAGAGAAACACAAGAAAAGTAAATATAATTATTTTTAAATGAGAAATGAAATCAATTTTCTCATATTTATAAGCTATTGTTTAAAGAAAAAAGAAATTAAACAGAGGACTAAAAGATCAAAGAGAAGTCACTAAAAGACCAAAAAAACCCCCAAAAAACAAAAAACCTAAGGGGCTACAGATATAAGGGGAACTAAAAGAGGAGGAACTGAATTATTATTCAATGAACCAAATACTGTCATCTACAATAAGAGAAACAATTATCTTTTTGGAAGGGATTGAAAGATTAGGAAGTTAAATGGGGATAAGTGAGGGAAGAGAAAGAGGAAATATGGAGATAACTGATCCACCCATCCATAAATGAACAGAAAAGAGTAATTTCTTTTTCAAGCTGGGCAATGAGGGTTAAGTGACTTGCCCAAGGTCATACAGCTAGTACGTGTCAAGTGTCTGAGGCCAAATTTGAACTCAGGACCTCCTGAATCCAAGGCCAGTGCTTTATCCACTGTACCACCTAAGCTGCCCTGAGAAATTTCTTTAGTTTCTCAAGAGTGAGGCCTATAGGAGAATAGGACTACAATTATAGAGGAGAGAGACTGAAGTGAGGAAAGTAAAGGGGAGTTTCACTCTTGGAGAGAAAAGGAAAGGTTGTCACAGAAAATATTCTCATAGCAGGGGAAGATGTCTACCTGTGATAATGGGTTTTGTCTAGAGGACATATGTACTATCAACAAAGGGTTGTACCTCCCAAAACTAGAGACCTCCCAAGACCCCACCCCAGGAGAAGAACTGTATGAGTCTTCAAGGGAAGTCAGCTCCCAGGATAGTAGGAATTATGTAGAAACACAGATAGCATAACATTGCTTTGGAATTGGTGAGTGAGGGACAGCTAGGTGGCACAGTAGATAAAGCACTAGCCCTGGATTCAGGAGGATCTGAGTTCAAATCCGCCTCAAACACTCAACACTTACTAGCTGTGTGACCCTGGGCAAATTGCTTAACCCTCATTGCTACACACACACACACACAAAAAAAAGGAAAGTTACTCAATGTACAAAGTCCAAATCAAATTGGTGAGTGATCATAATGAAGGCAAAGGATAAGACCAACCTTCATGACTAGAGACAGAATGGCTCTCATCACACAGTGCTTCTACTCAACATTGTTTCCTTCGTGAATTGACACTTTTAAGGACAACAGAGAAATGGGATGTGTGTGATAGGAACAATAATCAAATCCCCCTCTGCCCTCCTGTGTAAGATAGGTTAGTTTTTCCTCAAAAGGTATTGAAATTTTTTTTAAAAAAGGTATTGAAATTATCCTCAACAGCTTTTGACATCACTTCTTCATTATCTAGGTCCAAAATGGGCCCAAGGAGCATCTGCTTAGCAGATCATCATGGGCAATTCAGGCAAAAGAGTTTCATTTAGCTGAAGCAACCTGAGGCATCCCCAGTGCCTATTCTTGTTAAATATCCTTCTCCCACAATGACTAAATCTCTTTTTTTTCAACTGTTGAATGACCTACAAGTACCTCATTTCTAATATCAAGCCTAAACTACCAGAGAGTTGCCTGAATCAGATCCAGCCCAGAACATGGTAGTAAGATCTACAAATGCAATAACATAGGAATGTTAGGAGAGAGATTTCAAATTCAGTTTTCCACAAAATCCACTCCAGTGAAGGACAGAGTTAAGAAAAACAAATGTTTTATAGTCTGTGAGCTAGAGATTAGAATCCAGAAGGCATCTGACAACATTGCAGAAAACATCATGCTAAAAAGCATGGAAGCAAAAAAGTAGCCCTCCTTCACTCCACTGGCAACTGGGAAAGCACGAGAGCCTCATCCATCATCCAGAACCCATGCAAGCATGCTGTCATAAAACTGTGTATAGGGGCAGCTAGGTGGTACAGTAGATAAAGCACCGGCTCTGGATTCAGGAGTACCTTAGTTCAAATCCAGCTTCAGACACATGACACTAGCTGTGTGACCCTGGGCAAGTCACTTAACCCCCATTGCCCTGCAAAAACAAAAACAAAAAAACTGGTGTATAATACTCTGGGCAACCAAATTTTGCCATGATCTTCCACAAGCCCTGACAACTGACATTATCAAAGGCTTTGGCAAGATAAGGTACCAGACATTAAGGTCCTCCATCAAGCTACACTGCCAAGCATTTAAACTCTACTGCAGAGAACACAACTCTGATGGACTGGCCATGTAGCACAAATGCCAAATGCACAATTACCTAAAAGACTGCTTTACAGAGAATTCACACCAGGCAAGTGCTCACACAGCAGTCAGAAGAAGCAATACAAGGTCTCTCTGAAGAACTTTAGTATCGATTGTGAGACATGGGAGACGCTGGCACAGGACCGCCCAGCATGGCATGCCGGTATCAAAGAAGGTGCTGTGCTCTATAGCAAAGCAGAATTGCAGTAGCACAAAGGAAATGTAAGCTGCACAAATCCAGAGACATCTCCAACCCAAATGTTCCAATGGATTATTTGTGCCCAGCCTGTGGTAGAGTCTTCTGAACTCGTATTGGACTGATCATCCACAAACACACTGTACCCTGACCCCAACATCTTCAAAAATAAAGGATGAACAGCAGAATCCAGAATGGACTGGAGTGGGGGGGGGGGAGAGGGAAAGAAAGAATAAACAGAAGGCTAAAATAAAAGATAACTTTTTGGGAAAGAATATCATAGAAGAATGCCATTTTAAAGTGAGTGAGTAGAGTGGAGAGAATATGCCTAAATGGGTAGAGAAAGAGAAGGGCCAAAGGGGGAGGAGAGGGGAGGGGAAGGTAAGGAAAAGAAAGTTAACAATTTAAGGAAATTCAAGAAATTTGGGATGGGGCAGATAAAAGAGACTAGGAGAAGAGCCTGTGGGAACATATTAACTTCAAAATAGTAAAAGTAAAAGTAGGGGGCAGCTAGGTGGCACAGTGGATAGAGCACTGGCCCTGGATTCAGTAGGACCTGAGTTCAAATCTGTCCTCAGACACTTTACACTTACTAGCTGTGTGACCCTGGGCAAATCACTTAACCCTCATTGCCCTGTCCCCCTCCCCCCCAAAAAAAAGAAGAAGAAGAAAGAAAGAAAGTAAAAGTAATTGCAGGAACAAAATGCTGACTTGAAAGAGGAAGGGGTTAAAAATCAATGCAAAAGGGAGCAGCTAGGTGGAGCAGTGGATAAAGCACTGGCCCTGGATTCAGGAGGACCTGAGTTCAAATTTGACCTCAGATGCTTGACACTTACTAGCTGTGTGACCCTGGACAAGTCACTTAACCCTTGTTGCCCCGCAAAAAAAAAAAAAATCAATGCAAAATAAATAAATGGAGAAAAAAACCAAACCTAACAACCATAACTTTTCATGTGACTGGATTAAACAATCCTATTGAGAGACAGACAGAGACAGAGAGGGAGGGAGGGAAGAAGGGGGGCAGAATAGATTTTTTAAAAACCCACAAGATTGTTGCATCCATGCAAATTTTTTTTTAAATAAAGGCATGTGGAATTTTTTTTTTATTTGAAAAGGGGAGTTGGGTTTGGCTAGAACTTAATGTTGCCATCCATCTTTTCCAGAAGACTCTACAGATGCGTGGTCCCTCACCAAATCTATACTTAAAGTCTTTCAAGCTTGGTAGATTTTACTAGATTTTATGTTCCATTGGCATAGCTTTTCAGTTTCCTATCTCCAATCATATCCATGAATGAATGAATGAATGAATGAACAAACGAACAAATGAATGGATGAATGAACGAATGAATGGATGAACAACTAAATGAATGAAACCTTTATTAACCACTTACTATGTACAGAGCATTGTACTAAATGCTGGGGATACAAACAGAAAAACAAAACAGCCCGTGCTCTCAAGGAGCTCATATTCCTAAAGGAGAAGACAACACATATGGAAAGTTTCAGCTGTAAGTCAGATTGAAAAGTCCCATAGTCCTTAGGACGCAAGAGCAAAGCAGATATTAATGCTTCCTCCTTAATGCCAGTGCACCAATAAAATCATCTTAGTTTCTAATGTTGAACCACTTTCCAGTGCCAAGGACTCTGGTGATAAGAAATTTCCTCTCTGAGTCTTCAGTAGCTGTGGCTGAAGTACCTGCAGGAGCAGTTGCCAGGCTGCATCTCCACAGAGATTGGTAGCTTCCCAGGATGACAGCTGAGGACTCTGGGCTGGAAGTACTGATATTCCCAAGGCTCTCAGATTTAAGGTCCTTGGCTGTTTCCACCAGGGTCTAGAGGGAAACAATGGTCAAAGATGGTGGTGGTGGTTTCACTTGCTTGGCACGTGCTGCCAAGGTGGTAATTGGTTGACAGTTGGTGGGGACATCTGGCCCCTTCTCCACAGGAGTTGCTTCCCCAGATGATGGATATGTGTGCAAAACAGGAAGCAGGACTCATGGTGCGAGGGGTGCTCCTATACCTATCTACCTGTTGGTGGCAGTTAGTCAGTAATAACCGGGGGTGATGAGGAAGGCACCCCCCCTCTCCAGAATGATTACACCTCTCAATAATGGCTGTGGAGTTAGGTTAGGAGTAGGTCTGGTGGTTTGTGGGGCACTGTTACTCCAAGGACACTTGGGTGTAGGATCCTGGATTGTCTCCATCAGGATCTGAGGGCAGTCAGTGGTCAAGGTGATTGTGATGGCTTGACTTGTCTGGCATATGCTGCTTCCTGTCCTCCTTAAGGTGCTTTGCTGCTTTGCCTGGCCTTGTTTGCCTGCCCTGTGTGAAGTCATGCCCACAGTGAAGCTTTAAGGAAGCATCAGGGAGTGTCATTTTTATAAAACAGCAATTATCTTTGGGCTAATCCATTCATTCCCTCTCAGTGATTAGCTATACCTAGAACTATCTAATACTCTTCAAAAAATGTTTTATTTCCTTATAAAGGGAATTACATGAGAATCATAATCCAAACCAACCAGAAAATAAACTGTGAAACATCCTTTAAAAAGATACTAAACCCTACCCCCACATTTGTGAAAGTATACCACAAGACCGAAGACTAGGCTACATCTCTCTTTCTCTTCAAAATGTAACATCTTGGGGGCGGCTAGGTGGCGCAGTGGATAAAGCACAGGCCCTGGATTCAGGAGTTCCTGAGTTCAAATCCGGCCTCAGACACTTGACACTTACTAGCTGTGTGACCCTGAGCAAGTCACTTGACCCCATTGCCCTGTAAAAAAAAAAAAAATGTAACATCTTTTTTGGTACCAAGGGACAGAAATGGAGGGGAATGGAGTGGGTAAAATTGAGAATGGCTTCTCATAGGAGGTGGGGGGGGGGCAGGAATATCTCTTGTCCTAGGCTGCACTCTCCTTTCCCTGACACTAGATCCCATGAACCTGGGCCAGTGGATGCCAGGAAGGAAAGGGCATCGACATTTTCCCACAAAATTCCCTAAGTCACATACTACAGAACTGGGATTGGAAAGAACATCATTTAGTAAACCCTGGAGTAAAGAAAGGCAGAAAGGGATGGAAATAGAAGAGAGATGACTAGAAAAGAAGAAAAAAGGTAAATGGGAAAAATAGAAAAGCGGACAAGGGACAAACTGGGGGTTGGAGAAGCCTGTGACTCAGTACAGGAGCAGCAAAGATAAGAAATAATTGGTCTTCTCTCCACATCAGCCCTCTTCTCATAGATCTTAGGAGACTGGAATGTTGGCAATCTCCTCCAAACTCACTTCCATTCCAGGATTTGGTAGGGATGTGAGCTGCATTTGTCAGGGGTCTTATCTTGGGGCTGCTGACACAGCCATAGCTGCATGGAGAGCAATAGACTAGGTCAGGATTGTGTGTGTGTGTGTGTGTGTGCAAGCATGGAGAGTCCAGGGATATAGCCTAAACTTGGACTCCTCAGGTTTCAATAGCAGGAGCTTCAGGTGTCTGGTGGGTTAAAAATACAGAGGTCCCAACTCAGGGTCATTTGATACCAGTGACCGAGAGCTGTCAAGTCCAAGGGACTAAAGAAAGGGGCCTGAGCAAGGGGGATGAAGTGTCAGATAAAGAGAGGAAAGGGGAGGAGGTGGGGAGATCAGGATAAGGTTGGATTGGTGGGCTAGAAAAAGGGATAAGAAAAGTAAAGTGTATGAAGGGGCATAGGAATCAGAAGGACGCTGACAACTGAAAGAGAGAGCTGTGGAAGAAAGTAACTACATTAAACTGAGGGTAAACGTAAATTTATAGAATCCCAGGGATGGAAGGGACCTGAGGTCACCCAGTCCAATCCCTACCTAAACACGAATCTCTTTTCAATACACCCAGAAGTGGTTTTCCGGTTTTTGTGTCGACACCCCCCCACATACTCTCACACACACACTATACCTGGAGGCACCTTTTGGAAATTTTTCCTAACCTCAGGTCAAAATCGGGCTCTTTGTGCCTTTCACCCATTGCCCCAGTTTCATTTCACTCCTTTATGAAGTTTAAGATTGCATTTTCTCCTTTGTTTACTAAATCATATTGTGAAACTATCTAAGCCCTGCCCCAGGACAATCCAAACCACCGTTTATTGATTGTCTTATATGTTCACACTGTCAGAAGATTCACAAAGGTCAAATTCTTGTTGGAACACGGGGATGGTTCCACGTCTTCTCTTCCTTATGGATTTCCCCTCCCACTCGGGCCAGCACTACCCATAAGGGACTTTTTCAGAAGAAATTACTGCACTCTTTTCTCTCTCCCCCTCAAAACTCCCAGGGGAAGATGTTAGATCTTGAGAAAGAACACCTACAAACACCTCTAATTCCAGCATTTATTTTCCTAGCCTAGCCCTCCCCACCCCCAACACACACACACACACACACACACACACACACACACACACACATACACATACACACACACACACACACGTTAGCTCTTCCACGTTATCTGGTCTCAGCTTCCCCTGTGGCAAAGTTAGCATGTCCCATCAAGCCCATCCAGGGGCTCGCTACAGATTCTTGAAAATCTCCAGCTTTCCTGGATCAGCCCTCCAGGGTTTCACATCCTGGACACTGTGAAACTAATACTATTGTTTTGCAGACTCAAAATCTGAGAGTTGGAAGGAGCTTTGGCGATCACTTAGGAAACCAGGGCCCCCCAGAGACTCTCAATGTCTCTCAGGAGGCAGTGTGGCACAATCAGGAAGTCATTCAGCAAGCATTTAGTGGCATGAGCCCTTACCTTAAAGTCAGAAGACATGAGCTCAAATCTTACCACTTACAACGTCACCTTGGGCAAGTCCCTGTGCCTCAGTTTCCTTATTTGTAAAAAGGGACTGGACTGGGAGACAGCTAGATGGTGCAGTGGTTAAGCACCAGCCCTGGATTCAGGAGTACCTGAGTTCAAATCCGACCTCAGACACTTGACACTTACTAGCTGTGTGACCCTGGGCAAGTCACTTAACCCCCATTGCCTGCAAAAAAAAAAAAAAAGGGACTAGACTAGATGATCACTTGTGGCTCTGGATCTATGAGCCTATGGTCCTATTAAATAAATAACCCAAGGTTTTATTGTGAGTTGGCAGCTAGATTGCTCAGTGGATAAAGCATTGTGCCTTGAGTCAGGAAGACCTGAGTTCAAATGTGACCCCAGACAGCTGTGTGATCCTGGCCAAGTCACTTACCCTCTGTTTACCTTAATCTACTGGAGAAGGAAATGGCAAATCACTCCAGTATCTTTGCCAAGAAAACCCCATGGACATTACAGTCCACAGTGTCACAAAGAGTCAACACAACTGAACCACAACAAATACAGTGAGTTAGTGGACAAGCTGAAACTCTCAGTCCAATGTGACACCATAGATAGAAATGAGAAAATGAGTGCCTCTGAAGGAGGCCTAGTTCTCCAGGGAACCTCCACAGGCATGTTGGTTTATTCCCATCATTATCTTCCCATCTTCTCTTCAGTTATCCTATGAGGGAAGTCTCCATCCTCTCCTGGACTATGACAAATAATATCCTACTTTCCAGCTTCCCTATCTATCTCTTAACAGCCCCCAGTTCTTGATACTGGAAGGGAGTAGCATAGGTTCCAAAGGGCAAGACATTTATTCAGCGGGTTCTCTCATCTGGAACATGGTTAGGACACCAAGAGTTTTTCTGCCAGGTTCAGAACTAACAGACCCATAGCATGCAACCATACCAAAATTCCAGGACCTCCAAGAGCCACACGCATATCCTGCCCCTTGGTACATAGTGCTTGGCAGAGGTAGAACTGTTTCTAGGTCTTCCGCTTGCCCAGTCCAGTTCTTCACCCTCAGGGCACACCAGGTTGGATAGGCTGAGGTTTGTAGTAAAGATTCCAATCCTGATAGTCCCATAAGTCCCGAGTACTTGGGGGCCAACTAAAAGGGGCCTTGAAGCAGGAAGCAGAGGGAAACAGTCTGGTCTTTCTATTCATGTTCCTTTGACTGTTCTTAGTCTGCTTCCCTCTCTTCCCTGGGCTCTAGCTCAAGTTCTCTGTTTTAGGGTCAACAGCAGGAGGAGCGGGGAAAGGCAGGTATTTCTGTATTGATTCTATGTTAATGGATTCCTAAAAGATCCCAGAGAGGAAGAGTTAAACTCATAAAGAATTAAAAGATTAATCCAACCCTGAACCAAACCATTAATAATAATAAAATAATAATAATACCTCTGTAAGGTCTATAAAGCACTTTACCTAGATTGTTTCATTTGATCTTTACAACAGCCCTGAGATAGGTGCTATTGTTATGCCCATTTTACATATGAGGAAACTGAGGCAGACAGAAGTTAAGCGGCTTGACCAGGGTCCCACAGCCAAGAAGTGTCTGAGGTTGGATTTGAACTCAGGTCTTCCTGTTAATAGGCCCAGTGCTCTATCCACTAGTATTCCATTCAGCATATTGTATATCCCTGCCTAATAAGTGATTACTCAGACTGAAGATGAAGGCCTTCAGTGAGAAGGAAAACAACTGTCGCCTGAAGCAGTTCATTCCACTTTGGGGCACTTCTAACAATTCTAAGGTTGACTGAAATCTGCCTTCCTGCAACTTCAACCTGTTAAAGCTTAGTCCTCCCACCTGAAGATCAACTGCATAAGCCTAAACACTCTTCTATGTGATCACGGTTGAAGTATTTGAAGACTGATTGCATATAGAATCATAGACCTAGAACTGAAGAGGGCCTCAGAGGATGCCTTATCCAACCCTCCCCCTCCCAGTGATTTTTTCAAATAACAAAAGCTCAGGTCCAAGGAGGTTCAATGACTTGCCCAAGGTCACACCATAATCAGCAGAGATGAGATGTGAAAGCAGGTCCTTTGAGTCTTTCCGATGTACTAGCTACCCAGGGCCAAGCTCAGTGGAACCCTCCCATAATCCTTACCACTGGGAGAGACTGAAGCTGGTAAACCACTTGAGCTCGGGAATTCTGAGTTGTAGTAGGTCTAGAGACACACAGGCATCTGAACTAAGTCTGACACCACAATGATGAGCCCCTAGGAATAGAGGGACCACCCAACTGGCTGAGGAAGGACAAATGGGCCTAGGTCTGAAGTGGATCAGGTCAGTTGAATTCGAAATTGGGGTGATACCCATCAATTGGGGAAAGGCTAAACAAATTGTGGGATGAGATTAGGATGGAACACTATCGTGCTGTAAGAAATGATGAGCAGGATGCTATCAGAACGACTTATGAAAAATGCAATCCATCTACAGAGAATATTGATGGTATCTGAATACAGATTGAAGTATAATTTTTTTTGTTAGTTCTAATGTGGAAATGTTTTACATGACTGGACATGTATAACATATTGAATTGCTTGAGTGCTTAAGGAGGGGTGGGGAGGGAGGGAGGAAGAGAATTCGGAACACAAAGTTTTAAAAAATCGATGGGAAAATTTGTTTTTATGTGTAACTTGGGGAAAATTCTAAATAAATAAAATTTTATATAAAAAATTTTTTAAATGAAGTGGATCAGGTCAAAATTTCCAAGCCAATCAGTAGTAGGATCAAGCCCATGAGTGGCTACTGTACTTCCAGCCTGGATGAGAAAGACCCAGCTTTCCCCCCATCCCCTACCACACACACACACAAAAAAAAGCATGAGGATACCAGCTGCCATCTCCTAAGACTTCTCTTTTTCAAGTTAAACATTCCCACTTCCTTCGATTAATTCCCTTCTGAATTGCTCTCACCATGCCAATTACCTTCCTTTGGACACATTCCATTTTGTCAATTTTGCTGTTTTTACACTCATGTCCACCCCAACCAGAGTCTGTGGAGAGGGACAGCTAGGTAGCATGGTACACGGCAGATAGAGTGCTGGGCCTGGAGTCAGGAACATGTGAGTTCAAATCCGGCCTCAGACACTTACTAGCTGGGTGACTCCAGGGATGTAATTTAGCCTCTGTTTGCCTCAGTTTCCTCATCTGTAAAATAATAGCACCTACCTCACTCATGAAGATCCAATGAGATAATATTTATAAAGCACTTAGCACAATGCCTGGCACTGTGTGGGGCCAAATAAATGTTAGCTATAATTATTATAAGACATCCCTTTTTAGCACTGTCCCTGTGTCCACCTCGAGTAGAGCCCCTTCTATCAAAGAGAGGAAAATAGACAGTCTCCATCCCTCCCTTGGGATGACTTGGTGAGAGACCAGCCTGAGAAATTCCCCTTGCCCTTTGGCTGCCTAGGGCCAGGTAACTGCTGGCTTCCATTGGAACTGAAGACGTGCAGGGTCAGGGTAAAACAAGATGCAAAGAAGAGCCAGTTCTCCCCAGCTAGATCTCCCAGCTTCCCTCACTCTTTCACCCTGAGACTTAATGGGCAAAGAAACTTCAAACTTTAAGCTTCCACAGGGCTAGGTTTAGGCTTAATGGTCCCTTCCTGAAACCCCATCCTGCCCCCTATATCTCTAGATCTTATCTTCAGGGCAAAAAAGGTTTGGTCCCCTCTCTGAAGAATTCCTTCCTCCCACCCATAGAATCACAGACTTTTAGGGTTGAAAGGTCATCTAATCTGACCCATATGAATGAAGGATCTCCTCCATAATCAGGGGTGTTGTAAGGCTCAAACAAGATAATGGTATCCTGTAAAGCACTTTACAAACCATAACACTATATAAATGCTAATATTATTAACATCATCGTCATCATCCCATCTAGTAACAATTTCATTTCCTGAGCTTTCTGCTGCACTTTTTCTGAGCTCAAGCAATATTTCAGGGATGTTCTGATAAATGTGTAACACCAAGGCTCTCAAAAAAAAAATAACCCAGTATGCACACATACTTTTAAGTTTAATCTGCATTATTAACACATCCTTAAGAATAGACAATCAGGGGCAGCTAGGTGGCGCAGTGGATAGAGTACTGGCCCTGGAGTCAGGAGTACTTGAGTTCAAATCTGGCCTCAGACACTTAATACTTACTAGCTGTGTGACCCTGAGCAAGTCATTTAACCCCAATTGCCTCACAAAAAAAAAAAAAAAAAGAATAGACAATCAACAAAACAAATAAAGCCCTGATTTGTAGTGGATTTCTGAGGAATGAATGCTCACATTGGAAATTTAACAAGCAGCTCTTGTAAGCTAGGTAAAGCTGGCTTCAGCACTGGCTATAAAATACCTGACAAGCAGTGATCCAGCTTTTGCTTGAAGAACTCCAAGGAGGAGGAAAGACCTCCCTAGCAAGGCAACACATCTCACTTTTGGATAGCTCTAATTGTGAGCAAGTTTTCCCTTATATTAAGCCTAAATTTTCCTCTGCATTTTCTGCCCAGTGTTCCTAATTCTAATCTTTGGAGTCAAATAGAACAAATTAAATCCCTCTCTCATAGGGTGTTCTTTCAAGTACTTAAAGACAGAACCACAAGTCAGGGGAGGACACAGGGACACAGAGGCATGACAAGAGGAAAAGGGAAAAGGGAAGGTGAGGGAACCACTGCAGAGGAGAAGGAGAAAAAGATCTCTAGATCTCTCTCTGGTCCCACAGCCCAGCAGGAAGTAATCATTTTCCCATGTCTACCTTGGTGTAGTAGAAGCATGGACTTCCTGCTTTGGGCTGGGATGTGAACTAGATAACCCCTAAAGTCCCTTTAATGCTAAAATTTGAGGATTCTGTTAAAGAATAATGGGCTGGGAGGGGGCAGCTAGGTGGCGCAGTGGATAGAGCACTGGCCCTGGATTCAGGAGTACCTGAGTTCAAATCCGGCCTCAGACACTTGACACTTACTAGCTTGTGTGACCCTGGGCAAGTCACTTAACCCCCATTGCCCTGCAAAAAAAAAAAAGAATAATGGGCTGGGAGATAGATATAAGACCAGATCCATGAGGAAGAGTACTAAGTATAGACAGAAGAAAACAAAGTTAGATGGTCACAACCCTAGCTCGTGTCCAATTCCTGGTCCCATTTATGACCCTGGATCTTTCAAAGCAGGGTTCAGACGATTTCCTTCTTCCAGATCAATTTTTTTCTTGAACACACTGTATTGCCTCATGCTCCTAGAAGAGATTGTCCAGGTTTTTTCAATTAGAGAATTCATGTGTGTAGCAGTCATTCTGGCCCCCACTGTCTCAAGGCCAAGGATGTTAGATTTTACCCCAACCAAAAAAAAAAAAAAAAGATTTTACCCCACCCCCTGGTCTATTTCTCAACCCAGACAAGTCTAGATTACACGTGATCATAGAGATGATCTATTAGAATAACCCCCCTCATTTTACAGATAAAGAAACTGAGGTCCAGGTTTGTTAAGTGACAGGTCCAAAGTCACACAGCTAGTGAGTCCCCCCCAGTGCTAAGACCTCAATACCTCCTGTCAAACTCATCTCATTTCCTTTTTACCTTATAATGCCAATCTAACCATACTCCCTGAATGCTTGGTTCTTTTTGCCATCCTCCCCCAACCTCCATCTCTCTAATTACCCTTATTCTCCCCTCTCTAATTACCCCTGTCCTGTCCCTCCCTCTCCTTCCCTCCCCTCTCCCAGTTTCATTTACCTCCGACTCATCTGGTCTTATTTTTAGCCCGGGCATATCTCCCCTTTCCTTTCTTAATATGGCGATGAGCTCTCAGGCCAACTTGGGATCACAGGCTGAGGAGCCCTGGACATTGGTGGGGGGAGGCACTGGAAGGCTGGGCAGGAGGCAACAGGCCCCCCATGGAGTCTTCTTGGCCTCACAGGGAGGGCTCTGCCCCTCCCGTCAGCCAGAGAGACATATTTAGACTGGACAAGGCTGGTGGAGGGGACCAGAGACAGGATAGGGGCTGGAGGAGGGGGAGGGGGTACAAATTTCAGGGGCAGCTCCAGTTCCTTCCCCGCCCCCAGCTTGCTACTCCTCCTCCTGCCCATTTTCCTCTGGGCTCTGTTAGCAGTGTCCCCAGGACCAGACTGTGCCCCCTGCCCACTGCTCTGAGCCTCCCCTACCCCCTAGTGCTCCCTGACTCAGGGTCCTGGGCTCCCCCCTCCATTCCCATCCATCATCCATCTGGACCAAGAAGCCATTTCCAGTATCCCCCCAGACAGGAGCCAGGTAGAGAAGCAGCAGGATGGGGATTGTACCATGTCTTTGGTTGCCCCTGCTGGTGCTGCTGTTGGGGGCACCTATGCCAGGGGCACAAGGTGAGGAGGGACTGGACTTTCCCGAGTATGATGGTGTGGATCGAGTGGTCAACGTCAATGCCAAGAACTACAAGAATGTGCTCAAAAAGTATGAGGTGCTTGCCCTACTCTACCACGAGCCCCCTGAAGACGACAAGGCTTCCCAGAGACAATTTGAGATGGAGGAGCTAATCCTAGAGGTGAGGGAAAGTGGGTGGGAGGAGGGAACGGAGAAAGGGGAGGAGGGTGAGAGAGAAAGAGGGAGGGAGGGAGGGAGGGAGGGAGGAACCTAGGGTCTCTTAGAGAATATAGCCCCAGGCTCATCTACAGCCTTTGGATCCTTGTCTGATGAGACTGAGGCAAGAGGCAGGAATTTCACCTCTATCACAGGGGATGGGCAGAGCAGGCATTTTGGTGAGTGGGAGCCTCTTGGCTATGAAATCTGGCCCAGAGCATGGAGATGACACACGTTCAAGTCCCACTTCTTCCACTTGCTAACTGTGTGGATTTGAACATATCAGTTCGGCTTTCTAGGTCTTGGTTTTCTCATCTGTAAAATTAAGGGAATGGACTAGATAGTCTAGTAATGCCCTCTAATTCTAACATTCCTCCATTTTGTCAAACTGGAAATGAGAGGTGTGGTTGGAGGTTGGAGAGCCCGGGGCGGTGGAGGGGGTGGGGTCAGCAGTGGCCTTATCCTCTCTTCACCTGCCCCCAGAAGCCCATTGACCTCCTCACACCCATTCTCCCATCAGATCTCTCTAGCTGAGCCATGAGTTAAAATGCCCAGTGAAGGACAAAATCATGCAAGATATTTGCCTGTTACCTGGCATCTCAGTTAACCATTCATTTCATGCCCCCTTCTCTTTTTCCTGCAGGATCATGCTGGGCTTCCCAGCTTATAGATTGTGGCCTTCTCCCACCCTCTTCCTGGTGTGTTATATACCTCTCACCAACTTATTAGCACCTCAAGCTTAGGTCAGGCATGATGAAACTGACGGGGTGGGGGTAGGGGGGCTGGCAAGGGGGACTCCTGAGGTTGAGGGGAAAGTCTCTAAAAGGAAAAGAAAGAAGCTGTGTTGAGGAAGGGTAGGATATGGGCAGATAGAATTGTAAGAGTCAGTGGTTTCCTTGGGAGCCAGGATAATTGGGTTTCTTCTCCCTAGCTCTTTAATGCCTCACACTCCCCAGGGGGAGTCAAGGGTAGGGCCAGAGAGAGTAGAGACCCCCTCTTCCCTCCCCACAGCTCCTTCTTGCCTCCCCTCCTCCCCAGCAAGGGGTTGGACTCTGCTATTTGATTAACAGGCTGGGTATTTTTATCCCAAGTGCCCGGAATACCAGGGCCACCCACCTGCCAACTCCCTCATACCCTATCCCCTAGGAGTTCTGGTAGTAAGCCTGGAAGAGAGAATTGAGGTGGGGAGGGGGGGGAGGGAGAACTGTCTGAGCAGGACAAAGGAAACTGCACTAGGAACAATCTGATTTAGGGCCAGGGGAGGTGGTAGCTGCTCTCACAGGCTAGGGAGCTTATCCTAAGGGTTGAGTTGAGAGGGGAGGGTGTTCACTTGTTCAATAACAGGGCTGAGGTTGGGAGTTAGGGGAGAAAACCCATGGCCATGAAAGGTAGTCCCTGACTCTGCCCTTGTGTCTCTCTCTAAGGTTGGAAGAAAAGACAGGGGTTGAGAGATTCTTAGTGGAGACTCTTCTCCAGAACTGCCTAGCCAGAACACCCATCTCCTCCCTTCTCTTCCCCCTTCCCTGTTCCAGGCCCTGTCTTCTCCATCATTCCTGTCTAGTCCTCACCCACCCATGGGATGTGAGAAGTTGGGAATAAGAGAAAGGCTGAATCCCAGAAAAGGGAAGCCACTGGGTTGGTTACATAGCCAAGGGCTATCCCTGTTGCCCTGGGGCTCAGCATTCTTGATACCCCCTGTATTCCCCAGAGGTATTGTGGCATAGTGGAAAGATCCCTGGATTTGAAGTAGGACATGATCTAAGTTTGGGCTCTGGCTGTTCCATTTACTGCGACTAGAGTCAAATCACTTACTTCTCTGCCTCAGTTCAACTGCAAAATGAAAGTTATACACTCCCTCACAGGGTTGTAAAATGGATAGGACTGGGGCTAGAAATACAATTTAATCCATTAGTCCTATTCTGCCTGGCCCTGAAACCTGGTTTCTCCTTAGTCCACAGTTTCAAATCTTTCAGTCCCTAAGCATTTAACATTCTTGGCCATGGAAAATGTAGGGGGTGAGAGCGGGGGTGGAGGGAGGGCCTGTATCAAGTAAGGAAACAGAGAGTGACTCTGTAAAACTGTCAGGAGACACATTATTCCCTCACTCCTGGGGGTGAGGAAGCCCTGGGTGGGGGTGTCTCTCTCTGTCCTAATTCTGCAAGATTCCATTGCCCCACCTCCCCACAGCCAATAGGAAAGAAGCACTCCTGCAGGCTAAGCTCACTTACAGCCATGAATCCCGAGGGGAGAAAGAAGGGGACTTCCTTGAGGGTCTTGATTTCTGACAGCTGGAGGACAAGGTTAAGTCCCTAGGGGAAGGAGGGCGGCCCTTCATTGCCCTGCTGTCAGACCCCCTCAGCCTACTACTGCTCAGTGGGAGAAGGCCAAGAAGCTGAGCTGGGACATGATCTCCCTGCTGCACAGGGAAGCAGAGAAAGCAAAGGTGTCAGGATCCCTGTCTGGGGCCAGCTCAGGAGACTTAAGACCTGGGCATTCATATCTCTGGTAATGGGGTAATGGCTGGACTAGATGACCTGTCAGGTTCTTTCCAGTCTAAGAATCTGTGAACCCTGGCTCCACCACTAACCAACTCTGATGCTCTATCTAGCACTTTTTAAATTATTTATTTATTTGTTTATTTATTTTTTTGTGGGGCAATGCAAGTGAGTTGCCCAGGATCACACAGCTAGTAAGTGTCAAGTGTCTGAGGCCGGATTGGAACTCAGGTCCTCCTGAATCCAGGCCCGGTGCTTTATGCACTGTGCCACCTAGATATTCAAGCTTTAGGAAGGACATTTTTTACCATGATGGCGAAGAGACTGCAAAGGTTTTAGCCTCTTAAAGCTGTCTTCAGAGAAGTTTTCTAGAAAGGGAGTGTTAGACATGAAGATCTGGCTTTGAACCCCTCCTCTGACATCTAGTAGCCATGTGCCTTTGAGCAATCATTTACCCTCTCAGAGCCTAATCTGCAAAATGGGAATGAGAATACCTACAGGGGTAGCTAGGTGGCACAGTGGATAGAGCCCTGGTGTCAGGAGGACCTGAGTTCAAATCCGACCTCAGACACTTAATGCTTACTAGCTGTATGACCCTGGGCAAGTCACTTAACCCCAATTGTCTTACCAAAAAAAAAAAAAAAAGAATACCTCCAGTAGGCACTAGCACCTCTCAGGGCTGTTGTGAGAGACACTGGAAAGGGGGCTGCTGTCAGAGGCATGTTTATGAGATATGGGACCATCCACAGGTCCCTAGACCTCTCTGAGCCTTAGTTTTCCCACCTACAAACTGGGGACAATGGCACTTACCTGGATGGTTTGTTCACAACCAGCAAAGGAGAATACTTGGAAAGCTTTACATAAATGTTAGCTTTTATTCTTAAAATATTTGAAAGGCTTTGGTGGGGAAGAGGGATTAGGCCTGTTCTATTTAGCCCAGAGGGCAAAACTAGACTGGATGAGTAGAAGCTAACTATCAGCACTGTCCAAAGAGTGAAATGGGATGATTTAGGAGGTAATGAGAACAAGAAAAACTAATAGCTATAATTTGCAAAGGGCTTTACAAATACCTCATTTGATCCTCCCTATACCCTTTCCAGGTGTGTGCTTTGATTATCCTCATTTTATAATTGAGGAAACTGAGGCAGAGTTTAAGTGACTTGTCCACAGTCATACACCGAGGAAGTATCTAAGGCCACATTTGAACTCAGGCCTTCTTCACTCCAGGTCTAGCACTCTACCCCACTATAACACTTACACTAAAAATTCCCCAAAGAAGGTTGGATAATCTGTTGAGAATCTGTAGATGAGATTTTTGTTCAGGTTGAAACAAAATAGATAGTCTGAGGTCTTTTTCACTTTTGAAAGTCTATAATTCTGTTTGTTTGGGTTTTTTTGTTTTGTTTTTTAGCGAGGCAATTGGGGTTAAGTGACTTGCCCAGGGTCACATAGCTAGTGAGTGTTAAGTGTCTGAGGCTGGATTTGAACTCAGGTCCTCCTGACTCCAGGGCTGGTGCTCTATCCACTGCGCCATCTAGCTGCCCCGAAAGTCTATAATTTTGAATACCTCATTTCTATGGACCTCACAGTTCCTTATAAAAGCATTAGAAGGGATGGTAGTACAGTGGAAAGAACATTGGCTCTCTCCCTTCAGAACCTGGATTCATATCCTACCTCCAACTACTATTACCTGTGTGACCTTGGGCTTAATCTCCCAGGGTCTCAGTGTCCTAAGTAAGTTGAACCAAATATCCTCTGAGGTCCTTTGCTGTTGTAGGGCTATGATTCTATAACAAAGGGGTCTGTAAGGACCAGTTCTAACATTTTGATTCTAAGCCCAACTGTTCCATGCCCCTGGTGGGGACTCCACCTAGAGACGCTGGGTTTTAACTCTAATACTTTCTCCAGTTAGCCGCCCAAGTCCTGGAAGATAAGGGAGTTGGCTTCGGGCTCGTGGACTCAGAGAAAGATGCTGCTGTGGCCAAGAAACTGGGTAAGGGAGAAAGAGAGATCTGGGGGCAAGTCGGGAAGAGGCAATGTGAGACCTATAGAAAGGGGGAGAGTTAAAGGCCATGGAGAGAACAAAGATGAATCATTCTTTGGGGGGGGAGTTAGGGGGTGGCATAAAGGTTTGGGGTGGCGCTGTAATGTAATTAATTGCAGCTTGCTGGAGTTGGGAATTGTTGAAGGGTCAAGCCAAAGACAAGTGAGATCATCAAACGTTCCCCTGGAAGGGGATGGTGGGGTAGCTCCGATCATTCTGACTGACTAAGGAGAGTGTCTTAACAAGCCCCAAAGACCCTAACTGTAACCTTCAGTGCAGACCCCAAAATGTGTAGGGACAGGGGAAAACAGCAGCATTTCTTCTACCTCTATAAAGGGTAACCTACCCTATGAGGATGGGTTGCCGTTGATGCCGTTATGTGGCAGCAATCTGAGTCCGTATCCCTGGAACTTAGAGGAGTGGAAAATGAGAGAAAGGGTAGGGGAGTAGCAGAGTCCCAGTTCCTCCCCACCCTGAGTCGACATCCTCCCCCCTCCCCCACCTCTTTGGAGAGAGATGCAACCAGAAGACTTTCCAGGCCTTGGCCACCAGGGGGCATTGTCGGCTTTAGACTAGACCCCATGGTGGGAGTTGTGGCAAGATGGCTATAATAGTGGCCTGACTAGGAGGGGTTGAAGTGGCTTGGGAGGGAGGCACCTGAGTCTTGAGGAGGGGAAGAGAGAAGAGTTGGGGTGGGGGGTTGCCCCTTGTTCTGGAAGAGGGGGAAATGGGAAAGATTAACCCTCCCGTGAAAAGCCTCTCCCTCCAAAACTGGGATTTGGGTCAAGAGAGTGGTGTTCCTTGCTTGTGATGATGGGGTCGGGGGAGCTTGTAGCCAAAGGGCCTGGCCAAGGCAGAGGAAGGCAGGACCCGAGATTGAGGGTTTGGGGTCCAGTATGAGTCAGATAATGGGGCGGGAGCCCAGAGATCAGTCTGAGGGTATCAAGGTCGAGACTCACTATTGGCTTATTCCCCAGGCCTGACCGAGGAGGACAGTATATACGTGTTCAAGGGGGACGAGGTCATCGAATACGATGGCGAATTATCTGCAGACACCCTGGTGGAGTTTCTGCTTGATGTGAGAATGACCCTGGTCCCCTCCTAGTCTCGCTCTTTACCTACCTCCTGTCCCTATCCCAAACCCCCCACTCATACTCCCTTAGCACACCCTCTTCTCCACCCTTCACCTCAGCCTATCTCCATCCCCTCTGCCCCCCAGACCATGGCTTGGGAATCCACTCTCCTCTCCTCTACTAGGTCCTGGAGGACCCTGTGGAGCTAATCGAGGGTGAGCGGGAGCTGCAGGCATTTGAGAACTTAGAGGACGAGATCAAACTTATCGGCTACTTCAAGAATGAGGACTCAGAACGTGGGTAGCCCCCTCTTCCCCACCCCCCTCCACCCTGTTCCTAGAGCTCCCATCCCCCTCTCCCTTCACTTTTAAATTCGCTGCTCCCTGCCCTTCCCAATGTGCTCTGTTTCAGCTCCTGAATCTCCTCCCCACCCCCCCAGTTTTCCCCCAACTAACAACACAGAGTACTTGCTATTTGTTCCTCTGACTGGGGTTTTATCCAGACTATCTATCCCTTTGTTCAGGCAGTGTCCCTCCCTCTTGTCCATCTCAGCTTCCCTTCCCCCTCTACTTTGCTCTCTACTCATCCCTCAGCCTCCCAGAATCTCTCAGCTCCCCAGCTTTGTCTTAGGAAAGATTCGGGGTTTGGGGGGCAGCACTTGGGTTTCTATGGAGATACAGAACTGACTGTGCCTTCCCCACCCCAGATTACAAGGCTTATGAGGATGCAGCTGAGGAGTTTCATCCCTACATACCCTTCTTTGCCACCTTTGACAGCAAGGTATCCTCCTTCAAGATCCCTCACTGCCCTTCATTAAGCCCTTTGCTCCTCGGAGCCCTATCTTCCCCCAGGGCCAATGGAGAAACTTCTCTGCTTTTCCAAACTGAAGTTTTCTCAAATAAACTTTTCACCCTTTGGTCCTCCAGAGGCTCTCATGCCTCTCTGGATCCTCACTGCTCTGTGTCCCCACCCTTGCCCTCCTTCCCCAAAGGTGGCTAAGAAGCTGACCCTGAAGCTGAATGAGATCGATTTCTATGAGGCCTTCATGGATGAGCCAGTGACCATCCCAGACAAGCCCAACAGTGAGGAGGAGATTGTCAGCTTTGTGGAGGAGCACAGGAGGTGGGGATGCTGGGAGGGGGAGGAGGGCTACTCTTGTCCTTATCTGGGAGGTGACTTGTGGAGTCTCAGGCTGGAAAAGGAGGAAGAGAAGGAAGAGGAGGAAAAGGAGGAGGGGAAGGAGGAGAAGGGAGGAGAAAAGAAGGAAGCGGAAGGGGGAAGAAGGAAGGAGGGAGGGAGAAGAAGGAGGGGGAGGAGGAGGAGAAGGAGGAGAGGGAAAGAGGGAAGAAGGAAGCAGGACGGGGAAGAAGGAAGGAGGGAGGGAGAAGAAGGAGGGCAGGAGGAGGAGAAGGAGGAGAGGGGAGGAGGGAAGAAGGAAGGAGGGAGGGAGGAAGAAGAAGGAGGGGGAGGAGAGTCAGTGCCCATCACACCCTCACCTCAGTGCCGCAGGATGACCCAGGGATGGAGACAAACATAAAGACAACCCTCTGGTTGCCAATGACCATTGTCTCCTGAATCATTGATTCAGTCTGCATAGGGTCCTGCATTTCAGCACTGGCTGTGGGGTTCCGCACAGAATGGACATTCGGTAAATGCTTGTTGACAAGGATGGTGAGGATTTTCATGCTGGTCACATAATGTCTAGATTCCCAAACTTCACTCTTGCCTCCCACCCCCACCTCGTGTCCCTCAGCCTATAGGTTGTTGGGGATTGGAAAGGCATGTCGAGATCATCAATGCTGCCATTCTCCCCTACTCTTCAGTCCAGTCACACTGTCCTGTTCTTCACGGGACATTCCATCTCCAGTCTCTGTGCCTTCGAAAAGGCCGTGCCACGCACCACGACTCCACCCCACCCCCATGTTTTGAATGTGTTCTCCCCTCATCCTCACCTTCACTTTCACCTCTTATAAACGCCGCAGGATTCCTATGAGGCTGTACTACTACCAAGGAACAGTGTTTCTGGATCCCTATAGCGTCTAGTGTTTGCAAACTAGCACGAATATGAAAACATAGATACTTACCTGTTTACATGGTATATGCCACCAGTAGAATGGAAACTCCCTAAGGCCAGGGTCTGGGGTTTTTGTCTTGTCTTGTCTTGCCTTTGTAAAGACATCTCACCTAGACTGAACTACTTGAGATGAGGGCTTGTCCTGCCTTTCTTCCCATCTCCAGTGCTTAGCACAGTGCCTGACACATAGTAGATGCTTAATCCATGCTTACTGACTGACTAACTGATTGCATAGAGTAGGAGCTTCATAAAGGTTTGGGTTGGAGTTTTCACAATCTCAGAGCTATCTGTGTCCTTGGGCAAAGTGGCAGGACCAGTACTCCAATTCTGCCTCTAAGGCTACCTGTAACCTGCAGCTTCCCTCCCCCACAGCTGGACAATGATCTGGGCCTCTCACCCAGATGGATGGATCTTGGTCTAAAGCCACGAACTGTCTGTGCCCTGGGTCTGACCCCAGATACTGGAGAGTGGCCCCTGGGATGGGAACAGTTCTTCTCACTGAATCTTCTTACATCTTTTCCAGGTCAACCCTGAGGAAGCTGAAACCTGAAAGTATGTATGAGACTTGGGTGAGTACCCTGCAGTCAAGGCCATGTGCCTAAATCTAGCCTGTGGATAGGGGAGAGGAAGACCCAGCTAGACTCAGACCTTAGAAATATCCTAGCCAGCTGATGTCTATGGCCCCAAGGACAGAGGAAGAGGGATTCTTCTTGCTGTAGTGATAGGGAGGCAGAGCAACACTGGGGACCCAGAGTTTCTTCATTTCCAGCCCCAGCAATCTTTTGTTCCTGCTGATATTATCTTGCAGCTAAGGGAATGGAGGGGGTGGGGGAGCTTTGGGAGCCCAGGAAAATTAAGAGACCCACCCCCCAACTCCAGGAGTCTGTACCTTCCAAAAACTGCATAGAGGGGGGCGGCTAGATAGCACAGTGGATAAAGCACCAGCCCTGGATTCAGGAGGACCTGAGTTCAAATCTGGCCTCGGACACTTGACACTAGCTGTGTGACCCTGGGCAAGTCACTTAACCCCCATTGCCCCACAAAAAAAAAACAAAAAACAAAAAAAAAGTGCATAGAATCCCAGGAGGACCATAAAGCCTTTTCTGGGCATCCCAACTTCAGACAAAACAGCGAGAACCCTGGCCTGCCCTAACCCATCCTGGCTTTTCTCACTCCACAGGAAGATGACCTGGATGGCATCCATATAGTGGCCTTTGCAGAAGAGGCTGACCCTGGTGAGGAGCGGAGCTGGGATGAAGGCCGTGATGGGGGTGGGGAGAGAGCAAGTAGAACTATAAGCCTCTTCTGGAAATAGCAGTGAGAAGCGCATGGAATCTAGAAGGGGGCTGGTATCCTGGAATGGGGGAAATGTTTATTCTTCCCTTCTACCCCTTCCCAACCTGGTCCCCCCATTTGCCCCTAGATGGCTATGAGTTCTTAGAGACCCTCAAAGCTGTGGCCCAGGACAACACAGAAAACCCTGATCTCAGCATCATCTGGATCGACCCTGATGACTTCCCCTTGGTAAGAGGGCAACCCCCCCCCCCCCGCCCCATGCAGTCACACCAGCACCTCTGGGTGTGGGGAACTGGACTCTACTGTGGTTTAGAAAAGCCAAGCTGGCCAGGGAAGGGTAGCTTAAGCAAACTCCCTCCCACCCCCGACTCCCTTAGAGAATAAGGCCCCTTTCCTAAGGAAGAGAAGTCAGAGGGCAGCTCTGTCTCCTCCCAGAAAAGCAACTGAAGCTACAACAGAAAGGACTTAGGTAAGACCAAAGGAAGCGCTTCTTTCTGGGTATCTCAGGCTAGAGGCTCTCCTATAGTCCAGGCTGGATGTGGATCTTGGGGCAAAAGAGAGGGAGGAAGAGGAGGTGGGAAGTGTCTCTTCCCTGCCCCTCCCCTCTGTCTTCCCTCCCCATATACTTTTTAGTAATAGGACCGTGAGGAAATTGCCTGCTTCTCTGAACCTCGATTCTCTCATCTGTACAATGTAAATTGTAGTGTTTGTATTAACCTGCCTCACAGTGGTGGTGTGCCGAAAGTGATTGTGAACCTTAAAGAATTATTGTTGTTCAGTCTCATCTGACTGTACCTGACCTGGTGGATTTTGTCCATGGGCTTTTCTTGGCAAAGATGTTGGGGTAGTTTGCCATTTCCTTCTCCAGTGTGTCCCCATTTTCCAGATGAGGAACTGAGACAAATAGGGATTAAGTGATCTGTCAGATTGGAACTCTGATCTTTCTGACTCCAGACCTAGTGCTCTGTCTGCTATACCACCTAGCTGCCCTTCAAAGAATTATAACGCTGTGATTATAAGCAGATGAGTATCATTGTCATTATTGTATTACTCCCAAACCTATTGACCCTCAGGAGCTGTGCCTACAGAGTACTCAAAGAAATGGTCTTGAATGGATGAGGAGACAGTCCAAAAGATATAGAGAAGCTAGCTCCTTGGGCTGGTAGGACCTAGGTTAAATCCTCTGAAGGGAGGGCTCTTCTGAAGAGAAAACTCCCAGCATCCTAGCCATCAGGCTTTCTTCATGAGAAGAGTCTCCACAGACACTCTCCTTCCTTTCCTCTTCCTCTCCCTCCTTTCCTCTTCCTCTTCCTCTCCCTCCTTTCCTCTTCCTCTCCCTCTCCCTTTCCTCCCCCCCCTCTTTCACACATACACACACACACACACACACACACACACACATACACCTCTGCCACCCCCAGGACAGTAAAATGGGCCTCTGCATAAGGTGGAGCTTTCATTCCCACCAAAACCCTTCCTCCTGCAGAAGGAAAGAGGCAGGGAGAAGTGACCTGCTTTCCCCAGTACCCTGGGTTCCTGAGACTCTAAATAATGCTTACAGAGAGACAGTTAGCCTTCCTTGCCGGTAGACATGCTAGCACGTGATCATAGTAACATACTATAAGGGAAGAGCTCTAGACAGGTACATGCTAAGTCCATCCTTTGTATATTCCCATCTTTTATTGGTCCCAGGTCCCAGGGCCATCACTGAGCTCTAGAACTGGTCCAGTTCATCTGTAACTCCCATGCTTGATTTCTCTCTCCCCACCTCCATCCTCATTGAGGTATGGAAATTTTACTTGTATCCTACCTTAACACACACTTAGTTTCAGAATTATAAGACTATAGAATGTCAGAGTTGGATCATCTAGTCCAACCCACTCATTTTCCAGAAGAAATAACTGAGGCCAAAATTCATGGTAAATATTCTAGAAACCAAGTCTCCTGGGTCCCGGCTCTGTCCACCCAATTACATTGCTTCTATTTATTATCATTCAGTCATGTCCAACTCTTCATGACCCTATTTTGAGTTTTCTTGGCAAACATACTGGAGTGGTTTGCCATTTCCTTCTCCAGATCATTTTACAGATGAGGAAACTAAGGCAAATGAGGTTAAAGGACTTGCCTAGGGGCACACAACTAGGAAGTGACTGAGACCGGATTTGAACTCAGGAAGATGAATATTCTTGAATTCAGACCCAGAGCACTCTATGTACTGCACGGGCTTAGCTTCTTTCTGTATGATCTCTTCCTTATTCCTGGCCGTTTGTCAGATTTGTCCTTTCCGTCCTATTTTCTCTCCGTAGCTTGTCCCATACTGGGAGAAGACATTTGACATCGACCTGTCAGCTCCACAGATAGGAGTTGTCAACGTGACAGACGTAAGTATCCTCCCTTACCTCCTACTTCCACTCCCCCTGTTCCCTAGCTCCTCCCCTCTCCAGGGGTCTAGTGCAACCCAGGACAGAGGTATGTATCTTACCCTCCTCAAATTTCTCCTAGCCCTTTACTTGGTCTTCCATTTCTCCTATCACATTCTACCTGGCAGAATAATTATTTGTGTACGTCTAGTATTCTCCCTGCTAACGTCATGCAGTGGTGGCGTCGTTCTTTTTTGTCTCTAGATTCCCACTGCCTGACAATAAATATTTATTGAATTGACTAGAATGGACATGCCCAGACTGGCTGGCAGGCGAATGGGTAGGAGAGAGGGAGGGGTGGACCAGTGGGTAGATGAACAGGACAGAAAGGTGGAGGGACAGGACAGGTGAGTTGAGACAGAGCTTAGTTTTCTGCTACTCTCTTCTCTCCACCACCCTGCACCATCTCACCGGGGCAGGCTGACAGCATTTGGATGGAGATGGATAACGAGGAGGACCTGCCCTCAGCCGATGAGTTGGAGGACTGGCTGGAAGATGTGTTGGAGGGTGAGATCAACACTGAAGATGATGATGACGACGATGACGATGACGACGATGACGACGATGATGACTAGGTGTCATGGTGACCACTTCTCAGCCCCTGCCTGCTCTGGTCTCCCCTACTGAGCTCCTCCACTTGGGGGTGCCAAGCAGGACCCTGGCCAGCCTTGGGGCCCTTCCAGAATGGCCTCTTGGTGTCTAGGCTTTAATTCCCCTCAGGGATTACACTGAGGAAAGGGGCTGCCTGCCTTCCCATTCTCCTTCCCTTCTGACCTTTATCTCTTATCCTATCTCTCCTCTTCCTGTTTCAATCCTTCCAAGTCTTTCTCTCCATGCTCTTTTCTTAGATTCTTCTCTTGGTCCCCCTCCCTGTGTTCCTCTAACTCCCTCCTCAAATCCTCTCCCTGATCACCCTTCATCCTGTCTTCCTCTGACTATGCCCTGTTCCCTGCCTAGGGAGGGGGAGTGCGGTGCTAGGTTTGGGGCCACATCTCAGCCGCTTCCTGTTAATTTATTTGGGTCAAATGAGAAGTCTCAATAAAGGGATCTGGGGCAGTGTCTGTCAATGTCTCATCCAGTGGTGGGGGTGGAGCTAGAGGCAGGGGCAGGGGCAGGGGCAGGGGGCAGGTATTCTCTTCCAGAGACTGGGGAGAAACATGATTAGAGTGGCAGCATTGGTCTTGGAATCCCTAATCATCATTATGCTTTGATTGATTCCATTTAAATAATTAGTAAGGACTTAACACTGTGTTATGCACAGAGTTGGGGAGGAGAGGATTGGGGTCAGGGATGAGAGATGGGATGAGGAAGAGGGCTGTGAGAGACATGATGCCAACCCTGAGGGGCTCAGGATCTCACTGCAATAACAATCCTCACATGTCATAATAACAAAAAACAACACAAGCCAATAGGTTGAATCCATGAAATGGGAAGGTAGTCTGAAAGCATTGAAAGTGTTCAAAGTTTTTTTCAAAGCGTTGACAGAGAAGAGGATTAGATTTGTTCTTCCTGGTCACAGAGGACAGACTGAGGAACAAGGAGTGGAATTTGCAAAAAGTCAAATTCAGATTTGACTGAAGAAAATCTTAAAACAAAAGGCTTCCCAAAGTACCTGTGGGGGCGTTAGATTTCCCATCACTGGAGGTCTTTAAGCAAAAGCTACATGATCACTTACATGGGATGTTTAGGGGGTAGGAGGGGAGAATTATTTTTCGGGTATGGGTTGAGGTAGATGGCTTAGGAATCCTTCCAACTCTGAGATTCTCTATGTGTAATTAAATGCCAATTGTGGGCTGTTAGTTCAGTTGGTTTGATTTAGTTAAGGGGCAGTAAGGCATTGTGGTATAATTGGAAAGAGAGTCAACTTGAGTATGACCAGTCCTGGGTTCAGATCTCAAGTTCTCCTTCCTGCGTGGCCATAGGAAAATTGTCTCACCTCTGTGGGCCTCAGTTTCCTCAAAATAAATAAGATTGTCTTTAAGGTCCCACCCATCTAGTGCTAAATATTTTGATCAGTAAGAAAGAAAAGAGCATGAAATAGTCCCAGAAGGTTTCATGGAACTGATAGTATTGGACCTTAATGGGAAAGGACATTCTAGGCAAGGGCTAAGAACAACATAAAATTAGACAGAAGGTAGGAATGAATGGATAGGGAGCAGCTAGGTGGATAAAGCACTGGCCCTGGATTCAGGAGTACCTGAGTTCAAATCCGGCCTCAGACACTTGATACTTACTAGCTGTGTGACCCTGGGCAAGTCACTTAACCCCAATTGCCTCACAAAAAAAGAAAGAAAGAAAGAAAGAAAGAAAGAAAGAAAGAAAGAAAGAAAGGAAGGAAGGAAGGAAGGAAGGAAGAAAGAAAAGGAATGAATGGATGTCAGTTGAGGACAGAGAAGAGCAGGATTTGGGAGCAAAGGATCCTAGCAGTGGAACACTTAGAGGTCAAGTTGGAAAGGTAGGTTGGGTTCCAGATTGTGGATGTCCTTGAATGCTATCGTAAAGAGTATGGACTTGAACCTGTAGGCAGAGAAGTTCCCTGCGCTCCACCAGGCCCTAGTCATCTCTCACCTAGACTATAACACCACTCCTAACAGGTCTCCCTGCATCCAATCTCTCTCCTCTCCAAATTCCACATGATTCTCAAATTGATGTTACTAAATCATAGATCTGACCATGTTGCTGCCCTGTTCAAGATGGCTCAGTAGATAGAATGCTGGGTCCTGAGTTAGGAAGACCTGAGTTCAAATATGACCTCAGACACTGACCAGTTGTGTGACCCTGAGCAAATTACTTATCCACTACCTGCCTCAGTTTCTTCAACTGTAAAATGGGGATTGGGGGCAGCTAGGTGGCGCAGTCGATAAAGCACTGGCCCTGGATTCAGGAGGACCTGAGTTTAAATACGGCCTCAGACACTTGACACTTACTAGCTGTGTGACCCTGGGCAAGTCACTTAAACCTCATTGCCCTGCAACAAAAGAAGAAGAAGAAGAAGAAGAAGAAGAAGAAGAAGAAGAAGAAGAAGAAGAAGAAGAAGAAGAAGAAGAAGAAGAAGAAGAAAAAAGAACCAAAACTGTAAAATGGGGATAATAATAGTACCGACTTCACAGCACTGTTGTGAGGATCATGTGAGATAACATCTGTAAAGTGCTTAGTACAAAGTAGGCTAATAAGAGTTTTCTTCTTTCCAGATGCATGACAATGTTAGTCTTCCAATCTCTGGTGCATAGAGGCCTTAATAAATATTTATTCTCTTCCCCTCAGCAGCTCCCTATTGCCTCTTGGATAAAATGAAAACTCAGTTTGGCATTTAAAGCCCTCTATAACCTGGCTTCAACCTGTCTTTGCAGAATAAAGTTACACCATTATTCTCCCTCATGCATTCTATGTTGCAGGCAAACTGGTCTACTGTACAAAATAATTCATCTCCTGCCTTTGTCCAGGCTGTCCCGAGTGTACAGGGATGAGCTCTTTCCTCTTCATCTTAAACTCTTTAAGTTTCTTAAAGACTGACATAGAGGTCTTCCCACCCCCACATTGTTAGGGCTCTCTTCCAGACCCCAAATGATTTTGTATTGACATCTGTTTCCATCACCTGGATTTCATTGGTGCATGGAACTCCAAGAAAGGAATTTTTACCAGTACAGTGTGGTAACTTCAGCGCAATTTTCTGTCTTAGTTGCCTTTGGTAGTGAGAAGCTGATGTGACTTCCCAGGGGTCACATAGCCACTATGAGTCAGAGGTGAGACTTGAACCAAGGCCTTCCTGCCTCTGAGGCCAGCCAGCTCTCTGGGTGTCAAACACACTGCCCTCAGAGCTGCATGAAGTTCACATAATTTCTGATTAAATCAGATTAGAATAGGAGGCAGCTAAGTGATGCAGTGGATAGAGCACTAGCTCTGCAGTCAGAAGGACCTGAGTTCAAATCTGGCCTCAGACACTTGACACTAGTTGTGTGACCCTGAGCAAGTCACTTAACCCCAATTGCCTCACCAGAAAAAAAGAAAAAAGAAAAAAAAGATTAGGATGTAGAGAGGAAATATTTAACAAAATAATGAAGAATATAAGATAGATAATATCACCTTTTTAAATTAGGTCAGCATATGGCCCATGGTTCCATTATCCCTTATGCAGGGATCAGTGGCCCTTGTTCGATGCCTCTGCAATTATAGCGTGTCATGGCTTCCTCTGGATACATAGGATCATAGATTTAGAGCTGGAAAGGACCTTGGAGATCACCTGGTTCAATTCTAGATAGGGAACTAGTGTAGCGAGGTGATCTATCCACTGGAGTCAGGAAGACCTGAGTTCAAATCCAGCTTCAGACACTAGTTGTATGACTCTGGACAAGTCACTTAACCCCTGTTTGCCTCAGTTACCCATATGAAAAATGGGGACACACTGGAGAAGGAAATGGCAAACCACTCCAGTATCTTTGCCAAGAAAACCTAGAGATGGACAGGAGTCAACAACAAAAACAACAATCCAATTCCATCATTTCACAGGTGAGGAAGATAAGGTCCCAAGACTGGAGAATGACTTGTCCAAGCTCACACAGATAATGAATGACATGATCAGTATTTGAACTCTGGCTTTTGAACTCCAAATCCAGTGCTCTTTCCACTATACCACTCTCATGTTCCCCCTAGTAGAATGTAAACTTCTTGAGGGGCTGAAACTGGTTTTTGTGCAGTACCAGTCTAGGACACTGCCAGGCACCCCATAGCTACTTAATAGTGACTTGCTGGATAAATGAACAAATTGACAGAATAAAAGTGATGTTTTAGGGGAGGTTAATTTGGCAGCAGAAAGAGAGCCTGGAAGCAGGAAGATCAGCCAGGAGGTTGATGAAATAATTATAGGATAACAAAGAGAGTGTTAGACCTGGAAGGGACCTTTTGTTGTTGTCCAGTCATGTCCGACTCTTTGTGACCCCATTTGGGGTTTTCTTGGCAAAGATACTGGAATGATTTGCCATTTCTTTCTCCTGCTCATTTTACAGATGAGCAAACTGAGGCAGAGGGAGTTAAATGACTTCCCCAGGGTCACACAGTTCTGAGGACAGATTTGAACTCAGATCTTTCTGACTTCAGGTATTCTATCCACCGTACCACCTCACTGCCCTGGAAGAGACCTTAGAGTCCATTTCTTCTTCTTTTTCTTTTTTCTTTTAGTGAGACAATTGGGGTTAAGTGACTTGCCCAGAGTCACACAGCTAGTAAGTGTTAAGTGTCTGAGGCCGGATTTGAACTCAGGTACTCCTGACTCCAGGGCCGGTGCTCTATCCACTGCGCCACCTAGCTGCCCCAGAGTCCATTTATTCTAAGTTCCTAATTGTACAGATGAGCAAACTGAGGCTCAGAGACAGGAAGTCACTTACCCAACATCACACAGCCTGTTCTTGGTAGAACTGACACAAGAACCCACACTTCCTAATTCCCAGGCTGCTGTGATTTATACTACCCCACACTGTCTCTCCAAAGCATGCATGCTTTCGGTCTCTCTATCCTTTATACAGTTGCCAAATGAATCTGTCCTAAAACAGTACTTCGATCATGTCAAAGTCATTCATTCATTTATTCCAAAGCATCTATTATCCAAAGTAGCTACTCTGTGCCTGGCATTGTGCTAGGTACAAATGGCACAGTCTCAAGCCTCAGGGAGCTTGCATTCTACTGAAAGGAAATAAGGGAGGTCTGGACTAGGTTGCTGTGAAGTGGAAAACAGATTCTGCTGGATTCTGTAACAAGTGGGAAGGGGAAGTGAAAGTGGGCATAGTCTGAGTCAGATCTACCAAGGCAGAGTCTAGGGGGAAGGTGGGGGGGGGCAGTGAGAGGGGCAAACATGAGAAGAAAACAGAGGGCAAAGAAATCCAGCAATACTCCTTTTTAATGAACCCTTAACTACTTCCTTCGAAGGTCCTAACTAGAGGGGTGACTGTGTGGGAAGGACAAGAATGAAAGGGTTTCTAGCGTTGGCTGGATTGGTTGGGTCTAAGACCCCCAGGAGACTTCTGCTTTCTACTGATCAGTCTGGAAATGGTTTTCTAGAAGAAGAGAGGTTTCAAGGGTTCATAATCTAATGATGGGCCATGTCACAGAATCTCAGATCAGAACGGGGCCTTGGAGATCATGAGTCTAGGAATCATGAATACTGCACAAGGAATCAGTCCATGAGTTTGAATTCCTTCTTTGCTACCGACTTGCCTTGGCCAAGTCACTTCTGGGTGCCTCAGTTTCCTCCCTTCTGTGTAAAAGAAGAGGGTTGGACTGGATGACTTCTAAAGTCCTTTCCAGTGCTAAAGTTTTATGATTCAAAGAAAGAAGAAAGGATTATAATCAGAAGTGGAAGGGACCTTAGAATCTAAGGTAAACCAAGACCTAGAATGACAGTAACTGCCAATGTCACAGAGGTAAGTAGCAGAGCCAAGATTCAAACTCAGGTCCTCTGGCTCCAAATCCATTGGTCTTTCAAAGGAACCAGGCTATCCAACACAATCCAGTGACTGAGAGATGATCCAGTAAAGGGGGTAGTGACAGAAGAGCTAATAGACACAAGAAAGTGATTAATGATGAAGTCAAGGTGGCAAAGGCAGACATTCAGAGCAAAAACCTGAGTCTAGATTGTAGAGGGGCATAAGATGAACCCATTTTTCTCAGGTCCAGTTTGGGAGGCCAGCTAAATATGGATAATTTATTTTTGTTATTGTCCCCTGAAACACATGTAACAACCATAAAACAAATACTCGTATGGAAGGGCATGTGAGATAGCCTGGCATCTATGTTATTGTTGATTCATTTTCAAGCATGTTCGCCTTTTTGACCCAATTGGGGGTTTTCTTGGTAAGGAGAGTGGAGTGGTTTGCCATCTTCTTCTCCAGCTCTTTTTGTAGATGAGGAAACTGAGGCAAACAGCGTCAAATGACTTGCCCAGGGTCACACAGCTAGGAAGTATCTGAAGACAGATTTGAAAGATCTTTCTGACTCCAGGCCCTGTTTTCTTTCCACTGCCACCCAGCTGCCTAAATTATTTGTGCATTCATAAAAAATGACATGAAAAAGTGGTGCTGTCTTGTGCTCTTGGCAGGGGTCTACATTGCCTACCCCTGAGCCCAGCTCTGGGTCTCAGTCTGAGCCCCCTGAGGACTTCCTGCCAGGGCAGGGCTAACAGGCCTCTTGCCTGGAGCCAGATTGTTGGAGAGGAGGCTGGGACAGTTGGGAGTCTGGTGGCATCCAACTAAGTGTCTCCCTCTCCCTTGAGGTAGACACAATATTCTAAGAGGTGAGGTGAGGAAACCCAAACAAGACGGGTGGTGGTGGTCAGTGTCAAAGGAAGGACAGCCACTTCCTTATTCCTCTTTCATTTCAACCTAGCTGGTTTGGGGCAGCCAGGAAAGCCCCAGAGGGTTGGGGGGGGGGGGGAGTGAGAGTCACTAGCCCAGGATACTGGCAGGGCCTGACCCACCCTGAGGACCTCCTACTTTCAGCAGCAGAGTAGTGGCTCCTAAACTAACTGTTGTTTTGCATTCTATTGGCCTATATTTGCATACTGCTGGCCCAGACCCCAGGCCCTTCTTTTTCTTTTCCATTCAGTTTTATTTTCAGTTCTAGATTTTCTCTTTCCTCAACCCCTCCCCCACCCATTGAGAAGGCAAGAAATACAAAACCCCTTACAAATATGAAGTCATGCAAAACAAATTTCCGCATTAGCCATGTGAAGGGAAAAAAAAGAAAGAGAACAAAAAAAAAGCTTCAATTTGCACTCTGGAGCTGGATAGCATTTTTCATCTTGAGTCCTTGGGAACTGTGGTGGGTCATTGTGTTGATGAGTTACTGTTTCACAGCTGAATATCTTTACAATGTTGCTGTCACTGGGTAAAATATTTTCCTGGTTCTGCTCACTTCATTTTGCATCGGTTTATATCTGTCTTTCCAGATACTTCGCAAACCATCCCTTTCATCATTTCTTGCAGCCCAGACCCCTCATTTTAGGAAAACGAAAGGTCCTCTAGGATGAATGAAGGGACAGAAACGTGCTCCTAGGATCAGAAAAACAGAATCAGGACACCGAGGGAGACAAACTGGAAGATTAAGGAATGGTCCTCGCTGGGACCCTCCCTTTCCTCCAACCCATGAGATAAAGCAATATAGGTCATGTCCGAAAGCAGCTACCCGCCGCCCCCCTCCACCCCTTTCCCTCCGGCACTTTGGAGAAACTGAGGCTGCTAGGGAGGGAAGAGATTTTCCTGTCACGGGAGGATGTGGGGGTGGGGGAAGCCCAAGGCTCTAGGACCTTTATCGGGGCAAGGGGGAGAACCCCGGGTCTCCCGCTTGTGGCTTCCGGAGACTGAGTGGTAGGGGGACGAAATGGACAGTTTACATCCCTTACTCTTTCCATTCTCACCAGCGGGCAAAAAGCACTGAGTGCCGAGTGGAGGAAGGGGGCGGGGTGGCTGAAAAGGGCTCGGATCCCAGGTCTCGGAGAGAGGGGCTGGTGTCCCTCCCCTAGCCGGACGCCCCCCTCCCCCAGCTCCACGAGGCCGGCCCGAGCCCCGGCCCCCGCCCCCGCGGCGGCCGCTCCCGCCCCCCGCCCCTCCCCGGCTCTGACATCACGGGCCGGCCGGGTGGGGCGAGGCGGCGCTGGGCTTGGGGCTCGGGCTCCGGCAGCAGCGGAAGAGGCGGCGGCGGCGGCGGCGGCGGCTCCTGAGGCTGATCAGGAATCAGGGCAGTCCGGAGTGCCCGGCCCGGCCCGGCCCCTTCGCGCTCAGCTTCGAAGAGGTACGAGGGTCCCGAGCAGAAATGCCTGTCCCCGGGAGAAGGGGCGCGGGCACATCTGCCGACTGTCTAGGTTTGGGGGGGGGGGGGGCGGGGGCCGCAGCAGCTAGACTGGGGCCGCGCAGTGGGGTGAGTAGAGCGGGGCGGGGCGGGGGGAGGGTGGGGGACGAAGTCGGGGACTCTGGGGCCACGCCGCGGGATGAGGTCCGGCGGATGCTGCGGCTCCTGCTGCGCCCCGGGCTGGAGCCCGCGCGCGTCCTGGGGCGCATCCTGGATCGGGAGGGAGGGGCGGTTTCGGCAGCACGTTTTCCGCCCCGGACTCAGCATCAGGAGTCGGGGGCCGGGATTAGGATGGAGCTCGCTTCCCGCCCAGCCCTCGGCCCAGGCCAGCTCCGGCTCCCCGCCCCTCCTTCCTCTTCACTCTGGACACGGCCCCCGCCGCACCCCCCCCCCCCATCTCTTTCGCTCTTCTCTCCGGGTTCATCCTGTCCCATTCCGTTCCCTTCTAGTCTCTTTTTCCCAGTGCTGGATCCCCCTCCTTTGAGGCTCAGGGACAGCAGACCCTAGCCCCTTGTGATTGGAGAGAGATCAAAGTAGACATTTTGCTTGGGGGATTCCTGGGTGCTTGGACTACTCAGGAGGGTCTGTGGTTCGGAGAGGGGGATGAGGTGGGGTTGGGGAGGGGGTTCTGTTTAAGGAAGGAGCAGAGGCATCTGGTGATACCCTCAACTTCCCTAAATCTGTGCTTGGCTGACAGGGAAACAGTACAATTGGTGAGGGGACTATTAGGGAGTCAGTTAACACCGATGTGACACAGTGTAATGATGACATACTGATGTGATTCTCACACACAAACACAATCACACGCAGGAGCCTAGCTAGATGCTCTGCGTTTTCTCTTCCTCACTCCCACCCCCACATGAGTAGAACTACTGGATTTGGAGATTTAGAGGAGGCTGGATCTAACAGGACAGCTGCCTGGGTTGTGGAAGGGCCACTGGCCCTATCCCTGACCCGACTTGCTGAGCAGCTTCATCCAACCCTGTGCGTCTGTTCCCCTTGTTTAAAGCTTTGAGCAGAGGATGGAAGAAAAATATTGCTTCCTACCTACCCAGGGACTGGGTGGGGCAAAATCTTAAGGGTAAGTTGGAGATCTCAGTTGGTTATTAAGCAAAGGTGTGGATATCCTGGTGGTCTCCTGTCTGCCCCAGTCTGGAACTGAGGAAGTGGCAGAGTGGTAGAGGTCCCCTACAGTGAGCTCAGCAGAGTAGGGGGTGGGGGGGAAGAGAATGAGTATGAGTCAGTCAGGGATGGAGAGGGAGTCAGAAAGAATGAGGAGAATGTGAGAGGAAGAGATAGAAAAAAGAGAAAGAGAGAGATCAAGTGATAAAGGTAGGGAGATTCTGACATCACCCTGTGCCTCTTTCTCCCTCCAAATGTCTGAAAGCAAGAGAGTTAAGGAAGAAGGGCTCTCTGTGCAGTTCATGTGCCTCAGGCCCCCAGGACTGTCAGAGCCATAATCACTTTAATTGCCAGTTCCCTTTGTGGTTAAACACACTTGGGGAAATTGCCAGCTGTGCCCTCCACTGCCTGCTCCTCTGGTCCCTCCTAGTGCCTGTGCCTGGACCCAACAAGGTGAAGGAGGGCAGTAAGGGAAACCTCTTCACCCAACCCCCTATTGGGGAGAGTTGAGACACTTTAAAGACATGCGTATTTATAAAATGCTGTCACCCTAAAATGTGTAAGGGACTGTGCCAGCCAACCTCACACATTCACATATAAACTCATGAGGGTGGGTTTGCAGTATCATACATTCACATAGGAAACCCTAAGAAATACTATCCCCATTGACTTGGACAAGATCACTGACTACACACACACAGTACACATGGATACATTGGTCAGTTACCTTTGGCAAGAGGGATAGGTGTACTCTGGGGCGCCTCACTAGACCACAGAGGGCACTGAGTTAAGGAGCAGGCAGGGAAGGGATAAAGAAGAGGAAATTCTAGGAGTCCTGAGTACCTGTTGCTCCTAACAGGAAAGGTATAGTCATGGGAAAGAGGGGTGGTGGTCACCCCAATCTCAATCTGGATGTGTGCCTAGGAGAGAAACCTTAGCTAAGGAGGAAGAACGATTGAGGGGAGGAAAGCGAATATGGAGATTAAGGAGAAGGCAGGGAAGAGACAGGACAATAAGATGGGGAAGGAGAGGCAGTTGAGGGAGAGACACAGGAGGATGAAAATGAAGGGAAAGAAAAAGGGAAGAAAGATACTAAGCTGCAATGAGGCAGAGATGGGGCAGTCGGGAACAAGTGGAGGCGAAGTCTCTTGGATACTCTCTAGCCTGATCCCTTTCCAGGATTCAGTTCTTTCATCTTAGGGGAGCAGGCAGAAGCAATGAAAAGATACATCTCCAGCCCCAGGAGTTAAAATAATGATAATCAATTTAATTCAACAAGGATTTATTAAGTGTCTGCCATGTGCCAGCCCCTATACTAGGCACCGGGGAAAGAAACAATATCTGCCCTCAAGGAGCTTACACTCTGCTAATAGTTCAATATTGATGTAAAGCACTCTGTGCATTAAGACTTGTTCCTTCAAAGCATGACAAGGAAATGCCTTTCTTGATCTTTACCCTTCCCCACCAGCCTCTCCTTCACCTTCTCACACTTAAAATGTTTTTTATTGATATTTTATATTTACATCACCTGCATTTCCCCAAATATCCCTCTTTTTCCCTCCCAGAAAACCATCCTAAAAAACACCTCTAAAAACAAGAAAAAAATCAGTTAAGTAAAACTAACCAAGTGCCACCTTATATGCAGTTTTCCACACAGAAGGGAGGGAGATACATTCTCCTTTCTTTTCTTTGGGGCCAAACTCTAGGTCATAATTTTCCAGTTTCCAGTTTCAATTGTTCTGTTGTTCTTTCCATTTTCCATGGTTGTTACATTATTGCTTATCTTGTTTTCCCAGCTTTGCTTATTACACAGTTCATATCTTCCTATGCTTCTCTGAATTCCATATATTCACCGTTATAGTGTAGCTTGTTCCATTAATTCTGTCTAGCCATTCCACAGTTGCTCCTGTCCCTCTCTGGACAGGTCACAGCACCAGCATCAGAAGATACAACCTCCTGGGAAGTCACAGATACACCATTCCCCCAAGCCTGGTTCCATCATCCATTTTTTCACTACCTCTGCCTATGTGCAGAAGAGCCTTTGCCTCGGCATCAATGCCTGCTGCTGGGGTAGCTAAAGCAGATGTGAGGGCAGAAGTTGGGCCTCCTAATCCTCTGACTCCCACTGCATTATACTGAGTTTACTGGGGAATTTGGCACCAGATACTCATGGGGGGTGGGGCAGGGAAGAAGGGGAATGGATAGCAGAGTTTGGGGATGTGGAGTCACCCCGGGTAGGAGGCTCTCTTGAACCTTCAAGGGATGAAGTCCTGACAGCATTTAGGAACTACAGCCCTTTCTTTTTCCACGGCACCTGAAATGTGGGTCTGCCCCTGTGCTTGGGGTAAAAAAAAAAAAGAAACAGGAATAATCTGGGCTAGAATCTTTTCCCAGTTTTTTGCAAAACTAGTCTGATACTTTAAAACAGATTCATCTCCATTTCCAGTACTGAATGTGATCGTCACCCCTAACCCACAGACAGGAAGGGGACAACAAGCAGATTCAAGCACCCCCAGTTTGGGGAAAGTCACAGGATCACAGAATCAGAGCTGGAGGTGACTGTAACGGTCACGTAGCCTAACCTTTTTTTTACAAATGAGGAAACTGAAGCTTGGAGAGCTAGTGACTTGCTAAAGGTTTGTTTAATGTCAAAGTGTATGGATATTCCTTTAGTGACCACTACTATTAGTTCTTGCCCCATTACCATCCTTTTATTCTTCCCAAGAGTGTTCAGTGCCTTCCTCTCAAAGTGTCTCCCACACCCATCCCCAAATCCTCTATTTTTTCCCCCTCTATCCCCAGGAAACCCCTGCCTCAGCCACGGCTCCCAGTTCCAAACTTAACACTCCCACCTTAAGGCAACTCCCATCCAAATTTATTGGTGATTGATGAGCATATACTAAACCAGTGTTTTCCCCCCTCCCTCTCACAACCCCTCTCACAAGCCCCTAGTTTGGGCTGTCTCAGACTAAGAGCAACTTGTGTTTGGGATCTACCCCAGGGAAGTGCTAGAAGTAGGAGAGAGAAGAAGGGGAGAGGAAGGAACTGAGGAAGGTTCAAGGAAACAGTAAGGAGTTGGGAGAATGAGCACAGAGGGAAGGGGACTTCCTGCTTTGGTTCCGGGTTCCTGCCTTGGTATCCTGTCCTCCACCCAGAGCCAGATGGGCCCAGTGGGGCGCTGCTGGAGCACTAGGCTAGCCAACCCTTTGGAAGAATGACTCCTCAAAGTAGAGACAAGTAAAGTTGCTCCCAAACCCCACGAAACCCTGAGACCTTCAATGTGAAGTGAGAGGGAATGGGTACAAACAACTAGGATCAAGCGGACTAGAGAGCTTCTGAGACCCAGGACCTCCTGGCTCTGCATGTGCTAGGGTCCCGGAGTTTAGCTTTACACAAAGCAACCCTGCCCAGAGCTCTTCTGAGTATTTAGTGGTGTGCATGGACTTCACAGGAAGCACAGTGAGGGGGAGGGAAGGGTATGGTAAAAGACGGTGGACAAGAGCCCTGCTCCCACAGGGATGGGTCTGGAAGCTTCAGATGAGGAGGCTGGACTGTTACCTCAGAGGTTATTCCTTCTTTCCACTCCATCCTTTCCAGGGCTAGGATTCTGTTTCTATGCTCTCTGCTCCCCAGCCTTTCTCCAGGGAGGGAGATACCTTGACTGTTGCTTCCTGGGTCCTCCAGAAGTCTTACCTCCATCCCTCCTGCTGCAGTCCTCCCTTGCCCAGGCAAAAGGGCACCTCCAGGCCGACTATGGAGTCCCTGTTATGATAATTGTGTGTAAAATGTAGTGGGGGAGGGGGAGAGTCTGCCCAGTTACAGTTGCCATAGTGAGACTGGAGTTTTTCTTTGCTTCTATAGGCACTCTCCCCTCCTCCCTGTGGTCCCTTGATCAGGATCTGTTATACACCCCCAGCCTTAATCCCAGTAGCCTTTTCCTCTCCCTGACCTCAGTCCCAAAGCTGAGGCCCAATCCTTTTCTCACACGTACAGACAGATGTATGGGAGCTCTCCAACACACACACACACACACACACACACACACACACACACACACACACACACACACACACACACACACACACACACACACACACACACCTTTGACATTCTCTGCCCCCTGAGGAACTCTTTCTTCCTCCAGTGCCTCTCAGGGTTTAGGTCTCACGTACACTAATCCTTTGTAGATCTATCTCATATTTGTACCCGTGACTCCATAACTTCTCTTCAGACAGACACATACCCACACATAGAGTATGACTGTCAAGTAAGATGATCAACGACATTAGCTTGGTTACCCAAATATATGCAGCACACACCCATCTTCCCTTCCTGTCTCACACGCTCCCCCTTGGCCCACATGTACCCTTCCTTCATGGGTGCTCTTGCCTTCTGAGCTGGGGAGAGAGCAAAGGACACTTTTAGTATGTAGGGTAAGCTCTTCCTTCCTACCTTTTCCTTTCTCATATATTTCCCATCCCTTTCAGTTCCCAAACCCCATCCCTACTCCCCACATCTCATTGCCCTGCCCATTATCTTCCATCCCAACCATTCTGTCTGTCCCAGAGGAAGGGGGTTGGGTAGCACAGGAGCTAGCTGGCTGTGACCTAGTTTTCTGGGTGGAGACAGTTCCTGGTGCTGACAGGCAGAGAGCATTGTTCTCAGCCCAGCCAGGGCCTGTAGCCACCGCTGGGCTCTTCTGTCTGACTGCACCTGAGTGTGAGAGTGTGATTTTGTGCGCTTATGTGGCTCAAGCTCATTGTAGGACATACTTAATTCTGCTTCTTTGTGTATGTATGTCACAGTGGCTGCCCTAGAGGGAGCCCTGTTTTTCCTAGTGTGAGCAGGTACCTGGGAATGGGAACCCCAGCATCTTGGCTTACACTGTGAAATGTCCAGTGTCTGCCTCAATTTCCTTGTAAACCAGGAAATGTGTGTGTTTATGTATAATAGGATGGGATAGAAGGGGAAGGTTTAGTGGGGGTAGGAGAGGGTGCTGGAGGCATTTGTTAAGAAGATGTAGTTTTGTCTACAGCTTCAATTTAGGGAAGACTGGTAGGAGGAGAAAAGGTGGTCATCTAGTATATCACCCTCCCACCAGTCTCACCTATTCCTAGGCCACTCTCAAGAGGGATTCACACCTGCAAGAGTAAGGAAGTAGTTCTCCCTAATGTTTTAAACTTTGTTCCATCCCACCATAGGCTCAGGCCCTCTATGGGTCAGTATAAGAAGGATCCTCACTTTCTTCCTCCCTCATTTGTAGGTCTCAATAAAAGAAACATGGGGTTCAAGAGGGAGCTTAAGCTAGATCTGGTCCTTGCCTCTACAGTCCCAGGAGAGTGAGATACAAAGGCAAGCACTAGTTTCAGTGGATAGAGACTGGAGATAAGGACATCAGTGGGGTCCACACATGAAGATCCAGCCAAGAGATTATAGGATCATAGATTCAGAGGTGCAAAGAACTTTAGAGGTCATTGAATTCAGTTCCCTTAACTTACAGAAGAAACTAAGGCCAAGAGAAGTAACTTGCCCTCAGTCACACAGGTAGTAAGATGCAGTGCTGAGATTCAAACTCAGGTCCTTTGATCCCAGATCCTGTAAATCATGACAGGATCAAGGTCTTAGAGAAAGAGATCAGAGTTGATGGAGGGAGTTGTAGTATAGGAAGGGAAGGCAACAAGATGGACTAGATCGAAGGGAGGCTGACCCAGAAAAGATGCTGTGGGCCTCGTCTATCCCTACCTCTATTCTGATACCACCCTAGAAACCTTTTCTTCTCCCCACCCCACCCCCAATGCCACCCAGCCGGCCTGGGAACTGGGCAGGGGGCCAGCGCCAGCCGCTTGGTATTCCTGGGCGCGGAGGATGTACAAAGGACCACAAAGCCCGGGAGGGAAAAGGGTGAGTGGGAGCTATGGGCCAGTCTGAGGAGAGAAAAGACCCTGGCAGGGGGTGAGGATAGAGATGAAGGGACCACTGCTCCCTGCCTTCCCCCATGGGGTTGAATACAGTACTGAACACAGAGGGGCCATAACAGGGGGGCAGGCTTCCATCCAAAAGTGACTCAATGAGGAGGGGGATACAGCTGGGGCTCCTAGGCCAGATCTCAGTGGGAAAGGGAAACTTTCTTACCCTGACAAGGGGAAGGGCCCAAGCTCCTTTGGAAGAGGATGGGAACTGGGATTCTTAGGTTTCTGTGCTGAATATCCCCCTCATAAGCCTGCCTTTTAGCCACCCTCAGTAGTTAGGCGATTTTTTTTTTTTGGGAGGGGGGGAGTAGACAGTGGGTGAGAAAGTCAGAAGCTAGGTTGCCATGGTAACCGCCTCCTCCGTCAGGGGAGCTGTTGCCAGGGTTACTGATAGAGGGGGAAAAAAGGAAAAATGGGGGGTAGGGAAAGGGGTGTGTCTGTCTTTGTGGTCCCTTCCCCCAACTCATCTCCTTGCCTCCCACCTTCCTGTAGCTCCTCCTCCAGGGCAGAAACATCTTTCCTCCAACAGCCAAGGTTTGGGCCTGCTTTTCCCCTAAGCAGTTCCTGATTCTCCTTCCCTCTCACTACCCCCATGTACCTGAAAGCCTTGGGTGTGGGTGTCAAGGAAGGGGCTAAGGTTCCCCAAAGGCAACCAAGAACTCTGGCTTCACCCAGAAGTAGAAGGGCCAGGCACACAGGTGGCTTGAGTGACCAGAGAGGGTAATGGAACTAGCATGGCCTAAACTCCTTTTTCCTGCTTCAGTTCCCTGGAACCTTCAACTATGGCAGAGTACGGGACCCTCCTACAGGACCTGACTGACAACATCACCCATGAGGACCTGGAACAGCTTAAGTCTGCCTGTAAAGAGGACATACCAAGTGAGAAGAGTGAGGAGATCACTACTGGTAGTGCCTGGTTTCACTTCCTCGAGACCCACAACAAGTTGGACAAAGGTAGGGGGTGTGTGTGTGTGTGTGTGTGTGTGTGTGTGCGCGCGCACACCTGCCTGCTTGGGCTGAGGGGACAGGAACAAAAAGAAAAGGCTTGGAGGAATCAGAAAGCCTGCCCAAGAAGTGTCCATTTAGGGGTGGCCTTGTCTACTTACCCTTCCTCCTAAAGCTCCCAGACTTTTGTCCAGTCCTACCTGAGAAATTTTCTTCACACATTCTACAGCAGTTTCACACTGGAAATTTCTGTGGAGAAATGCCTGGTGGTGCAGTACTGTGGGGCACACATCATCAGACATGGGGAACAGGGGTTCCTCTTCACCTGCTTAAAACCCCAACGAGGTATCTATTGTCCCTAACAGTACAGGACTTGGCAGTGGCAGGAACACTGCTCACTAGAAGTAGTGTGGTGCAAATGTACTTTATTAGAATGGTGGCTTCAGGGGCAGCTAGGTGGTGCAGTAGATAAAGCACCGGCCCTGGGTTCAGGAGGACCTGAGTTCAAATACGACCTCAGACACTCGACACTTACTAGCTGTATGACCCTGGGCAAGTCACTTAACCCACATTGCCCCATTAAAAATAAATAAATAAATGAATGAAAAAATTTTAAGAAAGAATAGTGGCTTCAACCTTTACTAGCTGTATGACCATGGACAAGTCACTTAATTACTTTGAGTCTCAGCTTCCTCATCTGTGTGAAGGGGGAAATAGTCACATTCATAACCTCATAAGGATGTCTCTGAGGAGAGTACTTTGTAATAACCTTAAATCATTGTGTGAACTCTCATTATTATTATGATGTAATTACAAAGGGAGCAGCTAGGTGGCACAATGGATAAAGCACTGGCCCTGGAATCAGGAGGATCTGAGTTCAAATTTGGCCTCAAACACTTGACACTTACTAGCTTTGTGACCCTGAACAAGTCACTTAATCCTCACTGCCCCATAAAAAAAATATCAATCTGTCCTCAGAACTACCACCTCCGAACTCCTCCATCTTTCCCTGTCTACACTCAGTCTTGGCACTAGAACACAGGGATCCAGTGGCTGAGCAGAAGGTGGGGAAGATGTGTGCTCTAAATGCCAACTCTGATTTGCTTGCCCTCATCTTTCTAGATAACCTCTCCTACATAGAGCACATCTTTGAGATTTCAAGGCGACCAGACCTGCTCACCATGGTGGTTGACTACAGGACCCGTGTGCTAAAGATCTCTGAGGAGGACGAGCTGGACACTAAACTGACCCGCATTCCTAGTGCCAAGAAGTACAAAGGTAATGAGACACTCCCATTTTCTTTCTTTGCCCTCATATCCCTTCACCTTCCTGCTCACTGACAGTCATCCTCTGCCCTTTCCTCTATCCTTAACTCCCTCCCAACACAGGATTCCTTGGGTACTGGGCAGGGGCTGGGCCTCCAGATGCTTGGAGGAATAAAAGGCTAAAAAAGCCAGATACGGTCTTGTTTCCCCACATTAAGTACACATTCCCCATACCCTCTGGCCATATAGCCCTCCCTGGTTTCATCCCCTTCTTTCCCCTAGACATCATCCGGCAGCCCTCAGAGGAAGAAATCATCAAGCTGGCTCCCCCGCCAAAGAAGGCTTGAGGAAGAGGAGGAACAGGAGGAAGGTTGGACCTTCAGTGGACCACCCCCATCCTCCTGGGAAGGGGGCAGGGGCAAACACTGCACCACCACCCCCTACCCTACCTATTCACTAACCTGGTCTTAACCACTCCCAATTGTGTGTGTGCGTGTGTGCGCACGCTCTGGCTGTCTGTCTGTCCGTCTAGCTCGCCTAGTCCCCCCTCCCGGGGGAGGGGGGGCAGGGTATGGGGTCTTGGTCCCCCCCACTCCAGGGGGAGGTGGGGGCTATTTCTATGCAAATAGAAATCAGCACATTCCCCCTGCATCTCCCACTTCCACTCCCTTACCTCTCTGCGCCCCCCACAAAAAAGTCTAGGAACAGAGGGGGGGTTGATTTTTCCAAATGAAATGAGGAAAGCTGGGGATGAGGAAAACTAAGAAGGTTGAAGGGTTGGGAAAGGCCCTGAATGGGCTGAAAAGAGAGGACATAAGGAAAGAGTAAAGTAGTAGTTCTAGGCCAGTGTGGCCCAGGAGTGGACCAGAGCTCTGCACTTGGGGAAGGCTCAGTGAGGTCCAGATTCATGTACTGCAGCTGAGCTTTAGGGCAGATCCCCTCCATGCCCTCCCTTCATTCTCTAATAGGATGGAAGGGCATGAATAAACAACCCCCTTTTCACTTTTCTCTCACCCACTTGAGATGGGTGTAAGAAGCTCTCTAAAGCTGAAGCCCCTGTTTGCTTTCCACTCTAGAAAGGCAGAGGAAGTGGGAGGCCAAAGCTGAGGAAGGATGGAAGGGAGTAGGTGCCCCTCCCTCACTCCTCCATTCCTCTTCAGTGACTGTTTCACACTAGTACCCTGAGCCTGAGCAAGACTGGAGAGCGATCCTCAACCAGTCCTCCCCCAAGAGAAACCCTCCAGCCCTGGGCCCAAGGGACAGGCCCCACAGGTTCCAATCCATCCCCTACTTTCAGGGCCCGTGCTCCCACCATTAGTTAAGAGGGAATTGCCCCCAGACAAGAGAGAAGGGGAGGGGGAAACGTCAGTATTTTCTTTTGCACTAATCCCGCACCCCAAGGCAAAAGACCTGGCTCAGTCTGGGAAGGGGAGCACTGATATTACTTCTCCACTTGGCCCCATTTCCTGGCCCCTTGGGTTTATAGCTACTTCCTAGCCAAACCACTAGGGGGTACTGACCCCAGCCTGTGGACCCCAAGATGCCCCTCCCTACCCTGACCGTGCTAACTGTGTGTACATATATATTCTACATATATGTATATTAAACCCGCACTGCCATGTTTGCCCTTTTGTGGTTATCAGTGTTAACTTATTGTCTAGGTCAGACCAGAGAGTTTGGGGAAAGGGGAGTGGGGGTGGGGGTGGCATGGATAGGTTGCCACATAGCCAAAACAGAAGAGAAGGCAGTTAAAAAAAAAATCAGATTCAAGCCCAGAGTTGATTTAGAGTAAGCTTTTGTGTCTGACGCTTCTAGGGAGGAAGTAAGAGTAGACAGAAAGTGAGAGGGATAAGCCAGCTACTGGAAGAGGGAAGAAGCCAGAAGGCTGGAGGTTACCCATTCCCCCAAATAGCCCAATCTTTATACCCACTTCCCCCATCCTGCCACTGCTGCAGACACCTGCCTTAACAAACACCTCTACACACTCCGCGGTTTTGCCTTAAGGACCTTCCTGAGACCCCATAGTCCTATCTGGCTTTTCCCTAGGAGTTAAGGGGACACTGGCTCCTTTTCCCCAAAGCAAAGGGGAGATTGGTGGGATCGGGAAGTGAAATGATCTCTTACTTCCTATGTTAGGGGGGTACTTAATGTTGGGGTAGGAGGGGTGCCACTCCACCCTTGGCTGAGAGGGAAGGGGGAGGGAACGAAGGCAGGGTCACCTTAGTTTTAAAATTCCCTGTCCCTTGGTTTCTCTAAGTCAGATTTTTAAAAAAATACTAACCTACCCTCCCACTATCCTGCCCTTCAGTGAGTCACCCCATTTCCCTGTTCCCCCCTCTGTCCGCAGTGTGCACGGCCTTGTTCTAACCCTGGAATAAAGGTGATTGTACTGAATCCATCCATGGTTCTGGAGTATCTATGAGAAGTCAGAATTCGAAGACTCCTGGAAGTGCCACCCCCGCCCCTCCATGAACCAAATGCTGCTTTTCATGACTGTGGGTCTGGGTAACTGTAGGCTCCACTGTAGGTAGAGCAGGTTCCCTCCATAATCCTCATTAAGCTACAAAGTGCCAGGCTCAGGTTTGGGCTTTGTGAGTCTAAACAGCCTCCTCTGAGGCCACAGGTGAGAATTCCTGAGAGTAAAAAACGGGGTCAAAGAGCCAGGCACTTAAAAAGAAAGCAACAAGGACCCTCAGTGAAGATCCCATATATACCACACATGGCAGCAAAGAAAGTCGGGGGAAAAGGCTTTTACTGAGAGAAAATACAACAAACTCCAGCGTGCTTTATTCCCCAACCAATCCACTTTACCCTTGAAGCAATAAGGGACTCAGACCATTCAGTTTTCCCTCACATCCTTCATGGAGGGGAGTCGGTTAACATCTGGCCTGAGAGCTGCTGGGTAAAGTGTTTGGGAGAGAAGAGTCCAAGGACATCTTTATCCAGCTCATCTTCTTCCCCAAATGGGCAGGCCTAGGGAGAGTTTTACTGCTCCAGGCCAAGGGATAGTGTTCCCTCACTGGGCTTGGTGGAGGGCTGGAACCGAAGGAAGGACAGCAAGAGCAGCAAGAACACTCAGGGCCAGGCCCTTCAGGGCCATGATTCCACTTTGATTCCTCTTTATTTCCTGACCAATGCCTCAGCAGAAGGACCCATTCCCAAGGTACTCTACTCCATTACCGGCCAATTCTTTCACGGGGCTGAGCCCTCTCACTTGGTGTGCCCAAACTGGGGGCTAGGAGACAGGGAATAAAGTATCAAAGTCAAACCTTTCTCTTGGAGCACTGGCTCCTGCTGGAAGGGGTGAGAGGAAGGACTAGATGACTCTGTGTGTGTGTGTGTGTGTGTGTGTGTGTGTGTGTGTGTGTGTGTGTGTGTGTGTAAGAGACAGACAGAGAGACATTTTAAGTAGGTAAGGGGAATAGAACAAGATTTTAAAGAGTGACAGCCTTTCTAGGGTCTAGTCAACTCATGCTTCTAATGGGTGTCTGGCATTTGGACCTAAAAGAACAGCCTCCCTGAATCACCCCACCACGTCACCAAAAAGAAAAGAAAAAAACAAACCCAAACCAAAAAGCTTCCAAACTGAGCAGAGGCAAGATTTCAGGGGCTAAGGGAAGGATAGCACCCATGTTGTACAATGAGAGGCCCTGCCTATTTCTCATGGCAGATGTGCTCTAAAGTTGGGGAGATTCCCCTCCTCCAGACCCCTAGGATCCAAAAAGAAAACTCCAAATAGGTATATTGAGGACAAAAAAGGGACGCTAACTCCACTTGTCATCCCGATCACTAATCCCACTCCCTTCCTTAAAACCCTCCCACCCAGTCCCTTTATTACATTCATAGAGAACATAAAACCTTGATAATAATTTTAACTTGATGACATCCAAGTTTGATTTGCTTTTTAATATATTTATAGATATAAAATTAGGCCTCTAACAGTGATAGGGAAAGGGACGTCACCGCCGCCAAACATACATTTCCTTAAAAGTAACAGAAAAGTTAAACATCCTTCCTATCCACACCCCCTCCCCCCATCTTCATCCTTCTCCCCCACCTCTTTGCCACCCTGTTTTAGGTGGTGAGGTGGAAAATGAAAGGAGAAGGAAGGGGGCAAAATCAAGTGCAAAACACTGTGATATGTAAAGGAGGACAAAGAGGGGAAGAGGTGAGTGGGATAGTTGGGGCTCAGAGGCGGGAGTCCTAGCAGGGAGTGGAACTACCCTGAACAAGCAGGGATTGGGGGGAGGAGGGAGGGAAGGAGGAGAAAATGCAATTTTCCCAGGCTTTAAAAAAAAAAAAGAGAAAAAAAATCAAAAAAACCTAAACCAAAGAGGAAGTGGCCCCTCCATTCCCACTCTGGCTTCATGGTGCTGAGCAGCCAAAGATTCCTTGGCCCTCTCCCCCAAAGAAACAAGGAAGAGGAGAGGAAAAGTAACACTGCCGCCACCCCACCCCACCCCCAAAAAAACCACACTAACACAACAGGCTCAAAAAAAAAAAAGAAAAGAAAAAGAAAATGAAAAAAGAAAAAGATTTGGGGAGAGGCCATTTCTGCAGAGTCCCATGCACCTCTCCACCAAACCATATTCCTGGGCTCAACCCCCCACCTGCCCCTTGTGCATCTTAATGCTTTGTCTCCCTCCTCCGGTCAGTCCTTCTCCCTTGGATGTCTTTCTTTTTCTAAAGCAAAAAGTCCAAAGTGCAATGCTGCTGAATGTGAGGGCCTCGGGTGGGTCAGGAGAGGGGCAGCCTCATGCCCCCTGAGAAGCAGAGCAGGTTGGCAAGCTGGCCCCAGTTGCCTCCCCTTCCCTACCCCTCATCCCTCCCGAGGGAGTTCAGGGCTCTCAGGATGGCATGCACTGCACCCGGTCTGGGCCCTCCTCCTCGTCCGATGTGTCTGAGGAGCTGGGGGACTCATCTGAGTCTCCATCTGTGGCCCCGACGACCCCGGGCTCCCGCCAGCGCTGTTGGTGGGGTGAGGGGTTGTGTTAGTGACTACCCCCCAGGGCAGGTCCTTCAAACCAGGAAAGGGGACACTGGGGCCCACAGGAATCATCACAAGGACTGAAGGATTCTAAACATCTTCCCCCTCCCCAACAAAATTCCTATCTGAGAAGCTAGAAGCTCCTCAGATTTGAATAGGTTATTGAAACCTTGCACCCTTCCTACACACCGAGACACAATACTGGCATGTCTCCTTCAGGGGAGGGGGAGGACATAGGTGCCAGCTCTATTTGGTGGTGACTCTTGTTTGGATATATTAGGGCTTTCAAAGGAAAATACAGTCATGTGACTCTCTTGGAGAGGGGCCAGGTAGGAGGGTGCTGGGATAGGCAAGAGAAACCCAACCCAGACCTTCCATTTTTCTCTTCAGAACAAGAGACAAGGGTTGGGAAGGAGATGGTCAGTAGCATTTTCTAACCCTCCTAATAAAGGGAATCCAATTCAGTAAGAACAGTGTTCTTAGGGAACAATGGGATAGATGAGATCTTCCCCACTCCACTCCAACTTACCCGGTGATGTCGTCTCTGCCTCAAGTGGTGCATGAGGAACCAGAGCATGTGGCTGTCAAACAGGTCAGTGTGGTGCAGGCTGTCCTCATCCCGCTCCCGTTTGTTCTTCTTAATCACCTGGAACCCAAGGGAATAAAGCCTAAGTAGGAAGCACCTAGAGTCCTATATAGCCTGACCAGGAAGACTGGAGGTGTGTCAGCTCCCAAAATGGGATCTCTCCACTGGGAGGAAAACCCCTGGCTACTTGTATAGAGGGTGACCAGGGCTCGAGAAGAGCCACTGGGTTCCAAACTAAACAGGCAAGGGATTTGGTTCAGAATGTTTCTTCCAAAAGATTCTTTCTCCAATTACCAATTATGGAAAGAGAGACCCTTAAAACTAAGATGGACATAGGTCTAGGAAGGGCAATGGCAACAATGTGGGGAAGGAGAAAGGCAGAAAACTGTTAGGATGCCCTATTACAAAGAGGAGTCAGTAAAGGAGACACTGGAGGATGGGAATTAAAGTGCTCAACTTTTGTTAGTGGTCACTTACATCCTTTAACCCAGTTAGCTCCGTGGAAGCCTCAGCAGTAGGTGCCCAGATCTTGACATCATGGTCTAGACCACTAGTGGCCAGCACAGGCAGGTGGGGGTGGGGCTCTAGACAGTTCACCTGGAAAGAAAGAAAGAACAAGTACTGATTCAGGGTGTGATGGGAAAACCAGGCTTCAACCCCACTGCTTGCTCTTCAGTGGCTCCTCTTTCTCACAAGGTTGGCAGGAAGGCTTTGTGGTGTTAGGGAATTGTATGGACAGAGGCAAGGCCACACCTACCCCACTAGCCTAAGCTAAATGTGCCCCCTACATGTGCATGAAATAGAACACCAAAAGATGCTCTGAGGTAGCAAGGTTGAAGAACAGCAGTCCAGTTTTCCCCTAACATGTTTCAGTGATTTGACTCTACCGTAATACAGACCTATGGTTAGTTGCCTGACCTATTCTCCCCACTGGCATTACTACCACAAAAGCATGGTTCAGATGACCTAATCTAGTCTCGGAGTTCTAATCCATCAGACTAGAACTGTTCTGACAGTTTTCATCAAGTGTCCCTCACAACCCCCACAAAAAGACAGTAGAAATGGATGTGGGAACATTCATCTGGAGTTGTTTACCCGATGAAGAGGAAAATACAAAGAGGAGAGATAGGGGTGGTGGTGAAAAGGATTATCCTTTTGGCACCCCAAATTATCCTTTTCTGTGACCTACACTTATGGGGCCAAAGACGCTCCTCTCAACTAACCTCAACAGAATATAATTCCCTTAACCTTATTCTGACAGAGCAAATCCACGAAGGTCCTACAAACCCAGTCACAGTCACTTCTCTGTGTACAGCTACAAAACAGGACAGCCATGCACAAAGCAAGAAAAATTTCACATTCACATTTCTTTCTGGCTAAGGACACCTCTGCCCCCTGCTGTCTAAAGCTAAAATACCAGGTCCTAGTAACCAGGGTTATTCACTCTTTTCCCTATGATTGGGCAGAAAAGAATGACAACCACCTCCCCACCCCCAAATAGCTGGTCCCTTGGAAACAGCATTTCCAAACTTTGGAGTCTGATATGGGACAGGAAAAGAACTTGTGGTCTTAAACTCACTGCAGGCCCCTCCCCCCGCCCCCCCCCCCCCTTATGCTTGCAGCTACTATAGCAGTCTTGGGTTCGGCCACAGACAACCCCATCACAAACACTCGAGAAGCAAAGGGACAACCAAGGAAATCACATGCCTGTCTACTAGTTTCCTTTCAAGTCTTCATTTTTCAATTTATATTTTACCAAAAGAAAAAAAAAAAGGCTTAGAGAAGGGTCAGGTGACACTAGGCTAAGTAATAAAGCAGAAACCCATCCTACTGATGCTAACCCTTCTCGGAATACTGGTTCATATCTACTAAGGAAGGCATCAAGTCCTACTCCCGTGAAGTGAAGGAAAAAGACTTAGACCCTTTTCTCTAGAAATATGACCAAAGGAAGATAGAGCTGGTTTGGTGTCTTGCTCAAATGCCCCCTTTCCTTTAGGCAAGCTCTTCCCAGTCACAACATTGTGAACTTTGCTTAAAAAGAGACAACAGCAACAGGTGATTTGTTTCTCAAGCTTGGGAGTAAGGGTCCCAAAGCTAGTGAGAACAGAGTAACATGGATCATAGTACCTGACCATATGACAGGAGGAAGTCTGAATTGAGGGGAAGATTGGACATGGGGCCATTAGAACACACTTTTAATGGTCTGCACTTTTATTCTTTGTTTGAGGTGATGGGTGTCTATCATCACTTTAACAAATGGCTTAAACTGCATAGTTTATCCAACCTGCATTCTTTGTTCAAATTGGAAAGAGCTATGGCCTTGATTACTGGGCTGAGTGGAAAGTCTTGAGTTTAGAAAACGGTGCCAAGAATCCAAGGATTCCTCCTTACCTTTATGGCGCTGAATGGTAGAAAAATGTGCATTTAAAGACTAGGGTCAGGGACAGGGTCTAGTCAGGGGATCTGCATCTAGTCCTGGCTTAGGCATCAAATAATTAGAAGACTTTGCACTTCTCTGGGTTTCAGTTTCCTTCACCTGTAAAATGAGGTCTGGACTAGATAACCTCTGAAGTCCCTTTTCCAGTTATGTTTTATTTTATAATAAAACTACTATAAAGTCTAATATTTCAGATACAGAGTTAAGTCCCATGTCTAGTGGCATTATGGGATCCACCTAAAAGAGGGAAGGTAAATAGGCTCAAATGAATCATTTAACTTGTAGAATGAGGTTAAGGGCAGGGCTGGAAATAACCTTAATTTAGCTCCTCTGCCTTCTTCACTGAGAATCTAATCACAGAACCAGAAATAATAAAGATTGGTGGGGATTCTCTTGAGAAAACGCCCTACCAAACAGATGTTTGGATCATTTGTTTCTTCCCATACGGGCTTACCAGAAAGTGGTCTATCTATGTTAACACTTTTCTGCAGTCACTCAGCCATGTCATTTTGGAATGCTAACAGAGATGAGAAAACCCACAAGCCTGGAAAGTGTCAGCTCATTTCATCTCTTTGAAATTAATCCCAAGGAGAGTTTGGGGTTAAGGGAGAATAACAATTTTCCCACCCTACTCCAAATAAAAGTGTCAAGTCCTGCAACGTTCTAACTACACATCATTCTTTGAGATTTGTTTTTGCTAGTGGTTTGCTTTTACTTACTCTACATGGTAACCAATTTTGCCTCGGACCTCAGCTCATTCTAACAGGTATTTTCTAGACAAACAAACTAAGTTTCCAGGTTCAGCATCTCTGGCTTTACTCAGGTCTTAGGAGCACTGGATCCCAAAATAGTCCAGTGGCTCGGCTGAGGCAAGAATAAAAATCATTGTGTCATGTAAAGAATATTAGATCTAGAACCAGAAGATCCATGTAAGAATACATAGAATTGACTTTCCTTCTCTGATCTACAAAATGAAGTATACTTATACTAACCTGTTTTAGAGAGTTGTGAGAGAAAAGCACTTTATAAAACATTAAAGCTGTGTTAATGTGTGCTATTACTGTAATACTTCAATGAATTTGTGTTTTCATTAACATATTCCTTCCAACAATGCAAGTACAAATCCATCTACCCTTTCTTATCCTGTGTGATTTGTCCACACTTTCCCATAAATCTTCCACAAGGGGTCCATCCAAGGCTTGGAAAGATGGAGGTGTCTTCCTCTAGGTCTGGTGAAATTGTGGGCATCAAAGTAGCAAAAAGGCTATCCAGTAGTTATCACTCATTCTCATATGATTGGCCCATCTCCTTTTCTATTCATATACTGTTTCAATGATAACATTTATGCTTTTTTAATATGCTTGCCCAGAACTGGTATCTCTTGTAATTATCTTATTTATTTATTTATTTTTTATTTTTATGGGGCAATGGGGGTTAAGTGACTTGCCCAGGGTCACACAGCTAGTAAGTGTCAAGTGTCTGAGGCTGGATTTGAACTCAAGTCCTCCTGAATCCAGGGCCAGTGCTTTATCCACTGAACCACCTAGTTGCCTCCCATTTATGCTTTTTTAAAAAGCACATTATCTTTAGCAAATTGCAGCCTATTTACATTCACCATTGCCCTAATCTAACATTTTGATTACTTCATGACTGTGGTATTACATGATTCATCACCATAAAGCAACACTGGAAGATGACTTGCTATTAAAAGAGGCTCTTCTATTAGAAAGAAGCTTAGGGTCACTGAAAGAGCTGTACAATATCCCAAATGCAAATCAATCACTCTATCCTATTTAATTATGAGCACAGTTCATTATCCACCTGCAGCACTTATCCAAAATACATGGACTGATGGAACAGCTATATGAGCTGTCCTGACAACTACAAAATAATCCAGACAATAGGAATTCTTCATCTACTTGGTTTTTCATGTGTGAATAGTTAGGCTGAACTCTCCAGAGTGACTACAGATCTCATTTAGGAAACTCTGCAATGGTCCAGGGAATGATTCAATTAGTATGATATCCACAAACAACAGCATCTAGAGGGAATGCCTTTGTCAATCTGGACCCTGAGCTGGCCATTTTCCACAAGAGTGGCAAACATCTGTGGAGAGCACATCTTCCATTTTATATCTCAAATGACAGTAATAATCAAATCATTGAACAAAATAATCTGTGTTGTTGCACATACCAAGGAATATTCTATGATTTCCCCATATGTATGGAAATACCCTGTCTGAGAGCTTTTGAGCATATATTTTGCTCTACCAAAGCAAATGCCTTTTTTAATTAAACCAACAAACACCAAGCAACTGTATGTTCTTATTCACTGTACCTTTCAATCAACAGTGTGACTAAAGCTATAGTCTATCATAAAATATTTTAAAAGAATGACTATCTGTGCTCATCTCATATTTTTATCAAGGATGCCCTTAGTATATACTTAAGTGGTTCTTAAATACTTTAGAGAAAAGGTGGTCATCATATGGTTAGGTCAAAACTGATAACTTCTTAATTGTTTCTGGCAAAAATAACATTCATTTTTTTCTAATTGTTCTATATTTTCCCCCTAGGTCAGACATCTTGAGAAATCAATCTTTCAGCATTCTCATAACTGTGTTAATTCCCACACAGACCTCCTTCATATTGTTGGGTTAGTTCAGTGACTCCTATTTTTTGTTTCCATTAGTGTCATTTGTATTTCATCATGTAAGAACATCAAGAACCGTGATACTGAGTCCAAATTTGGTAGCCCTATTGTCACTAATGAAGAAAAAATGATGTTGTAGAAACCTTAACAGATCTTTTCCACTAACAATCTGTTTGCTGTCCTTCAAGTTTCATTTCTAAATGTGCTTATAATGATCTGGCTTACCTGGGTCTCACAAGCTTGCCTCATTTCTTCTCCACCATTTCTTGCCTTTTCATGAGTTGAAATTGTTCATGACCCTCCACCATCCTTTGGATTATATAAATAGTTTGAATTTATATTCTAATCCCGTATTGCATTTGAATGCTTCTTTTACTGGCAAAGAGACCAAGTGTTTGTTGGCTAAGGTGGTTCCTACACTTTTTTGGCCTTCTTGCTGTGGTGACTGCTATATAGGTTAAGCTTCCAGAGAGAACAGTGATCATATGTATTAATAATGGCTGTTCCTTTATCCATTGCCCATTTTTTGATATCAATAGCTTTTTAAAATAATTCAAATTGGACTTCCTTTAATTACATGCAATTCATTTCATATTTGTTCTTTCTCCTAACTTGGTATATTAATTGTAATCTTTGCTCCAACAATTCAGTGGTTTGACTACATGGAAAGCAAAGTTGGGAACACTTTCTATATCAGTAATCAGTCATTCTTGTGTGTGTGTGTGTGTGTGTGTGTGTGTGTGTGTGTGTGTGTGTGTGTGAGAACTGGGGTTAAGTGACTTGCCCAGGATCACACAGCTAGTAAGTGTCAAGTGTCTGAGGCCGGATTTGAACTCAGGTAATCCTGACTCCAGGGCCGGTGCTCTATCCACTGCGCCACCTAGCTGCCCCATATCAGTCATTCTTTAGCAGCTAAAATATTTAATTTCAATTTTGTGAGGTTGTTCAGTGCTTACCAGTGTCCAGTGATTCTTGTCTGTCTTCTTAAAAAAAGTATTTCTGATACACCAGCACAAGGTTATCAGAGGAATCTAAAAATTTTGTTTTCTTGATCCTGAGCCATATTTCCAACACTTTCTTTTTTTTGGTCATATACCCACCTCACTCCAGACTCACCTTTTCATTATAGGGACCAATTTTCATAGAATTTCACTAACTCCTAATCTTCTGCAATAGATGTCTGTGCATAAATTATCTTCTTTTTGCTTATGTTCATCAGCAGCATGAGAAAAAAAGCATGGGATGCTATCAAAATGAATACTCCCATGAAATATTTCTTGTCGCCTCTGACAAAACCAATGCCATCAGCTCCTTTATTTGTACCTTCAAGGAATGCCTGTGAACCATCCTTCTATTCAAAGATTACTTCCTTATATCCTTTGGTTGTTGTTTTTTTTTTTTTGTGAGAATGTCAATATTGATAAAGTCCATATCTTCTAGCAGTATGTCAACAGATAAATGTTTATAAATGGTTGGAAAACTGATTCTTAGCATGTTCTTCCTTCTTTCCTGCAACTCTGTTACCATCAACAAAGAATCTGAAGGGTGTTGCCTGGGGGACATTTCTTTTTCTTTTTTTTCTGAGGTTTCCTGGGTTTCCATGGCCAAAGAATATGCCACCTAGTGGCCAGCTTACTGGTGCCATGCTGCTCTATACTTAATTAGGCTGGTCCACAAAAGAGGCTTGTTGATGGGCCTATGTAGAAGCCTTTCTAGAACCTGCCATAGCTTGTTTTCTGCTGGTATTGCCTTCAAGAACCCAAGATCACCTCCAAAGGAGGTAGCAGCATTGGAATAGGACTTGTAGAACCACTATTATAAACAAACAAGAATAAATCAAAAAACACAAAAGAGGGCCCTGACTCTCCATTCCAAGTAAGCCTGGAGATATCTGGAGTCTTATCAAGATAGAAACAATGATGAAAAACACTGAAGGACCACAGGAATCCAAGAGGATATAGGTCAGCTCTCCCCAGTCACCCATGTTTCAAGTTAATGAAATTGCTATAACTATTTACAGCTAGAGTTGGGTCTCTTTAGCTTCTAAAAAGTACTGGGTAGTCAGAAATAAGCTTAGTAGATGACTTTTTCTAATACTACAACAACTTGCTTTTTTGTTTTTGCGGGGCAATGAGGGTTAAGTGACGCAAAGTCACACAGCTACTAAGTGTCAAGTGTATGAGGCCAGATTTGAACTCAGGTCCTCCTGAATCCAGGGCTAGTGCTTTATTCACTGCGCCACCTAGCTGTCCCTACAACTCCCTTTTGATATCTGTAACACTTAACCCATAGTCAAATAACATAATCTAAAACTGAAAGTGGTCTTCAGAGTTCATTTAGTCTAAAACCCTCATTTTACTGATGGGAAACTTAGGCTCCAAGAGTTGTAAGTAGGGCTGGGATTCAAATTCAGGTCTTCTAACTCTAAATCTAATGGTGTAGTTTGCCTTTCCTTCTGAGGTCACACACACAAAAAGGAGGGCATGAGGAGATAGAGAAGGAAGGGAAAAGGATATAACCAATGAGGTAAACTAGTTCTTCCACCAGCATTCCTGGAATCACACTTTTTTTGCCCCAACTCAACATAATTTTATTGTATTTAAATGCATTTACGTAAAACAAGAGAGAGGTAACAGAGCATAGATCCAATAACACCATACTGGAAGACAAGATTATATACCAGATTCCAGGACAATAGCTCCCTTACTAGAAAATACATGGGTTTAGCCATAGGCTATGGTGAGAAGACTGCACAAACCTCCAAATTACTTTTTTCTTGGGAAAAGCTAGTGCTAAGGAGAGTTACTGCACATAGGTAAGATTTTATTCTATTTTCTTCTGGAAGACCCTGCCTTAGAGGAGGCAGAGATCTAAGGGGAAAATTATAGGAAGAAAGAAGAAAAGGAAAAAAACCCTATAGAAACAGAGCAAGGTTGGCCCATGTTCCTCAACCCTGTCACAAGAGGATGTTATGTACTGCCTATACCCACCTTAGTGGTTGGGGGGCTGGGGAGCCAGCCAGACCCACCACACCACACTCACCACGCCTCCCTTGTCCCCTTCCATGAACTGGATGATCTGGCAGGACGATTTCTCCCAAAGGAAGATGTGCCCACAGTCGCTGCCGCTCACCACAAATTCGCTCTTAGGGCCATAGAAATTGACGCCTTTCACTGAAATGGGAAGTGAGGGGAAAGATTCCTATATGAGGGTTGGCACCAGGCCTGTATCCATCTGCCTTGCTCAGAGCAAAATGCCCATATATTCCAGCTCATGTTCCCCATTCAGCACCAGCACTAGTTCTAGCTCAGCTTTGAGCCAATGGATCTTTTTCATTTATAAAGAACTCAAGCGAGCACACACATGTAGCAAATGGCCACAAGAGAGGGAACCACCACAGACCCCCAGAGCTTATTTGTATTCTTCCAAATAGCTACTCTTAGGGCAGGAACTTGGTAATCCATAATCAAAAAATGTTACAGTTGGGAAGAACTGTACAAACTATCCAAATGCCTCATTTTAACAATAAGGAAACTATCTCAGAAAGGGAGTATGGTTTGCCCAAGGTCACACAGCTTCTAAGTGAGAGTTAGGACATGAATTCTGGTTTCCTGATTCCAAGTACATTATATGCTCCACTATACTACAGTTCCTCAGTACCAACCTTAATCTGTCCAGTGTGATGATTCATGAAGGATAGCCATTATTGGACTATTTAGCTATCCACTTAAGGGTCTACCCAGGTTTACTGACAACTAGACAGGTATTATTATTCTATACCCTAGGAGCTCACCTACTGAAAAACAAAAAAACCTCATTACAAAAAATGCTTTATCAATATTTCCAGAGTCATCAGCTTCCTCAGCCTGATAAACATGTTTCACAGATACCAGGAGCATTTAATCTCAACTGATACTAAAAATCGGCGGGGGGGGGGGGGCGGCGGCGGCAATGGGGGTTAAGTGACTTGCCCAGGGTCACACAGCTAGTAAGTGTCAAGAGTCTGAGGCCGGATTTGAACTCAGGGACTCCTGAATCCAGGGCCAGTGCTTTATCCACTGCACCACCTAGCCGCCCCCCCATGGTATTCTTTGTATCTAATAGAAGAGGTCAAGAATCTGAACTGTTCCATAGCTGCCAATATTTTAGGCTGGTATCCTTGCTGTCTTCTCTCTGGTAGGCTGAGATCTGTGCTGATAAGTCCTGCCACTGCTAAGAAAAATTACACAGCTGGATGACCTAAGAACATCACACCCAACCATACAACATCCAGGATAGATGTAACTTATAGCTCAGGTGTGACAGTAACCAATAAATGTCAATTTTCAGTGGCACTCAGGGTACTGCTGACATCCATGAAGGAAAGAGTGCTGGACTTAGGAGTCAGGAACACCTGAATTCAAATCTTACATCTAGCATTTTATTAGCTATATGGCCATGGGCAACTTTTCTAAACATCCATTTTCTCATCTGTAAAATGAAGATACAGCCTATAGTATCTCACAGATGGGTTGTTGGGAGGCTCAAATGAGATAACTTATGCATTACATAAATGGCAACTATGATCATAACTCTATCCCCACCACCAGTCACCTGCTCTCCCCTTTCACATGTATCAATAGGGGTTCAATATTACCCCTTATTTCCCTCTACCTTATACATCACTGACTAATACATACATATTGGTTTCCTACAATCCCCATGTGCCAAAATGAAAGGAATAAGAACCTTGGCACAAAAATTTGGAAAAGTTGCAAGTTCTGTTCTATGACTTTCTGTATTAATAGGTTCCTCCACAAACTGTATATGCCTCTTCTCTAAGCAACCCCTTTGAGCCTCATTTATCTGAGTACTGTGACTCAGAGAGATCTCCTTTCATGTGGAAAAGCCCTTCACTACTCACATTGACAGAAAGAGAATTTTAGTGGCTATCTACTCCAGGTCCTGTAGATGTCCAACTCCCCACAGAAAGAGTAGCATGATACATGTGTCAGAATCTTTACCTGTAGCATTATTTCGGTGCCCCTTATATCTCTTGATGTACTGGGCACCATCACTGTGAGAAGAGTTGAAGAGATAAATGTCCTCATCATTGTAACTGGCAAGGAGCTCTGCCGGAAACAAGGATACAGTGGTGAAGACATAGGAAGAAATCAGAATCATAAATTGGAAGAGTTTTTTACTATATGCTCCATACTGAAGATGGCAACCTGACCATGTGTCTAGGGTATTCTATTCACAGACGGTATGGGTCTAAGAAGAATAACAGCTACTAACTCAGGGATAAGTTATGTGCATTAAGAACCTGCTAGGTGAAAGCAGTTAAGCTTTGGGCTTGGCTAGATACAACCATGACCAGTATACTCAAGGGTTCCCTTGCATCTCAGAGTAAAGGGATGTTTTTCCTCTTTTACCTGCCCTAATTGTTAGAATCCCCATCAGCTCCACCCAGAGAGTTGTGACAAAAGTGGTGTGCTCTGAAAATAATATGCTTCTCATTTTCAACTGTTGCCTAGGAGCTGGTCACTACCCACATACCTGTGCCATCATGGCTGTACACAAGACAGGTGATATTTGCTTTGGATTCACTGTTTACCTGCAACAAAGAGCAGACACTGACATCCATCCATTCATCAAACTTTTTCACCTTTTCAGGAAAATAGGTTTCCTTTTCAATTTCCCCTAAAATATTTACCCCTCAAAGAGGGACTACAAACCAATGAAATATTGGCCTGCCACCTCCTATTGACAGGGGTTCCAGGGTTCACAATAAAGGAACTGCTGAATTAGAAGAATGATGAAATCTAATCAAGAATCTAGGTGACTACTCATGGCAGAATTTGAGATAGATAAGAGATTCTCAGAGCCAAAAGAGACCGCTAATCCAACCTGAACTTTAACAAGAACCTCCTCTATATTATACCCAACAAGTAGTCACTCGATCTTGGTTTGAAAAACTTCAGTGAAGGGAATTCACTACCTCCTAAGGCAGCCCATTCCCTTTGTGGACCGTCAAAATGAGTCAGGCAAGCCTAAAGTCAACAATCCATCACAGACTTTACCAGGTGATGAGGACAAAATTTCTTCAGCACACCATTATTCTCATTCTCATCAATTTTACGTTGGTCATAAATCCTGTAGGAGGAAAAAGCAAGAAATCAACTTGTACACATGGCTGCCACAGCATTGTACATTTCTGGAAACAGGGGTGGTAACAGCAAATCTGAAGAGTAACAGGCACAAGGAGACACAGAAGGAATGGTCCCTACCTGAGCCATTACTTACCAAATTCAGAAAAGAAGCCACTAAACTGTACACATCTTTTGATCCAGTGATACCATTAACTGAGTGGCAAACCATGGTCAAAGACAGAGGAAGTCCCAAAGAGAGAAAAATATTCAAAGTTGCACCTTTTACATTAGAAAAGAATGGGGGGGGCTGAATAAATTATGTAATGGAATATTACTGTACCACAAGACATGAAGAATACATAGAATTCAGAGAAATTGTGGGAGTCTTGTAAGAAGTGATACAATGGGGGCAGCTAGGTAGCACAGTGAATAGAGCACCAGCCCTGGAGTCAGGAGGACCTGAGTTCAAATCCAGCCTCAGACACTTGACAGTTACTAGCTGTGTGACCCTGGGCAAGTCACTTAACCCCAACTACCTCACCAAAAAAAAAAAAAAAGTGATGCAGTAAAGTAAGCAGAACCAGGAGAACAATTTGAATGATGACCACAATATAATAAGGAATACAACACCAAAAAACTTCAGCCTTCTGATCAATTCAGTGAGTAATCATGACTTCAAGAGAGCAATGGTGAAGTATTTCTATTGCTTTTTTTGTGTGTGTGGGACAATGAGGGTTAAGTGACTTGCCCAAGGTCACACAGCTAGTAAGTGTCAAATGTCTGAGGCTGGATTTGAACTCAGGTCCTCCTGAATCTAAGGCCAGTGCTTTGTCCACTGTGCCACCTAGCCGCCCCCTTCTATTGCTTTTTGATAGAACGATGATGGGGGACTAAAAGTCTTCCTGAATGATGCATACATTTTCAGGCCTGACCAATGTGTCATTTTGTTGGAATAAACTTATTTGTTATTATAAGGGAGAGATCTACAGGAGATGGGAAGGAGCCAATGTGAAGCAACAATGATTGGGGGGAGAGGGGGGAGGCTGGGCAATGCAAGTGACTTGCCCAAGGTCACACAGCTAGTAAGTGTCAAATGTCTGAGGCTGGATTTGAACTCAGGTCCTCCTGAATCTAAGGCCGGTGCTTTGTCCACTGTGCCACCTAGCCGCCCCAAGAATGATATTTTTAAAAGAGCATCAATAAAACTTTCTTTCCCCCAAGCAGTGGTAGAATATTCCCATACATCTGAACTATGCTTTGTAGTGTATGCAGTCCTTTCATATAGCCTCCTCTTCCTTTTCTCTGCTTAACCAAATCCTAGTTATCTGCCCAGCTCAAGTCTGACCTTTTCAGAGTATTTATTCTCAACTATGCCAGTACAGTTACTTCACCTTTCTCTGAACTCCTTTAGTACTTCTAATCTACATTATTCATCTTATGTATATTACCTGGCATTGTCACTCTTTCCATAACTAGAATAAAAGTCCTTGAGGGCAGAATTTGTGGTGTTCACCTTTTAATCCCACAGTGGTGCTTAACATTGTGATACACTGCATATATAGATGCTCAATAAAAGTTTGTGGCACTTTTACAAAGCTGTAGCTAGATTAATATGTATTATACAAATCTCTCTGCAGTTTGCTACCCAGATATATCCTTATTCTCTCTCCAACTTTCAAACATTCCTAAACCAGCCTAAGGAATATAGTAACACAAAGACTCACTGATTGCTACCTCCTCCACTTGCCTAAGAATGTTTTTTCCTCTTTTGTTTGCCATAGCCTTCACAAAGTCCTATTTTTGGCCTAAATATGATCTTGGGTCAATAAAGGCTATACCAATGTAGTGTAAGCATGAGCACAAGTCTAAGTTTTATCATGCTGGGAAGGTTTCAGGTATGTTCCCACTGACAGACAGAATCTGCTTTCCTAGATTCAGCTTAAGTACATAGAGGTTGACTACTAGCAGGCCGGCCAATAGGTGATGAAGTCTTCAGTCATGGAAATTCATGAAACAAAAAAATAACTCAGTCTTGCATGGTCCCCTTCAGTTTCAGCAGAGATGGTGGCAAAGTGGCAGAAAATGCTAAAAATTACTCAGATTTTAGACCATAATTATTAATTTAGCCACTGGTATTCTAAATATGAGATCCTTATCTAGTGATCAAGTAGATATTCTGGCAGAAATGAATCATATTTATCTTTATATTTTTGCTATAAATGAACCAGAAAGCAAAAGGAAGTTGCAGAAACTATTATGGAGATAAGGACATTCATAGTACAAACCCAGAAGAAAAGAATGACGCCAAAATACTGACAAAGATTCAAAGTAAAACACAGCCAGGCACAAATTCAACTAGAATTCCTGGAATAAATGAAGTACAAGTTTTAAAAAAAGAATTACAAACTATTTTTTATAAATGAGATGAAAGCACTAGATGAAAAAAATTAGAAAAGAAATGAGAACTATGGAAGAACTGGAAAGGAAATTAATAGCAACTGGTCTGGAAAATAGATTAAGAAGAGGTAACTTGAGAATCACCAGACCACTTAAAAACAATGACCAAAAAAGAGTCATATATATCTTCAAAAAAATCATAAAAGAAAATTGTCTAGTACCAGAGGGCTAAGGGGAAATAGAATCTATCAGTTACCTCTTGAAAGAATTTCCAAAATGGAAACTCCCAGGAACATTATAGTCAAAATCCAGAGCTTCCTATCAAAGGGGAAAAAAATACTGCAAGCAGTCAGAAAGAAAAAATTCAAGCATTAAGGAGCCACACAAGATTTAGCAACCACCAACTATATTAGTAATTAAGAGCTTGGAATGGAATATTCCAGAAGACAAAGGATATAAGCTTACAACCAAGAACAACTTACTCAGCAAAACTGAGTATAATGGGGGGACGGGGGGGGGGGGGGGGACGGGGGGGGGGGGGGGGGGCCAGGGGAATGGACCTTTAATAAAAGAGGACTTCCAAGCATTGCCAATGAAAAGAGCAAACCTATTTAGGTACTCTGAAGTACAAACACTGGAGTAAAGAAAAACATAAAAAGGTAAACATGAACAAACAATCCTAAGGGATTAAGCAAGGATAAACTGCTTACTTTCTAATGGGGGTGATGACATATGCCCTCTAAACCTATCATCATCAGGGGTCATTGAAGGAGTCTAATTAGACACCCTGGGAGTGGTTCTTTTATTTCTTGATAATCTTGGGACGAAGAGAGGGAAGGATTTATTAAGTGCCTACATTGTGCCAGGTGCTTTACAAAGATCTCATTTGATCCTCGAAACAATGCTGGGAGGTAGGTACTATTATTATCCCCATTTTACAAATAAGACTGAGGTTAAGTGACTTGTTCAGGTTCATACAGATAGTGCCTAAGGCTGGATGTGAACCTACTGAACCACCTAGCTGCCTTGGTAATGGGGTGAAAAAAGGAATACAATGATGGGGAGAGGGGAGAACTAGGGAAAATTATTTTACATAAATGGGGTGCTCAAGTAGAAGTCTATACAATCAAGAAGGAATAGGTGGGGCAAAGTTACTGACCCTTGAACCTCATTCTCATCTAAATTGGTCAAAGGAGAGAATACACATGTAGCTGGGGAGAGATTAAGGGAGAGATTAGTCCTAAGCAAAACAAATTCTAACTAAGGATGTACAAAAACATTTATAGTTCTTTTTATGTTAGCAAAGAACTGGAAATTGAGAGGTTGTACATCAGTCGGGGAACAGCTGAACAACTTATATAAATGTGATCTAATACTATTGTACTATGATGAAGGGAATAATGTCAGAGAAATCTGGAAAGACTTATTGGCATTAGTACAGAGTAAAGTGAGTGGAACCAAGAGAGCAATTTATATGACAATAATATTATAAAGAAAACAACTCTGAAATTTGAAACTCTGATCTTTGTAATTATTGACCATGATTCCAGAGGTCTCATGAGGAAACATGCTACTTTCTGATAGAGAGGCAAAGGACTCAAAATAAAGATTAAAGCTTTCCCAACAGGGGTTTTGTTATTCTTTCTCAATTGAGGTGAGATAGGAGAGAAAGATTTTTGCTGATTAAAAAGAAATTTACTTAAAAAAAAATACAATGCTACCTTCCACACCTAACTTGCCCTTTAGGTATCTTGTTTATTTTGAATAAAGTATATCCTTGCAGAGGGGGGGGGGAAAAGGAGGTTGAAGCTAAATGGAAAGATAGCATATAGATTTCTCCTAGGAATGGCAAATAAAGGAGCTAATTTTGTCAGATGTTCAAAGTCAATTAAAAACAGTGGGAAGAATGAGGAGAGCCAGAATTTATATAGTATTTTAATTTTTGTTTTTTGGTATTTTTTTGGGGGGGGTGGGGGAGAACCACAACACCATTAAAACAGTTGTGACCTATCCACCAGTATCTATTGACAGGGATGAGATAGAGAAATCTGACAAAGAATTTGGTATGAGGCTTCAAATTAAATCAAACTTATATGATGTTAATTAACTCAAAGATGCAAATAATAAAATACCTCAAGGAACTTAATGCTTGTTATTGTTTATAAAAAAGCATTTTATTCCAAAGAGCAAAATGCTGTCATAAAGCTTCCCTCCAACAAGGTGTTTCTCAAGTATGTCAAAAATCATAAAAAGATTTCTTAAACAATCTAAGAGAATTTTGTTTGCAAGTACTAGCAAATCAGATCCTCTCCGCCCCCCCCCCAACGAATTGGTTTTGCTAATTTTTCTCTTCTTTTTCTTATAAAACGACCTTTATTATAAGGGATGGCTTTTGAGATGGAAGGGAAAAATCAAGGGGGAAGGAATATGGGCAACATAAAGAACAAAAGATATGAGTAAAAATTTATTTTTAAAAAGTAAAAAAGTATCAAGTAAAATATGACAGATGTCTCATTCCCACTAAAGGTGTCTACCATTCTCATGGAAGATATGTAGCAGAGAAACTGATGAAGGTACTCCTTTTATAGATTTGATGTGGGATGGAATTTGGGGTCAAATTAATCGTGAGTCATCCCAAAAGAATTACAAGACTCAGTGACTCAGTTTCCCAAGTTTTATTGCAATACTGTGAGTGACCACAGGGAGAGAACCAGAAAAGTGGAAAGGTATCTCTCTCGTATAGGGTAAGAAAAGACAGTTATATTTATAGTATAGACAAATCGATTATCAGTCTTATTATAATAATCTCTACCTTAGGGAGGTACAGGGGAGGGCCTGTCCTACTCATTATAATAATCTCCACCTTTGGGAGGTACAGGGGAGGGCCTATCCTAATTTGGAGTTCCTGGGGTCCTAAACCAACCCCCTGAGGCAGGTACCTTTTTCTGTGGAGGTGTTTTTGGGGTTTATACGTCATAAGGTGAATCTGGAGACAAACTTGGCCTTTTCTGAGCATGTCTCTTTCTGATTCCCATGGCTAGTTTCAAAACATCTTCATTTTTCATTTATTTTGAGTCTAAATTTCTATAGCCTGTCATTTTATCATTGTTATTGTTTCAGGTCTTCATGGTCTCCCTCTCTCTGTTCCCATTCTAGGTACTGATTTATGTGGGTAAGAGAACCTAGCATCTTGACTTGTAAGTTATCCATTAACAGGGGTCTGAATCCCTTTTAGAGCTAATATCTGAATTAGAGCTTGGATCTTGGGTTTTTCTGTTAACCCCTTTTTTTGCCTCCTACATCGATTGGCAAGTTCCTCAGGTACTCCTGATTGTGGATGACACTATTGACTGAATCAGGTCCTAGAAAATTGTACAGCCTCCTACATGAGACTCAAAAATCTCAAAAGAGTTTAGCCTACTTAATCACATAAAAAAAAACAGGAGGAGAAAGAATGTCTGTCTGAATTATGATACAATTATGATTTGACATGCTATGGATAATATATAAAACTAGTCCATAATACCTCAAACTACATACATCTTGGACAGAGAAGCCTCAAGCATAATAAACAGGACCCAGAACTAGAGGAGAGGTAAAAAGAAGGCTGGGAAATTACAGTATTTTTAATGACTCTTACATTCTTTTACTGATGTTACATGGCTGCAAGTCATGGAAGATTTAAATTTTTGTAGATTTTCCAAAAGGGTAGCGAAGGTCAACAGGTTATAACATATGCCCAACTTAGAAATGGAAAGGAGATGCTGCACGCAAGATCTCTTCAGAGAGATGTATGGCCAGACAAGGGAAAGGGCTGGTGTTACAGGGAGAATAAGGGCACCAAAGGACAGCTCTTGTGCTCTCTGGTATCCACTCAATTTCAAGCAACTTAGAGAGCGCCCATTATGCTGCAGAGATCCACTGTGTGGAATTTATGGGGAAATTGGACAAGAAATTGTATTATAGATGGACTGAGATTTCTCATGGTTAGAGAAATTACCCACATTGATAAGATCACAGATCCATCAAAGTATCCAAGTAAATACTGGCTAATCAGCACCAACTGCTCTCCATGGCTGATGTAGGTGCACACTTCTTCCACATTCTCCTTCCAAGTCCCAAATTAGATATCAGGTTTTAGGAACTAGGCACCTATATAAGTAGTCAGGTGTTTCCACTATGATCTCTGAAAGGAAGCCCTTTGGGCCACAAAGGAAAACCAATGTTTTGGGGTTTGTTTTGTTTTTTAACATGAAATATTTATTCACTAATGTTTTCATTTTTGTGTCTGAAGTCAGACCTTCCAGCCCCTTTAAAAGAACAATTATGAGAAGGAAATCCCTACTATTCAGTTGACTGAATCAAAAAGATGTCAGGGAAGTTCAGAGCAGTCAGCAACAAAACACCAGAGAAAAGCTAGTATACTAAAGGACTATCTCCCCCGAGGAGATTAAGATTACCTCAACACCTCCAGATCTTCCTGCTTAGCAAACTACCCATTACTTGTTGAGTACTGTAAACTACAAAGGAATGGTAGGTGTTGAGGCTGATAGGAAATAGCAAGCCTAACTGCTGTTTCTTTTGTATTAAACCACAGGGCCAATTTGTAGCTTCACTTTATCCCAGAGGGAAGTGTCAGCTTCAGAACAAGGGAATTCTAACTGCAGTTTCCAATGTAACTGACTGATTCTGCTACTCCTTTCCAAAGAGCTCTCCTCTAGCAGGCAAATTTTTCAGAGATGAAGGTTATCAAAGACAGTCTAGAACTCTGTGCAGGAAACTACCATTTTGTAAAGGTCATTGAATGGGACCAATGGCTTGGTCGAGGAAAGTGGCCTCAGAAATGAGAACTAAGAAGTCTTAGTATCTTGTTCAGAGAGAAAATCTTTGCATTCTGTTGTGAACCTGAGGACAGATAAACTGAAGGAGCAGAAAGGAAAAGACTTGTAGTAGGAAAGGATTTTTTGTGAGGAAAAAGGGAGAGGCAGATACACCTAGGTTCCCTGAGGCAGAAAGGCTGATATGTTGTTAAGGTCAGGATTCTGGAGGAAGGGTAACTCAACCATATAACAATCTATATAACTCTAATAATGATGTGACCTTATATTAATATTGTATTTAATACTTTGATTCTCATAGTAACCATGTGAAATAGGTCCTCTAGACTATCCCACTTGCATATCTCTAGACTATCCTATTTGTACATGATACGGTGAAAAAAGCACTGGCTTTGAAGGACTAGGGCCCATGTTTGAACTCCACCTTTATCACCTGTATGGACAAGTCACACACAACTTCTCTGGGCATCAATCTCCTCATTTGCAAAACAAGGAATTAATAATACCAAATGATCTCAAGGTCATACACTCTAAATGTATGATGTTGTGAGACTGAAGCTCAAAAACAGTAATTTGCTTAAGACTGTAAAGCTAAGCGGCAGTGTTAGAATTAGAGCACAGATCTTCACACTGTTAGTGTAAAATGTTATTACATCCCAATGATTTTTGTTAATAAAATTAATTTTAGGATATGATTACAGTAATGTTGTCTTTTGTCTAGATAGATAATGTTCCTCCTGACAGCAAGGCAATGAGAATGCAGAATGAGACACACATTTTTCACAACAGCCAATACAGGAATTTGTTTTGCTTGACTAATTAAGCACATTTGTTTTAAGGGTTTTGTTTTTCTTTTTTCTCAATTGGGGAGGGACAGGTAGCAAGAAGAAAAAAAATGAATGCTTGATAACTGAAAAAAATTAAGGTAAAAAAAGATAATGTTATTAAACCTATAATTAGAATTAGGGAAATAAGCTTGGAGGTTGATAGTTGTGAGGCTAGATTTTCTTGGTCCCCATTAACCAAAGACTCTGTGTGTGTGTGTGTGTGTGTGTGTGTGTGTGTGTGTGTGTGTGTGTGTGTGTGTGAGAGAGAGAGAGAGAATGAATAAATAAATCTACAGAAAAGTATGTTAAGAGTTAAGGTGTAGCTTATCACTGTGGATCAAGAGGAAGCTAAATGAATCCTGAGGAAACTGAATCCATTACCTTGGCCTCATCTGCATGTGGCTTCTCATTTGGTGTTTCAACTCAGCTGACTAATCACAGATGGTTACAGTAATAAAAATGTGACTAGTAGAGATGTAGAAAGAAAAAAGTAGTTATTCAGTTCTGTAGGAGTTAGGAATCCTGAGCTCAATGAGTACCATCAAGCCAGCTTGTTTCTTAATCTTAAAATTTTGAAGTTCCCAATTCATAATCTTTATTCACTTACATAAAGAAGCTGGAAAAATACACTGATATAGCCTTTGCCTAGAAGCCTAGAGACCTGGGCATTAAGTCTCAGTTGTGCAACCTTGGTCAAGTCACTGAATCTAAGTTTTTATTATTCCCATATTATGAATTAAGATATTATCTATGACCACTCCTTTCCTAACAGAAATAAAAGAAAACACATCAGAAAACATTTTAAGTTCTTTGAAGGACAGAGCATTTCAAGAATTAAAAGTAATATTGAGTAATTCCTAGGCCATCTTATGCCTCTCCAGGACAGCACTTGGCTCTTGGCCCCTTTGGCTGGGCTACTACTTACTACCTTCCGTAGGGCTTCCTAGAACTAGAGACTCACCTCACAAATTGATCTCGCCCACCCACTGCAAATTGGTGAGTGTTGGCGGGGTTCACGTAGATTGTGTATAGCCCAACTTTCTTCTCCTTCTCCTTCGTCACCACCAGTTTCCTTTAAGAGTAGAAGAGCATACACAGTTACATTCCCCAAAGGGTCCAGATGGTCACGGCAAGTGAGAGCAGGGAGAGAGGCGCAGACAGGGCTGACAAGAAACCAAACAGATTCTGATTTGGAAAGAGAGAAAACAGCTTTTCTTGTTCCAAAGTTTAAAAAAAAAAAAAGACATACATTTACCATGTGTTACTTCAGAAATTTAAAAAATCTCTAAGGAGTTCTCTTTAGTAATGTGCAACTAAATAATCTTCTGGAGTGTTTTCTGAGCTAGCACATTCTGAAGATACCAGCCACCTTAGTCACTTCATGACCTTTTTGCACAGGGACCAAAGGACTCAAACATCATGGCCTCATTTCAAAACAACATTAATTTGTGACTACACAGATAATAGCACTCTAATCTAAGATCTCCCAGCCCTTTACCTACAAATAGCTCTCTGCAGTCCCTTAGAGAGGAAAAAATTATAGACGGAGGGCTGAAACGAATCTTCTAGTGACTTCAATTATGGTTTTCAGACAAATGTCACTTTGAACCAGACTTATAAATTGAGTATCAAAAAATAACAAGCCCTAACATTGTTTCCTAGCACAATGAATGTAATCGAAGGGGAAACAGTATCCTTAACCATTCCTTAGAATCAAAACTGTGGTTTGTTTTTGGATTGCAAGGCAGACAAACCAGTCCTGGACATTCTTCTGACTATACCACAGGAAAAGCTGCCTCCCAGCGGGGTGTGAAGGCCTGGGGCCAACCTTCCTGTCAACCTGGCCCTAAAATTTCAGGGCAGGCCAAATCATGCAGCATGTTCCTCTTCCCACAATATTTTATATAGTTGCAATTAGATTAAAATGAACATAAAGGGCAGAGGAAAATTAGACACCAAAAGATAACATGAAGCCTGAGGAATACGGGGCTAAGTTTAGCAGATTAGTGAGAGTGCATGTGTATCAAGCATAACTGATCTTTTTTAGCACTAGCTATCAGGTCCAGCTCCTGCCCACTCAGGCTATCACCCTCAAACAGTGTTCAGACAGTGGGTACACAACAGTACCATGATTTTAAGCAATTCACTATATTCTGATGAAAGCAAAAAGGGAGAATCTGTAAGGGTAAGTGGCCAGCTATGGTCACCTGCAGATGATGGCACCTCAAGTTTTATCCAACATAGATTCTTCTGCATTGCTGAAATATTCCTATTCTAAAAGTGTATAGGTTCAAAACTTAAGACTCCAAAAAAAAAAATGTCTAGATATAATGTTACCTAACAGATACAAGATTCTGAAGAGTTAAATTTCCATAATTTGTTCTAACTTAGGCAAAGACTTGAGGGGGCTGAGGAATTTCTATTTTTTGGTATTCAAATCCCAGAACTTACAGTTCTACAACCAGTCAAAAAGGTGATATTATTAACCTGCAGGAGAATGTCAAAGTTTAAAGGCAAAGCAAAAAAATCAAACAGCTGAGGAGGAGGATGCAGGGCTTTGGTTTTTGTTTTGAATCTTAAACTTTACTCATTTCTGGTGCCATGGAAACCAAAAGATACAACACAACCTTGACAACCAGTTTCTTTGCCAGGAAGCTATTTTAATATCCATACTCTGGGTGGTCAGAGCCACCTAGTCTGGGACTTTTCTAAGACAACTCAGAAAATTTTATTTTATTTCAAAGCCTGTTTCTGTTGAATTAGAAAGAGATACCACTGTAAAGAATGGTGGCCCTGACTAGAGTTTGGGACTCATAGGAGACATCCATTTGAGGTATATACTGCTGTTTTTTCTTAATGCCAGAGCTCCTTCTTTGTCAGTTCATATGGGATCAGGACACCTGGGTTGAATGAAATCCTTAAAAAGGTTGCCTGCTATCCCATGGTACTCACTTATGGCAAAATGAAGAATATGGATGGGGAGGTTAGAGTCTATGCTCTACTACTGAATGATCCAACTGACAAGGCACACTCTCTATGCCTCTTTTTTCACCTTTCAAGTAGAACAATTCCTTTTCTTGAAAGTCACTTTCCCTATCTGTAAAGTAGGGATGACGAAGCCTCTAATGAGTGTTGTGAAGCTCAAATGAAGAATACTTTTAAATACCTAAGTGCGTCTGCAACACTCTTTGTAAACGTAAAAGCATTATGTAATATATAAGTTAACATTATTACTACATGGGAGCAAGTAGAATGATCCATAAGCATGAGTAGAAATTAGTTCAACATGATTATTTTAAAATGACTAAGTCAAGAATATGGTCCAGCAGAGACCAAAACCAGTAAAGTACTTTTATGGGCAATCCATACCAAATTACATTCCCTTAGCTATAGGAATCCCTCCTCTCATGGATAACAACCTAGCCGCTTTTATCTCTTTATTAAAGAGTTCTTGATAATCTCACTGACTACCAGGGATTCAAGCATCTTCTATATACAAATAACCTCCTTGAACTTTTTCCCTTATGCCAAACCCATATAATACTGTCTTAAATCTAAATGGATATTATGTTACCAACCTAACTAAACAAGGTCAAAATAGAGCTGTTCATCTTCCTTCCATAACTCTTCCTCATATCCAACTTCCCCATAACAGTAGACAATACCCACTTCTTCAACCCATCAAACTAACAAGGAAGTTCAGAATAATCCTCTTTAGGATGAGCATCCCCTACCTATAAATATAGTATAGATGCGTTCAATTACCCCACAGAAGAGTGAAAGCATTTTAGAAATCAAAGCATAGTGTACAAGGAAAAAAACACAAACTCTTTCAGTTCTTATCCTTGCCAGGGGCAAGGGGCAAGTCACTTAACCTTAATTTATACTGAGTGAAGTTGGCCTCTGGACTGTTCTTCAAACAAGACACACCATCTCCTGACTGTGCATTTTTGCTTGTTTGTCCCCCTCATACCTGGAATTCTCTCTTTTTGTCATCTCCATCTCCTGGCTCTCCTAGCTTCCTTCAAGTGCCAGCTAAAATCCCACCCTCTGCAATCCCTCTCTTGATTATCTCTAATTTCTCTCTCTCTCTCTTTTTTTTTAAATACATGAGTAGTCATGGAAAACATCTCCACATTAGCTAGGTTGTGAGAAAAAAGAGGATAAAAACAAAACTTCAGATTAAGGAACTGTCAAAAAAATTATGCTTCAATCTGTTTATGCTTCAATCAGTTCTTTCTCTGTAGATGGACTGCAGTTTTCATAAGTCCTTCAGAGTCATACTGAATTCCTTTTTTCTAGCTGCTTGTAATATTTTGTCCCTGACCTGGGAGCTCTGGAATTTGGCTATAATATTCCTGGAGGTTTTCCTTTTGGGTCTAATTTCTCTTATATATATATATCTTGTTTGTACATAGTTGTTTGCATATCATCTCCCTGGCTAGATTTTTAAGTTCCTTCAAGGGATCTGTTTTTTATTCCTCTCTTTATCTTTGTTGCTTAGCAAAGTGCCTAGAAAATAGCAAGTACTTAATAAATGCTTGTTGACTCATTTTCTATGTAGAATGAATCTAACCCTAAAAATTTCTCTAAATTCCAAGTTCCACTACATCATTACACTTCACACCTCATATCCAGCCTACTGCTAAATCTTGCTCTTCTTTTATATTTCCTATAATTAGTCACCCTTTAATCTCTATCCCTTCGGTCATTGGATTTAATGTGTGTCCTGGATGATCTCTTAACTAGGTTTTCTGCCTTAAGCACTTCATTCTATATTATTCAATACTGCCAAAACCATTTTTCTCCATTTTCTCTAAAGATTTCTCTGACAGTCTCTCCCATTTCTTGTGGCCCGCTGTCCTATGACTCAAAATCAAGATCCTTAACCAATCTTAAAGCTTTCCATCAGGGCCTGATGAAATTCACACTATTTTCTATATTCTCACCCCTTTTTTTCTCCTGTGGCAAACTTGTTAATGCCCCTTCATCTGGTCAATTCATCCTGAATCCTCTATCTAGCTATACCAAATCTCTAAAATGAACTCTCCCTCCTCCCCTCATTAAAGAGCCCAATACATTTGCTTCCCTTTTATAACTTAAGCAGCTCTTGAAATCCCCACCTGATTCAATTCTAAGACTGAAAGGTAAATGAATACTCCCCACAACACTGTTACCTAAATTCTAGAAAGAGCACGGTTACCTAAACTTATCTTCTGACCTCATTTTTTAATATACAGTGTACATACCATAGAATTCCTTGATAATGTTCTTAGTTGAAACAAAGCTAATACTCCTTTTAAAAAATAAACATATCAGTCTTTTACTGAAGGCAATCACATTAGGATGAGAGTTTATTCAAATCCAAATTTACATGTAAAAATGAGCTGTGCCATTTTATATTATTTTACCATAATAGATTTCTTTCAAGTTTATGTACCATTTATTTATCCTTTTTTTTACATTTCTGTAAACTCCCAGAGGGCAGGGCTTACCCAACAAAGCAGGTCACATACTTCTATAGATAAAGTGGGTGGCACCCAAGAGCACCAAGGAACTGAAATCCATAGATAAGGTAATCTCAGGAGGAGCCACTTCCTCCATCTCCCTTTCTATAAACAAAGTAGACTAAAAGATGTTTCAAAACTCCTTGTCTCTCGCTAAGAAGAAAAAACAACAAAACAGGTAGGGGATTAAGGAAAACATAATAAAAAAGAAAAATTCAAAAGGAGAAACTACAGATAAAGATAGAAACAAAACAGGCAGAGATTAAGAACAACATAATTTTAAAAAATCAATGGAGAAACTACAGATATAAATAACCCACAGACTGTATAATCAGCAGAGAAGAATCCCACCTATTGTTGACATCTAGTACTGAATGCAAATTGAAGCTGAACAGAGAACTCTTGACAATACCACTGTTCTCAGGCAATGAGAATGGCCAGGGATACTTACGATGCTGGTCGATCTTGTCGGAGGTCAATGGTGAAGACGACCGCATCTTCACCAGCAGATAGGAAAGTACAAGGGGAGTCTGGCTCCAGGGCCAACTATGAAGGGAAAAAGAAAAGTGATGTGCATATAAAGATCATAGTCAGAGGTTTATTTAGTCCATTCCTCTATCTCTAGGCAGGAATGAACAGCCCAAAATGTCACAAAACAAGAAATGTCTACTTGCTAAAGAGATAATTTAAGCCTGTTCTTCCTTCCCTTGTGTCAAATGGGGATTTTGTTTTGTTTTTTAAATACAAAGACAGGTGGCTTACCTGACCTAGAGGAATATAGGAAGATAAATGGTGAGAAAATTAAGGAAATCAACACTGGCCACCATGACCCTTTCTCAAATGAACTCAATTCAAAAATTCAAAAGTAGTGAGGGTAGTGGTTCAGAGAGAAAAGAAAGGCTGAGATATATTCTCATCTTACAAAGCCTAGGCAGTCAGGAATAAGGATTGAGAGTAGACATTTCTCCTATTTCCTAATCTATCATAGCCAGATATTACAGGAGTAACCCCTAAAGAGATCTCTGGGTCTCCAGCCATCTAGTTAGAATTTTGGTTAAAAAGATGGGAAAGTTCCTAATTTCAATGGCTGAGATCATTGGGCTTGCCCTAAACCACACGGTGGTTGTAGCCATTAACATAATCTTGCCATGACAGCCTGGCCTACATTCCCTGCTCTAAATATGGCTCCTGAAAACAGTGCTATTTGTAAGCTGTGAACAGAAGTGGAATTCTCACATGTGATAAGTCAGCTACTTACACCACAGTGCTATTAAGATGTTCTGAAGAACTGGGAGACCCTAAAGATACAGTTCAGCATGGGGGCCAAGCATAATCATTTGTATGATGCACAGACACAATGCTCTGCTCTCAAAGATCTTTTCTTTTCATGAAAATAATAGATGTTCCCTCATTCTCTCCTCTTACACCTTATAAAACTTAGAGCTGATGGAGAATAAACAGGTAGTCAGTTTTGTTTTATAAGTCAAAGAGTGTGTGACCCTGGGCAAGACACTTAACCTTCACTGCCCCACCAAAAAAAAAAAAAGCAGAGATGGGAAAGAAACTTAACTGAGTTACTAAAAGTCAAGGGAGGGTCACAGAATTTCAGTGTTGGAAGGGACCTTTTGGTAGTCACATAGTCCTAATCAGATCTGAACAGAAAATCTCTGAATATCATACCTGAAAAGTGATATTCCAGTCTTAGTTGGGAGACTTATAGCAAGGTGCAACCTGCTTACTTCCCATGGAAGCGCATCCATTTTGGGACAGTTCTGTTAGTAAGGCTTCTCAAAGTTAAACTTTCCCATTTCTTTCAACCAATCCACATGTGTTCCTTTATTATTTTTGGATGCCTTCCTCTGTACACTCAGGCAGAGGTCACTGTAATCTTATGTATTTTATTTTATGCATTTAAAAACATTATTCTGAGAAAGGATCCATAGACTTCACTAATTGCCAAAGGTGTCCATGACACCAAAACAGCTAAGAACCTAACTGGTGTCTGATCTGGGGAGAATAGAAAGGACTCTGACCTCCTTAATCCCTAGAAGCTATGCCTCTCTTAATGTAACCTGAGAATGCTGTATATTTTTTTGGTTTGCCACATCATGCTGTTTACTCATATTGAGCTTTAAGTCTACCAATAGGTTGTCTTTTTCAGATAAACTTATCAAGCCATTACCCCCCATTCTTATTCTTGTGAAGTTAATTTTTTTTAACTTAAAAGAATAAGATTGTAATTTACCATACTACTATTTAATCTTATTTGAATAAGCCCAATATTCTAGTCCTCCAAAATCTTTTAAGTCTTATGTTAGCTATCTCTCCCAGCTTTGTGTCCTGGAAAATATGCCATCTATGCCGTTAGTCAAGTCTTTGAAAATAATATTATACAGCATAAAGCCCAGGTCTCCTGTGGCACTGTACTGCTGACACAGAACATTAATGACTTCCCTTGGGTATCAAACATTCAACCCATCCTGAATAAACCTAATTGTACTATCATCTAACCTACTCTCTCTATCTTTTCTAAAACACATGCACAAGACTTTGTTAAATGTTTTACGCAAATCTAGACAAATTATATTTATAGTATTGCCCTGATATACCAGGCTAGCAACCTTGTGTAAAAAAAGGAAACGAGACACTGTTTTTGATTGATGAAGCCATGCTGGCTCTGTTATCATCTTTTTTTTTCCCCTAGAAGCTCACTAACTATCCCTTTATATTATTAAAGTATAATAACACATATTAGAATTCTTCCAGGAATCAAAGTCAAGTTCACTAGGATATAATTTAAACATGTTATTCTCTTCCATTTTTGAAAATTTGTCTGTTTCCATTCCTTTCTTTAATCTTCCTTTTTTCCCCAATATAGTTTTTAACCTCTTTTTGTTGTCCTTTCTTTTCTTCACCAGGAAAGCATTTAGCCTTTTGAGTGTTAACCTTTTTGACCTTATTCTCACATGATCACACCATGCTTCTGAATTCATCTTTCAATCTTTAATCTGTCCTTGTTTCCATCCTCCACAAATGGCTTCCAAAAATATAAATTGGCTGGTAAATTATTTTTGCGTCCATAGCAGTATTTTTAAACAAATACTCATTTTTCTCCTCCTAAGAATTGTTTCCCTTTGTGTCTCTAGAATTTTATTCTTGAGAGCTTCCCATCCCTCCCGGACTGACTGTAGAATTTTAGTTCATGGAATCCTGCCTTTCTTTCCTCTGAACTCTTTGAAATTTGCTCACCAAAAATCTAAAATGCATGTCAAAATATTCCTCGTTTTCTCCTCCTACCAAAAATTCAAATAGGGAAGGTCAGTTCCCCCAAAAAGTTTCCATCATTTTCACTCCAGCAACTTGTTCTTCCTTGTTGGGAAGGATCAACTTTAAAATAGAATATGTCATTATTTCCTCCAACTTCTGAAGAATGATGTTATCATTAAAGCAAGTAAAGACTGTGGATGGCTAGAAGGTTACCTTATGGGAGGCTCCCTTGTGCTGGGCAACACGCTTGGTGTTCTTGCAGCACTGTGTGGCGGACAGCTCTGCTACCCGCACCTGCCCATCACGGGCACACATGGCAAGAGTTGAGTCACCACTGTTGGGAAGGAACTTGGCCTGGATCACGTAGGATAGGAAAAGGGACAAAAAGGAAATCAAGACTTATTAGGTTAGGGCAAGTCATGACAATGGCCCTAGCAGGCTCCCTTTTTATCCAGCAGGTGAATGAAGTGCATCTACCTAGAGATTAAGAACTAAGCTTTCCTTCTCATACTGCTGACTACTGCAAAATTACTTCTTTTTACAGTTTAGAAGGATAAAGGCAAGGGAAGATTGGAAGAGGGGGGCTTCCCCTGAAGATAAGTGAGTAAGTTACCTGTTCCAGGGTGCTGGATTATTATATAATGAGAAAAATGCTTAAGTAAACTGAGGAATAGGTTTGGGGTAGGAATAAAGAAGAAAATAGGGTGTGAGAGAGTTAAGAAATACAGCAGGGAAAGAGGGAAAACCTAAATCCTTTTCTTGACTCTAGAAATAAATCAAATAAGTTTCCAAGAAGAAAATACTTGGTAGGAGAGTAGTTAGGCAAGAAAGATAATGCCTGGGGATGGTTATACCACTCACGTATTTTGGGGATGGTGGGTAAATTATCCTAGGGATCTATGTATGCCTAATATGTTCATTACGAATTCCAAGAAATCTGTATATGAGGTCTCCCATTCTTACCAGATACAGGGCAAAGGGAGGGGAGTTTCCTCATAAAGTCACTCTGTAGCTGGAACACAGGAATTCCAAAATTTTTGCTATATTAGAACCATCTTCATCTTACCAAAGAGTCAGATGCAGGACCTAGGAAGTCCTAATTTTAAACCCCACTACAGACAGAAAGATTGTAAGTGAAAACTCTGGCTTTAATTTCCAAATGACCTGGACAATTACATACTATTTCCTTCTCTAATGCTGGTATCTTAATGTTCCCCTGACTCACCTGGAAGACATTGCTTTTGTGGCCACTCTCAAAGTCCAATACAGGTCGCCTCCGAACCCAATCCCACACCACAACCTTGAGGTCATCACTGCCACTGGCCAACCAAGTACCACGCTGGTTAAAGTGCAGGGTGTTGACACAGCCAGTGTGGCCCTCTAGCCCATGTTGCAGGCGGAAGCGTTGCACAAAGACTCGTGCTCCACAAGCTTCATACACAAAACGAGCACTTGAGCCCAGCTCCCTCTCTCTTAGGGCTGGGAGGGCCTGCCAGCGAGGCCGGGGCAGAGCTGATGTCTCTGAGGCCACCCAGTCCTCAAGGGCCCGCTCATCATCTGACGAGTCCTGTTCTCGGTTGGCCCGTTTGCGCTGAACCCGGCGTCGGGGCTGCTCTTCTTCCTCCTCCTCCTCCTCTTCTTCCTCCTCTTCCTCCTCCTCTGAGCGGTCATGGACCCGGTTTTCATCATTAATGGAGTAGTGGCCAGTATCCTCCATGCTATCAGAGTCCTTGTCTTCACCTGAGCTCTCTGTGTCTGTGCCTCGGCTTTCTGTGCTGGTGCGATTGGGGCCACCCCCATCATCCCCAGTTAGGCTCAGGCTTAGGTCTGAAGCCTCAACCTCAATGCCTGAGGATGTTTCTCTTCCCTCTTCTGTCCCAGACATTTCCTCTGGACTGCTGGACAAGCTTCCTATGTGGGAGAGGGAGGAGTAGAAAAGATATCATGTAAGGAGTCAACAGGGGTCACAGCTGCAGTTCAGGAAATCCTAACAATGGACTCAGGAACCTAGTTTGGCACTCTCATCCCATGAGCTTAAGAACAGCAATTTCTTAACTATCTTTACATGTAATGGAAAAAATAAAATACCTTATATGTAAAAAAAAACAAAAAACAAACAAACAAACTAGAAAGTGATGAATCAAATAGGATTTTTAAAAATCACATAATTTGGAATTGACATGTAGAAGCTTGAATATAAAAAGAATAGACATTCTTTTCAAGCACACATGAAACCTGCATCAAAACTAATTACATAAAAAAAAAAAAGAAAGACTTCAACCCTGTGAGGTTGGTGTGAATTTCATCATGACCACTTGGACTGAGAGGTTGAGTGGAAGGCTTAAGAGAGAATAAGTGACAGAAGTCACACCTGAGCTCAGATATGCCAATTCTGAACCCAATACTCTCCCTTATGCCACAAAGCTGAGCCCACACCATAAGCACTCTGACACAGAAGGGTGCATCAATGGCTCACCAAGAATCCCAGGGAATACTTGGCACATCTCCTCAGGGCTCTACTGCATGGGTATTGATTAGCTCTACCTGGCACATCACTAATGAAGGAAGACAATAACATCTTTATACAGTCTTACGAATGATAAAACAGCTCTTTGGCAAGAGTTGATTTAGCCATTCCTCTGAGGCAAGGGAAAAAAAGAGCTCAATTGAAGTCTCCTGACTGCTGAATTAGGGAGCTGAGCTAGTTCTTAATTAAGGAAATCACCACCACCTTCTATTTCCTATATTTCCCCCTCTCCTGTTAAGATATTTCTTGTCCACTTCCACCATCACCTCTATTTACCACTGAAAGAAAACCCAGTGAGTGATCTGACTTACATAGGCATAAAATAGCAATAAAGATGAGTGAGGAAAAGTATGTGTTCTCTCATTTTGTTAGTACTTGTATTTCTCTTAGTTCACTACACTGAGACTGCCATTTGGGGAATGATGAAATAACTGGGTCATAGTAGTAGATCAAATTTCTTGGAAATAGATATTGCATGATTCCATCTTATTCCAATCAGTACTTGGATAGTATACGAAATACCAATATACCTACAGCTCCTAACCTAAGGCCCAGATGGGAAGAAAACAGAAAGGAAGACAGTTGAGGACAGCAATGATCTTAAGTTCACCCCTGAAGGCAGGAAAAGAGCTTGACATACAGGTTCATAGCCTACTTTCACTTTGTTCTGGGTCTTGCCCCAAGAATTACATAACCATAACCAGGTCTTCAGTGGGGCTAACCGCCATTTATTTTCCTTGCTCAATGAATAACTGCCCATGTCTTTGATTTTTTTTTTTTAAGTGAGGCAACTGGGGTTAAGTAACTTGCCCAGGGTCACACAGCTAGTAAGTGTTAAGTGTCTGAGGCTGGATTTGAACTCAGGTCCTAGAAGTGGACAAGAAAAAATAAAATAAAAAACAACAACAAAAAGAATTAAAACAAACAAATAAATAAATAAATGAAGTTTAAAAATAAAATAAAAAATGGACACTATCCTAATAGGTTTACAAACATAGAAGGCCACATAAAATAGTAAAACCTTTTGTACCCCATCACTGTAATGATTAATAAAAATTGAGACACAAATGTGAAATCCACTGGAGCACCAGCATCTCCTAGTTGAGGCTCTTAATAATCTAACAATTCAACATTAATCCATTGCCATAATGTACTATAGCTTCAAATTTCTCTGCAACCTCATCTCTCTCTCTTTTTTTTTTTTTTGGGGGTGGTGGTGGTGAGGCAATTGGGGTTAAGTGACTTGCCCAGGGTCACACAGCTAGTAAGTGTCAAGTGTGTGAGGCTGGATTTGAACTCAGGTCCTCCTGAATCCAGGGCCGGTGCTCTATCCACTGTGCCACCTAGCTGCCCCTGCATCCTCAAGTCTCATAATACTCAAGTCTAGTCAGAAAATCTCACCAACCTTCCTGTACAGAAATTAAATGGAAGCAGAAAAATGACTCAAAGGAACAAGAAGTAGAACCAAAGTCAGCCCCAGCCACCCCTCTTTAGCTTATACTTCATTCCCTTTATACAAAGCAAATGAACTGGAATTTGGCCAGTATACTTGGACTGCAAGGTATGAAACAGGCTGGAGTATCTGTTTCCTCCATTTGAAGATGCTTTCTATAGACAAGTCCACTGGGCCTGCCCAGGCAGCTTCTACAGACTTGTTAGCAAGAGTCTATTCTGATCACCTGCAGGGTATGGACTTAAGCAATGCTACAGACATTAGAAATCAATAGTGTTCTGTTTTAAGCTTTGCCTGGTGCCCAGTGCTTTACACACTGGTGACTCTGACCTTGAAAAAAGAAATCTTGTTTCCATTGCCTAGGTTTGTAACTTCATCTCCATTTAATCTCACTGGTGGTTAGTGCTCTGGGATAAAAAAGAATTCCCCAGTGTCACTAGTAATCCCCAACCTCCCAACAAAGATCCCTAGTTCCCACCACTTTAGGGATGTTCTATCACTCTAACCTCATCATCTAAGTTTACCTATTCCCATATTCTCCTATTTCAGGAGTCCAGAAATAAGTCCTCTAGCCTCTTGGAGGAGTTTTTATGTTCTCAACACTTTCTAAGATACTTAGAGAAAAGTTGAAGAGTAAAGTTCTTGAAAGATGTTTCTTGTATTCAAAACAATTTGAGGTCAGCTCACTTTAAGGAAAAATGATCCTCACTCTGCTACTCAAGGGAAGTAAGACACTTCTAAGGTGAATTTAAATTCTTCCAATAACTGTCCACAAAAGCCCCAGTGATAGCAAAGAAAGCTTTCCTTCCTCCTTGGACCTTACCATTCGCAAGGTCTGTTTTGCCATCTGTGCTGCTCCCTTTACCTGACATCTTGAGTTGTATTTGTTGTAGCCAGCCTGAACTTAAGAGAAGAAAACACAACAATTAGGAAACGATCAACCCTAGGGGGGAACAGAAGAGAATCAAGGAGATACAACAATCTTTGTCATATTTTGAAAAATATTTTTTCAGTGGATTAACAAGGCTTCTCAGACAAAATATACAGTCTAGGCTTTTTTGTTCTAAACTCAAAAAGTGACGAGATCTTTGGTGGAGCTAACCACCATTTCTTTGCCTTGCTCACTGAGTCTTTGAAATGAGGGAAAAAAACTGAAATAGAATCTGGAATAGTGGACAAATAGCAAATGACAGGTAGTACTAACAGAGAGCACTAAATTAATGAAAAATGCTAGCTTCTGCATTTACCTCTAGACTCTAAGAAGCATTTGTTATAAATACTAGTCAAATATAACCATAAAACTTGGTAAAATACTCATGTTCACATCTTATAGAAATCAAGTTAGATTGAGAAACTCATTTTATGCATGAAGTAATTCTGGCTCTTCAAGGCAGAAACCTGGGTCATTATAAAGGGGTAGTTCCTAGCCCATTAGAAGCATTAAGCTTTTAGTTGATAAATGATGGAGACTAGGTAAAAGGAAGATCAGAGCTGGAATTAGTACCTCGGAGCTCCTGACTTCTAGATCAGAGTCTGAAAGGGCAACCATGTATCTGGAGGTCTAATTAAAGTAATGATACAAAAAATAAAGAAAGAAAAAGTATGGTTTTGAATAACAATGGCCAATATTTCTATAAATTCTCTCCTCTAATTCCTTTGCCTTAGACCATTTTGTATGACAATTACTATAATTTTTATCAAAATAACAATCCCCAATCTTGGTCTGCCAAAGATACCTGTTTGGTTTTTTTCTTATACCACTGCAACTCTAGGCACGATTGTCTTGTTCTCTGAACCTCACTCCCACCTCCCCAAAAGATCCATAAAAAGCAGAGAATACTACATGTTCAGATCAGAATTGTAAAAAAGCCCTTTCAGTGCCTTGGACAAAAGGCACTGGAGAAAAACAAAGTGTGATTATGACCCTGGTCCCTGTCCCCAGGCACAGTGGCCTGTGATCTTTCAACAGCCCTTTCATTCCCATCACAATCATCCTAGAATTAGCCTCATCTTAACCATTACCCCCTAACCCCATTCTACTAAGTAGCTTCCCAAAGTGTCTACCAAGAGACAGTTGTCCAAAGATTACTTTTAGCTGAGGAGAGAAAAAATATGCAGTGACAAGACTGATGTTGAGTCTGAAGGAAGGATACCTGAAGTCTACTGAAGCAATGCCAAAAGAAAGCAAATTTCTAGAGGCACAGAAGGAAAAATGTCTCACACAGAGAACAGGAGGTCGTTTTCCAATTCGGTCTGGTTTCTTCCCCTTCCTTCCATGCCTGTATTTCTGTACACTGTCCTTAACAATGCATGTGCTCTTTTCCCCACTCCCAAGTCCTGTTTGATATTGTACAGCATCTTTCCCCTATACCCAAGGTTTTACTGCTTTCATGAGATAAAATAGTCCAAAAAAGCAGGGAGAGAATGACTACCCCATTTTGGAAAAGGCAAAACTGAGCTATGAAACAGAAAGATGTTTGCCTAAGCTGACGAGGTGAACTGAAAGTAAAGCTGACAATTAAACTTAAATTCTATAATCCTTACCAGTTTCCTTGTCTAAAATCAAATAAACTTGGAGTCAGAAGTGACCCAAAAAGTCACCTCAGTCATACTTAAGCAGAATCTCTTCTTCAGCCAAAATTGTGCCTATGCTCCTGTATCTCTATATCATACTGATCCACTACAGTCTCTGAAAAGAAATAAATGAAGCCCTAAGGTCAGATCCCACCTAGCACTTCTAAGAGGACTGAACTTCAGATCCTTCTTGCTCACAGAGAAAATTTATGCAGATTCAGAATTGGCAGATCAACTAAAAATGTTGATAATGTACATGTGTGTATATACATACATACATATCCCTTATGACTACCTGCCAATTCCAGTGGCTTTTTCCAAGTCTGTCCCCTTGACCCCTTGCAGCACTTAATACTATTTATGATCATCCCCCCTAAATACTCTTTGACTCTCTTCTTCTCAGGACATCACACTTTTCCAGTACTCTAGTTAACTCCCTACTCTTTCTCCACTATTAGTTCCTCATCCTCTTCCTAATCCCTTAATGTGGGCATTCCCCAAAATTCTTAATCTTCTCTTTTCTGTATTCTGATCCTGGGAAATCTCATTAATTCCCAATACTTTAACTATATCCTCTATACAAAGGACTACTAATGTCTAATCCTGACCTGTATCTCCACCTCCAGGACATTTCAACCCCTCTACAAGCATTCTACAAGCACCAACTAGTACCAGGCTCTTAAGACACTAGAGATACAAAGATGAAAACAAGACAGTCTCTACCTTCAAGTATATATTCTATCAGTGGAGACAAGAATAGGGACTAGATCAGTGATTTTAATGGTATTGGGAGCTCCCAACAAAGTTCATCTACCAAAGCAGGTTGTCCAGTTTATAGTCTTAAGAGAGAGTTGCCCAGGACACTGAGAGATTCTGGGATTTGTTCAGAGTCACACAGCCAGGATAGGTCAGAGGTAGAATTTGAACTAGGTTTTGAGGCTAGCCTGTTCTCTATATTACATTATCCTGTTTGACATCTATAAGTATATACAGAATATATACAAAATAAATATGACAGTTTGAGGAGGTAGGGCACTAGCTGCTGGAGGAAATCAGGAAAAGTTTTATGCAGGAAGTGGCACCTGACTGAGTCTTAAAAGAAATAAAGGATTCTTAGAGGTAGGAATACATTTCAGGCACAAAGATAGGAGATAGAGTGCCATAAGTAAAAGCAAGAAGGCCCATTTAGCTGGACTGTAGACTGGAAGAAGTGGTATAATAGATGAGACTAGAAAGATAAGTTGGCGCCAGCTTACAACCAAACAAAAGAAGTTATATTTTTTTCTTCTAGAGGCAATAGTCACTGGAGTTTAATGAGAAAGAATATGACATAGTAAGACCTGCATTGAAGGAAAATCACTTTGGTGGCTGTGTAGAGAATAACCTAGAGTGAGAAGAGACAAGTGGTTGTGCTGGTACCTCAACTCAACTCATGGTTGTCTTTTAAGTATAAATAAAGCGGCCCTGGAGTCAGGAGGACCTGAGTTCAAATCCAGCCTCAGACACTTAACACTTACTAGCTGTGTGACCCTGGGGAAGTCACTTAACCCCAATTGCCTCACTTAAAAAAAAAAACAAGTATAAATAAGGGCTGTCATGTGGAAAGATTAGACTTGTTCTGCCTAACTCCAAAGGACAGAATTAGGAGTAATGTGTAGTAGCTAAAATGAGGCAAGTTTAGGTTTAGCATAATGAAAGACTTCTTAACCCTTGTACCTTGTACCCTGTACCTTTAATATTTAGGATCCCCTCACTGGAGGTCTTCATGCAAAGCATGAATGAGTTGAATCAGAAGAAGAGATTCTTTTTAAGATATGGATTGGACTAGATAGATAGCAACCACGGTTCCTTGAAACTCTGAATTTCTGTGTTTTAGTTGCTTTCCCAGTTCTCATTACTATTCCTCTAGGTCATCTGGCTTAGATAGCAAGAGAGTGCCAGGAGTCCAACTTCATCCCCAATGACAAATATTCTTTAAGTGGTTATAAAGCTAGGCTTGTTTTAAGTTCAAGTCCTTTGCAGGAAGGAAGAGATCCTTGATAAAAAGTATTGATAGAATTAATTGCTGAAAGCAAAGTGGGGGAGAAAGAGGAGAGCAAAGAGAGACTCCTGTAAATGATTAACATTTGCTAACTGGATAACTGGATAATTTGAAGACAAAAACCTTACAGTCTGGGAACATCTAAAGAGGTCAACCCCACCTAAAGGTGGGAAGAATTGATCATGTATTCTCTGGCAGTCATTTTTCAGGCACTAGAGTTTGGGAGAATTAGCAAAGGACTGGGCATTAAAAGCCCCAATTTCAAATACAAGTTCCACCAGGGAATGTAAGTTTACACATTTCCTGGTGGAACTAGGACCTCAATTTCTCCTGGGATCAAAGCCCTAGAGAAAAAAGTAGTGCTACAGAAAAGACAATAAAAATGCAAACCTTATCTTTGGAGTAGAATGTTATAACTCAGGCACAAAGAAACACAAATTTCAGTCAAGAAATGATAGCATGTTTATTTACATAGTGCATTAGCATTTACAAAGCACTTTGTATCCATTATCTCCTTTGATATTTGTAACAACAGTATATGGCAGACATACTTCCATTTTATTGAAGAGTATGAAGTATTACAGTTCCCACTAGAGAGATGACAAAACTGATCCAGAGAGGTCATATGCTAGCACTTGGTGGAAGCAGGCATGGAATTCAGAGCTTTCAGTTCTAGTGCTCTTTCAGCCAGCCCTCAGTGCCTTTCAAAACAAAGAAGAAACCTAAAACCAACTAACAACTAAGGCAGTAGGGTTCAGAGGGAGACTAATTGCTTGAATTGGAAGCAGGCCAATATGCTGCATTTGTGCCTCATAACTCTTACACAGCAACCACCACGCAACACAATCCTAGTTTCTCATCTCCAGCTAAAAATCACACTTGCCCAAATCCACTGTTCTCCCTCCTGAAATTTTTATCCCATTCCCAGCAATATCGAGGTTCACATCTTCCATGTGAAATACAAACCAATGCCAATCATGCTGGTTTTGGAAGAGCTCCTGAGCTTGATGATCCAGGTAACTGGGAAGTGTCATGGGTAAACCCCACTGTGTATGTTCTAAAAATAACCCCCACCAAATTGAAAAATAACTAGTAAACTGTTGGGGGGGGAGGGGCGGATCAGAGGCCATTTTAATGTCTATTTTAGAATTGCCCGTGGCCCTGACATCACATGTCTTAATAGACCAGGGTTTTCAAACATTAACCGACATATGATAAAACATTAACTAAATCCAAGCATAGAAACAAAGTACAGGCTTAAGAAGATTCATATGTGCAGAGCCACGTCTCATTCAAATGCACAGGGACTACTTTCTTGTCCTTATTGCAACAAGGGAGATCTATCTGTACAAGAAACCATGTTAAAGTAAGGTCAAGTAAAATTCAACTGAAAACTCACAACTAACAAAACCAAAAATATTCATGAGAGTTGGCCAAGGTAAACTGCATGTTACAGTGATCCAAAAAGTTAGAATCTAGATCTCCACATCTGGGGTGAGGAAGCTGGGAGGATTTCTATTTCAACGGAAGCAGCCATTCAGTCCATGCAGAAGCCCTAGTATCAATATCCTAGCTCAATATTCCCCCAGCTCTTCATTCTCTATTGTCAGTGATGATGAATAATACCCAAAATGCTTACTTGAGTGAAGTGGCATAGAAAGAATGCTGTGAATTTTCAATTTTTATTCTTACACAGTGAACCCCCAGGTCTGGAGAGCACACAGGTAAATTGGCCCAAGGCAGAAAAAGAGAATAAATCAAAAAGTCCAAGCAGACAAGTATTGGGATAGGGCCCATTAAGTGACCAGTGAACTTCCAGCCTGGACGAAATAAGGAGACTCTTTCTCAAAAGTTAAAAAAATGTAAAAAGCAAAAAACACCAAATGTTTGTTGAAATGAATTTCAGATCTAGGATCCACACTAACTAGCCTTATCTGATAGTCTTTCCTTTAGTTCTAAAAGATAGAAATATCAAGAAATTAATGTTGCCTTTGATGTCACCATTAAGACAATTCAATTCCCAGCCCTGACACATATACTCAGTCTAATATATATGAGTCAGTCCAATATAAGTCATATAAAAGTCAGTCCAATCTCTATGCAATATTCTCAGTGTCCCCTAGAGCTCAACCTTGCCCAACACTCCCCATTCTGGATTACCTGGTGGTTTAAAAAAAAAAAGTCCAAATGATAAAACACTTTATAATTTGCTCTAAAAATCAAAGGGTGAGAGAAGGGAAAACTTCAATTATTAATATGATAGGAATCTGAAAGCCATCCAGTGTATGGATGCTCCTGGGAAGGTAACTGTCTTACGCTGTTCAAGGCTGAACAGCTCTTTGTGGCTGATCTACATCCAAAGTCCAAATCCACTTTTTTGTCATAGGTACCACATTCCATCTGGAATCAACCAGTCCTTCCTTGCCTGTAGTCTTACCTTTTGCTTTGTAGCAGAACTGATTCATTTAAAATCTACTCTTCACATTCTTTTGCTTTCCATATCATGAGCAAAATAACGCTAAGGCATGCTACCAAGGCTAAAAAGTACTATAAATAGTTGCTAAATAAAAGCTTTCTACAGCAATATTGATGAGATGACCCAAAGGTTATTAAAATGTATTCTATTTAGAGAGGTGGCCCCTCAAATCAGAACAGTAGCCTTAAGTTTCTATTCATATAGAGAATTCTAAAGAGGAAAACCTGTACCTAGTACCCACTTCGGTGGAAGGTCAGAAAAAGAGTTCTGACTCTAAAGGAATTTAGGGAGCTAAGCCAACTGTTCTACCTTAAATATCACAATAGTACATCAATTATGTGACTTCAGATTCAATCCAAACTATAGGCTTTTACCACCCCCCAGTGGCCCAAGTTGATACCCACAGGTTATTTTCCCACACATTAGGTCTGGATAGGGATTTTTTCCTCCAATGGAAAAGAAACCAGAATTTGACTCTAAACACTAAATACCCCATTCTTTTTAGATTAGTAGATTCACTTAATTCTTTGACAATCATTTTTCTTCAAAATAAAACAAAGTTCAAACTACATTGAGACTTTAAAGAATTTCATGGTGTGTTTCCTCCACCATTCCCATATGACCCCTACCTTATTCTCAGGCTGTTTGGGGTCTTGAATGTGTTCTTCCAGACTTCACATAAATTATATATGTTCTAAAGGGAAAAAAAGGCAGCTCTTTCAATTTATCTATTTTACTATGTGGGCCTATTTCTAGATTTCTACATGTTGGTATCATACTAGGCTTGCCTAGAGTAGGCTGTACAGCGCTTAGTCCTCCAAGCATTACATTCAACATTAAACATAGGCAAAACCTAAGAAAATCCTGATACAACTCAAAACTGTCCTTAAAATCTCCAGAAATCTTTGCTGATACTTTCATGAAAAGTCTTAATTTTGTTGAAATCAGAGGTAAAGAAATTTTCTCCATGGGGTCCACCATATAAACATCACTCTTCCATTTCTCTCCAAGTTCCTTCTTTGACTCTTGAAGTTATATAGTATACCCAAGATGGAAGCTCTTAAAGCACTATCCCAGTCAAAACCCCTATAGGGAGTTATCTACACTGGGCTGAATACCTCAGCCAAGCCACAAGCCAGGTGCTGCTTCTTCCTTTCTCTAAGTAGGACCTCCTCTCTGTTTAAATCACCAGCTCTTCTTTCAGAACCTTCTCCCTAAGTGGTTACAGTTTATTGTTCCTTACACTAACTACAATGTCCCAGAAGGAATGTCAGGCTGCATTGTAACCTGAGGAGAAGAGGGAGCAGCCCCTGTGAGAAGGCCTACAAATTCTTTTTAAAATAATGATGTTCAGGTTCCTTCATCTCAATATAAAGGATACTAGACTGAATAACTTCTAAGTTTTCCATTTTGTTTCCACTAAGGAATTCTAAGACGTTCAAGAATTGATGGAGACCCCAGTTCCTATGCACACAGTTGGTTGCACTATTTTTTTTTTCCAGTAATTTTCCAAATATTTCTCAGGCAAAGAAACAGTAGCCCAGGGGCAAGAAGAGCAGAAACCCCTGCCTCTACCCAAAGGCTGAACTCACAGAAAAACAATCAAGGAGGAGGTGAAAGTCAAGGACATCCAGAAAAGTCACTCCAACCTTTGTCATGTTAGAGGCCAGGGTCTAATGCTTGAGTAAGGGTCACAAAACAAACACCTGAAAAATATAGCAGCAAACACAGCAAGCAGAAAGTTGGAAGCTTAACCAAGATGAGAAAAACTCCTATTGGCAAAGGCAGGGAGGGCCCACTTCAACTTTCTGGCTATGTTAAGAGGAATGAGGAAATAGAGAAATAATGAGAGGAAGGACATTGGTGATTCAGGTTGGAACCAAAGCAGAGCTACCTAAACTAATGACAAACACCTAAAGTTTAGTTGTTTTTTGGTTTTAAAATTTAAAAATTCCCGGGGCAGTTAGGTGGCACAGTGGATAAAGCACTGGCCTTGAATTCAGGAGGACCGAGTTAAAATTTGGCCTCAGACATTTGACACTTACTAGCTGTGTGACCCTGGGCAAAAAAACAAAACTTAAAAATTCCTCAATGTCACCAGCCATCTAATGCTATATTTCTTTACTGTAATAAGAGCAAAAAGCAGAGTGGATAGAAAACTGGCCTTAAAGCCAGGAAAACCTATGTTCAAATCTTGCCTTGCACACATAACCCCAGAGAAAAGTCACTCTCAATGTCTCTAAGTTGCAGATGACCTATATTAGTAGAAGTTTCCTCACCAATAAAATCACAAGGCCAATCTCTATTCCCATGGTATTAATTTTCAACTCAAAATTTTAAAGTTAAGAATTTGAAATGCACTATACATATAATTCATCTACAAAGACTGCTAAAACTCTATACTTGTCCATCATCCAATTACTTTAACATTCTGCTAAGAGTTTGCTTACTCCCACTTATGAGAAAACCTGCATCAGTTACCAGGAGAGAGCTTTTTCAGTGTGATTATAATATGAAATTAAAGTATCCTAAGCCAGATCTACACTAAGGAATCAACTAAATTTTCATGTTTATGATGGGCAGTTTGTTTGTTTGTTTTGCTCAGGGCAATGGGGTTCAAGTGACTTGCCCACAGTCACACAGCTAGTAAGTGTCAAGTGTCTGAGTCAGAATTTGAACTCAGGTCCTCCTGAATCCAGGGCCAGTGCTTTATCCACTGCTCCATCTAGCTGCCCTGACAGGCAGTTTTAAAATAACACTAAAAAGTCTATTAAAAAAAAAAACATCGATCTGTGAGGTCTATATAAAAAAAGTCATTGATATGTGTACATAGACAAAAAAGTTTTTCCTCTCCATGCCTAGGGCTGAGTATCTTTGTTGCCTAGGTCCTAGCTGGGTGAAGGTGAATAGGGATGAAGCCCCAGCTTAACAAGGATAATCTGTAAAATTGCTGCAAATAAATAATTGAGAGTTGACTCGTGTAACACATAGTCAATATGTCACGGACCTGTACTGTGTAACACCACAAATAGCTTTAGAAGTGAAGTCAAACTTCTCTGTTCCTTTCTCGTAATAAGGGTTTATAATTCCATGGCACTTTACAGATAGAACATCTTCATATCTGATATTCCTACAACCCTGTAGGCTTTATTAATCATACATAGTATATGAGGAAACAGATTTTTTAAAAGTTGAGTGATTTGATCAAGGTCACACAATTAAGTGACAGATGGGATTTGAACCTAGGTCTTTTTCCACTACACCCACGGTGGGAAAACCCTTAAGATACTTTCTGAAGAACTGTCAACATAATGGGATGAAAGATGTACTTGGAATCTTAAGAAATGGGTCTGAGTCCTGGCTATGACCACTTTGGTGGGCTTCAGTTCCTTCCAGCTCTAATATCTGTGATGCTGATTCAATCTATATATGTATTTTTTAAACTGTCATCACTGGGACTTTACACCAACTTGATCTATATTGGTATATACAGTCTTATTTTTAAAAATATTATATGTGCTAATACTCCATAAAGTCTGATGTTTCCTCATGAAATGAAAGTGACCATGGATTCTCAAAGACTATGCTAAGTGGGTGTTTTACTCTGGCAGGTCCCACCAAGCTGTTAAGACTTGAGTAATAAACTGCAAATCTAATCCTATCTTTTACAGGAAGCCTTTCCCAACTCTACTTAATTCTTGTGCCTTCCTTCTTTTAATCACTTCCTTTTTACTCTGTATATAGCTTGTTTGTGCATATTTGTTAGCTAGTGGTCTCCCCCATTAGACTGTGAGCAACTTGAGGGCAAGGATTGTCTTTTGACTCTTTATACCTAGGGTTTAGCAACAGTACCTGGCACGTGGTGGTCGATTAATAAATGTTTACTTTCTAATAGACTAATGCTTCAAGGTCCAGTGAAGTAAAGCAGTAAAAGTCAGAGAGACTCATCAATAAGTTGGCCACAGTGTGATGCATTTTTTGGCTTAAGTAATTCTTAAAGACTACCTACTAAATGTATAGAGACACTACAGTGAAAAGCATATCCACACTGACAAAATAATAGATTAACAGAAATATCAAACTGTCTTCGAAAAGCCTTTGTAGAAAATGCATCCTAAGCCTTGAGAAATTTCTATAGCTTTCTCTCATTAGTACATCATTCAAGGTACAGAGTTATTAGACTATTTCGAAAATCAGAGAAAGCCTGATCAAGAGGAAATGAAGTATAAGACAAAAGAACTAAAGTCTGTTAGCCACCAAGAGAGTGGAAATGGGAGAAAATTAGGTATCAGGACAATGATTAAGGGGGAAAGGTCCAAGGGGAACACCCCACAGTTGTCTCTGTTTTATGGGCATGAAGAAGGGAAGAGAGCACTAGGGCTAAATTCTTATCACTTCCAAGAATACAGATTCAGTAGTATTTGCAATTTATGAGGTGAATCAACACAAAGGACAGACATTCAAAGAGATGCACCTACCCACTTTAACAGTCACATGACAGTGAAGCCAACTACTAACCCCTGTACTTATACCACAGTTCTCCAACAGCGGAACTGAATCAAATTTTTTGGGTGGTAGTTTTGTGGATATTTCTCATTAGAATCATTAATTTGGACAGCAAAAACAATCTAATGATATATATTCACATTGTCCAGAGAAACAGAGTAAGGTACTTCGGGAATATGAAAGAAAATCTTGGGTTTGGTTGGAGCGAAACCCTAAAGACTGGGATACCTCTACAAGTTGGATTTCTAGAGCATGCTTCCTTTCGAAAAGTGCTTTTGATGTCCCAATATCCAAAACTACTTTCTTATCTTCACTAGAGGCAGAAGAAATTCTTTTTTTTTAGGTCCCACTGCATCCAAGTGTCTATCAGGGGAAAAAAACTGTCATTTTTGTCTAGTATGGGTGTCTTTACCTCTTAGCAAAGAAATCAGACCCAGGCTATTGAAAGCAATTATCCTGCACAGTGACTTTAAGTGAGACAAACAGCTTTCATCCCAGATCCTATCAACTTTACCAGTTTTCTCCAATGCCATTGTCTACTCTCCAGAGGTATGGTCAGGCAAGAAAAGAGACAGGAAAGCCTGCTTTTCCTTGTGCTATCCTCCTACTTGATAGCCCAGTCTAGCCCTCTGAAGATGAAGGCATAAACTCAGCACGCCTGGCCTCTTGTCCCCTGTTTACTTCTAAAAGAAATGAGATCATTTCGTGACCTAGTTCTGGGAGATGTAACCTGTTATCAGGATTGTATGTTTTTTAAAAAAGCTTTCTCCATTAGGGAAAGATGAAAATGTTATTATGGGGCATTAGGAGAAAAGGAGGAGAGCAGGAATTACAATATAGTAAACTTTTGATTATAAGTACTCATGCAGGGGAGAAGACCAAAATAACAAACAATTCAAATATCATTTATATTTAGCTCTGACATGCAGTCAGACACAAGCATTCCCATATTCACTGTTTAATCTTGGCCTGACCCTTATAGCTTAATAGTTGGATTACAGACTTAGGATCTTACTTTTTTAAGAGTAGGAAGTATCCTTCCAAGCCATATAATCCAATACCCTCATTTTACAGATGAGGAAACTGAGGGTTTGAAAGGTTAAGTGACTTGCCCAAGATCACAAAGGACCCTACAGAATCACTTATCTGAAAAGATCCTAGGTGGTCATGAATAACCCACAAAGCAGATTGGTGAGAGTTAACTAAAGAAAAAAAACACAATTTTCTTCAAAGGAAAACTTTTACCTTTTGATTGAAAGCAAAAGTATTATCTGATGAATAATTTACTTAGATCTACTGGAAAGACATATAAAGGAGCAGATTAAAGGGCTCACTGGCTATCATTGTTATGTTCAGAGGCAAGCAACCCTAGGTATTTCCCAATCAGACACTGTGGGACAAGGGTTTTTAACCCAGGGTCCATGAACTTGCTTTTTGAGTATTTTGCTAACCATATTTCAATATAAGTGGTTTCTTTTGTAATCCTGAGTTTTATTTTATGCATTTAAAAACATTATAACAATCAAAGGTCCATAGGCTTCACCAGTTTGCCAAAGGCATCCATAACACAAAAAAGATTACACACACACACACACACACCCCCTTATAAAACTCACAAATCACTCTCCTCCCCCCTACTACAAATAAAAATGGAATCTACTTTGGGATCTACCAGCTGCACTGTCCAAATTCACCATCATAAAGTTCACATAGTATGGACAGGTCACATCACCCTCTACTTTCAAGAAAATTAAAAGATACATATAGAAATTTCACTGACATCATTTGACATTTAAATGCAAAGTACCATGAAGAAAGAAATAGAAAGATTATAATTTTTCTACCTCTCCTTTCATCTACCACAGTAACCAGAATAAACCATTCTATTGGATACACACCATGATTCCTATAAATCATTAAAAACTCCCCAGCCTTTTTTGTTTTTAATCAATGATTATTACCAAGGAATACTCTGGTTCCCCCAAAAAGCTAGAGTTCTAAGTAATAATTCTCAAAGATCTGAGGTTTTATCAGCATAAGCTTCACTGATGCTGGATGGAATTAGTCTTCATGAGTTGCTGTGATGGAAAAAAGGGAGCCAAACTTTTGGTAACAAGCTTCTTAAAACTTGGTTAGTCTGGTTCTCAGGCAGTATTTTATAACAAAGGCCATCATCAGGTCTTTACTCAAAACTTTTCTTGCTTGGTAGGATCTGAAGAGTTTGAGCACAATAGCCCTGGTTAACTTTCAGAACCCAGTCACACCCGTCAGGATAAAGAAACGGAATAGGGCTTTAATGAAAGAAAAATAATCACAGTGGCTTAAAGTAATATAACACTTTAACAGTTTACATAGAAGTTAGGTATTTTAGACAAGATATACTCTTATCTTTCCCTAGCTTTGAAAGAAGCAGGCTGCTGTGTTCTTCCCTCCTAACTTTAGAGAAGGTAAATTTAAGACCACAAGAAGGAAAGAGATTTAACTTGACTCAGTGGCAGAACCAGTTCAAAGGCAGACTGATTCCCAGTCAATTAACAATATAAAATTCAGGGCAGACACGAAACAAACGAAGGAAGTCATGCATCAGCACAAGGAAGGTACATTCACTTTTGGCACAACAGGAGCTGTTCAAAAGCAATATAGCAACACTTGAGGACAGAAAATAAAGACTCCCACAGCCAATTAAACCTACAGAAGGAATTCTGGTTAGCCAAATATAATGACTAGAGTTGGATCAAAAAACAGGAACACCACCCTATGTTTTAGGGAAAGCCTGGTAGGATGTTTATGAGCACAATGGTCAGCAACTAAGCATAAAGGCAGGGCCTGATAGAATCATTTATGTCCTGAGCCCAGGAATTTAAAAGTTGATTTCAACTCCTACTCACCTTCCCACTTTATGGCTGAAGTAAGGTCTGGCTGGACTCCTGAGAAAATAGCTCTGTAGATTCACTGAAGGACTGAGAAAAGTTACAATTTAAATGGCAAAAATGTCACACCTAAGGAACATTGGAACATACAAACACCCCTTTTTGTAGCATACTGTTCTGGCTCACAATGAACTATTTAAAGTCCAAAATGAAATATTTATCTAATGTGACTACTGAACATCTAAAAAGCAACACAGGGGTGCAGGAAAAAATGGTATCAGGCCAATCACTGGTCGGAAACCAGTGCCATAATGGAACATGAAATTCATTAAAAAAACAAAAACAAAAAGACACGGAACCCAAAGAAAGCTGTAAATAACAAGAAGCCTCATCGCAAGGAAGTCACCTAGAGAATGCTGATAAACGCCAGAGCCAGTTTGTTTACACCGAGACTCCAGCAACACATCATGGGAGTCAGAAATTCAAGCCACCAGATGCTTTCCGACTAACGGGGTCCAAAAAGGACCTTCCTGGGGGTGGGGGGGAAGGGGGACCTGAGACTCGAGAAGCAGGGAAGAAATGACGCCCAGAACCCCAGGGCTGCTTCCGAGGGGCAGCCCTGACCCCTGCCCTGCTGCGAGAGGCAGCACTGGGGCCTGCACATTTCAGGACAGCGCGAAGGGAAATAGGCACCGGCGAGGGTCGAACCAAGTTCCCAGGGAAAGGGAATTAAGGTCACCCGAATGAGGTGTCCGGCAGGGAGAGAAGGCAGCTGGCCAGGGAGGACTGAAGCGGGGGCAGGCCGAGGAAGGGGGAAGTCGGGTCCCACAGGGCAAACTGGTTCAGTCTTGGGACAAGGAGGGCCGGCCGCAGGGGAAAATGGGGGACAGGCCCGGGGAGGGGGGGCAGGCTGGGCCTCAGCGGGACACGGACCGAGCAGGTCAAGGGGTGTCCGGCTGGGGCGGTTACAAGCCCGGGAGCCGGCGAGGCTCGGCGCCCTGCTCCCCGCTTCGGGGCATCCTCCTGCCAGCGGCTGCTCTGGCTGCTCCGGGCCGGGCCGCCTGGTCCGCTGCCACCGCTGCCGCCGCCATCTTACACTGGCCAGCCGCCGCCACCGACGCCACCGACGCCGCCGCCGCTACCGCCGCCGCTGCCGCCGCCGCCGCCGCCACTCTCTGCGCTTGCGCCTGCGCCGCCGCGCTTTCCGGCCCCGTTTGCGACGAGGCACCCGAGACCTGAAGAGTGGGTAGGGCGCGAGCTCCCGTCCCCCAACCCTTCTCTGCAGTCTCGCTGGGCGGGGTGAGGCTGGCAGCTAACGGAAGACCTGAGGTCAAGCGCGTGCGTGTTGGGGCTCCAGAAAGCCCCGAGGCGGTGGCTGAGGCGCTCCTTCCACTGGTCGAGGACTAAACGTGCCGGACTGTCACCGGCGCTGATAAAAATAGTCTCCGCATCCCAAGGGCCTGGCGGAGCACCTGGTCTGCACCCAGGTGGCGTCTGCCTGCTGCGGGGTCCGGAGCCAGGACGTTGGAGCGGGAAGCCTTGGCCGCGACGGGCAGCCTCCGCCTCGAGAGGCACGCGGCTGCCCAGTCTCCTGCCCGCCAGCCAGCCGGCCGGCCGGCCAGCCGCAACTTCGGCGGCCCTGTGCCCGGGGAGGACGCGTCTCCCTCGACGTTGAGCTAATTTCCTCCGAGTGCCCCGAGCACTTCCGAACGGGAAATCCAGCCTGCCTTCCGCTGAGATCAGCCATTTCCACGTTTGTCTGATTGTTCTGGGGGAGTGGGACTGGGGCGGTGGGGTGGTGGTAGGAAAAGCCTTAGAGGTAGAGGGAGGTGTGACAAGAATCCCGAGGATCCGTCCTCTCCTGCTTTCAGGCTCCTGGGGTCATGAGCTGGATGCCATTGATAAGGCCGAGCCGAGTGATGGGAAAGAGAAGAGGGGTTCTGTGTTCCACTTGTTAGGGTTCCTCGCCCGAGAGGAAGAGGAGACCCAGGATACTGAGAAGCGGGGTCGGAATGGAAAATGCAGGCATCGAATGTTTGGGCTTCAAACAAGGTATACACCCCATCGGGCACTGTAAGAAGTGCAAGTCGAATCGGATAAAAGGATATAAATAGATAACCATAAAGGGATATATAAATATATATTTTTATATTATTTATATATCCATATATCTCCATAAGACTAGCCATCTATAAAGCTACTGGGTTACTATTTATTTTAGATGATTTGTAAACGTATGGATTTTGAGATTTAGGGTATCTGAAGAAGCAAAACTAATATGTAATTAAGATAAACCGTGATGGAATTAGTTGGGCCAAGTTATTATCAAAGCAGAAATGTGGTGTGTATAGTACATGGGTACAGCAGTAGGATAGGCGGGGAAAAGAGAGCTATCTAAAGTGGATGTACTACCCCAGGGTAGTAGTGCATTCTCCCTCTAAAGATCATAGATCTAGAACTGCAAAGGACTTTGACCCTCTAGTCCAATTCCCTCTCCATTTTACAAATGAGGAAACTTAAGTCTAAGGTGGTTTGAATTTCTTGCCTAAAGGAATTTGAATCCAAGTTTCTTTGACTGCAGAGCCAGTGCTTTTTCACTCTACCAAGCTGCTTCCTCTTCCGGCAAAGGCTGGATGACCACTTAACAGGGATGCTGCAAGAGCTAGTCTAGATGCCCTCTTTCCCCCAAAGAACCTTCCAACTATGAAATTATGTGAAAAGGGGTGTGCAGTTTTATCTTTAGCACCAAGTAGGCAATAGGATGCTGATTATAATGCATGGTACCCATTAGCTAGACATAAACATGCCAGGAATGGAAATGAACACTTCATTAAGCTAGTATCAAATTACTTGATCTAAGTATCCTTTAAGCACAACCTGCTTTCCCTTTTCCCTAATTCTGTGCTTCCTATAATTTGGCCTCCCCGGTGGATTTTTACCCATTAGGAAATAGTGTCCAATGTTAGTTAATAATAATGGGACTTGGGGGACAGTTTTGTTTGCTTCCCATTATAAATTAGCAAACTATTATGATTTACTGGTGTCGTGAGTTTGGTTAGAACACGTTAGTTCCAGAGCCTGATAAAATTTGGTTTCTAAACCAATAATCCTGAGGACCAGACTCTGAATCCAGGATGCAGACTTACTGTAAGGCTCAGCCTATGTGTGTTTCTCTCACATCTTAATTGAAACTACAGTAGATGGGATTTTCCCATAAAGGCTAAGCATACTTTGACAGAAAGAATGGGGTTATTCTGACAGACTAAATTTTTGGACACCCAAAAAATAATGTTTCCAGTCACAGTTCCTGAGTTCTACAACTTTGGAATAATAACATGTACTTAAGAATGGAGCTGAGAATATGAAACCTGGTATCGTCTTGATAATTTTGCATCAAGGGACAGATCCATTTCCTAACTTTAATTTTCCTCAGTCTTGGGCTTTTAAGAATTTGTTAAACCCGGGGCAGCTAGGTGGCGAACACTTACTAGCTGTGTGACCCTGGGCAAGTCACTTAACCCCAATTGCCTCACTAAAAAACAAAAAAAAGAATTTGTTAAACCCTAGTGTCTTCACTGTCCTTTTGCCTCAGGGGACAAAGGGAATATCGGAGCACTTTTTCTCTTCTCATTTTACAAAGCAAGTAACTGAAACCCTAAAAAGCCAAATTTGCCTGTCTTAGCAAAATTTGGACATAGTGGAAAGGGCATAAATCAGACCCAAAAATACAGCCTCCCAATCCCCCCCAAAATATAAACAGACTTTCAAGAGTAAAGGGACCTCTGTTTACATTTAGTTCAACACATACTTGAAAAAGCATTCCATCTATATGCCATACCTAGTCATCTAAGCAATCTTTGCCTGAAGACCTCTTCCAGTGAAAGAGAATCTCTGCGCACTCTCCAGTTTACTGATATCCTGTATTGCCTAGGTCTCTAGGTATTGGACTAGAATAGTACCAGAGGTTCCTTCCACCTCTCAAATTCTGTGGTCTAACCAGATCAAAGCACAATGGTACTATCACCTTCTTGGAAGTTCTCTCTTCACACAGTCTAAAATTGCATTAGCTTTCTTGACTACCATACCACTGCAGATACTTGTAGAGCTTGAGATCCCTGAAAAACACCCAGATCTTTTTGAAACAAATGTCTAGCACTGCATCCTCCATCTTCTTGTGAAGTTGACTTTTCATGACTTCGGAGGACTTCTATCCCTTGGCAGAAAATGGTACACTATATGTGTGTGATGAACACATTTTAAGACAACAAATATGATTTGTTTTGCTTGGTTGTGTATGTCACGAGGGTGGGATCTGTTGTGGGAATGAGCACCTATAAAAATTTTAAGTTGATTTTTAAGGAACTCATGCATAAAACTTTATACTTAACCCTATTTAGATGATGTTGGACATACATTTCAGACAGGCTGTCCTAAAGACATCTTAAACTCATCATATATAAAACTGAACTCATTATCTTTTCCCCTAAATTCTCCCTTATTTTTGTTGACTGGATTCCTTACTCTCATCCCACTTATCCAACTGGTTGCCAAATCCTTGTGGTTTCTACTTTCACAATATCCCTTGCATCTAAACCCCATCCCTTCACTCACAAAGCTAACACCTTAGTTTAGGCCCTCATTGCAGCAAGCCTTCCAGGTGTTCTCCCTACCTCAAGCATATCCTGCACAAAGCTGCCAAAGCAATTTTCCTTAAGCACTGATCTGATTATGGGACTTCCCTACTCAGACAACACCAGTGGCTTCTGTTGATTCCAGAATAAAATTAAACTGTTTAGCTTTTAGTCTCTTAGAAGCTGCTTCCAACCTGTCTTTCTATTCTCAAAGAACATTATTCCCTCTCCTGGATTCTGTGATTCAACCAAACTGGCCCTCCTTTCACTCCTCACACAACACTCCCCCTCCTCTGCACCTTTACATTGGCTATCCCTCATGCTGGGATGCATTTTTTTTTTTAGCTTTACCAAAGTCCCTCTTCCTATAAGATGCAACTCTGACAGACACCTGACTAATGGCTAGTAGCCTCCTTCCTTAACTACCTTCTCTGTATTAACCATATATATGTGTGTATGTATATATATATATATACTGCACATATTTCCATATGCATTTGTCATTTGTTCTCATTAGAATCTAAGTCCATTGAGAGATTTCGTTCTTTGTACTTGTATCCCCAGTACCTAGCAGCGCATGACACTTTAGAAGGTCTTAATACTTGGTTTTTGATATTCTATCCAGTTCTTTAGTCTGTCAAGATCTTTTTCGATCTTGTCATCCAATATGTAGACTCTCCCTACCAAGTTCATGCCACTTGCAAATTAGAAAAAAAGGCATAGAAAGCAGGCATTTCAAAGTCTTAAACAACACAAGGTCATATGCAAACATTTGGGGCCCTACATTGTTTACCTTCCAAACTGACACTGGCCCTTTAATAACTACTCTGTGTAATAGGCTGCCATTTAATTCGCTTAGATGCACCTAATCATACTGTTGTCTATCCCAAAATCCTAATAGCAGGAAAAATGTTTTTTTCAAATATTTCACTGAAGTTGAGGTAAGCCATTATTTACATTTTCCTGATCTACCACTTTAGTAAGCTGGTTTAAAAATATTAAAAATCTGGCATTTGGTCTCGATGAAGTCACATAAGCTATGATCATTTTTACCTTTTCTGGAAGTTCACTAGCTGTCCCTTGAATACATTGTGGAACTTTACTGGGAATTGAAATCAAACTTTATTCGCCTGTTTTTGCTATCTGAAAATCAGAACATTTGCCTTTTTCTAATGCTATAGCATTGCCCCCCCCATTCTTCATGCTACAAGAATGATTAGTTGATCAGCAGTTGCATTTGCCAATTCTTTCAGTACCCTAAAATATATTTAAGGTGATCTGAGTAAGGTGACTTCAGCCACCTTTGTTCCTGTCCTTTCAGGTCCAAAGACCATTCTGCTTGGCAGAGAAAACAGAAATAAAAAGGAGGTTGGAAAGCTATGCATTCTATCTTTGAAAAAATTTTCCCAATATAACAAAAAAAAAACCCTCAAACCTTTTGTAGTTTTTTAATCTTCCACCCCAGCCTTGGCCCATTTCATCTCTAGCACTAATCTTACAGAAAGCTGCCAAGATCTAGGGGTGCACCTCAAACTATTCCTGGCTTTTCTTTTTCCTACCCGTCATTCCTTAGGAAAGATTCTTTCCGCCCCCCCCCCCCCCCCCAGACGTTGAGAATGAATACACATAACCAATCTTCTCAGTCACTACTTCCTTTCACCACTCCATTCTAGGGCCACAAGCCTCCCTCTTCTATCCCCTAACCCAAAGCTTCAATGGTGGGTGGCAATCCCATATGGGATCTCCCGGTCATGACAAATCTCAACAGTAAAAGGTTATACATACACCTATTTTATATACCTCTACAGCCAGGAGTCACCTAGAAATCTACCTGGCAAAAAGGAGTTTCCAGTGTGTGGTTCAGCTTGGGAAAACAAAAACTCTTGGCTAAATTCACTTGTTACTGACCTAGTCTCAGGCTATTACACAGTAAACTTCTTGGGACCCTTAGAAAGAAAAGAGTAGAATTAGACTACTCCAGAGAGCAGCTAAAATAACTAAGGAAATGGAAAGGCTGCCAAATGAGAGCAGACTAAAAACCTTTCTAAATGAAAACAGACTAAAACAGGATGATAGTATCTATAAAACTGAATTGTCTATTACCCTTTAAAGTTTGGGGTTAAGTTCAGGTAACTTCACATAGTAGATAAAACATGGCACTAAAAACAGTACAGCTGTCTAGTGTAGCAGAATATTGAAGCTAGAGTCAATTTAACAAGCCTTTATTGAATGCCTATATGTTCAGGCAGTCATTGATGGTTAGAGTTAGAAGGAACCAATGCACAACCCCCTTTAGAGATCAAGAAACTGAGGTCCAAAAATTAAGTGACTTGCCCAATGTCAGTTAGTAGAAGAGGTAGGATTCAAACCCAGGTCTCATGAATCTTAACCCCAGTGGTTTTTCTAGTGCACCACACACACTGCCTCCCAGAGAAGAGATGTACTGCAGGCATTGTTTTATTAGGAAAGACGCTATAGAGGAAACAACTAGGCAGGTTTGCCACAGCTTTCTTGTACAGTGAACTATGTACATCCACTTCTCCCAAACAGACCAACAATCGTGGGGAAGAGGGTCCAGGAACAAAAAACGGGCAGAGATGCCTACCTGGGTTTCTTGGTAATAGTAGCTAGTACCAGGAAAGCAGACAGGAGATGGAAAGATGCAAGTGTAATCTTTGAATGTGGTTTTTTTTCCTTTTTTTTTTTTTTTTTTTGGTGAGACAATTGGGGTTAAGTGACTTGCCCAGGGTCACACAGCTAGTAAGTGAGTAAAGTGTCTGAGGCCGAATTTGAACTCAGGTACTCCTGAATCCAAGGCTGGTGCTCTATCCACTGTACCACCTAGCTGCCCCTGAATGTGGTTTTAAGGGTTTCTACATCCTGGGGGGTTCATCTTCCCTCAAACCTAAACCAACTTAACATCTTAAGAGGGATGCTTATAACTAAATACAACACTTTAGTTGTGTGGTGCATTCCCATTCCCGCGCCCCCCCCCCCAAAAAAAAACTTATTCAAGGCAGGGATTGTCTCTTTTATATTTGCCTAATACATAATAGGCACTTAAGTCAACATAATTAGCACTTACTACTTTCCTTTTATTCTGAACTTTTCTAGCACTACAACAGAAAAAGGTTTGGGGTTTTTTTTAGCTACCATGTCACAATGTTTACTTATAGCAAGCTCAGAGGTACCTAAAAATTCCCACATTTTAGTGATCTGTACTTGACTTTAAACCAAGACTGAATTCATCTTGATATCAGCTGTCTTTATAACACTTAATCCAGGAGGGTTGGTTTGAATGTAGTGCTTACAAGGTAAACAAGAGGCCTCACAGTATCAATGGCTGGAGACAAGAAAGGGCAGCTAAGACAAGTGATTTAACATTCAATAAGTTTGATATATTAAGCAGAATGCTGTCAGTGAAACAACTTGGAAACCTCAGAACTTTTTGCTGAAATTTTAAAGAAACAGGCAGATATCTTAGCCTGAGCTGGATTGGGGGAGGGGCATTGCCAAACACCTCTGAGCAGGTAGCTTCAGAGCCAAGCTTTTATAAGGACTTACCCCCAACTCTACCTTTAGAGAGTAGGAGCTTATGCCACACAAGAAACAGGCCACACTCCCAACAACCTAGCTCAGGATGTTTATTAGACATCAGCTGAGACATAGGGGACCAAGAAGGGGTTGGGGGAGGACAAGCTGTCAGCCCTCTCCCAAGCCACTGCCACCAGTCAAGGTTTATGATGTTGAGGGGATCAGAAGTTTCAAAACTGCCAAAACAACAGCTAAGGAGAAAAACACTGTCCCCCCTCCAACTCTATTTGCCAGGGGAACAGCTATAGAGCTGAATGAGAAAAGGGGTGGGGGCGGGGGAGGGCTGAAAACAGCAGGAAAGCAGGGGGAGGTGGGGATGCATGAGAAACAGTAGCACTGCTCACATTCAGGATAACATTTGGCTTCTCCGATTTGACCAGGAACAAAGGCATCTATTAACTTAGGAGAACAGAACTCGAGTTCACAGCTTCTTTGAGGAATACACATGTGCACCTAGGAGAAGCACACGGCTGGCCAACACCAGAAAGACCCTATTCTTATCAGGATATGCCAAGAACCCTTTCTCCAGTCCCTACTCTGACCAACATGTCTGCCCTGAAGGATCAGATACCCAAAGGATGGGTGCTCGGAGCCAAGAATCTCCCCAAGCCCCATGCCCAGAGCTGGCACAGCACCCAGACTCCAGAGGGAATAGGGAACAAGGCACATAGACCCTGGGAGTCTGAGAGGGAAGCATCAGTGCAGGTATACACAACAGGTACACACAATGTTATGGCTAGGTGTAGGAAAGGGGGCAGGGGCAAGGAAACATGGTCCATAAAGGGTACCCCCTCCTATACCTTAAGCAGGTAAAGATAAGTACCTTCACTAGCAGCAGAGAAGGGGGGGGGGGGGAAGAATGGGGAGAATGACTCAATGAGAGGAACTTGAATAGGTCCCTTTCCCAGAAATAACAGCCTCAATGGCTACAGAGGGACCCATGCTGGTGTGGAGTAGTCTTAGGATAACAGCTAGGGAAGGGAACTAGAAGGGGACAGGAGACAAATGGGACAGGCAGGCAGTTCCTCCACAGCCTTATCACCCTTCCCAGACCCCAATGGCTCTGCTGACTTCAGGTGTTCGCTCGTGGCCGAGGATGGGAAGGGAAGGATGAAGAAATTCACATGATCAGACACTGCTCACCACTGGCACTTGGAGGGCCAGACAAATTCAAGGTGTCAAGGTCAAAGTTGAAGCCAGGGGGCTAGAGAGAAAGGATGAGAGAACAAGGTTCAGAAGTCTTCCACATTCTAAATCATAACTCCCCACATTCCGTTCCCCAAGGCTAGCCTACAACCTTTTGCCATCACTATGATTAATAGCCCCCTCACTGTTCTGAGTTCACTGCTTAAGCAGAATTCTGGAAGTTGGGGTTCTAATGACCAATTAGAGGAAAAAAAATACTTACCGTTTCCCCCGCAAGTTCCTTTGGGGGATGGCCCAAATCTTGAAGCTGGAAGATAAGGAATTCATAAAATAATGTGGTATAAAATATTCTTTTGCCTAGCACTTGGCAGACAGTAAGTGGTTGTAAATGAATAAGGGAACTGAGAAAATCCAAATACCTCAGTCAAGAAGGGAACCATAGCCACCTCATGTCCCTCATGCCTTAAAGTATCTCACTTTCCTTCTTCCTCAGTAAACTATCATTATGCATAGCTAGTGGACAGGCTTTGGTGTCCATAAACACCACCTTGCAATGCCTCAACAGGAATACCTCAGGCACATCATAAGCAGAGCTCTTAAAAGCAAGGGGAATGGGGGGCAGCTAGGTGGCGCAGTGGATAGAGCACCAGCCCTGGAGTCAGGAGTACCTGAGTTCAAATTCGGCCTCAGACACTTAACACTTACTAGCTGTGTGACCCTGGGCAAGTCACTTAACCCCAATTGCCTCACTAAAAAAAAAAAAAAAGGCAAGGGGAATGACAGGAGATGCCAAAAAGGGTTCTCACCTGCTGCATGAGATCTAGCACCATCTCAAATCGGGCTTTCTGTATGTCCTCACTATCGGCCGCCGTCTCTTTTTCAAACTGCTCACAAATCTTGCCCATGACGTTGTGCTGTTCCTGATACTTCTCAAATTGTTCTGGAGGCAGTGCTTCACGGTGGCTCTGTAACCACTCTGGATACTGGAAAAAAGGTGGGGAGGCAATCAGGCAAAGAACTGCAGGAGTTATGTCAAAAGATGAGGACAATGCATAAAGAGCAGCAATGACTCAGATTTCAAATTCCCCAGCACTTGCTGTTTATACCACTTCTAGACACCTAAGTTACTTCATTTCCCCCCCAAGTATACATCTTCCTAAAGAGACTATAAGCACTTTGTGGTTGGAAATGTTCCATTTCTTTTCTATCACTCAACACTTAAAGTAGTGCTTGAGGACACAGCAGACACAGGGTTAGGTAAAAAAAGATGGGCTGCTGAGAGTATAATCATTCTTGGACCAATATGATTTCTCCTCCAACCACATGCACTGTTGGCCCAGTAGCTCCTACAGCTATTTCTTCAGGGCAGTAGAATAAAGAAGAGTCATAGGAAGACAAGCACCAGCCACTAACATCTATATTGGTTCATCAGGTCACATTAAGTTATGATGCCAAGGAAGCAGAGATCAACCAAGAGAGGGGAAAAGTGGGCATCAGAGGCTCACTAACTTTCTCTGTGATTTCTTTCAGTGACGGATATAGTACATCCTTGGATAATAGGTTCTGCATAATGCTCTGCATAATGGGGAGTATATTGCCTTCTCCTTCCCCTTCCCCTTCTTCTGTGCCCAGCCCTTCCATGGCCTTGGTCAGCTCCTCTTCAGACATGCTGGAGTTCTGAAAAGGATAGAAATAGAGATAATAGCATCATGAGAGGTAAGTCACCATTTCATAAGAGGCTATGTTTAAAGAGAGAATGTAATTTGCTACTAGTCTCAGAACATACATCATAGTTCTTATTTTTCCCTGGAGTTAGAAACTCTAGTGAAACAGAATGCTCTTAATGTAGGTCTCCAAGAGGTGGAGTTCCTTCATAACCTTCCCATACAACCTCACCTGAAGGTCAGTGGCATTTTTTGCTAGTCCACTGAGTGTTTCCTTCAGGCAGGAAGCAAACACTTGTTGGGATGCTGTATCACTGCCTAGGAAAATGAAAAGACAAGAGTCACCGGGGAACATGATCTTTTGTGTTTCAAGTCATTGGTGCTATGCAGACACACTTATGGGCTATAGGGGTTTAAAAGATACTAGTGAATTCCCTAGCCCCTCTGACCTTAAGAACACAATCCTGTCAAGGGTAACTTGCATGGTCAAATATATAAAGGCCATAACCATATTCCACATCTAAACTGAAGATAACTTTTCTGTTTTTAAAATTATGAGCTTCCCAAACCCTACTTTTTTATCCCTCTTTTCTTTCACTTCAGTGAGCAGAAATCTTATTACCTACTACCGCAATCTACCTGAGGAGAAAGCACCATGTTGATACTTCGGAACATTTTGATACAAGCCACCACTTGATTAGTTAGATAAGGAGAATGTCAGCAAAGATGCCTCACTGCTCACCCACTCTCCCTGCTGCCTCAGAGAGCTTCTGGAACTGCTCTACCAGGTGGGGTTCCTCCTCAGCCAGCTCCTTCATAGCCTTCTCAAATTCTGCAGTGGCTTGGCATGCTAGCTCACTGTCAAACAGTTCTTGGAAGAACTCTTGGGAGGCAAAGAGGGCATCCTGCAAATAACAGGAGAGACTCAAGTTAGCATTTTCCTAAGCTTCTCAATGTCTAACTTCAGAAATGAAATGGAGCTGAACTCGGGTTCCTCCAAATCACAAGTTCTTACTTCTCTCAAGGAAGACAGTAAAAAAGACATTTGGCTACTATGTGGAGCCAGCGGTCTCAAATAATCTATTTTAAAATGTTCTCAGACCTAGGACCTTCTCTCTACCCTAGCTTTCTTTTCTTTCCCCTTCTCCCTCCCCCAATCCATTTCAAAAGAGCTTAGACCTGGAAAGGCAATCCAAAAATATTAAAGCCAAATGCCAAGTCCCTCCTCCCCTCCCCTTTAGCCCACAGAGGCTCAGTCCAACTTTTGTTAAGAGCTAGTCAACCATCCCCACACCCTCCCCTAGTGGGCAGGTTTTGTACTTTAGCTGTGTCTGCAGGCGATCTCTTCTGGGAAGCTGAAGCATCTGGGGCCTTGGTGGTAGGAGGGGATGCTGGGGAGGGTTTGGCTTTATCGAAATCATCAAGGGCACCTTTAGAAAACGAGAGAGATATGTATATGTATGGGGGAAGGGGGGAATAGAAGAAGGGTTTGAAGGGAGGGTAATACTTAGGGGGAAAAAAAAAAGTCTGCCGGGTAATTAAGTAGGAAAGGCACTAGGGCAAAGATTATTAAGATAACCTACCAGATTTTTCCTTCCTTAATTTCCTCCTCCCTTTTCCCTACAAAGACCCCAGCTAAATGGAAATGAAGGGATCTTAAGAATTCAACACTCAAGTCTAAAGAGTGCCAATGGGAGATCAGTAAGGGAGGGGGAGGAAAGGGGGAAGGAAGTATATGAAACATGGTAAGTACCTTTAGCCCCCCAAGCCCAAGGCTATAACCACGCTTCTCTCTAAACTCCAGATAACTCCTAGGAACAGTATGCTCTTATTTAGATCCTGAACGAATAACTGGCTAAAATGCAGAAACCAGAGGAAAGGGAAGTCACCCCATATCCACCTACCTACCCACCTGCCCCTGTCCTAATCCCTTTTGGTTACAGACAGAAGAGCCACTCACCCCTAATTTGCCAAATTTCCGTTTGCCAAATCTTTTTAATAATTCTCTGGAGGTCCCCATTTCTACAGTAAATTATGGGGGCAGCTAGATGGCGCAGTGGATAGAGCACCGGCCCCTGGAGTCAGGAGTACCCGAGTTCAAATCCGGCCTCAGACACTTAACACTTACTAGCTGTGTGACCCTGGGCAAGTCACTTAACCCCAACTGCCTCACCAAAAAAAAAAAAAAAAAAAGAATACAGTAAATTATGATGCCTCACTTAAAAAAAAAAGAATACAGTAAATTATGTGTAAAGTTTCATCAGCTTGTCACCCCGTATCTTTCACTTTGCCCACGTCTCCGTGGCCAGCAGCAGTCAGAACACAGTTAACTAGAACATCCACTGCACTACTTTATGCTTGCCCAGGGTGGGAGGGTAAAAGCAGATGGCCCAGTACCAACACAGAAAACAGACGGCCTGGCTGAGCGCTTCCCGGTAGGGAAAAGGGCATGGATTTAGAGTCAAGAGTCCCTAAGGTTAAGTCACTCGTCTCAGCCTGTTTCCTCACCTACAAAATGAGTCCTGGTTAGAGGACATCTCCTCCACTTTAAAAAACTATGACCCTACCAGTGCTAAGGGCGACCCCCCCCCTCCCCCCCGCACGAAGATGACGGGGGAGGGACACGGAAGCCGGAGGCCCCCGTGGCCTTGGTTTCTCAACCTGGCCGCCAGAAGGGAGGACGAAAGGGCTGGAAGCTGGCCGGAGGAGTTAGGAACGAGAGCAAGAGCAAGAGCTTCAGCAAGCCCGCCCTGAAGGAAGGCGGGCGGTGACTGAAGCCACGTCCCGGAGTCTCCGGAGCCTGCCGCGGCTACCCTGCGCACCTGTCTGACCCCGGGAAGAAGCTCCACTTCCCAAAGAACTTCGTCACCCCCACGCCGGGGGTTGGCGGCCCCTCCTCGCGGCAGACACCCAACGTGAGCGGGACGGACCCTGAGGAGAAAGACGGCCCCCTCCCAGCGCCAGCCTTGGCTCTCTCCGTCCCCTGCGCCCCGGGCCCTTCGGCCTCACGGTGTTCCCAGTCTGGCCCTTACTTTCCAGAAGCTCGTCCATCTCCGGGTCCGTGCCGGATGCGCTCTCTTTCTCAGCTGCGGCCATCTTGCTACCTTCGACTTGCCGTAGAAGGCTGGTTTCCCGTCTTCCTACCACGTGCTCTCCCCTCCTACCCGCTGTGCTTCGGCCTCGCGCAGCCAATGAGAAGAGAGGCACGCCGGGCACCGCCATTTTTAAAGAGACAGATGACCTCATTTTTCTCTTCCTATTGCCATCCCTCCTGACGCTTCTGCCAAACTGGGCTGTTCCGCCTACCCGCCCCCGCCCTCGTGCATACCCTGCAGCAAGTCTGCACCTGTTGAAATCCCTTCAAAGCTCAATTCAGGTATTGCCCCCTCCAAGAAAGCTTCCCCAAGCCCCAGCTGAAAATGATCTTTCCTCACATTATTCAAAGCTTTGTACCTTCCTTTGACACGTTACCTTTTGTCTCGTATTAGCTATTTTCTACAAGTTTTGTTTCTTCAGATTGCAAACACTTAGGCAGAAACTACTTTTGTATTTTCCACATGGAAAGAATATTGGACTTGGGGTTAGCTGAGACATCTGATATCTACTAACTGTGACCATGAACGTCATTTAACCTCATCAATAAAATGTAGTTAAAACTGCTTGCATTACCTACCCTGCAATGCTGTTGCAAGAAAAGCATCTTATGATTCTTAAAAGCATTATATAAATGAGTAATTTCATCTTTGTGTATACGGTGGCTTACATTTTTAATAAATGTTTGTCGAATTTAATTGAGCCTACGAATTAACCTGTAATCCTACAGACCAAAAAAATGAGTGCCTGGGAATTGTATATATTATCAGAAGCCAAATATTTCTCCTGCTTCTCAGTTCCTGTTTTATTAAGTACCTTCAAATTTTACACTAGGGCCCATCAGTTGAAATTAATAGCTGCAGGCTAACCCACTTACCCACTCAATTCCTTAGCCCATTAACATATTTTGTTCTATATATGCCACATTTGTCAAAAAGTATTTTAAGAAATTGGGCCTATTGAACTCCTTTATATGTAGTCTCTGCTCCACTCACACAATTCAGGTCCTTATCACCTCTTCATCACACCTCACCTGTATGTAAAAACCTGCCCTTTAGCACAATTTAAGCTCCTTGATTGAAAGAACTAGTTGGGTTTGCCTTTGAACCTGCAACATCTTGCACAATGCCTTCCTTACACCTTACACAGTACCTTAACCGTGGTAAGTATTTATTAAATACTCGTTGAATTGAACTGTTTGTTTTGTTTTGTTGTTGTTGTTGTTTTTTTACTTGGACCTGTAATTTCATCTTTGTGCTGAAACTCTTCACTAATGCACATCCTCAGTTCCTCTGTAATTTTTTTCTTTTTTTTAGTGAGGCAATTAGGGTTAAGTGACTTGCCCAGGGTCACACAGCTAGTAAGTGTTAAGTGTCTGAGGCCGGATTTGAACCCAGGTACTCCTGACTCCAGGGCCGGTGCTCTATCCACTGTGCCACCTAGTTGCCCCCAGTTCCTCTGTAATTTAAGAATTTTAGAGAATTCTCTAGAACACTGAGTTAAGTAACTTGCCCACATCATACACAATATGTATCAGAAGGAGAATAGTAACCCAGATCTTCTTGATTCCAAGGCAGGCCTTCTATCCACTATTAATCAACAACCATTGTTAAGTTCCTTTTTAATGGCACTTTGCTAGATGCTAAGGGTGATGGAAAAAAAAATGAAATAGAGCCTATACCTAAGGAGTTTGTAGCCTGTCTAGGGAAACAATCATACCTACAAATAAATACTAAATCTATCTGAAGTTACAGGGCACTAACCAATGAGGGCCCAGTCATGAACAAATGCAGGGATTTGGTGTGCCAGTTCCAGAAAGTTCATGAAGATCTGTAATGGAGAGACCCAGCTCTCCACTTCAGAGAATACACAGTCATTCTATGATTATTTCCAGTCCATTTACCACTAGTGAGGAAAATGCCTTTTGATTGCTGAGCTGCTGGATATATGTACAAAAGGTATTAAATGGCCAAATAGACATCAGTCTTTCCTAGTGATGCTGAAATCATGGACTCCTTTGTGAGCCTTTGTTTCAGGTGGAATGTGGTAAAGTGACCACAGCAGCCTCCAAGTGCCTACTCCCTGTCTGTACCTCTCACCTCCCACTTCCCACATGTATACCATGGGTCAACATCTGCTGTGATTGTGGTGTATATAGTTCTTTGCCTCTTTGTATTTTTTTATTTCCTACTTTTAGGGGTATGAGTATTGGAAATGGAACAGTCTAAGTTGTAATCTTGTTTGATCTTGGAGGGGCAGCTAGGTGGTGCAGTGGATAGAGCACTGACCCTGGAGTCAGGAGGACCTGAGTTCAAATCCAGCCTCAGACACTTAACACTTACTAGCTGTGTAACCCTAGGCAAGTCATTTAACCCCAATTGCCTCACAAAAAAAAAAAAAAAAAGATCTTGGAACTAGAGTCCATACCAGAATTTGTCAGCAGCTGAACCCTAAAGAACAATCTGTAGGCTCAGTAGCTCAATCAATTAATCAATCAATATTTATAAGCACCTACTATTTACTAAGCACAGTGCTAAGTGCTGAGGATAAAAAAAAATTTTTTTAAGATAGTTCCCTGTTCTAAAGGACCTTACAATTTAATGGGGGAAGACAAATATGCAAACAAATATACACAAAACTAACTATAGCCAGGATAAATAAGAAATAAGAGAGGGATTATGAAAGGCTTCCTATAAAAGATGGGATTTGAGTTGGGACTTAAAAGAAACCAGAGAAGTCAGTAGTCAGAGTTGAGGAGGCAGTGTTTTCCAGGCTTGAAGGACAGCCAGAGAAAAGGCTTGTAGCAGAGGGATAGAAACAGCACAGAAGCCAGTCTCATTGGATTCTGGATTGATGAGTACTGGCCAGGTACTGCTAGGGGAGTAAGGTGTAAGAAGACTGGTAAGGTAGGCTATGGCTAGGTTTTGAAGGCTTTGAATGCCAAACAGAGCATTTTGTATTTGATCCTGGAGGCAATGAGGAACCACTGGAGTTTACTGAGTTAGGAGAGTGATATGGTAGTGCCTTAAATTTAGGAAAATTACTTTGGTGGCTAAATGGATGATGGATTGGAGTGGTAGGAGATCTCAGGCAGAACAACCAGGCTGCTATTCCAATAGTCTATTCACTGTGCCACCTACATTGATGCAGAGTAAAGTGATTAAAACCAGGAGAACAATTTGTACATCAACAACAATATTGTAGAGATAAACAGCTCTGAAAGACTAAGGAACTCTGAACAATGTAACAACTAAACAGTTCTAGAGGACTGATGATGAAACATACTATACACCTCTTGAGAAGAGGTGAAAGTTACAGAATGGGACAGATGTACACATATATATGCATATATGTACACAAATGTATATTTATACATTTTTCTTTTAAGACCTAGCAATACATGTTTGTTACAGGGATTTTTTCCTTTGATTCTCAATAGTTGAAGGAAGGGGTGGGATGGGAGGGAAAGAGGGCAGATTTTTACTGATTGGAAAAAAAATTAAATTAATAGGGAAGTTCAGAAGAGAGTGAAGGTTTAGGAGAAAAGATGAGTTCTCTTTTGGACATGTTGAGCCTGAGATACCTATGGGATATCCAATTTGAGGCGCCCCAAAGACAGCTGCTAATGCAAGACTATATATACTGTAGTAAAGAGACTAGGGCTGGATACATAGAACTGGGAATCGTCTACCTAGAGATGACAATCCAGTTCATAAGAGCTGATAAGATCACCAGTGAGAGTAGATCATATGAACTAAGTAGACTGAAGAATTTGAAAATTAGGGTATTTGAGGAAGCACTGGTATGAATAAGTTCCCCAGTATGAGAACAGGAGTAGGGTATAGAGAAAGAGTGACCCAGCCACAGAACTTATTAATGAAGGTCGAAGAATAGAGTACCAGGCCTGAAGTCGGGAAGATCTGAGTTCAAATTTCACCCTAGACACTTCGCGGTCGACATTCAAATGTAAGAATTATTTTTACTAACTTGGGGGGACTAATCTATCTGGAGGACTAATCTGGGACTTTTGATTGGCTGGCTATCTGACTGCTATTAATTTCCTAAGACAATCTGTTAGGGCCTTTTAAAAATTTCTCCACTTTGCTCCGCTCCAAAATTGATAAGCAAAAGATTAAGAAGACTCTTAATTGGGGCAGCTAGGTGGCGCAGTGGACAGAACACCGGCCCTGGAGTCAGGAGGACCTGAGTTCAAATCTGGCCTCAGACACTTAACACTTACTAGCTGTGTGACCCTGGGCAAGTCACTTAACCCCCATTGCCTCACTTAAAAAAAAAAAGCCTCTTAATTAAATAATCAAAGCAGAATTTATTTATAAAAATCGATGTAAATGATAAGGGTTAAGAAATGCAAATTATACAACCTGTCTGCTTTTAATATAATAAGGGCTGTTGCCACCTCTTGCCTTAGGGTTTGTTCCAGCTTTCTCCAACTTTCACTCTTTTTCTCCTTCACTCTAGCTCCCCTGCTCTTTCACTTTCACTGTTCCACTCCTTTCTTCTAACTCCAAGCCCCTTTCACTTTGTCGCACCCCCTTACCGTCTAACTTTCCTCTCTGTACTGCTGCGCTGAACCCCTTGTCTCTCTCTCACAGACCTGCTTCTCCTTGTGTTCTCTTAGTCCTCTGGCATCCACCTGCATTCCCCCAGTAGCTTTTTCTCTGTCTCCTCTGTGCTGACCGCCCCTGTCTTGCTTTCTTCAACCTCTTTGTACCATCCCCCCTCTCTCTTGTCAGCCCCCCTTTTTGTTAACCTGCTCTGCCAGGTGAAACCCGGGCTCACTGCCCCCAGGGCCAGCTGAGCCCCATGCTTCACTATCCTGCAGCTGGGGCTGGGCAAAGCAAACCCCAACATCCCTGAGGGTTTTCATGGGCCTTTTCACTGTGTGAACTGGCCGTGCCACACCCATGGCACAATTTAGCCCGGCTCAGAGGCCTCCCTGCAGCTGAAAGGGCAGGGGGGAGGGGCCCTAGCCCCTCTTACACAGAAAAAACCAATGAGGGCCTAAGGCTTTTTCATCTCAGCCCAAAGGCAGGGTCCCCAAATCAAAATAAATTCCCACAACACTAAGCACTAGAAAATTTTATATTGTCTACACATTTCAGTCAACTGCAGAATACCAAAGATGTAGCTAATTGTTGAATGTCACATATAAAAGCCTATTTGTTCTCTACTAATATTCTCAGTGAGGACATCTTCAATTCTTGTACAGACAAGTCTCATAAAGATTTTTCAGAGATGTAATATATATGCACATGTATACATACATATATTTACATATATATGCATATATGTAGATGCTGTTAATTTTCTCTCTTACTTTTCCCCCAATATTAATAAGGCAACAAAGGCAGGGAGGATGAAATTACCCTAATTTTCTGATGACACAGGGCTTTATTTAATAAATCCCAGAAAAATCAGCAAAGAAGCTCAGTGAGATAATACCTTCAGTAAAATAGCAGAATACAAAATATATCCACAAATGTCAATAGCATTTTAATTTTAATTTTATTTTTTGGTGAGGCAATTGGGGTTAAGTGACTTGCCCAGGGTCACACAGCTAGTAAGTGTGTAAAGTGTCTGAGGCCGGATTTGAACTCAGGTACTCCTGAATCCAGGGCCAGTGCTTTATCCACTGCGAAATCTAGCTGCCCCATCAATAGCATTTTGATGTGGTAATAACAGAATTCAGAAGGAAATAAAAGTCTAATTTAAATAACCATAAAATGCATAAAATATCTGAGTCAATCTTAAGACACATTCAATAATGGCAGACATAATTATAAAAAGCTCCTTAACAAAATAATAGCTTAAATAATTGGAAGGATATTCATTTCCTGTGATTGGTCCATGCCAATATAATAAAAATGATACTACTTAAATCAGGGGTTCTGTGAGGGAAAAAATCCTCTTCTCAATAATTCTCGGGAACTCAGCAGCAATGTGACAAAGGCTCTTTTATTTCCTTCTTGTGAGAAGGAGGAACCCTAGTGTACAGCTAGTGGTTGCAAATAAAGGGGGCTCACAGGCCTTGTTTTATACCCTAGTCCTTAACTCGAATGGACCCTCCCCTTTTTCATCATTGGTCCAATTACTCAAGGGTTACAATCTACACACAAAAACTAGCTATTGGGAATGCATAACATAACATAAACTTAAACAGTCTTTTAAAAATTGTTTTAAATTCAAACTTAAATGCAAAAAGAGAAAAAAATAAGAACATTTCCATTTGCACAGCAGAGCATAGAAGATTCAATAAAAACCCCACGAATTTCTATTTCAGACTCTTTACTTCTTTTGGAAAAGCTGTGTAATAAATACTACATTGTTATCAAAGCTACCCAGCTTTTCTGTGCTTCCTTCTAAGTTTTTTGTTCTCTGCTGTGCACTTTGAATTATTTTTCTTCCTTCCTCCCCACCCCACCCTAGAGAAGGCTACAATTAAACATGGATATATACTGATAACTACTGAGAATTTACTGAGAACAGATTCCTCACCCAGTCCCCTTACCCAGGCAGATGAATTGCCTGGGGTTGACTGTCTTTGTCATTTCCAGACTCTTGATGGACTTATGGACCTTCCCCACCTTCCCCCAAGCAACTTGTCCCCTCCCAATGTTTCCCCACCTTACTCCCTGGACTTTATGATTATTATATAAAAGAGTTAATGTAGATGGCTACATTAAGTAGTTTCTATTCGGAGTCAGTATCACCTATACTTAGGAGGAAAGACATAAAATGCATAGAGTTCCTGATACAATCACCCCAAAAATAGCAATAAAAGAACCCTTGGAGCAGAAAAACACACAAAAATACGGGCTGAGAGTTTTCTCCAGCAATAGATAGATTTCAGGGGGCCGTGCTGGGCCACAAAGAAAGCCTAACCCCATAATCAGGCTGACACACCAGACACCCGCCCAAGGAATTTGCCCCAGTGCTTCTGAATCAGCTGCAGCACAGGCATCCTCTAGAACCGAGCTTGCGGTCGGGTTGAATGGTTGGGGTGGGGGTGGGGAGGAGAAAGGGCAGGGGTACCGGTGGACTGGGGAGAAGGATTCGAATGGAGGCCCAGGTGGGGGAGGGGAGCAGGGGAGCAGGCTCATCGGAAACTAAGAACCACACTACAGAAAGTTTTGCTGGTTGGTTGCATAGTAAGTAGGCTTGAGGTTATCTTCGGACCAGAGAACAGGTCAGGTGAGATTAAAACCTGCCCCCCCACCCCAAATCAAAACACCTGGGACCCTCTGAAGTGGAGCCAAGAAGCAGTCCCACCCTCCACCCTCCCCCACCCTCCCCCCTCCCCCCACCCCCAGCGGAGAGTTTAAAATCAAAGAAAAGTGAGGCCAGGCAGGCTGAGAAGAAGCTCAACCATCCCCCAGCCCGCGCTGTAGCTTGAACAGTGTGTCCTGGAAGCAGCACCATACTTTAAGAAGGAGTTAAAAGCCAAGAAATAGTAAGCCAGGATGAGTAAGCAGAGAAAGCAGAAGACCATCGAAAACTTCTTTGGGGGTAAGGTAGACCACAATACAACCTCAGAAGAACATAATAACAGGGTCAAAGCTCCAATATCCAAAGCTTCCAAGAAAAATATGAACTGGTCTCAGGCCATGGAAGCTCTCAAAAGGGACTTTGAAGAGAATAGAGAAGTAGAAAGAAGATGTAGAGAAAGGGAGGAAAGAATGGAAAGAGAAATGAGAGCAATACAGGAGAGTCATGAGAAAAAAGTCAACAGTTTGAAAAGCCAAATGGAAAAGGAGATTAAAAAACTGTCTGATGAAAATAACTGCCTAAGAATTAGGATTGAACAAATGGAAGCTAGTGACCTTATGAGAAACCAAGACACAGTAAAGCAAATCCAATTGAATGAAAAAATAGAGGGTAATGTGAAATATCTCCTTGGGAAAACAGCTGACCTGGAAAATAAATCTAGGAGAGATAATTTGAAAATCATTGGACTACCTGAAAACCATGACCAAAACAAAAGCTTAGACACCATCCTCCAAGAGATTGTGAGGGAAAATTGCCCTGATATTCTAGAAGCAGAAGCTAAAATAAAAATTGAAAGAATCCACCGATCAACGCCTGAAAGAGATCCCAAAAGGAAAACCTCCAGGAATATTATAGTCAAATTCCAGAACTCCCAGGTCAAGGAGAAAATATTGCAAGCAGCTAGAAAAAAGGAATTCAAATACTGTGGAGCTCCAATAAGGATAAAGCAAAATCTAACAGCTTCTATATTAAAGGAACAGAGGGCATGGAATATGATATTCCAGAGGGCAAAGGAACTGGGACTACAGCCAAAAATCACGTGCCCAGCAAAACTGATTATAAGCTTTCAGAGGAAAAAATGGGATTTCAATGAAAAGGAGGACTTTCCGGCATTTGTGATGAAAAGACCTGAACTGAATAGAAAATTTGACTTTCAAATACAAGACCCTGGAGAAGCATAAAAATGTAAACAGGAAAAATACTTCATGAGGGATATTAAAAGATCAAACTGTTGGGCAGCTAGATGGTGCAGTGGATAGAGCACCAGCCCTGGACTCAGGAGTACCTGAGTTCAAATCCAGCCTCAGACACTCAACACTTACTAGCTGTGTGACCCTGGGCAAGTCACTTAACCCCAATTGCCTCACAAAAAAAAAAAAAAAGATCAAACTGTTATATTCCTACCTGGAAAGATAATACTTCAAACTCATAAGAACTATCTAAGTAAGGAATTCACAGAAGATACAGGTCTGAACTGAATATGAAGGGATGATACCTGTAAAGCATTTATATTTTGTTCTTTGTGGGGCAGACAGGGAGGGGTGTCTTATGTTTGGGGCTGGATTTGAGCTTGGGGGGCCTCCTGGGTCCAGGGCTGGTGCTTTGTCCACTGTGCTACCTAACTAACCCATGATGACATCATTAAAATAGGGTTGAGGTGTAGGAGGAATAGACTGGGGTAGGGAGAAGGGGAGAGATGGTCTGGGTAGTTCACATGAAGGAAACAAGAAAAAAGCTTATGGAGGGGAGGAGAAGAGGGGGAAGGAGTTGAGGAGTGGTCAAAGAAAGACTAACATACTTACTCATGTAGGTATAGTAATATATTTTTGCCCTGAGGGAGGGGGGGAAGAAGGGAAGGAGGGAAAGGCATATTGGGGGAGAGAGCAGTAAAAAGCAAAACACTTTCAAGGAAGATGAAGATGTTCTGTATTACTGCACAAGGATGACATATTGAATTGTTTGATCTCATAGGGAGGGTTGAGGTGGGAGGGAAGAATAAAAATTTAGAACACAGAATTAGCTCAGGGACCTTGATCTCATCGGAATGGGCTCATGGAGGGAATAGCATCCATACCCAATTGGGAGGAGTATTCTATTTAACCCTGCAGGGAAGTAGGAGGGGAGGAGGATAAGGAAGGATGAAAAAAAGGGAGTGCAGAGCAGGGGAGAGGATAGTCAGAAGTAAAACACCTTTGAGGAGGAATAGGTAAAAAGAAGATAAAGTAAATGTCATGGGAAGGGAGTGGGATGGAGGGAAATAGTTATGATGATTGATTATAATGGCAAAACATATGGTACCTACTTTGCTGGGCTTTTATGAAGAAAATTCTCTGTCGAGCTTAAGGTACTATATACAGGTTATCATGAACAGGATACTATCAGAAAAACCTGGAAAGACCTACATGAATTGAAGCAGAGTGAAATGTACTGTATACAAAATAACAGCAATAGCAGGGGATGATCTGCTCTGAAGAATGTGGTTATTTTCAGTAAGGCAATCATCCAATATAACCCTGAAGGACTTATGAAGATTGCAGCCCATCTGCAGAGAAAGAACTGATAGTATTTGAAAACAGATGGAAACACATTAAAATTTTTTTTCTTTTCCTTTTTGACAATCCCTTAATCTAAAGTTTTGGGTTGTTTGGTTTTTTTTTTTTTTTTTACTGTTTTTTCTCACAACTAGCTAATATGGGACTTTTCCCATGACTACTCATGTATAACTTATTTTGAGTTGCTCGAGTTCTTGTGGGTGGGGGGTGGGAATGGAGGGAGGAAGAGAAGTTGGAACACAAAGTTTTTAAAAATTGATGTTAAAATTTGTTTTTACATATATTTTGGAAAATAAAATTCTATTCAAAGCAAAAAAAAGAAAAGAAAAAAGAAAAAAATAGTAGAGACAAGAGGGTAACCTGTTCCTTAGCGAGTCATCATAATTAAAATGATATAAATCATAAATTAATATTAATAAATTATTAATAAATAAAATTATAGTTAAAGATGCATTTACATTAAGTAGTTGTACTCATTCTGGAGCAATCTTGTGGTTCCCTTTTTGTTCTGTTACCCCATAAAAACCCTGTCCTCTGTTCCCGTCTTTGGGTATTCCTAGCTTCTGAGCTTTGTGATACCACAAGCTATAGTTCCTCTGCTCTGATTAAAGACCTTATTTCTCCTATATTGATTGTTTCCTTAATTTCCAAGTTAACAACACATATATACATATGCATATACACATACGCACATATACATATATACACATATATATTGTTATGGGCCCAGAGCACCCCAGAAGTTTTCTGGGGCACATCAAAGAACCTTCTCCTTGAGAAACTAATCCAAAGGACAGACACACTTAAAGAGATAAGTGGAACCAGATCTGACTGACCTAGCTCTGGGACCCCCACCCTTCATTCCAGTCTCCCTCACCCCTGGGGAGATGTTTGGGTGTGGCTGCTGCCTTTGTGTCCTGAGGAGAGAGATGGCTTGAGAGATCTGCAGCCACCCCTCACCCATCTCCTCCAGCCACCACCAGTGGGGGATGGTCCTCCCTCACTAAGGGAACTTTCCACAGTCAGATGGTCACCCCCATCAGTCCTCTATAAAAGTACCTGCCTGTCTCCTGCTTGAAGAGATTGGTATCTCAGAGCCACGCTCTGTGCCATGCCTTTCTCCCCATGAGAAGAAGTCCAATGATTTCTCTCTTGGTTTCCCTTCCCTTCCCCTGCCCCTAAATAAATTACTATCTTATTCTAATTGCTTTTGTGTGCAAGAGGGTGTAATTCTTTAAAGAGGAATTCCTAAGGACCCCAAACCCTATCCTTACCCCAACCCCCTACCCCATTTTCCAAACAACATTTACATATGTAAAACTATACTATAAAAACCTCTATTTGCCTCTATTTAGTAGTTCTTTCTCTGGAAGTGGATAGCATCTTCCCTCATAGGTCCTTTGTAGTTGATTTGAGTATTTGTGATACTCAAGATGAATCAGTCATTCAAAGTTGTCTGGGCTTGGTCATTTGATGTTTCTCATTAAGTTAGGAGTGGCTTCTTAAACTTCACTATCTTCCTCTGAATATGAACCCAGATCTTTTTTATACCCATATTAGCTATCTATGGTAGGGTTCTTTCTCCTTTGCTTAATCGTTTTTATTTTTACTTTATTTTATTTTATTTTTTAGTGAAGCAATTGGGGTTAAGTGACTTGCCCAGGGTCACACAGCTAGTAAGTGTTAAGTGTCTGAGGCCGGATTTGAACTCAGGTACTCCTGACTCCAGGGCTGGTGCTCTATCCGCTGCACCATCTAGCTGCCCCTACTTTCTTTTATTTTTAGCAGCTTATTATTGTAATCAGTTCTAGTCCTGGAGTATGGGCAAGAGTGGCCGAGGCTTCAGGTTCTTTTTATTTTTTGGTTGGGCAATGAAGGTTAAGTGACTTGCCCAGGGTCACACAGCTAGTGTCAAGTGTCTGAGTCTGGATTTGGACTCAGGTCCTTCTGAATCCAGGGCCAGTGCTTTATCCACTGTGCCACCTAGCTGCCCCTCAAGTCCTTCTTAAGGTTATTTTCTGGGCTCTGTTGGGGACCCCACCTCAAGCACTCCTCTCCACCTCCAAGCCACTGGTCCCCCAGCCATGCTGTCTGGGAAAAGCTCCCTTTGTCCAGTAGCTACAAACTTCAGCTCTCCCCTCTGCCCTGGAGCCAAAACAGGGTCCCTTCTCCTCTGCTACTGACAGCAGTCCCATCGACACAGCTGGGCCTGGAACAGAGGGAGGTCCTTCAATCTTCCCTTACTCAACAGTCCTGATCCCCAGCCCCACTTCATTGTCCTGAGGTAAAAGTTCCTGAGGACAAGGCTTCCTTTTTTTTTTTTGTGGGGCAATGGGGGTTAAGTGACTTGCCCAGGGTCACACAGCTAGTAAGTGTCAAGTGTCTGAGGCCGGACTTGAACTCAGGTACTCCTGAATCCAGGGCCAGTGCTTTATCCACTGCGCCACCTAGCCGCCCCCTACAAGGCTTCCTTTTAAACCAGCTACCCCCAAGGTTTGTTGTTGCCTGTTGATTCAGGTAAGTCTGCCTGTAGGTGTTTAAACTTCACTTGAGCAGAACCAATCCTCTGGAAGCTCAGAACCTCCATCCCTGGAAGTAGAGTCTTTCAGCAGGTCCTCTCCAGTTGTCTTAAGACAATTGCTTTACCCTGACTTTTATTTATTTCTGCCCCTCTACCTTCACTTTGAAGTGATATTATCTTTTTTGTGTGGGAAATTTGGAGAGCCTGGAGTTTTCTGACCTACTCCACAATCTTCCCTGAACTTAAATATTCTGTGAAGGGGTATAAAAGCTTTTCTAGATGGCCAAAAGGGTCCATGGCACAGAAAAAAAAATGAAAGAAACTTTGATTAATTAAAAAATTTAGTCCTATAGTAATCAGATTATCAAAGGAATACTTTATAGAGCTAGAACGAATAATAAAATTCATTGGGAGAAACAAAATGTTTAGAATCTCTAGGTAAATAATGACAAAAAGTAGGAATTTAGGGAGAAAAGCATTTTGAGATCTCAGATTATACTAAAATAATAATCATCAAAACTATCTTGTCCTGGTTAAAAAACAAAAATGCACTTAAGTGGAACTGATTAGATGAGGAAGAACTGGAAACAAATGAACTCCATAAATCAGTATTTGATACACCTTAGAACATAATTTACCTCGGAAATATTCCTTTTTTGTGGCAGGAACTTCCAGGAAAACTGAAAAGCAATTTGGCAGAAATTAGGTTTAGATAAAGAGTTCTTAACCTGTCATACCTGAACTTCTTTAAGCAATTTGGAAACTATATTTCAATAAATTTGGTTTCCTTTGCAATCCTACATTTAAAAAAATGAATTTAAAAACATTATTCTGTGGAGTATATTTATTTCACTAGATTGCCAAAGGGTTGCAGAACATAAAAAAGGCTTAAGACCCTTAGACCAAAATGGATGTAAAACCTGACTATGAAAGGTCATACCATAAGAAAGTTAGAAGAGAACTGAATCAATTACTTTTCACAAAAATGGCTAGAGGATGAGTTCTTAATTAAAAAAGAGATAGAGGGGCAGCTAGGTGGCACAATGGATAGAGCACCGGCCCTGGATTCAGGAGGATCTGAGTTCAAATCCGACCTCAGACACTTGACACATACTAGCTGTGTGACCCTGGGGCAAGTCACTTAACTCCAATTGCCTCACCAAAAAGAGAGAGAGAAAAGAGAGAGAGAGCACAAAAAAATAGATATTTTTCACTTAATACTATTTTATTTTTTCCAATTACATGTAAAGATATTTCCAACATTCATTTTTTTTTTCTGTGACATCCATGCCCATTTTTACACTGTTTCCCAGACCTGGAGCTAAGAATACAAATTGTGCGATCGACTTTGCCGAATGACTGGCCCAAAGCAGCCGCCATCCCCTTTGCGGCACGCGGTTCTTTCGGGTACCAATTGTCTTCATTTTGTTTGAAGCTGGTTGTACAGAAGGCACTGTATTGTCAATAATAAACCCTTTCTGAAAGCTGGAGCTAGGAATCATTTTTCAGAAGCACGGCCAAGGGAAGGGGCTTCAGATCTCATCCCTCCTCTCACTGCACACATGCTCAGTAAGTGTGATCTTGGGTGCCTCCGGCCTCACAGGGGGAACAAATGTTTATGCAAAACCCAGCATGCCTTGGACACAAGGAAGAGGGTGTCATGGTGTTGCAAATCACGCTGTTCTAAAGAACATCAAGTCCCAGGGAGCAATCAACTGTGCTGGGTTGTTTTTTGGTTTTGTTTTGTTTTTTTTAATAAACAAGATATTTTTGTCAAAGGTATCTGCCCTGTCCATTGCTTACAAGGTATGAAGTGAAACTGATTCTCTGAGACTTTTTCCATGTCCACAATAGAGCCTGGATGGAGCAAGGAGGGAAACTCAAACTAGCGATTCCTATTTAGCAAAGGATAGAAGCCTGCAGCATGCACGTAGGAGGCATAGGCACAACCAATCAGACTGGGGAGGGTCAGGAAGCCTGCCCTGGGAAGAGGAGTCCAATCTACAGCACTCTACAATAGGACCCGGCTAAACCCCAGATGTGCCTGCTTGGGCAGGAGTGACTTCATAGAGGATGGAGACTCTCCGTCAGCAGAACGGCCTCAGGTACCACCTGAGAAAACCCTGTTCTCTGCATCCTTCCATACTTTCCAAAAGAGACCCAGCTGGTTTCCTCTTCCACCATCACATCGAGTGAATCCCCTTGAATTAAAGCATCCTTGCAGCCTAGCTCACACCATACCCTCATCTGCCTCTTTGTGTTGAAAAGGCAGGAAGGATTAGCAAGAAAACAAACACTGCAATGGAATCAAACCTGATCTATGTTTGGCCTCCTTCCCTTTCCGACCCAACATGGCAGCGAGTGAGGGTTTTTCCCTCCTACTTTACTGCCCCAACACTCCTTTCCTCCGCCTTGTGCTGGGTGCTAGTCTTTCCAAGGTGCTGGCAGGAGCAGGGCCCTGGAAAAAGCCTCGACAGGCCGCTGTCCACCTTACTGAGGAGGGAGCTCCACTGGCTCAGGCCACTGGTCTCTCCTCTTCCCTCTGCAGGGCTTTCTGGCGCCTCTTACCCTCTTGGAGAGCCTGAAGGCGGCTGGACATCTTTCTCATTGCCATCCTCTGCATCTTTAGCCTCCTGCGGAGCCGCTCATTTTCCTTCAGTGTTAGCACGAGGTTTTTTTTTTAAAGCATCTAAGTCCAGGAGGGCATAGCTGTGATCTGAGGCCGGGAGGGGAAGTGGCCCTCTCTGCCCTGGGGAGCTGGTGGGCAGGAGGCGGGAGGCGATTTCTTCTGTCCTGTAGGAGGAGGCCTCGTTTTCAGAAGCCTCAGCATCTGAAGAGAGCTGGTGCTTGTCAAGTGGATTTTCCATCTTCCTTTCTGGGGTATATTCCCCAGCCCCTGCAGCTGAGAAGTCCTTCCCCAGCTGCCCCTGTGCATCGCTCCTCTCGCCAGCAGGGTCTGTGTTCTCCCTAACCAGCTGTGCTGTCTCCTGGAAAGCAAACACCGTGGGCACCGCGTTCTGCTTCAGGTTCTTGCGGTTGCCGAAGGCGCTGAAGCAGTCCGGCTTGAAATGCTCCGAGCAGATGACCGTGTGCTGCTTGGGTTTGAAGTTGCCTCGGCCGATGTTGAGCACCCATTCCTTCAGCAGCTCGGGGCGGCTGAAGGGGAACCGGTGGAAGGTGAGCTGCTTCTTGCGGCTGCTGTAGCTGTTGCAGCACTGCCGGGCCGCGCACGACTTGGGCATCTCCTGCCGCCGCCGTCTCTTCCCTCCCACGGCTGTCGACTGCCCTCAACCAACATTCATTTTTATAAGATTTTGAGTTCCAAATTTTTCTCCTTTCTCTCACCCCTCCTGAAGACAGCAGGCAATCTGATATAGGTCATACATGTACAAACATGCTAAACATATTTCCACATTAGTCATGTTGTAAAAAAAAAGTATCAGAATAAAAAGGAAAAACCATAAGAAAGAAAAAACAAAAAAAGTGAAAATAGTATGATTCAATCTGCATTTAGACTCCATAGTTCTTTCACTCTGGGTATGGATAGTATTTTCCATCATCAGTCTTTTGGAATTGTCTTGCATCATTGCTGAGAAGAAACTAAGAATATCATAGTTGATCACTGCACAATGTTGCTGTTATAGTATATAATATTCTTCTGGTTCTGCTCACTTCACTCAGCATCAGTTCATGAAAGTCTTTTCAGGTTTTTCTGAAATTCACCTTTTCATCATTTCTTATACTACAATAGTATTCCATTACATTTATATACCATAACTTCCTCAGCCATTCTCCAGTTGATGGGCATCCCCTCAATGTCCAATTCTTTGCCACCATACACAAAAAAGTTGCTATATTTTTGTATGTGTGAGTCCTTTTCCCTTTTCTATGATCTCTTTAGGATACAGACCTAGTAGTGCTATTGCTGGATCAAAGGGTATGCACAGCTTTATAGCCCTTTGGTCATATTTCTAATTTTCCCACATCTTCTCCAACATTTATCATTTTCTTTTTCTATCATATTAGCCAATCTGATAGGTGTGAGGTGGTACCTCAGAGTTGTTTTAATTTGCATTTCTCTAATCAATAGTGATTTAGAGCATTTTTTCATAAAGCTTAGCTTTAATTTCTTCATCTGAAAACTGCTTGTTCTTTTCCTCTGACTATTTATCAACTGGGGAATGGTTATTTTTATAAATTTGGTTCAGTTCCTTGTGTATTTGACAAATGAGGCCTTTTTCAAAACACTGGCTGTAAAAATTGTTTCTGAACTTTCTGCTTTCCTTCTAATCTTTTTTTTCTTTTCTTTTTTTTAGTGAGGCAATTGGGGTTAAGTGACTTGCCCAGGGTCACACAGCTAGTAAGTGTTAAGGGTCTGAGGCTGGATTTGAACTCAGGTACTCCTGATTCCAGGGGCGGTGCTCTATCCACTGCACCACCTTGCTGCCCCTTTCCTTCTAATGTTGATTGCACTGGTCTTATTTATACAAACCCTTTTTAATTTAGTGTAATAAAAATGATCCATTTTGCATTTCATAATGTTCTCTATCTCTTGGTCATAAATTCTTGGTATGGCACTTTATAAATTAAAGTTGAATTGTCATTGTTATTATATTAGCTCGACCTACCCATGAGCAATTGATATTTTTCTAATTATTTAGATTTGACTTTATTTGTGTGAAAAGTATTTGTGTTTTTATAGTTCTTGGGTTTTCTATGGCAGGTAGACTCCCAAATATTTTATACTGTCTAGAGTTGTTTTAAATGGAATTTCTCTTTTTCTTGCTATTGGGCTTTGTTGACCATATATAGAAATGATGATTTATATGGGTTTATTTTATATCCTGAAACTTTGCTAAAGCTGTTAATTCTTTCAAGTAGTTTTCAGTTGATTCTCTATACCATCATATCTGCAAAGAGTGATCATTTTGTTTTTCCATTGCCAATTCTAATTCCTTCAATTTCTTTTTCTTTCCTTATTGCTGAAGTGAATGTTTCTAGAACAATATAGAATAATAGTGGTGATAACGGACATTGTTATTTCACCCCTGATCTTATTTGGAACATTTCTAATTTACCCCCATTACATATAATGCTTGCTGATGGTTTTAGATACTGCTTGCAATTTTAAGGAAAGATCCATTTATTCCTATGCTCACTAGTGGTTTTTGTTTTGTTTTGTTTGCAGGGCAATGAGGGTTAAGTGACTTGCCCAGGGTCACACAGCTAGCAAGTGTCAAGTGTCTGAGGTCAGATTTGAACTCAGGTCCTCCTGAATTCAGGGCTGGTGCTTTATCCACTCTGCCACCTAGCTGCCCCTTCTCTACTGGTTTTTTTTTTTTTTTTTTTTTTTAGTGAGGCAATTGGGGTTAAGTAACTTGCCCAGGGTCACACAGCTAGTTAAGTGTTAAGTGTCTGAGGCCGGATTTGAACTCAGGTACTCCTGACTCCAGGGCCGGTGCTCTATCCACTGCGCCACCTAGCTGCCCCTCTACTGTTTTTAATATGAATGAGTGCTGTATTTTGTCAAAAGCCTTTTTTGCATCTATTGAGATAATCATATGATTTGTTTGTTTTTTTATTGATATGGTCAATTATGCTGATAGTTTTCCTAATATTGAATTAGTCCTGCATTCCTGGTATAAATCCCACCTTGTCATAATGTATTATCCTGGTGATAAATTGCTGCAATCTCCTTGCTTGTATTTTATTTAAAATTTTTGCATCCATATTCATTAGGGAAATTGGTCTATGGTTTTCTTTCTCTGTTTTGGCTCTTCCTGGTTTACATATCAGCATCATAATTTGTGCCATAAAAGGAATTTTGGGGGGCAGCTAGGTGGTGCAGTGGATAAAGCACCAGCCCTGGATTCAGGAGTACCTGAGTTCAAATCCAACCTCAGACACTTGACACTTACTAGCTGTGTGACCTGAGCAAATCAATAAAAGGAATTTTGTAGGACTCCTTCACCTAGTTTTCCAAGTAGTTAACCTAGTATTGGAAATAATTGCTCTTTAAACATTGGTAGAATTCACTTATAAACTCATGTAGCCCTGGAGATTTTTTCTTAGGGAGTTCATTGATTGAAAGTAAGAAAATTATCGAACTAATAAATAAAACTAAGAGCTGGTTTTATGAAAACAAAATAAAATAGATAAACCTGTGGTTAATTTGACTTTAAAAAAGAGAAAAGAAAAAAATTACCAGTATCAAAAATGAAAAGGGCTTTGGTTGTATCCCATAGTTTTTGGTATGTTGTCTCATTATTGTTGTTCCCTTTGATGAAATTAACATTTCTATGATTTGTTGTGTGACCCACTCATTCGTTAGAATTAGATTTAGTTTCCAATTAATTTTTAGTCAATCTTTGCATGACCCTTTATTACATGTAATGTTTATTGCACCATGATCTGAAAATGATATGTTTAATATTTCTGCCTTTGATTGTGGTTTTTATGCCCTAATATGTGGTCATTTTTTATTCAGGTAGCATGTACTGCTGAGAAAAAAGGTATATTCCTTTCTATCCCCATTCAATTTTCTCTATAAGTCTGTCCTAATTTTTCTAAAATTCAATTCACCTCCTGAACTTCTTTTTTGTTTATTTTGTGGTTAGATTTATCTAGTCCTGAGAGGGAGAGGATGAGGTCCCCTAATAGTATAGTTTTACTATTTCTTCCTGTAATTCACTTTACTTCTCTAAGAACTTGGATGCTATACCACTTGGTGCATGTTTCATATTGACATTATTTCATTGTCAGTGGTACCTTTCAGTAAGATGTAGTTTTCTTCTCTGCCCCAGCCTTTTGCCTTTACTGTGTGTATCTCTGCTTCAAATGTGTTTCTTTTAAACAACATATTGGAGGATTTTTTAAAAATACACTCCATCTTCTTCCATTTTATGGGAGAATCCATGCCATTAACATTCAGTTATTACTGTGTATTTCCCTCTATCATATTTTTCTCCTTGTTTATACTTTTTTCTCTCCTTTCACCCTGTCCCTCCTCACCAGTGTTTTCCTTCTCACCACTACATCCCTCAATCTGCCCTCCTTTCTATCAGCCACCCCTTCCCTTTTCTTTCCCTTTTCCCCTCCTACTTCTCTACAGGGTAAGATAAATTTATATACCCAACTGAGTGAGTATATTATTTTCTCTTTGAGCCAAATCTGATGAGTAAGGTTCAAACAATGCTTAATTCCCCCGCCCCCCGCCACCGTAACAGGTATTTTGCACCTCTTCATGTGATGTACTTTACCCTATTCTGCCTCCCCCTTTCTTCTTCTCCCAGTACAATCCTTTTTTTCCACTCCTTAATTTTTTTTTATATCATTACATCAAAGTCAACTTATACCCACACCCTCTATGTACACTCCTTCTAACTGCCCTAATAGAGATACAGTTCTGAGAGTTACAAGTATTATCTTCCCTTGCAGGGATATAAAATTTTTAATCTTGCTGAATAAAATGTTTTTTTCTTTCTTGCTTACCTTTATATGCTCCTCTTGAATTTTGTATTTGAAGATAGAATTTTCTGTTCATTTCTGGTCTTTTCATCAGGAAAATTTGAAAGTCCCCCCATTTCATTGAATGTCCATCTCCCCCTGAAAGATTATGCTCAATCTTGCTGGGTAGTTGATTCTTGGTTGCTGATTCCTTTGCCTTTCAGAATATCATATTCCAAGCCTTCAACATAGAAGCTGCTAAATCCCTTTGTAATCTCGACTGTGGCTCCTTGATATTTTCATTGTTTCTTTCTGGCTGCTTGCAATATTGGGAAGACCTCTTTGCCCTGATAATTCTGGAATTTGGCTACAATATTCCTTGGAATTTTCATTTTGGGATTTCTTTCAGGTGATGGGTGGATTTTTTTCAACAAACATTTATTTTTTATTTTCCATTTACATGTAAAGGGTAGTTTTCAACATTCATTTTCATAAGATTTAGAGTCCTAAATTTTTCTCCCTGGATTTAAAAAAAATTTTTTTTAAATTAATAAAGTATTTTATTTTTTTCCGTTACATGTAAAGATAGTTCTCAACTTTTGTTTATACAAGCTTTACAATTTCAGATTTTTCTCCCTCCCTCCCCCCTCCCCTAGACAGCAGGTAATCTGATATAGGAGATATAGATATATATATATATATTAGTCATGTTATAAGAGAAAAAATCAGAGCAATGATGAAAAACCTCAAAATAGAAAAAAAAACCAACATCAAAAACAAAAGAAATAGTATGGTTCATTCAGCATCTATACTCCGCAGTTCTTTTTTTTTTTTCTTGGATTTGGAGATCCTCTTCCATTACAAGTTCCCTGGAACTCTTCTGTGCCATTGCATGGGTGAGAAGAATATCTCCCTGGATTTTTAAAGTAACTATTTTACCCTCTGGTTTTAGGATATCAGGGCAGTTTTCCTTGATAATTTCTTGAAATGTGCTGTTCAGGTTGTTTTTGATCATAGCTTTCAGGTAGTCTAATAATTCTTAAATTCTCTCTCCTAGATATATTTTCCAGGTTAGTTGTTTTTCTAATGAGGTATTTTACATTTTTAACTATTTTTTCATTCTTTTGATTTTGATTCTTGATGTCTTATAGAATCATTAACGTTCACTTGCCCAATTCTAATTTTTAAGGAATTATTTTCTTCAGTTAGCTTTTGTACTTTTCCCCCCCATTTGGCCAATTCTGCCTTTTAAGGATTTGTTTTCTTCAGTGGCTCCTCTCTCCTCTCCCCAATTTGGCCAAGTATATATATATATATATTTTTTTTTTTGCAGGGCAATGAGGATTAAGTGACTTGCCTAGGGTCACACAGTTAGTAAGTGTCAAGCATCTGAGTCTGGATTTGAAATCAGGTCCTCCTGAATCCAGAGCTGGTGCTTTATCCACTCCAAGTATATTTTTTAAGGAATCGTTTTCTTCAATTTTTTTCCTTTTCCAAGCTGTTTACTGTCTCTTGCATAACTCATTTCCTTCCTCAATCTTTTCTTCTTCCTCTCTTGATTTTTAAAATTCTTTTTGAACTCTCCCAAGAAGGCTTTTGGGGCTTGAGACCAATTTATATTCCCTTTTGAGGCTTCACATGTAGGCATTTTGACATTGATGTCCTCTTCAGAGTTTATTTTGGTCTTCCCTGTCACCATAGCAACTAGGTGGCACAGTGGGTAAAGCATTGACCCTCAAATTGGGAGGACCTGAGTTCAAATCTCACCTCAGACACTAGCTGTGTGACCCCTGGGCAAGTCAGTTAATCCCAATTGCCTCAAACATCTGGGGCTATCTCCAGTCTTCCTGATATGTATCTTGCCACTGGACCCAGATGACTCTGGAGGAGTGAGGCTGATGACCTTGCACAGCCCTCCCTTTAACCCAATTCAGTGCAAGTCATGACACCATCCATGTCATGGTACCCTTCAGAATGAAGGACAAACAAGTAACTTTCTATGGTCAGGGCTCTTTTCTGGGTTTTTTGTTTTGGTTTCTTTTTTGGCTCATTTTTTAGCCTATTTCATGATTCTTAAAGTTGAGCTCTGCTCCTGGGGCATAGGGGCACTGTCCCAAGCTTCTTGCAGTAAAGGCCAGGGGCCTGGTTGCTGGCTTGCTATGTCAGGGCCTCAAGTTCGTCACTTGCTCACAATGCTGGGGTGGCATGTCCTAGTCTTCCCTGTTGTGGTGGGGTTCTTGGGGCTGGTAGTTTTCCTTCTGAGCTGGGGCAAGAGGCCTCACAGCTGGCCTGCTCTGCCACTAGACTGCTGAGCCAGGACTGAGGGGCCTTGGTCGATAATTTATGCTGTGGCTAAATGTCTCACTTGCTTGGACACCATCTGAACTGGGCTGTACTTCCCTTTTAACTGAGACAAATCATTCCTAAAGTCCTTCTAAGTTATCTTGAGCTGAAAAATCATGTCACTTCATGTTTTTGTGGGTTCTGTTACTCTAGAATTCATTTAGAGGCTTGATTTAATGTTGTTTCTGAGGAAACTGGGGAGAGCTCAGGAAATTTCCTGGGTTCTCTCTGCTATCTTGGCTCTCCTTCTCCAGAAAATGGAGAATCTTGATTACATGACACTGAAAAGTTTTTGTAGGCACAAAATCTGCCTGCATTTGGGCGGGGGGGGGGGGGGGGGGGCGGAGAAGCGGCGGCTGGGCAATGAGGGTTAAGTGATTTGCCCAGGGTCACACACCTACTAAGTGTCAAGTGTCTGAGGTTGGATTTGAACTCAGGTCCTCCTGAATCCAGGGCTGGTGTTTTATCTACTGCACTACCTAGCTGCCCCCAGGCACAAAATCAATGTAACTAAAATAAGAAGGGAAGCTGTTGACTGTGGATTAGCATAGTGTAATGGATAAAGTGCTGGACTAGAAATCAAGAAAATGTGGGAAACAAAGTAGACACTTATCAATAGGGAAATGGCTAAATACCTTGTGGAACATGAATCAAACAGAGTAATACTGAGCTGTAAGAAACAATAAATAAGAATAAAAATAATTTCAAAAAGCATGGAACAACTTATGTAGGACTCATTTGATATGCTGGTTAGTTTTACTGAACTGCTTTTTCTCCTTATTTTTATAAGAGGCACAGTTCATAGGGTATGATCAGGGGAAGTTGCTCTAGGTAACTTTCTTTTTTTTTTTTTTTGCGGGGCAATTGGGGTTAAGTGACCTGCCCAGGGTCACACAGCTAGTAAGTGTCTGGGGTCGGATTCAAACTCAGGTACCCCTGACTCCAGGGCTGGTGCTCTATCCACTCCCCCATCTAGCTGCCCCTCTAGGTAACTTTCTAAGACCATGAGTTGAAGAGAGGTACCAATAAACACTGAGAGAAAGAATTTCCTTACTGGGAGTTCTCTATGCCAACAAAATCACAGGCCCAGTCACTATCCCTATTGCTCCCTCAGTACTACATACATAATCCCTTAACATAGTAGGGAATAGCAAATATCTGTTGAATGAATCCCTAACTTAATGGGACCTAGGTGAGAATTAGGGAAAATAAGGGTGGATGGAAATGTAATAAAAGAAGCTACTCAAATAGTAAATCCAATTTATTAACTGTAAGAAACAAAACTTATGAACAGGAGCAGTGACAAAGGATAAATCAATTTGAAAATGTGTTTCTATTTTGAGAATCAGCTGGATTGCTTTCAGAATAGAACTCGGTCCACTGGGCAAAAAGGAGGCATCTACCTTTCTATGGAACAAGGATGTGAGATTCAGTTCCATGATCCATGAATATACAAGTCAGTCCTATGTGGCAGTTGAGGGTTAGGTGGGGTTGAGGACTAACAGAGCACAGACTTGTGGGGGGACAGAGAAGATAGGATTAGAGGGGCAAGGTTGTTGGATGGTTGGTTCTTTGCTCCATAGAATCTTCATTCTTTTCTTTTGTTTTTTGAATCTTCATTCTTTTCCTGACAGCTCTTAGGGAGTGAGTGAATAGGCTTTAATTGGATAGGCCAACTATGGCCCAAATCATAGTAACATGAAAAACCCAAGGGTTGCAAAGGAATAGGTATTAAGACATAAGCATCTCAACTGGCCACAGTAAGGGAGGAATGGGAGTAAGAAACTTAGGGTGGAGAAAATGAAAAATGAAGATATGAGAGAGATAAGAACATGGAGGATTTTCTCTGGGAAGAACCACCAGTAGCAAAATGGTTCTACACCTCATCCCTACCCCAGCACAAAGCCTCAGCGGAACTGCAGTGGACTGATTCTTAGACCAATCACATCTTTGCCAATTTCTGTCACCTATGGAAGAGAGAAGAAAAAAAAAAGCTAGTGAGCCTGAAGTCTGAAGCATCTAAGGATGAGAGGGGATCAAGAGGATATTTATGTGGGCCTGAGAGGCCCAAGAACATATTTGCTCCATTCTACTCAGTGAGAGTGATGGACTCAAAACCCTTTATGGCATGGAACAGTAAAGGTGATGTAGAAAAGAAATCTCTATCCTTGAGTAGTCAGTCTCTTTGAACAGTACTTACTGTGGTGACTCGGCAGATCTGGCCCTGAAACTCAGGACAATAACAAGCCCCACTGAGGGGACACTTCTCCACTGGCTTGCCACGGTAAATAGGTCGGTAGGATGCAGCACAGATGTCAAAAGGATTGTGCATGTCATAATTGAGCTGGTAGGCATCTGTGGGGTTCTTCTCACAGGCTGAAAGGATCTTTCGAGTCTAAGGGGATATTTAAGAGAGGGGAAAGTGATGGTTCACAGAAGATCCTAAGACCATGCCTTAGCTTGTTTTAGCCATTTTTTGCCCCTTGTTGCAGTTGCTGTACATAAAGCCACCACTCATTTAAAATTTCCTTTTATAAATGGTCCAGAATTGTGATTGGAGTGGCAGGCAATAAGAAGTTAAGTAGCCTTTCCAGTGTCACATAGTCAGTATACATCAGAGGAGAGATCTGAACCTAGGTCATTCTCACTCTGAGGCCAGCTCACTATGCATTTTGCAATGCTGCCACTCTCTCTCTATCTGTACATCTATATCATCTATATCTATATCTCTATATTATCTGAGTTGAGTGAGAGACACAAAACAGGAATAACAGTTGTTTCCCCCTTACCCTATGGAAGTGTCCCTTGAATAACTTGGGGAGACACACACACACACACACACACACACACACACACAGAGAAACAATTGTCCTTCCTGTTTTGTGTCTTTCACCTAACTCAGATAATAGTACTTTTGACCCATGAGTCCTTCACAAGCTCAACATATTTCATCTCAGCCAGGCTGTGACTTTTCTACTGAACTGGGGAACATTGCTATTTTGGATGAGGGATGGAACACACACACACACACACACACACACACACACACACACACACACACATGCATGTACACACATATATGAGTGTGGTATTTTCTTTTTCTTAATTTAGGAAGAGGGATCGTTGTGGAATTCTGGAGATAAAAAAACCAAATTTGTCATTTCTGGGGGCATGTAATCATCCTTCCTGTTGGCCCCATGTCTAGTTGGTTAACACCTGTCTTTCCCACACCACCTGGATGGTTAAACCTATTCCTTCCTCAATCTCTAGAGCCAAAGAAGTACCCAGTGAAGACTCATCTGCCTCCATGGTACCTGTTGTGGGGGGACCTTAGGGTTTCTCTTTCTAAATATACTTGACTAAGCCTGATTTCCCCCATAACTGTCTAAGAAAGTGCTGACTACCTGCTGGGACACCTCAGGCTTGGGCCCCAGCTCTAACAAGCGCCGGGCAAAGGTAGCAGCAGTCTTGAAGTTCTTGAGTTTAAAGAAGAGATTAAGGGCTGTGCGAAGCACCAGGATCATATGCACAGGCTGCAGATTGGAGTGGGTGAAGTAAGCTGCCATCTGGTGGAAAGAAAGGAGAACACAATTAGTGTTCAAGTTCTGGAGGCTTGAATGTGTTCACATCAGGTTGGTGCTGTAAAAATTAGTAGCTTAGTGTAAGGATGTGATCTAGGTTCATCAATAGAAGGACTAAATAGAGGTACTCCAGAAAGACCTTGTGACTTCATTACAGAGCAGAGGGGCCTCTAGCTCCATGGTATGGGAGACTCATAGGAGTGGGAGACAAATAAAACATAGGTCGTCATATTCTTTCCTTCACCTCAAGCTTAGATCTAGATCTGTCCCAGCTCAGCCACCCTCATTTCCTACTGACTCTGGATTAAAGACCATGTGAAAATGGAGCCCCATTATCAAGCTATGGTAATAGAAGATCACATAAAGAGTCCTGGGCCTATAGTTCTCACCTCACAGATGCGCTTCTGCTGTTCTAGGCTCTCCTTGGGCAACTTCTTCCTCTCAATTTCCATTGACAAGCCCACAATGTATTCACGGCAGATAGCAATAAGCTGCTGGGCCTGAGAAAAGGGGCCAAAAATGGCAGGGTCAGGGCCCCATAGAGAAGGTATGAAGAGGACCAAGAGGTCACACAATTTCTTACCTCAGCAATTTCTTGCTTATTGTCCACTACAAGGAGTGGCACACTAAGTAGGATAGAACGGAATTTCTCCACTGCCTCCTCAAACTTGCCCGCTGTAGTGAGCTGGTAGCACAGTTGCAGTCGTTGGATCAGGTCATTAAGCTTCAGCCCCACAGCTGGCACACCATTCTTCAGTCCTGCATCCTTCCTGGAAAGAGGAAGGTGAGGAAAGGAGATAGTAGGGGCCAGTTAAAGATTAATACCGACATTATAGGTGGCCTGGCAGCTGGGAAGAAGTGTCAAGGGGAGTGAATAGTCTAAATACATTTTGCTTTCAAACACGGATTAGGGGACAAACCTGGCTATGTCACTGGCCAACTTGTGGGTCTTGAAGCTGAAATCCTGTTATTTTAAACATCTACTCTATGGTTTTAGGAAATGAGGAGAGAGTATGCCTTACCAATTGCGATTTGGGTACCCATACATGGTGGGTAGGCAGGGTAGAGCCTGGTATGTGGTACGGCCACGGGCATATGTCTGGAGAAATAACTGCTTATAGGGGCCAAATTGGGTTACCCCAACCTGGTCATGAAGGAGCTGTAGAGAGAAGATAAAACATGTAAAAAACCTGTAAACTGGGCTGCTTCTACACAGAATTTACAGCATACAAACTCTCCTTGAAAGGGTTCTTATTCCATTGATATGCAATCTGAAGGCAGGAAAAGGGTAGAAAGAAGGAAGGGGAACTGAGAGGAACAACTAACTAGTGGGTCAGCTGGAGAGATAATGGGAAGGTGGAGGGAAGGTAAAGGGATGGGCAGACAGAGGCATATGTATTTATGGGAAGAGAAAGGGCAGTTTTTACAGGATTAAAATGAATGCTTTAGGGTTAGCTAGGTGGCGCAATGGATATAAGCACCAGCCCTGGATTCAGGAGGACCTGAGTTCAGATCTGGCCTCAGACACTTGACACTTACTAGCTGTGTGACGCTGGGCAAGGCACTTAACCCTCATTGCCTCCCCCACTCCAAAAAAAAAGAAAAGATGGATCCTTTGAGCTCCCTAGGGGTCCTGGATGAGATAAGCTACAGGATGCACTGAGAGGACTTACCCTCATAGCTGTTTCAAAGGAGCCTGCCAGGATGTGGTCAACTGGTAGCTGGGAATTATTGCACCAGATCTGATGGGGGAAAAGAAACATCTTAGCAGCTAGATGGCATTGTGGATAGAGTGCTGTACTTTCAAGTCAGGAAGATCTGAATTCAAATCCTGCCACAGACACTAGCTGTGTGACCCTGAGCAAGTCATAACCTCTGTTCTTTAGTTTCTTCATCTATAAAATGAGAGTGCTGGACTAAAACATTTCTAAGGTCCCTCACAGATCTAAAGAAAGATTCTATGATCTTACAAGAGTGAAATTCATACTTCCTTCTCCCATCTCTCTTCTCTTCAAGTTTTATCAAACTTGTTTGTCACCAATTATATATTAGTGAGGTCAGGAAGAAGGTAGCACTCAAAGGACAAAATCAGAATTACAGACATATAGAGATAGAAGGGACTTAATCTAATCCATACCTGGGAAAGAATACCCTCTACATCTGTCTACAAGCGGTTATCCAATCTTTATTTGAAAATCTCTACTGAAGAGGCACCCATTACTACCTACAGAAGCCTCTTTCATTTTTGGATAGTTCTGTAAAAAAGTGTTTAATAAGCCTCAATTTGCTTCTTTGCAATTTCAACACATTTTATTTAATTCTGCTTTATGAAGCCAAACAGAATAAGTCAAATTCCTCCCACAAGCAACAGAGCCCCGATATTTAGCCTATATTTCTTAATGTATTTCACAAGAAGAGCATGAATTACTTTATAATATGTTTTGCTAAAATCTAGGTAATTTGTTGCTACAGCATTCCCCTAATCAACTAGTTTAGTAACTTTGCTAAGAAAGGAAATAAACTTAATCTGATATGACACATTTTTGGTTAAGTTACATTGGCTCTTTGTGATCACCTCTTCCTTTTGTAAACATTTATTTAACTATCTTCCTATCTTAGAATAAAAGTTAAGCATTGTTTTCTTCTCTTTTTTTGAAAACTGGTATATCTTTCTTTTCCTGTCCTTACAGCACCTCTCCAGTTGACACCCTTTGAAATAGCATTGACAATGACTCACCAATCACACTTACTAGTTCTCTGAGATCCTGAGGGTGTGGTTTATCTGGGTCAGGTGACATGAACCCTCCAAAGGTAGCTAGGTATTTTATTATTGTCGTCTTTTTTATCTTTGGTATTAACACCCTATTAGCTATATAACCAATCTAATTCAATAAACATTTATTAAAAATCTACTATGTGCCAGGCATTGTGCAGGCTACATCTCCCTACAGACAACTCGGTCTAAGTGAGGTTTTCCCCACCCCTTAGATATAAGTGATTTAACTCCGGTAATAATCAGTTTATAGACTACAAACTGCGATTTAACATGTTTAGGTATTCTTTAGTAGCTTAAGCTAATAATAATGAAGGAAGTAAGAGAGAGCAAATGTAAATGCTATACTGCCATCAGGTCTAGAAACCATCTAGCTGACATTCATCTATTTGGTTTGCAATCATCTGATTTCCACCCTAAGTGGAAACCAAGCACGGTGGATCCCACCTACGTGGCCAGCAACCAAGGTGAAAACATCTTAAGTAGAGAAATGAAATCCAAGGGGTTTGCAACTTGGATGATGAAAGACTGATGGTTTCTTACTCTCTACTTCAGACTTATTGTACATGTACCACTTCGGGTGTGTTTAAATTATGGGAGGAGTTATTGTGTATAAATATCTGCAGATCCTGAGGCTCGGGATCTTTGGGTCCTAGACCTGAGACTTGGCTTTATTGCGAGACAGATCCCTCTTTCAATAAACCTATTCTCTTCAGCTTGGAGACTTTGTTTTTTCTTTGTCTAACCCTGCGACTTAGAAATTTTCACAACATAGGTGGTGCAATAAATACAGCAGTGGGCCCAGAGTCAGAAAGAATGGAATCAAATCTAGCCTCAGACACTTCCTTAGCTATGTGATCTTGAGCAAGTGTCCTAACCTCTGTCTCAGTTTCTTCAATTGTAAAATGGAGACAATAATAGCATCTCCCTTTTAGCACAGTGCCTGGCACATACCAGGTGCTAAATAAATGCATGTTCTCTTCTCCTACTTACCTGAGCAGGACTTGTTCCCTTGGTGGGGGGCACAAAGAACCCATCTTCAGTGCCTCCAGCTGCCCCGGGGGAAACATCCTAGAGAGGAAGAGAAATTCATTGTCTTGGTTTTCTTACCCCTTTGCTCTGAGGAATTGAAAACATGGGAACTGCTACCTCAAGCCCTCACACCGAGTAAAATTATTAAGAGATTTGTCTAAAGTCACAGAACCAAAAGGAGAATAATAGAAAATAACTGCATAGCATTTTCATAATGTAGGCCCTTGCCTACAGCACCCTTTCCTTCCAAAGGTAGATCAGCAGAAGACTGAATAGAAGCTACTGGGAAGATAGAAAGCCCAGATATCCATCCTTTGGGAGACCTCAGTCTTATGCCACAGCCCCTACTAAACAGTGCCCCAAAGCAGTAATGGAACTCTCCATACCAGCTCAGGTGGGAGCTCCAGGTCTTCCTCTACATCCCAGCCACCTCCTTCTTCCTGTCCTTTAGCAAGAGCTTCATCACCAAAACCCTCTGCAGCTTCCACAAACCCATCTGTAAGGAAAATCCAAGTTTTTGTTGGCCTTGAACAGATGTACAGCCAGTCTCAGGAAAGCTGCACTCTGAAGGCCTACTTGGCCCCCATCACTCTGGAAACCTTCAGATTGCTCCTGCAAGTTCCCATCCAACGGCTCACTCAATCTCTGAATCTATTTCACTGGCTTTCCCTTGTGCAAATATCTCACCTTCATCTAGCTGCAGCTCTGCATCTTCTCCCCAGCCTTCAGTACCAACGGTATCAATGTCAATGTCAGCAGCCAGTGCACCTCCTTTCCCTGTAAGAATGGGAAAGAGATGTTCCTTAACCCTGTTTATTCCTTTCAATCCGAGGTTTAACTTAAACATATGGATTCGGCAACTGTTTAGAAGAGACACCCAGAGTCCTGTCTTTTTCTCTTTTGCTGTTGGGGAGGAAAGAGATAGTAGGTGAATTCTTGAGACTTAGGAACTATTACTGTGCTAAATGTTGTGATCAGGGTCAACTTTCATAATAAACAAGGACAGAAGGATCTGTGATAGAAACAAACTATATGCTCCTCCTGAAAACTGGCCTCTGTGCCAGATAAACTCTAGGATGATAAACTCCTTCCTAATAGTCTTTCATTTCTGTCTAAAATTTGGCCTAAATCTGTCTTATTAGAGAAGTTAGCTACTCTTCACAAACTTATATTTTTATTTCGTTTTCCTCCTAAGTGAATCAATCTTAATTTCCTTAACTTTCTCTTCTGTACCTCATATGTAGCCCTTCCATAACCTCCACTGTTCTTTCCTATCCTAAGTGTCCCACATCTTTTTGATACCGTTTTTTTTTGGGTGGGGCAATGAGGATTAAGTGACTTGCCCAGGGTCACACAGCTAGTAAGTGTCGAGTATCTGAGGCTGGATTTGAATTCAGGTACTCCTGAATCCAGGGCTGGTGCTTTATCCACTGCGCCATCTAGCTGCCCCCGTCCCACATCTTTTTGAAAAGAAATCAAAACCAAATATTCTTCTCAGGCTCTCCTTTCTCTTCCCTACTTCTATTATCATGTACATTATACATGTAGACTCCTCCTGAGTTGAAAAAGGCCCTCAAGCAAGGATGCTTGGATTCCATTTCTTTATGTATACTATATGCTTGGTCTGCTGGGATCAGAAAAGAACTCTTTCTCAGGACTCTTTGCTGGAGGATTTCTAAGTATTTTATAATTAATGTCCTGGGAGCAGAGCATATTGTTCCTAGATAGAAGACAGAACCATGGAAAAGATGTGCTTTGCCTACACACACCTACAGGTTCCTCTTATCAAGGTGGGGAAAAGGATGAAGTGAATTGGAAGTTATGCTTTTTAGGGCATAAATGTTTTTTGAGTTCTTAAGAACAGAATGACTAATGGATCAAACACACAAATAAATGTGGGAAAATGATGACTGCTGTTTCAAAGATTCATACAACAGAGTGCAAAGCTGATGAAGCTGCATTTTAGTGTAGTATCATGGTAGAAGCATCTCCATGTTCCCAGAGGCTTGTGCCCAGGGTCACACAGCTAGTAAGTGTCAAGTGTCTGAGGTCCCATGAGGGTCTACCCCCACAAAAAGGGCAGATGGAGCACCAAAGTAAAGGACAGACTGGTGACAATATCCAGAGTTCTACCAATTAATCCATCAGTGAACATTTATTAAGCACCCGCTATGTACCAGTCACTTCTATAAACAAAAAGATAGCTGACAGCTAGTGGATATGGTGTATACTTACCCTTGCTGGCAATAGAACCCTCAAAGAAGCCTTTGGAAACAGTTAGCAAGGGCCAGTTGGTGTCCAATGGCATGATGGGTGCAGGCGGCTGAAGCAGCCTAGCATTAGGGTCAATGTCTGGAATCTGAAGGGCGATCAAGAATAGCCACAAGGTTATAAAAAACAAAGGGAAAATGTCTGGGATCCACTCTGGCCATTGACGTTACCCTCAGCCTCCAGAGATTCATAGACCAAAATCCCTTCTAGGAACTGATACTTTCCCCCAATCCAGACCAAAGGAGCCTAATCTGGGACTTACTGTCTCCTTCTCTGGGTCAAATGTCTCCTTGAGGCTCTCTGCTTCCTCATCCAGACCATGAGTGGCAGCTGTAAGGTAGGCCAGGGATTCTGTGGACAAAACAGACCTCAATTCTAGACACCTACTCTATTTCTTTCTTTCTTCTTCTTCTTTTTTTTTTTTGATGAGGCAATTGGGGTTAAGTGACTTGCCCAGGGTCACACAGCTAGTAAGTGTCAAGTGTCTGAGGCTGAATTTGAACTCAGGTCCTCCTGAATCCAGGGCCAGTGCTCTATCCACTGCACCACCTAGCTGACCCTACTCTCTCTATTTCTTAACCTGGACATCTGGTGAGAACCTTTCCTTTTTCTGGTTTCTTGAGAAGTGAGAACTCCTTTGGAAGGAATGAAAAGGTATAGTAGGTTCTAAGAGGAGAAGCACAGTTCTAGCGGAAGAGCAGAATCATCACCTTTTCTACCAGTTGATTCCTAAATTGCCATTTTAGGCTGTGGCTGTTCTTGTATACCAACCTCACCCCCTTCTTCCTGGCTTCCCAGGACACCACAACCCAACAGACATACTAACATGAACACCCCTTAGGGGCAGAAAACTGGTTCTAGAACTGAGCTAATCTACAATTTTAAGAGAGGGATTTGCTTTCACAACATCAAAATTACCCATCTAATTTTTGGGAATTCTGATTCCATGCATCTCAGACTCCTGTATTACACTAACACCCATACTTCTGGTCCCCCTGTGGAAAAATGCCTGGCCTTAAAATCATGGGGAGCAGGGCAGCTGAGTGGTGCAGTGGATAAAGCACCAGCCATGGATTCAGGAGTACCTGAGTTCAAATCTGGTCTTAGACACTTGACACTTACTAGCTGTGTGACCCTGGGCAAGTCACTTAACCCCCACTGCCCCGCCAAAAAAAAAAAAAAATCATGGGGAGCACCTTATTTTTATTCTGAATATGTGCCCCTTCATGATGGTAGGCCTTCTAAGGAATACAAAGGGAAGCATACAAATCCAGATCCCTGACCACAACAGATATGTGTTATGAATGAAAAGCACTGGCTCTTTAAGAATCTAAAATGTTTTAAACTCACTCTGCCCACAATTCTTCAGGATGCGCACTCGTTCTGAAACATCACCCAGGTACAGGGCATTTTGGTAATGGCCACTCATGTCTTTTCGGATCTCAGCTGCACAACAGAAGAAGAACCATCAGGTTATGTGCCCCTCTCTTTCCTTCCTCCCTCCTCCACAAATCATCTCTTTCCATCTCTGGTTTTAGGGACCTCACCAATTTTCATCATCTTTCGAAGTTTCTCAAGGTTGCCAGTGATGAGGTATAGGAAGGAAAGCTTATCAAAATTCTTGGTACGTTGGTAGCACATCTCCACAATCTGATGGTTTCCTTGGAGTAGGGCCACTTCTCCTAGCTTTTCCCAGCAATTTTTGTCATCTAGGGCCTTGGCTGCTTCTAGGGCAATCTGAAGATATCCCAAGAAAAACAACTGAGGGGTTAAGAGCAGTGCTTGCTGACCTAGGAACTCTGAAGGATTAGATTTCACGTGAAGTTACTGGGGCACCAGCTGATAGACCAAACTCATATTCTGTCTGATTGAAATCACCTTGTTGGGGGCAGCTAGGTGGTACAGTGTATAAAGCACTGGTCCTGGATTCAGGAGAGCCTGAGTTCAAATCTGGCTTCAGACACTTGACACTTACTAGCTGTGTGGCCCTGGGCAAGTCACTTAATCCTCACTGCCCCACAAAAAAAGAAAAAGAAATCACCGTGTCATATGTATATTCCTAAGGGATTTGTGATCCAGGTCAGGGAACCACACCAGCTTTGCCACTGTGGGCTAGGGAAAGTGGAATGGGCTAACTATAGAGGTGGTAGATTGCTCTTTAGAGGCATTTAACCAGAGGCTGGATGACCACTTGGTTGTTTTGGGTTTTTCTGGCAGGGCAATGAGGGTTAAGTGACTTGCCCAGGGTCACACAGCTAGTAAGTGTCAAGCATCTGAGGCCAGATTTGAACTCAGGTCCTCCTAAATTCAGGGCCAGTGCTTTATCCACTTTGCCACCTAGCTGCCCCTCACTTGGTTGTTATAGTGGGAATTCCTTCTGGGTATGGTTTGGATTAGGTATTTGCTAAGGTACCTTTGAACTCTCAAATCAAATAATTCCATGATTAACTTGCAGAGCTTTTCAACAAGTTATTCACTGAAATGATATCAGAGAAGCTGTGAAACTCCATGGAATCAGTTCCACCTACCCTGGCATGCTGTATTGTTGGGTCCTTAAAGGTGAGTCAGTTGGGATCTCATTTGTTGTTATTTTAGTTGATTTTCAGTTGTGTCTGACTCTGTGACACCATTTGAGGTTTTCTTGGCAAAGGTAATGGAGTGATTTGCCATTTCCTTCTAATCATTTTACAGATGAAGAACGGAGGCAAAAAAGGTTAAGTGACACAGCTAGTGTATCTGAAGCTAAATTTGAACACAGGTTTTCCTGAATCCAGGGCCGGTGCTTTATCCACTGTGCCACCTAGCTGCCCCCCATTATATCATTTTTTGTTTTTGTTTTTTTAGTGGGGCAATGAGGGTTAAGTGACTTGCCCAGGGTCTCACAGCTAGTAAATGTCAAGTGTCTGAGGCCAGATTTGAACTCAGGTACTCCTGAATCCAGGGCTGGCGCTTTATCCACTGCGCCATCTAGCTGCCCATCATTTTAATGGACTGCTTTCAAAGAGGTATTTAATAAACTCTCAACCTGAGGAATCAGAATAATGAATGATGGATTTATTCTCCATTTTGACTATCCTATTCCTGTCTTGGGAGTAATAAAAGAAAGTAGAAACAGAAATATCATATGTTATGAGATACTCACAGAGACAAAGATAAGGAAAAGTAGGAGATAAAGAGAATGCAAATATAAAGTTGATACAAATTACCATTTAAACATCTTGACCTACATTTGTGTGAAGATCTTCATTTACAAACCCAGGACCAGAGCAACACTTACCCAATTTTTCAACTACCAACTCATGCCCTGATATTGCAAGAGACTGGTGGCCTTACCTCAATGTTGCCACATTCCAGGGCCAAACTAAATCGAGTCTTCTCATCCTTAACAAAGTGCAGTGCCACTTCAGGATAGCCCTTCTTCTGGAGATAGGCAATGATGGACTGGCCCACTAATTTGGCATTCCTCACCATGTGCAGTACCTAGAGGTGTGTTTGTGGGAGCAGGGATGGTGAAAAAGACTGCTCAGAAGAGGAGCAGCAATTCTTATATTTGATTTTACTTAGAGATGCCCCTCTCCCCAGAGATGTTTTTTTCACTGTACCTCATCATATTTCCTGTTAATCAGAGCAAGCTTGAATTTGAACTCAGTGGGATCAATGGTAAGCACTCGTGGACGACACTCTCGATCTAGGCAGTACACATTATTGCCCTTCACCCGTGTGACATAGATTGGCAAGTCAAGGGTACGGATGATCCCATGGTCCCTGAAGGTGGGAAGAGGGGGGTAAGAAAACAAAGCCATGAGCATCTGTGGAGAAAGGGTTTCAGGTCTAACGTATGCCCTGCTGTGGAGAGGGAAATTAAGGAGTTCTGCCTCCTCCTCATTGCACTGCTAAATCCTACCCAGCCTCCATAATCCATCTATCCTTGATCCACCAAATGCTACCTGAGTTGATGAGGAAAAAATTCATGACAGGAGGATAACAGTACATATTGATATTATTTACTTTCCCATGTAGAGTGAAGGCAGGATAGGGAACTTTGGGTTTTCTTTTAGAAAAAATGATTGCTAGAGGTGGGAGATGATGGGTATAGGAAATTGTATGCACTGTCAGACTGTTGATATGTGGGTTAGTTTTGCTGAACTGCTTTCTTTTCTTATTCTTTGTCACAAGAGAAGATGCTCTGGGGAGGGAAAGGGAGAAGGATATATTTGAAAATGAAGGTGATATAAAAAAAGATATTGCGGGAGGGCAGAAGAATGTTACATAATGACAGGAGTAAAGGAAGCCAGTGGTGAGCAAACTGACTTCAGAGAATGAAGCTGGCCACTGGATTTGATAACAAGACTTCTTCCAAGTCTTTTGAGGAAAGGAAAATGATCTTGAATACTCTCTCTAGGATAGGTCAGTTGTTTCAAAGAAATACTTTTTCCTATGTATAGAACTTACCCAGTGGTGACAGCATATTTGATGTGATTGCTGGTGGTATAGATAAACACACCACTCTCGTCCCAGGCCCCACTCTTGACACGAATATTCTCATGGATGTTACAAAGTGACTCCAGTTTACGATTGCAGATCATGATAGCTGTAAGAATCAGTGAGCAAGGGACATGAGTACCCTCCTGGGACAGGGAGGGTGTTACAGGTAGATGAGAGAGTCTGTTCCAAGTTAGTCCTTACCATGCTTGGCCAGCAGGGCTACATGGGACATATCTGCTGACCAAATGACATACTTCACTTTGGAAATCTTCACAGACGCCAGAGTCCTACAAGGAAGAGGAGACACAGAATAAGAGGGATATCATCCTTTATTCCAGGTCACAATTTAGATTCTTTTGGTGTCCAAGGGACCAAAGGAGTTGGCATAATTACCGCTTCTGTTGTACATCAAAAAGTGTGATGGAATCAGCATCTCGAAGCAGCAGGTTCCCTGTGCCTGCATAAAAGATCTCATCACAATTAGGGACCTGCACTTTCTTGGTGATTTCATTCTTCAAGTTCTTGATCAGAAGCTAAAATGAAAATGAAAGGATGAGGCATTTAGTGTACAGAAAAAAATGCAAAAAGTTTCTTTTCTGAGCTGCAACTTCCTTGGCTTCAATTAATCATGTACTCTCTTTTCATTCCATAAATCTTATGCTAAGAGTTTAAGATCTGTTATTAGGTAAGGGTTTTTCCCTTCTCATATCACCCCAACTCTATCTTCTTCTTGGCCCTTTCTTCAGTGGAGACATTCAGAGAAGCTTGGCCAATGACTATATTCATCAAACTTACTTTCTTTCTTTCTTTTGGTGGGGCAATGGAGGTTAAGTGACTTGCCCAGAGTCACACAGCTAGTAAGTGTCAAATGTCTGAAGCTGGATTTGAACTCAAGTACTCCTGAATCCAGGGCTGGTGCTTTATCCACTGTGCCACCTAGTTGCCCCATCAAAGAAACTTAAAAAGAAAATCTGCAGAGCTAGCCACATAAATGTATAACTGATCTCAATATATAAGGTCAGAAAGACAACACTGTTTGCTGATTGCTTCATAGCTTCCTGACAGGGTGTGGTGGTAACAGAGACAGCACTTTGTGAAGTACAGTAGGCCCAGAGTCTATTACAAACCCCAAAGTAAGACGTTCTTCTTACCCAAAATTAGGGAAGAGGCACATTTTATTATGGTTCCTATTTTTTTTTTCAAACCTTGTGGCTTCAGCTATTGTAAAGAGCACCTTATTTTAGAATTTAAGTCCTGAGACGATCTGACCGTGATCTCAATTATCAATCTCAACAGGAAAGGTAGTAATAAATCAATTCTGTTTACTTCACACCACTCAAAACATAGCAACTAAACCCTGCAAAAACATCTTGGTCATAACTCACTGAATGCATACGATCCAGGACAGCAAAACGATTTCGGGCAACCCATACGGCTGTCAGGCCGGAGGAACGTTTCCCTTCAGGGGCTAGGGAGAACAAGATGGGGTAGGGGGGTCAGTAAGGAGAGACATGTGGTAAGCCACTGGCAGGTGACAGAGTCAGGTGCTATGGAACTGCCAGTCCTGCTGGCTGCCATCTTGGCTATGCCAGCTCAGCTGCTTCCTAACTAATTCAGTCGTAACCTGAGGCTATTGATGAGTGACTTTTCCCTACCATTCTTCTCCAAATGCCAGTACCAGTCCCCCAATCCTCTTTCCCTAGGCCAAGTGGCTGCCTGTCAGCCAATGCCATGTGCTGGCAAAGAGGCTGCCTATCCTAGGAGACAGAACACTCTGTCAAGCTAACGAGCAGGGCCTTCCTGGCCAAGCTGTGGCACAGCGAGGGGCCTGTTGGTGGTCCAGGACCCCCCACTGATAGGCAGCTAAATAAGCTGAAGGAGGGGCAGAGCCCCCTCCCTAGTTCGCAGCTGTTCTGCTGCTTTTAACATGTAAATGCAGGTCTCCTCAAGAAGCCCTGTGGGACTAGGTGCAGAATTCAGAGAGCACTCTGACTGAGGGGAGCCCTTAAGGAAGGAGGACCCTGTGATGAGTAGCATCTAGTACATAGCTGGTGCACAACAAAGTTCATCCATTGCCATCAGCTCTTAGAAGACTTATAAAAATCTTACCATATCACTTTACTTTCACCAGCTGAGTACTGAAGCTGATTATGAATTTGAGACAGACCTTAATGAGTAGCCCCTACTGTCTGGGCACTCAGTATGAGGACGAACAGAAGGATGCATTGTAATGCTCCTTTATCTATCAGTAACAGGAGATAATATGGCAGAACGTACTGACCGACATACTGACTGGCCTGGCCTAAATTTCTCAGACACCTGGGGTGTCTGGCTATTTACAAGGCTAATTATTATCATAGCCAACACTCCATTACCAGGAGCTTGTGATCCAATGAGTGAATTATCCAAGTCTTTTGCTTCTCCTCCTCTTTCCTTCTGCTGCCCATCTTTGGGCTGTTTCTTTGCTAATTAGTAATCTCAACATCCCCCTCCAACATAGGGAAGGAAAAGGAGATGAGGTAAGAAGGCAAAACTAAAACTCCCCCAATTTTTTCTTACGCAGTTGAGCAGTTCTAAGGGGAAAAATAAGTTAGGTTGGAGAAGATGCTAAACCTCTTGGCTCAATGGAAGTTCTAGGATTCCTAAATACCCATCACTGAGGTTCAGAGTTCTTATTTTTGTGTCATGTACCCTTTGGTGGTCTGGTGAAACCTACAGACCCTTTCTCAGAATAGTTTGTGGTTTTTAAAAAAAAAATAATGGAAGGAAACAATAAATTTCAATTAGAGGTTAGTGAAAATAAAGATGTAATTTTTTTCCATTCAACTTCTTATCCCGTCATTACCATGTTCTTACAGTCTCTGTGACCATCCATCACAGAGCTGGCTATAATAGCAGCAGCAGCAACGCCATAGAATAGAGTAGTTGTCCCAACAAAGGGGAGAAGCCCCAATAATCCAAACTATCAATAGGCAACAAAAAAGGCTCTTCTGGAACCTGCCGGCAGGGGTCAAGGTGTCTATAAAGAAATGAAGAGCTGAGGTCTGAACTACTGTCCTGCTGGATTGAACAGGAGGGACCACAGGAAGAGGGACCACAGGAAGAGGAACATGAGCAGGAGTCAGAGCCACTCCAATAATCAGCAATGTCAGCAGTTCTGACAGGGAGGCCATTCACAGTGGGGTAGGAGTGATGGAGGAGGCAGCAGGGTCTCAGCTGGATCCTGAGATCCCAGGTGGGGCTTGGGGCTGTTAACAGCCACATCTTTCTGACATGTGAGGGGAGGCAAATTGGAGCTGGAAGTGGATGGGAGAGCATAAATCCCCAGCCCCAGGGTGACACATTCCCAGATTGGAACCACATTTTTAAATAAATGAAACTACCAGGGTGAAAGTCATCTCAGCTGACAATAAACCAGGAGAGCACGCTGTGCTGAAAGGGAAAATGGAGAGTTTCTAATAACCAAATTATAAAATATATATATCTAGCTGGGGTAATAAAATGTGGGAGGAACATGAATTTTTCACAATGTAGTCGCCTATGATGCAGTTGTCAAAGGCACCTGCCAACAGACATGAGCAATGTGGATATGGTTTGGGAAGGGAAGGTGGAGGACTTGAAGAGAGATGATGATGTGAGTGAGGGGTGGGGCTGAACTGAGCGGAGCTGCTGAAAGCCTACCATCAGGATTCTGAGAGTCGGCATCCTTGGGAATGGTATATAAGTCATAGGTGCTGTTTTCTAGGTTGCTGGCTCTCTGTAAAAGAGGGTAGTGAGATTATCAATGAAAAGAACATAGCAAAGCTCTTTAATCTTAAACAAAGAAAATATTTCTTTTCCAAACATGTTAATTCTGAATATCTGATTTTAATATAGCCTGTCCTTCTTCCCCTTCCTGAGATGTGTGAAAAATAAACATACAGGCAGGTTTACAAGGACCTTCTCCAAAATTTTTCACATATACACAATACCACTCATCTTCCTCAACCCCCCCCAAATTTAGGATAACTATTGTATTACTTTTCTTCTTTTTTATTTTACAGATAATCAAATTAAAGGACAGACAGGGGAAAACAATCCATGTCCCAGAGCAAATTGGCTGAATGCAGGTAATCTGTTTTGCTTCCTTAGTGTACCATTACTCCCAACCAACTTCCAGTAAACTGAAGATGCTATTAAAGTGTCAGTCTTAATATATTAACGGGTTTGAAGCAAGAAGAAAAATAAGCAACAAATACCATAAATCAAAAGTTTAGTAGGGACACTAGTCTCATTTTCTTAATTTGGCAGCAGGGGGTCTAATAATGGGGATATTTTAAAATTCACTGCAATTTGGACTGTAAGAAGTAGAAATGATTACACGAGGACTCTGTAAATATCTCCTCTTAAGAGGCATATTAATCATCTAACCCAATCTTCCACTCTGATGCAAACAGTGAGATCAAGTTAGTTGCTTCCTGGGATAAGGGCAAATACACTAATAAACAACATAATTTTTTAAAAAATCGTCCTTTTGAAAATCCAGGACATTCTATACTTCCTAGGACACTAAGAATGAATTCACCATTCCTAGGGTTTAGACCATCCAACAATCTTTCACCTATGATAATGGAACTGTATTTGGTTTGAGCCTATAGGCTACTAAAAACTCCATGTTGCCACGGGAAAGAGAAGGTATTTAAGTCCTGTATACTTTGATGTTTAAGAGCCCATCTCGAAGTGATTACTCACTGTACATAGTAGGACTGCATTCTCTGCTGGGTTATATGACATGTTGAACACTGGGAACTTGGAACCACTAGGGAGAAGGAAAGAAGAAGAAATTGGGAAGAAGCATCAGAACAAAACTGAGAAAATCCAACTTTTGGATTTTTAAATTTCTCTCAAAGTTGCATTCACCTTCTCTCCTTTTAAGTTGAGTCCCTTTTTCTAAGTAAAAAGCTTTTAAAAGCAAACCCAGTAAACCTTGAATCAATGAACAGAAGGTGGTGGCAACAACTGGGAAAGGACAGGCTGCAGGGGAGTGGGATCAGCCTGGTTGAAATCCAAATTCCTACACACAATTACAATTGATACCACAGAACAACATGACTTGATTTGTCTCTGGCAGTTTTCTCTAGTTCCTTGGAACGTTTATATCAACCCAACTTTTATTGCAGCAATACTGGCAGAGGACAACAAACCCCCCATGCCAAGGTTTGTCACCATGAAAGTTTCAGCATGCTGCTGCAGCTGGCTTTCCAAGAGGACAGTGCCTTTTGCTGGGAGTCCCAGGGGTTATCACATCATCTGTGCCCTCTGGTCTGGAGTTGTATATATATATTGCTGATGAGTGATGGAAGAATGAGGGAGAGGACTGTGTATCACACAAATACAAAATGAACCTCTCCCTCAGAACATGTTCAACTCTAATCTATCTCCCAGTCTGACCTGGGCTGGTCCTATCTAAGGTGAATGTGGTGTCACCAAGTTGGGGTATTCTATTAAAAAAGAATTGCCCTTGCTGTGCATAAGACACATAGATGAGTAAGACTATGACAGTAGAGTTTTTTATTCCAGGAGTCACTAGCTCCAATTGATGGTTCTAGACCTAAGGGTCTAAACATATCCACTCCCAAGGCTATGTATAACTATCCTCCTTGTCCACCACACTGAGGTATAAATTGTGTAGCACCAAGATGATCTAAACCGTGATATAGGTGAAAAAAATCCCAACTGCTATTTAAAGAAACACCAGATGAAAGCTCACAGGATATTTGTTCTGTTACAGACTGGTGTTAAGAAGGTCAAAGAATTAACTGGTCAATTTTAAGCCAGACTTACCTCCTCAACTGCATGACAGCAACATCTTTAGAGCTATTAAAATCTAGCTGGCGCAAGAATCGATCCTTGACATAGTGTAGCATGTTGCCATGAACAGCATAAGCTGGTCGCTCCCGTTCCAGTTTAAAGACAATCATGCCACCATCATGACCTGGATGGAAAGAGAAGGAACGGTTGACTTTGGTCAGAGACAGAAGCAAGGGAATAGATAAGGCTGAGAAAAGGATCGAGACTTGGTAGGGTTTAGGGTTGCCTCTTTGCAATTTCCAATCATACTTCTATTCTTGGAGGCTAGGTTGAACAAGTGTAATCTCTTGTCCAAATGACAGTCCTTCAAATCCTTAAAGAAAATTATCATATTCCCTTTACCTCCCCTCTCCTCCCAAGCAAGAGTTCTATTCTCCAGGTTGAAAAGCTCTAAGTTCTTTCAACTGATCTTGACATGACATGATCTCTAAGTCCCAGGAGGCTAAGGAAAAAGATTTTAAAACTTAATCATTTTCTACTAGCTTCTTCCATTATAATAAGGAGACCTACATGTTTAAGATTCTTTTTTTTTTTTTTTGTGAGGCAATTGGGGTTAAGTGACTTGCCCAGGGTCACACAGCTAGTAAGTGTCAAGTGTCTGAGGCTGGATTTGAACTCAGGTCCTTCTGAATCCAGGGCCAGTGCTCTATCCACTATACCACCTAGCTTCCCCCCCCCCCTTTTTTGGTGAGGCAATTGGGGTTAAGTGACTTACCTAGGGTCACACAGCTCAGCTAGTAAGTGTTAAGTGTCTGAGTCTGGATTTGAACTCAGGTCCTCCTGACTCCAGGGCCAGTGCTTTATCCACTGTGCCACCTAGCTGCCCCATGTTTAAGATTCTTAAGGCCAAGTCATTTCTCAAGTATATAGAGAACTAAGTCAAATTTATAAGAATACAATTAGTTCCCCAACTGACAAAGGTCAAAGGATGTAAACAGGCAGTTTTCAGAAGAAATCAAAGTTATCTATAGTCATATGAAAAAATGTTCTAAATCACTATTGATCAGAGAACTACAAATTAAAACAACTCTGAGGTTCCACCTCACATCTATGAGTGGCTAATATAACAAAAAAAGAGCATGTTGGATGTTAGAGGGGATGTGGGAAAACTGGGACACTAATCCACTGATGGTGGAGTTATGAACAGATCCAACCATTCTGGAGGGCAATATGGAACTATGCCCAAAGGGCTGTCAAACTATGCATACCCTTTGATCCAGCAATACCACTGCTAGATTTAAATCCCAAAGCCATCCCCCAAAAGAGAAAAAGACTTATTTGTACAAAAATATTTTGTGCTAGCTAAGAATTGGAAATCAAAGGGATGCCCATCAATTGGGGAATGGCTAAACAAGTTGTGGCATATGATTGTAATGGAATATTATTCTGCTATAAGAAATGACAAGCAGGATGATTTCAGAAGGGCCTGGAAAGACTTATATTAACTGATGTATAGTGAAGTGAGCAGAACCAGAACATTGTGCACAGTGACAGCAATACTGTTCAAGGAAGAACTGTGAATGACAACTATTCTCAGCAACACAATGATCAGAGACAACCTCAAAGGACTAATGATAAAGCATAGCATCCATCTCCAAAGAAAGAACTGATACTGATTGAGCACAGACTGAGGCATGCTGTTTTTCACTTTCTTTCTTTCATTTAAGTCTTCCTTGTACAAAATGACTAATATGGTAATGTTTTACGTTAAAAAAATAATAGAATACAAGTCATTCCCCAATTTACAAACGGTCAAAGGATATGAACATGCAGTTTTCAGAAGAATAAATCAGTTATCTACATCTTATGAAAAAATGTTCTAAATCACTATTTATTAGAGAAATGTAAATCAAAACAATTCTGAGGGAGCGGCTAGATGGTGCAGTGGATAAAGCTCCAGCCCTGGATTCAGGAGGACCTGAGTTCAAATCTGGCCCCAGCCAGTGTCAAATCTGACACTAGCTGTGTGACCCTGGGCAAATTACTTAACCCTCACTGCCCCCCCAAAAAACAAAAATAAATTAAAAAAACCCCAAAACAATTCTAAGGCCCCACCTCATACCTATCAGATTAGCTAATATGACAGAAAAGGAAAATGACAAATGTTGGAGGGGATGTATAAATTGGGACACTAACAAATCCCTGGTGGAGCTGTAAACTGACCCAACCATTCTGGAGAGCAATTCGGAACTATGCCTAAGGTTATAAAACCATGCATACCCTTTAACCCAGACCACTACTAGGTCTGTATCCTAAAGAGATTTAAAAAAAAGGAAAAGAACCTATAAGTACAAAAATATTTATAGCAACTCTTTTTGTGATGGCAAAGAATTGGAAACTGAGGATCATCAACTGGGGAATGGCTAAACAAGTTGTGATGTGATTGTGATGGAATACTATTGTGCTATAAGAAATGATGAGCAAGATGTTTTCAGAAAAACCTGCAAAGACTTACATAAGCTGATGAATGGTGAAGTGAGCAGAACCAGAAGAGTATACACAGTAACAGCAATGATCAACTGTGAATGTCTTAGATATTCTCAGCAATACAATGACCCAAGACAGCTTTGAAGGACTTATGTTGAAAAATGCTATTTCCCTTCAGAGAAAAAACCGATGGAGTCTGAATGCAAAATGAAATTCACTTTCTTTTTCTTTTCTTTCTTGATCTGGGTTATCTTTCACAACATGACAGATAGAAATGTGTTTTGCATGACAGTACACATACAACTTATATCAAATTGCTTGCCTTCTCAATGGAGGAGGGGAAAAATGTAAAAGAGAATTTGGAACTCAAAATTAAAAAAACAAACATTAAAAACTGTTTCCAAAAAAAAAAGGGGGGGGGGCAGCTAGGTGGCACAGTGGATAGAGCACCGGCCCTGGAATCAGGAATACCTGGGTTCAAATCCAGCCTCAGACACTTAACATTTAACCCCAATTGCCTCCCTTAAAAAAAAAAAAGAAAAAGAAAAACAAAACTGTTTCCACGTGTAATTCAGGAAAAAATGGTAAAATACTAAAAAATTTTAAAAAGATTCTTAAGGCCAAGGATCAGCAATGAATAGGATCTGGACAGAGAAAGCATGTGATTTGCCAGTGCAATTCAAAGTACTAGGTCTCTGAGAAAAGAGGACATCTTTTTTTTTTTTTTTTTGGTGAGGCAATTGGGGTTAAGTGACTTGCCCAGGGTCACACAGCTAGTAAGTGTTAAGTGTTTGAGGCTGGATTTGAACTCAGGTCCTCCTGAATCCAGGGCCAGTGCTCTATCCACTGCGCCACCTAGCTGCCCTGAAAAGAGGACATCTTTTCTCCAAAATGACTGGAGAAAAAAAGAAACTAAAAATCCAACCAGTTGGCTCTAAGAATCTTGCTCTCTCTCCTGTTAACCTAATGTATATTTTCTTAAAAAGTGATGGAGTTGTACACAGTATCATCAACAATGAGTGTTGATCTACTGTGATGGACTATATTCTTCTCACCAATGCAATGGTACAGAAGAGTTCCAGGGAACTCATGATAGAAGAGGATCTCCAAATCCAAGAAAAAAAAAAAAAGAAAAAGAAAAAAAAAGAACTGCAGAGTATAGATGCTGAATGAACCATACTATTTCTTTTGTTTTTGATGCTGTTGTTTTTTTTCTATTTTGAGGTTTTTCATCATTGCTCTGATTTTTTCTCTTGTAACATGACTAATGCAGAAATAGGATTAATGTTATTATGTGTATATATATAGATATATATAGATATACATATATAACTTATATCAGATTGCCTGCTGTCTAGGGGAGGGGGGAGGGAGGGGAGGGAGGGAGGGAGAAAAATCTGAAATTGTAAAGCTTGTATAAACAAAAGTTTAGAACTATCTTTACATGTAACAGAAAAAAATAAAATACTTTATTAATTTAAAAAAAGTGATGGAGAATAACTGTTCTGTGTTGTAAACGTTGAGGAATAACAGGGAGGGAGGAAAAAGGGTTCTTACCTGCAGCAAAAAGGTTGAGGTTGGGATGGGCAGCTAGAACCCAGAAACGGTCATGGTCTCTACGGAAGGTTTGAACTCCAGTCCTATTGTGGATTGGAGAAAAGAAGAAATAGAAAAACTATCAGTTTCTCAGGAATCTTCAATCTGAAAGACAACAAGCTAACAAACTGATTAATGGAATCAAATCAGGACCAACATATTGAATGTTCCAAAGTAAAGATGACCAAGGTTATTGAGGTATATGGTATAGTGGACAGAGTGCTGGACTTGGAATCAGGAAGACCCTTACTAGCTGTGTGACCCTGGGCAAGTAGTTTAACTTCTATGAGCTTGTTTTCACACCTATGAAATGAGGGGGTTGGGAGGAGAATACTGTACACAGTAAGAGCAACATTGTTCAATGATCAACTGTGATAGATTTTGCTCTTCTCAGCAATACAATGATACAAGACAATTCCAAAGGACTCATGATGGAAAATGCTCTCCACATCCAGAAAAAAAGAACTGTGGAATCTGAATGCAGATTGAATAATGTTTCTACTTTTTTGTTTTTTTGTTTTTGAGGTTTTCCCCTTTTGTTCTGATTCTTCTATCACAAAATGATTAACGTAGAAATATGTTTAATGTGACTGTACATAGATAACCTATATCAGATGGCTTTCTGTCTTAGGAAAGGGGGAGGGGAGAGAGAGGGAGAAAAATTTGGAACTCAAAATCTTATAAAAAAGAAAGAAATGATGAAAACTATCTTTACAAACTCCCTTACCTCTTTGACATATCCCACACCCGGATACTTTTATCTTCAGAATTACTGAGGATGAGTTCCTGTCGAGGGTGGAAGACAGCACAGGAAACATTGTTGTAGTGACCTCGGCAGGTATCTACTTCCCAAGCCTTAGATTCTGGGAGGAAGAAAGGAAGAACTAGGTCACCAGAAGTACCCTCTCCCTCCTCTTCTACTGTCACTGATATTGGCTATGTGATACTGAACTGCTTTCAAGCAAATGTTCAGCACCACCACAAAGAACTGTACTAATTGCTTCAATTGATCAGTGTATTTCTTCCTTCTCTGATCTCCTCAATAGTTTCAAATTTCTCTCTAATTCCCTTTAAAAAATTTCTCTTCTTATTCAAACTCCACAATGCTGAACTGCTATTCTAGAAAGAAAGGGAAGAGAACAGCTTCTGTTTCAGGATTAACATGAAGAACAGAATCATACAAGCTTGTATCTTCTTACCCATAGATGGTAAGAGAGCATGTCACAAAATCTAGGGTCCCTAGTTCTCAGGAGTGGAGTGGCCTACTCACCATTCATACGCCAAATCTTCACTTGACGGTCATCAGCCCCAGACACAATGAGAGGCATAGTGGGATGGAAAGCGGCCCAGTTAACTCCACGATCATGACCCTGTGGAGAAGTCATGCAGGAGCAAATCTTTTAACATAGCTTTGCAAATGATAGCTTGCCCACAAGTAAATTAATGATTCATGCTAGATGATAGAAAAGGATGCTAGTGTCATTGATTTTACTCCTGTGGATAAAATCCTAGAATTATGATTTTTAAAATTTTAAAATGAAGATCACCATTTCAAGTTGCTCAGTATTACCAACTGCATACTAGTTCCTAAATTCACATGCCCTCTCTTCTAATCTTTTTACCTTTACTATATTATTACTTTTGCCCCTATACATACTCTACATTTCAGCCAAGCTGGACTATTAGCTATTTTCCCGAATTTTGTATGCCATCTCTTCTGGAACATGTTCCTTCCTTATCTTTACTTCCCACCATCCTCATCTCCCCTTCAAGGCTCAACTCATTTGACACCTGCTCTGTGAAGCTTCCCCTGACACTCCCTTCTCAGTTATCTCCCACCTCTTAGTGTTCACACTGTACCTCCACGCCTCCCCTCCCCCGTAAATGTAAAGTAAAATGTAGAGATTATTGTTTTTATCTATCTCCAAATTATTTAACTGAATTATCCAATTTTTATTTTTTACATGTAAAATGTTTTGTTTCCATAACTAGGGGCAGAGATCATGTCTATTCCTTCTTTGTATTCCCCCAATTCAACTAAGAATTGCACCCATTCGTAATCCCAAGGTGATACTCAATAAATATTTATGAAAACATTGATTGGTATTCTTACAAAAGGCTAGGGAAAAGGTTTAGTTTTGTGATGGCAGGTAGAGACTATGATCCAGTCTCTCCCTTCTTCTCCTTAGATTTGCACAATGAAGTAACTGTCCTTGAGACCAATATGGTCACTTAAGCCCTTTCTGGGGAATCTATGCCTAATCACTGGTTTTAGAAACAGTACCTCCAAAACATGTTTTACGACTGCATCCGTTGTCCCAAAGAGATCAACCCCTGTAATTCCCCTCACATCTGACTCCACAGCTCCAGGGGAAAGGTTCTTCTTCCTCAGGCCTTTGAGGCACGAAGCGCAGGCATGGGGGAAGCAAACATAATGTTAACAAAACAGTGAAGAATCAGAGGTAAGGAGGGACACAGTGATAGACAAACATTTAAGAAAAGGAGGGGAAAAAATTAGACAGGAGAAAAGGACAAACGACAAGATACTCTTTCCTTAAAATGTTCAGTACAGGCAAAACAACAATCACCTGTCAGAGCTTTGCTTGACATTTTGGTTGTAACATAGTTTAAAAAAGATAATCAGAGCCTGAAATGGACCTTAGAGATCATCTACCCCAACACTATCACACTACAGCTGAAGAAGCTGAGAATCATTTGGGTGAAGCGACTTACTCATGGTTATAATACTACTAAGTGGCAGAACTGGGACTTAAATACAAGTCCTCTTACTCCAAATAAAGTGTTCTCTTCACCTATGATATATCATGTTGCCTTTCTTTAAGAGATTTGTCAAGTCCAGAATCACCAAAAACCGTTTTTTTAATTTCAAAAATACAGTTTCTAAAAGTTTTTTTTTCTACACTAAGCTGAGCAGTACTTATAAATATCCATTCCCTTTTATAAACCTACACTTAATCTTCTTTTCCCATGCAATGGCCTGTTTCCAATTATTGAACAATTTGGAAATGATCCTAAATAGTGAGTCAATTTCACATTTTCTATAGAACTTTCTCCCTGTTATTTCAAAAATTCCAAAGAGAAACTCTGTGAGAAGGCCATTGCTTGAACTTCTTTTTTGTTTGTTTGGGGTTTTTGGGAGAGACAACTGGGGTTAAGTCACTTGCCCTGGGTCAAACAGCTAGTAAGTGTCTGAAGCCACAGTTGAACTCAGGTCCTCTTGACTCCAGGGATCTATCCATTGTACCACTTAGCTACCCTGGAACTTCTTAAAGTAGTGGTTTTTCAAAGAACTCAAACTTTCAAAAGGGTCTCAGAGACAGTTGCTATGAAGTTTGAAATAACTGTGGGCTGGGACAGTAGAGTAAAAGCAGGTCAACTAAGGCCCAGAAGGCTTACAGAATTTACCAAATTTATTATTAAGTAGATTATTCAGATTTTTAAAAGACAGCCTATCTAGAAGGGGCTATAATGCCAATTTACAACACTGAAAACTAAAGTAATGCTATTCCAAACCAAAATATCTGTATAAGGCCCACATATACAGCTGCAAGACACCTATCTTTAGAAACCATTTACAGATCATATGATTCTTTGTAGTCAGAAACAAGATCAAGATGATTTATTATTTAGATAGTGCTTTATCATTTTCAAAGAGCCTTCATATTTATTCTTGTACTTGAGCTTCATGAGAACACTGAATTAGGAAGAATAGATGCTATCACTGTCACTTTATATGAACAAATAGGACCATTAGGGCCAAGGTCGGATTTCTTAATATTGAAAGAGGTGGTGGGCCTACCACTCTGCTCTTTTAGTCTAATGCTTTTTCTTTTTGAATAATGGCTTTGCAAAACAGTCAGCATTGGCAAAAATAAAGTACCTTTGATATCCTTGATATACTGTCCTTTCTGAAATAATACAGCTAAATTGTAGAAGTTTAAAACTTAGTAGTTGCAGAAAACCTCAAACCACTTGACTAGTCATGCTTCTATATATTTTTTTAAGAAGCACTAATACTTCCTACTTCCTGCCAGATGGGAGCAGCAGACTGCCAGGAGGTGGAAAAGATGAGACAGATTTATCTCGTCTCCTGTACCTAGCTGAGCAGTGTGAAAAAACTCAAGAGCCAACAGGTTGAGAGGAACAAATCTAATGTTTTCAAAAAATCTTTCAAGGCTTAATAAACAGATTATCACAGGGAACCTTCCTTTTGCTTATTCATCTTGTCTCTTTAACAAGGTCTGTCAGCTTTCTTTAATGATCCTGATGCATGAAACAGAATCAAAGGAAAGCACAAAGATAGACAGCTGGGAGGAACTTCATCTCCAATAAGCATCAACCAATACATTAAAAGGGAAAGCTCTATGACAGAGTGGAAGCCTTTGTTGCACTTGCGTGTAATGACCCAGGAAAGGGGGAGGGGAAAAATAGACAGATGAATAGTGACAGGCAGTGAAAAGAAACTCAGAAAAGAAATACTTGAGCCTTTGACAAGCCACTGACTAAGACTGAACGACAGATGGAAAATTTCTGCAGCAGCTACACAAATCCAGAGGGAAGAGTAGACACACTCAGAACAGACCAGTTTGGTGCACTCTCCAAATGGGGGGGAGGGGTGGAAAGGGATAAGGATAAATGCGGGCATCTGATTAAGATACATTTAGTACAGAGGCATTCCAAATGCTGAGATTAGTTACACAAGGTTGGCATGCAAAGGGTTAAGCACATAAAATAATTAAAATATTAGTTCACTTAAAGCTCAAACCGCAGAAATAGCCAATTTCCCCTGATAAGGTACTGAAAAGGTTTTTTTGTATTAACCAGAAGCTTTTGCTAAGGTGAGGCCTTGAAAGATTCAAATTCTTAGAAAGAAGTTAGTCTTCTCCTCATGAGGAGGTTAAACAAGGTAAATAAATTCTTGTTATCAAAGCCATCTCATGTTTTCACTCAAGGAGCTATACCCTTTTTTTCAAGACAGAGATTTAGAAAAATAAATAGGGGAATTCACACTATATTTCAGTTGCTTGGCCATTTTATTTTCAATTAAATAATTGTTCCCAGAATCAGAAGTCAAAAGCTGTCTCCTAAATATTAACAGCATTGGTTCTAGAAAAGTCCCAGCTTCTAGTAGCGTGAAGCTAACTTGTTCACCTATGCTTGGTGCTCCCTTGAATAAAAACAAAGAGTAGTACTGAAGAGAGTCCACAAGACTCTAGAAAAGGAAAGGAACTTGGGCAAGAATCCAACCATAAAGTTCAGTCTTCCTCTTGGGTTAAGAGATTATTAGGAATGAAGAGAGAACAGAAGCTACTTTGCAAACTTTAGGCAAAAACTAGAGGATGATAAAGGGGAACTAATATTCATTAGTACCAAAGCTAGCAAGAGATTTCTCACTGCCACAGATATCCATTAGGTTATGATCCAGTTGTCCATGCACTGTATGTTGCTATGAGCCAGCACACACCACCACCAGGATTAAGCCACCTCTTTCTCTTTTTTTCAGAGTCAGGGCCCCTAACTTTGGTGGAGAAATGGTCTCTCCTCACTAAAGCTAAAGAAAAAATGAGTACCAATAATCTAGGCTTCCATGCCCATAAGCCAAGTAGTTATTTTGCATTCTAACTGCCCCAACTTGGTTTAGCTTGGCCCCCAAGAACAGAGTATGCTGGCACCAAGCAGTATGTGCAGTGCCCCGTGGGGTGAGCAGAGCTAAGCTCTAAATGACCATCCCAGAAACCACCAGAACAGGATGGGCTGGGTTCCAATCCTATTTGGCTCCTGTATCCTCAGAGAGAAAGAGAGGTGGGGGCAGGGAGTGTGTGTGGTAGAAAGCTGCAGCTAGGTTACTGGGAGAATGGATATTAAATTCCCCCATGTTGGCAGTGAGGAGAGGACATAGGCTCTGACAGCCTCATAGTGCCTATGCCTAGCTCCTCCTGTTGGCATGGCTGGTCCTGTGTCTGGGTAATGTACTTCAAATGGCACAATCAGTCTTGTGGAAAACTGCAATGGCAAATGTTGCTCCAACCTCATCCCACCTCCACGTAGTATCAGTCTTTTGTAGGAGACTTTCTACCAGTCCTGACCCCAATTCTTGCAGAAACTTCAACAGAGCTTGAAGAATCTGCAGGTGGTGCTCTTAAAAGCCTACTTCCCTGGCTTGCATTACATGCTACATCTACTCTTTAAGGAACTGAGATGGGCAAAATTCCAAATTATGCATCATAAGTGCCAGCTTCTCAACTTGCTCTGGTTGTTGCTGTTTACTAACAGCTGGAGTAGCAGTAAGTGCTCCCTTGCCTCAGCACACCCTGCTGCCGGTCTGCAGAGCAGCTGGGAGAGGGTGAGCTAGTTCTCATGTCTATAGAATACTGAGGCTGCTTACTTAGCCTAAATGACTTGGGCAAGGACCCTTAGGAAGCCTGTCCCTTTAACTGATGGACAGGGGACAGTTTCTATGGTCCTTGACTCTTCCTACCACTACCCCTTCACAGCATAAATTCTCTATGGATCTAAAGCTTCTGAGATAAGTAATACAAAAAGATATCCCAGAGAGCTGACAGAAGTAATTAGGCAGATAGCCTTGGCATTTGGATCTGTAGCTTCTGATTGTAGTCACAAAACAAAGTTCTTTTCATACATCTAACAATTTGTTTCTCTTCTAGGTGATACCCTTTTCTCATTTGTGTTTTCTGTTTAATCTGGAAAGCAAATTCTATCTAAATTAAATTAGTACCTCAAAGCAATGATACATGTTATAAAACGGAATAATGATTAGCACAACTACCCCGAAACTTTGAACTGTAGAATTCCTCATCTTGAAGGACATTCCTCTCCCTGTTAAGGGCTTTACAAAAACATATTCAGAAGATCAAAATTCATTCTATGTTTGAAAAACAGTCTCATATTAGGGGCTTTCCGTTTTTTTAACAAGATGATCTAGGAGTCTTGCTTCCCTGTATTGACCCAATACACTACATTTTCTCAACTGATACCAATTTTGCTGTTGTTTCTCTAGTGTGAATCATGATAACTGGTCAGTTATAGCTAATGAAACTCAAGTTTTTTTTTTTTCCTGAAAACTGATTTATCTGAAACTGAAAATTTCTTCACAGTTAGGACTATGAGTACTTCCAAATAACTACTTCTCTTAGAGATTATTATTCACTGACATTTGAGTTTCTGTGTGTGGGGGGGGGCGGGGGGGGGCAACTGGGGTTAAGTGACTTGCCCAGGGTCACACAGCTAGTGTCAAGTGTCTGAGGCTGGATTTGAACTCAGGTCCTCCTGAATCCAGGGCTGATGCTCTATCCACTGCGCCACCTAGTTCCCCTATCCACTGACATTTAACACCATCAAAGCTGATTCTGGGTAATAAGACCCTACAAAGGTGCTGACATTTCTCAAATCAGTCTCCACTGTCCCTTTTCCAAGTAAACCACTCTCACTGTTTTGGGCAATTGCAGTTTTCCATCAAGTTTGACCATACTGTCCCTCAAATTTGGGTAGCTCACCAGAAATATCCCAAACACGAACAGTCTGGTCCAGGCTAGCTGATACCACCAGGTCTTCTGAAGGGTGGAACTGGGCACACATTACATAGTGGTTGTGTCCTGTTAGCACACTGTAACAATCAAATCAAAAAAGACATTCAGAGACTCTCAAATCGAACACCATTCTCCCCAGATAAGCATCACAGATGTTTATCTTACTGTGTTTTGAGACTTTACTGATAGGTCTTACTCCTCTTTACCAACTAAATAGTTCTGATTTCATAGAATTATAATTGTATTACCTTCAGACAAAATATATCTTTTTCAAGCACCAAAGCAAATTTAAGATACTTGAAAATACAGCAATAACCTAGGAATATAGTGCAGGTACCTCAAATACAATTGCAGTACTTCACATTGGGAAATAATTGCTAGATTTCTGTGAGACATCATGTGAAGCTTTTAGAATAGTGAATTTGAGGTGTTCTTCCATTTTTCAACTGTCAGGTCCTTGTGCTAGGGTCCAGGCATATAGCTTCATATGATGCTCCAACTATCACCAAAGATAATAACTAAATCTCCAAAGTCTATACTAACCACTCCCTCCTCCCACGTTTCTGGGGGAAAAAAAAAGGATCCCAAACATTCACTGTGAGCTTCCATATATAACTAAAAATTTTTAATTTTAAACATCAGGAAAATGCAATAGGTAATTAACTAATAGTGCATTATTCCTTTGGGAAGAGGGTCAGAATGATATTAATGTACTCTATAATGTAGCAGATTATGAAGTATTGAGGAGGCTGAAGGTTCTAATGACTCCTCTGCCTCCTATATTACCAGACACAGGTCCTGGACTGCCAATTCCATACACGGATGGTCTGATCATCTGAGGCACTCAGAATCCAAGGATATTCCTGAAAGACATTACAAAACCAGGGATTTATCATGTAAGTCCTATTTTTTTCCCCTTATTATTATTGTGGGTTCACTCCAATGACTAAGGTTTTAGCTACATTTACTAGGAGCCACTGAGGCTATCGGCAACCATACTGGTACTTCAAGCAAATGAATCTAGTATGGAGACTTCTCTCCTATGTACTTGTGGTTTGCATTAGATTTAGCACTTTTAGAGTATAAGATATTGGAATACAGAAAGAAAAGGGAGTTAAGAGACTGGTTTAGGATGAATTCCCAAAGACAGAAATTCACTATTAACAAGAATGCAATTTTAGTAATTATTAGTGAAAACTGACCAGCCCATAAAACATTTCCAGTGTCTGCCTTCCCACCAGAAGATACCAGTATTGTTATGCCTTGCCTGACATTTATAATTCAATTACATAGTAGGCACTTTGTGTAAAGTGTTATTTTAGTTGCTGAAGGCAATTTAAACAAAAATTAAATAATACTTGCCCTAAAGGAACCTAGATTATATTGAGGAATGTGATATGTACATAGATAATAATAGAAGTTTATATTTAAAGCACTTTAAGATTTGCAGAACATTTTATGGAAATTATCTTACTGGAGCCTCACAACAAATCTATGAGGTAGAAACTAAAAATGTTATCAACCCTGCTTCACAGATCAGGAAACTGAGGGTCAAAGGGGCTAATACAGTCAATAAATCTAGTGGTGGAATTCAAACTAAGATCTTTCTAATTCCAAGTCTAGAGCTCTATCCACTGTACCATATAAATACAGGGTAATGTGAAGAGTGAAAATGCACTAACAATTGCTATGAGGGAAGTTACAGATTCTAAGAAGTAGTGGTAAGGATGGAAAAGGTTTCAGACAGGAGGCAAGGCACTGAGATAGTAAAGAGAGTGATGAGTTAGGGGAGCAGTTAGTAGATTGGTTTGGCTGCAACATAGCATGCTTAAAGGAGAATAATATGAAATAATTCTAGAAAGGTATATGGGAGCCAAACATGATAATTTGCTCTAAACAAGGGACAATTTTTAAAAAAAATTAAAGTGTGGAAATGCCAAATTAGTCTTTTTGCATGGCTGCCTAGATTATTTTAATGAGCATTATTATTAGTCTTGAATGTTTCAGTCACCTCTTACTTTATCCTACCCACTTTCTCAAAATGTTTTTCAATGAAATCACAGGGCTGGAAGAACTTTGAGGAAATCTACCCCCTAGGTAGGACTTCAGTTATCAGCACTGAAATTATTTAGACAGAGCTTATTTTCCTTCTTTCTCAAGTCTGCCTTTGTCTCAGGAGGCAGTGACAAAAACTAATAAAATCCATAATTTAAAATTACTTGCCATAAGCAAATACATATCTGAAAAGTTACATTGTAATAAAGCTTTCTGACATGAGATTAGTCTACAGATTCATTTTTTGGCTTTCATCGTTGGCAGGTCCAAATCAAATTCCCATTGCTTCTTCTTTTTTCCCCTCCATTTTTTTCCCCATTGCTTCTTTAAATGAGAACTATTTCAGTAAGAACAGTCAGAAATAAACACAACCCTGGATTCTTCCCTCTGCAGAAGAAAATGGGGTGGCAGGAGAATCAACTACATTACAATAACTCCAGCAATGCTGTAGAGTAAGACGGGTTCAAACATCGCTCATTTTGTTAACAATTCATGATCTCTTAAAGGTGTTTAGGTGGGAGACTCCTGTGTGGAAAGCAACAGACAAATTTTCCAAAAATAGGGGTATTATAGATACTCACATGATGAAAAAATGTGGTACGGATATAATCCAGGTGTCCAAGCAATGTGAACAGACAGCGCCGAAGTTTGTAATTCCAGACCTAGATGGAAGAGAAAAGTCAACAAAGAATATCTGTGGAAAATGTGGACACTAGGATTCTCCTTATAGATATTTACTACTGGAGCTCCAAGTTTCCCAACATATTTAATTGGCCTTATCTTTTTACATTTTTGAGTCAGTCTAGGAACTATGATTGAGGAAAAGGAAGAAGTACTCAGGAGATATATTAAGTCATTCCAGAGAAGCTAGAAAGGAGGAACAACAAAATCTGGAACCTTCTCAGAGATGGAAAAGTATTTCCTCTATCTGAAGAACTAATCCTTTGAATAATATAGACTGAAAATGTTTATAGCAGTACTTTTTGGAGTAGCAAAGAACTAGAAAAGCAGGTATCCACTGATTGGAGAAGAGACTGAACAAATTCTGACTTATGTATGAATTGTTCTTTTTTTAAAATGTTGGAAATATTTTATTTTTTTAATATTTTTTATATTTTTATATTTTCTTCCCTCTTCCCTACTCAAGAGCTATTCCTTTTAACAAAGAATAAAAAAGAAAAAACAAATAGCTTAACAAAGCTAACACAGAACTTCAGTCTGACAGTAGATGAAATGTTCCACATTCATAATTATTCATGCCTGCATGAAGGGAGGTTCATATTCTCATCTTTCCTTTGAGGCCAAGTTTATTCATTATAATCATGCAGCATTCAGTGTCTTGTGTGTGTGTATTCTCCCCATTTACATGGTGTTTATTGCTTTCCTGATCTTGCTTACTTTGCAATCTATCAGTTTATTTAAAGGATTATTATACCATGAGAAATAGCAAATATGAAGAATTCCAAAAAGCTTGGAAAGATTTATTTGAATCGATACAAAACAAAATCACCAGAGCCTAGAAGACAACTTATACGACAACCACAATAATATAAAGGAAAACATCATTGAAAGACTAGAATTTTGATCAATGCAGTGACTAATCATGACTTCAGAGAATTGAATGGTGTAGCACAGGGCATATAATCTCAGACATTTCAAATAGGTTGATTGGTTTTGCCTGATAGTGTTATATTTGTGTAAGGCAGGGGTGTATATTTCCAGGGAGAGGACTGGGGAAGTAAGGAGCTGAGTAACAGAGCTGTTAAAAAATACCACATCGGGGGCAGGTAGGTGGCGCAGTGGATAAAGCACCGGCCCGGGATTCAGGAGTTCCTGAGTTCAAATCTGGCCTCAGACACTTGACACTTACTAGCTGTGTGACCCTGAGCAAGTCACTTAACCCCCATTGCCCCGCAAAAAATAAATAAATAAATACCACATTGAAAAATTAAAAACTAAAACTAAAACTTTAAGATTAGGTATTATTGACCCAAGCATCAACATGACACTCCTTCCCATTAGCAGGACAAAGGGTTCTTTTATCTCAATCCATCAGAATTCTCAAAATTCAACCCATTTGGGGCAATAAGGCCATTTACAAGTGTAACTCAGCAAAGAATATAGTATATAGCAGATAACTCAAAGAAAATCAAAGTGCCTCATACTGATACCATTTTTTAAACCTTTAGTTTGATGAAAGATGGTGCAGATATTCATACTTTCACACTCTCACTTTATAAAATAACACCTGCCTGCAAGGACCTTGGATTCTACTGGCATGTATTATGTATATAAATAATAAAAACTTGTATTTAAATAGCACTTTAAGATTTGCAAAGCATTTGTAGACATTATCTTAGTGGAGTCTCACAACAAATTTATGAGGTAGATACTGTAAATGTTATCCCAGCTTCACAGAACAGGAAGACTTGTCCATTCTCATACACTAGTAAATGCCAGAGGTAGAATTCAAACACAGGTCTTCCTGACTCTAAGTGTAATGTTCTATCTACTACAGCATGTATAATATGAGGCAATGTGAAGAGTGAAAATGCAGTAACAACTGCATTCAAGGAAGTTACAGATTCAAAGCATACTTGTGTTTATAAGCTTCAGTATTTACTGACTGAAGTGTTCCTTCAGATCCCCCTATCAAACTCCATAGGCCCAATGCATTGGTAGTGATTTAACCATTCGCTTCATTTCCTCCTCTGTCTCACCTCTTTGGAAAAAGAGAGTAACAGGGAACGAAGAACTTTATATAGGTGATTTTGTCCTAAATCATTGAAGCCTACTGTTTGTTTGTTTTGCAGGGCAATGAGGGCTAAGTGACTTGCCCGAGGTCACACGGCCAGTAAGTGTCAAGTGTCTGAGACTGGATTTGAACTCAGGTCCTTCTGAATCAAGGGCCAGTGCTTTATCCACTGTGCCACCTAGCTGCCCCCACTGAAGCTTACTTTTAAAAATGCTAACCTTTGTCACATTATTCTTTTTTCGTGAAATTTCTTCTAAAATGCCAAATCCTTCCCTTTTTTCTAAAGTGAATGTACTAAATATAATTAATTTTTTCTTGAAGAGCCAAAATTTTTTTCCCAAAATCATTTTTATGAACATAACTTATTACAATGTGAGCTACCAAAATGCATAGGACTTTTGATCCTACATGAAATGCACCAGGTATGTAGTACTGAAAAAAAAAGAGAAAGAAAGTAGAAAACAAGTTTGCTTTCTAATCAATCAATAAGCATTTGTTAAGCACTCAATATCTGCCAGGCAGTGCACTAAGTTCCACAGTTCTTCTGCCTCAAGCTGTCACATCTATCATTGGTCATAAAGGTTTTTTCTCTTTGGTGTCTGAGCAGTACTTTGAATCTCCTTTATGAACTTACCATGCTCTTTTCCATTATTAACATGTATATGCTGTATCCCTCTGTTAGACTCTAACTTTCATGAGGGCAGGGACCATACTTCATTCAGTTTTTATATATTTCTAAGGTTTAAAATAGTGCTCAGCACATAGTATACAAATAACATATGTTTGCTGAATTAAATTGTTGTTATTGTGTCTTGCTGCTATAATTTGGGGACAGAGGGTGGCCCTGTCTACCCCACAGAGAAAAATTTATTGTGTGAATAACTTTGGGTCAACTATTTATGCTTCAAATCTTTTCCATTTATTTCAAGGTTTACAGCTGCCTCCCTGCTAATTCATCAGGTTGCCAGAAGTAAGATTTTCATCTGAGTGAGGTGTCCCTTTCCCTCCCACTATTCCCAACCTTCCCACATTGTTGATTTTCCCCAGATCATGTTCTCTCTACCTTGATCTTATAATCATCTCCTCCAGAGACGAACAGTGGCTGCTGTTTGTGGAAGTCAATGCCTCGAACAGGACCTGGTAAAGTGAGGTGGTGATGGAGCATGAAGAAACCAGAGAAAATATGTTAAATAAGTTATAAATGTCTACCCTCCAGGAAAATCCCTATTCAGTAGTACAAAGCCCCATTTAAATCATTACCTTTTTCAAACCTATTAAATCTAAAACAATATAAATTCAAGTGATTTTCTGAGTATGAGTGACAACAGATGGACAGTCACAAGTACTACACTACAAAATACAAAATGAACCAGAGGAAGGCCTCTAGTACACTGGAAAAATTCTCTACAGACTACAGGAAAACATAGGCCAGAACTGTAAAGGTTAAGAGGGTTAGGATGGGTTCAAATCTATGCTGGTAGAAGGAGTAATAATAATGATGATGATAATAAGCTGACATTTAAATAATACTTTAAGATTTTAAAGCACTTTACCTACATTATCTCATTTTATCACAACAACTTGGCAAAGTAGGTTTATTATTCTCATTTTATAGACGGGAAAATTAAGTTTAAGAGTGGTTAAATAACTTGCCCACCATCACACAGGCAGTATCTGAAGACAGGTCTCACCTAACTCCTAGTCTCTTTCCATTATACCATGTTGCCTTTAAAATTACCCACAGTAATAGTCACAAATCACTGACATTTTGAAGTTGGATGCTACAACAATCCTCAGACTTAATTAATCTTTTTGTGTCCTAGACTCCTTTTGCAGTTTGGTGAAACCTATCAACTCCTTCTCAGAGCGACATTTTTAAAGGAATGGAATAAAATGCACAGGCTTACAAAGGAAACCAATTACATTAAAATACACATAGTGAAATATTTTCTTAAAAAGGTATATGGACCCCAGGTTAAAACCCCCTCCTCTAGAACTCATTTTCTCACCATCATGCTCATCAAATTTGTCAATGAGGGTACACATTCGGTAATCCCATAGCTGGATGACTCCATTGTGAAGACTAGTCAAGATCCAGGGTCGTTTGGGGTGAAAGCTGAGTCCTGGGAAGAATGACATAGTGAACCACGATGAGACAAGGTCCAATGCCTCAAGCTCCTAACAATTCAGACATGTAAGAAGAGTCATTTGGTCCTCAAATTTCATGTCAACTTTCTCTTGCCAATCAAATGAAAAGTACCTCTTCTTACTCCCAGAAAATGAAACCTCTAAATTCCTTGTGGAATTTGGAACTATCCCAGTAGAAATCAATGATCTCAGAATTCTAGAAATTCATATTTGGAATGAACCTCAAAGGTCATCTAATCCAATACATATTTCACCTAGAATTACTTCTACAATAGCCCTAAATGATCATTCAGTCTTGAAGACCTCTAGAGATGGGGAATCCAATCCTATGGCAACTCACTTCACTTTTGGTTGGCTCTAATTGTTTTGAAATGTTTCCGTTAAGTCAAATCAATTTGCCTCTGAAACATCCACCTGCTACTCCTATTTTTGCTCTGCGAGGCTAAAGAGAGAGCCATTCAAATACTTAGAGTAGCAATTATGACCTCCCTAAATCTTCTCTTCTCCAGACTAAATATTCCCAGTTCCTCCGATTGGTCATCATGTAGTCCTTCAGCTCCTCTGGATGCTCTACAACTTATAAATGTCCTTAAAATGGGGTGTGCAGGGGGGCAGCTAGGTGGCACAGTGGATAAAGCACTGACCCTGGATTCAGGAGGACCTGAGTTCAAAGCCAGCCTCAGACACTTGACACTTACTAGCTGTGTGACCCTGGGCAAGTCACTTAACCCCTCCTGCCCCACCAAAACAAAAGACCAAACCAAACAAACAAACAAAACAAAAAAAGTGGTGTGCAAAAAGGAACACAATACTCTAGATGTAATTTGAGCATGTAGGATCATTACTTTCATTCTAGACATTATATTTCTCAATGCTGCCTCAAATCCCAATACTGTGAAAGTCAAAATATCATACCAATAACTCGTAATAAGTTTACAATCTATTAAACACTCAAGATCTTAATTAGGAGAACTATTAACCAACCATGTCTTTCTTTCTTTTTTTTTCTTTTTTTTGCAGGGCAATGAGGGTTAAGTGACTTGCCCAGGGTCACAAAGCTAGTAAATGTCAAGTGTCTGAAGCTAGATTTGAACACAGGTCCTCCTGAATCCAGGGCCAGTGCTTTATCTACTGCGCCACCTAGCTGCTCCCGTGTCTTTCTTTCATCTTCAACTTGTGAGGGTGAATTTTTAAATTTAAGTAATGGACATTATATTTTTCTTACAAAAATTAGTTATATTAGATTCAGCCCAACATTCCAGACTGTTAATATCTTTTTTGCATCCTGATGTTAATTTGAACTCATTTGACAAACTTGTGATGAAATTATAAGGGAACATAGGTTATATCTTTTTATAATGTAGCTGCATTGTGAATAAGTTTGAAAGTTACAGACAGGCCAATGTTTCTTGCATGATACATCCAGTAATTAATACACCAATACACATTTATCAAGTACTTGCACTACCCTAAGTGTCAGGTATATAAATATAAAAGAAGATAATCCTTGTCCTTGAAGAAACTTTCATTTTACTGGGGGAAGCAATATATTGACAGAGAACTAACTACGGCATATGTACAAAAAAATACAAAGTGACGGAGGGGATGGAGAGGATACTTACAACAGGGGAATCAGGAAAGAGCTATTGAAAGAAGTGCTACTTGTTCTGAGCCTTGAAGGGAGGTAGGGGTTCCATTAATGGAAGTGAGGAGAGTGAACATTATGGACCAAGAACAGCAAGTCTAGGTAGAGCACAGAATGTGCTGTAATACGTGGGAGAGGATAAGTTATTAGCAATCATATTTTCTCTCTTCATTCTACCTTTTTTGGAGAAGTCAAAAGATAGCTATATTTTAACTCTCATTTATTCAGAAACTAAGGCCTTTGGGGAACAGACAGTTTGCTTATGGTCACATATTAGAGCTGATTACTTTGGATAGGGGATTTCTACCTACAATTCCTTCTCTAAGGGGTCATGACTGTACACCAAGGGTTTCTGTACTTTCTTTTTCTTTTCTTTCTTTTTTTTTTTTTGCGGGGTAATGGGGGTTAAGTGACTTGCCCAGGGTCACACAGCTAATGTAAGTGTCAAGTGTCTGAGGCCGCATTTGAACTCATGTACTCCTGAATCCAGGGCCGGTGCTTTATCCACTGCGCCACCTACCTGCCCTGTACTTTCTAATACCACAAAACTTCTTGAAACAGTTATTTTTTCATAATACTTTCCATTCTCCTACCACTAACTCCTTGCCACCCAAGAATACAGAAAAACCTTAAACATACTTTATGATAATCAAGATTTTCATAAGAACCTGAGAAACTAGGAATGACCCCTTATAATCCTAGGTCTTACTAAACCTAAAAGATGGGATTTAATTTTCAATGTCCTTGCAAAGTTTACTCCTTTACCTTTTCCTTCCAATTCCGATTTTATTAAGGAATCCCTGACAGAGTCCAAGGAAGCATAACCTTCTCTTCCTATCTCCACATAGAGTCAGTCTTTATAAAAAGTCTTCAGGGGCAGCTAGGTGACACAGTGGATAAAGCGACAGCCCTGGATTCAAGAGGACCTGAGTTCAAATCCGACCTCAGACAATTGACACTAGCTGTGTGACCCTGGGCAAGTCACTTAACCCTCATTGCCCCATAAAACAAAACCATTAAAAAAAAAAAAAAGGTCTTCAGGTTTCAGAGACAAGGAGGGGAAGAGAGGGGAAGGAAGGGAATAAGCATTTATATAGTGCCAACTATGTGCCAGGCACTGTGCTAAGTGCTTTTTTACAAATATTATCTCATTTGATCCTTAAAACAACCCTTCTAGGTAGGTGTTATTGTTATCCCCTTTATGCAGATGAGAAAAAGAGGCAACCATAGGTTGAATGACTTAAACAGGGTAACATAGCTATCAAGTGTCTGAGGTCACATTTGAACTCAGGTCTTTCCTGATTTCTGTCCCAGGGCTCTATCCATTGCACCAACTAGCTCTGCCTTTACAAAGTAGACACACAACACGGTCTGGGGACAGAAGAAATTATGATGAAGACAACAGGGTAGGAATAGTGCAGCCTCTACCGGCAGAAGTAATTAGGGGCAGCTAGGTGGCACAGTGGATAGAGCACCGGCCCTGGATTCAGGAGGTCCTGAGTTCAAATCCGGCCTCAGACATTTGACACTTACTAGCTGTGTGACCCTGGGCAAGTCACTTAACCCCAACTGCCTCACCACACACAAAAAAAGTAATTAGTCTTTGTCCCCCAAAAGGTCCCTGACTGGAGTAGGTAGGTGGGAACAGGATCAGAGTTCAAAACCCAAGAACTATACCCACAAAACTTAGTTTATATGCATTAAAAAGAGGCTTGACAGCTGAAAAATTATCTCTGTAAGACACTGAGGGATGGGTAGGAGCTGGTAAGCTCTTAGCAATATTACCCTGTCCATCATTTCACCTTTTCAAATAAATCAAAAGGAAAAAAGAATGACAATCCTACCTAGGCTGCACGAAGCACCTACTATGTGATAGTGCCAGGTGCAGGGTAATAGGAAGAAACAAATATAAGCAAGCAAGACATTTACAAGAGCTTACACTCTAATAGAATGGGACGTGATCACAGATAAGTAATTGGGAAATACAAATCCCCCCCAATACATTTGTGTGGGAGGAGGGGGCGTTCAGGATAGTGAAGGTGCTAGGCAATAGGGAAGGGGAGAGAGGGGAACGTAATAAAAGGGGTCAAGTCTGAAAGAAGAGGTGCGGGAAAACTCAGGGATCACAAAGGTCCCCCTCCTTCCCGGCAGACCCTGCCCCGTTCCCCTCAGGCCCCAGATCTCTGATCGCTCTTCCTCCCCTTCCCCCCCTCCTCCTAGGGCGAAGGCGCCACCTTAATCGCCACACTCCCACCCAGTCTCCGGGGACCCTTGTCTGCCCCTTCTTCCTTCCCCACCTTTGACTCGCGCACTCTTGGTCTCGAATTTGGTCAGCATCTTTGTACGCCTTGGCCCAGGCCCCGGCTTCAGCTCCGGCGGCGGCCCAAAGCGCAGCCCGACTCGCCCAGGTCTTCTCCACGTCAGCACCGCCCCACAGCCGCAGCCGGAAGCACCCAACGCCTAACGCACTTCCGCCTGAAGGCCACAGAGACTGGTAGTGGAGCGGCCTAGAGAGGCCTCTGTAAGGCTGGAGGGGGTAGGAGGCGGAAGCGACCCGGAGAGGCAAGATGGCCACTGCTGGGGGTGGCGGAGGAGCCGCCTCTGGGGGCCGGCGTACCTGCCTCCTCTTTTGCTTCGTTCCTCTGCTGGCAGGTGAGTCTTCCCCACCCCCTGGAGCCCCGAGGTCCTCTTCGCGAGAACTTCCTTCACCCCGAAACTGCCCGGGCGCCCTTGTCGGCTCTTGAGTCCCCTGTCCCGCCGACTCCTAAACCCCCCTACTCTGCGTTCCCCCGACACAAGTTCCGCCCTTCTCGAGGATTTAAAGCCCCAAGCCCTCCCCGAGGGAGCCTTCACAGTGTCCCGCCCTCAGCCCGGAGGGGCTGGTATCTGAAGCCACTACCCTCTACCTGGGCTTGTTAGAGGCTCCTGGGGTCTCACCTCTTGTTGATTCTAGGATAAGGGCTCGTTTTCATCCCCGTACCTCAGTTTCTCCTCTGTCAAGTAGCTTGAGACAGACTCCTGCACTCCTTGGCTATTCAGAAGTAGGAATCGATGTTTCCAGGAGCCTGAAGATTTGGGGGAGGGGGGGGGAGGGGAGGGAACTGCAGCAGGTGTTTGCTTACAAAGATTTGCTTTTCGTGTAGGATCATACACCTTATGGGGCCGTAGAAGGTTATCCTGCTCCACTCCCTCTTTCTAGCTATCACTGTTCCTTCTCCAGCCCAAATGTTGGTATCTCTTGTCCTTCAGGATCTCCAGAGAAGGAGAAAGCCCACACTCCCTCACCTGACCGACCAGTGTCTTAGGTGTAGTTATGAGAGTTGAATCTGACAGTAGTGTGTTGTGTTAAACCGGTTTCCTCCATTTCTACCTCCTCTCTTGGGAATACAGAGAAAGATTTTGAATCCAGGCAGTGCTCTGGAATTGGGGTTAAGTGACTTGCCCAGGGTCACACAGCTAGTAAGTGTTAAGTGTCTGAGGCCGGATTTGAACTCAGGTACTCCTGAATACAGGGCTGGTGTTTTATCCACTGCGCTGCCTAGCTGCCCCTGGGTTCGTGTTGTTTTAAAAATTAATCAGTAGTCGGCATATAGGGCTTCCTTTGTCCACATTTTCTGTAATGGGAACTTATGGTTTGCCATAATTCTTTTGAATTTCCCTAGTGATTTGGGGGGAAGAGTGGGAGAAGGGAGGAACAGACCATGTACCTTCCTGTATCCTAATGAAAATATTAAGTGAGTATAATATACTTATATACTCACAATATGCAGAGGATAAAACTGACCCCAGAGAGGCTGAGCGATTTGCTTAATGTAAGTAGATGCGTTAGGGACACTGCTAAAACTAGAACTTGTTTCCCAACGCAGGATTTTTCCCACTGACATATGCTGGCCTCTTGCCACCTCCTTGCTGAGAAGATGAGTGAGGGAACTGTGCCCCCCTGCCTTCTTTTAAAAGCTTCTTTCTTACACCTGTTGCTTTCTCTTCAGCTTTGTGCCAAGCAAATTCAGTGGAGAGGAAGATCTACATCCCCTTGAATAGAACAGCTCCCTGTGTCCGCCTGCTCAATGCCACTCACCAGATTGGCTGCCAGTGTAAGTTGGAAATTCATGCTTTAATGTTCCCAGTATTCCAGTGCCTGTATTAGGTACACTGAATGTTAATTGAGGGTAGCAGGAAACGGCTAGTAACAACAGGGAAGGAGGGAAATCAGTGATATGACATCTGATTGTTAGATTGATCTTTTTTTTTTTTTTGCTGAGGCAATTGGGGTTAAGTGACTTGCCCAGGGTCACACAGCTAGTAATTGTCTGAGTTTGGATTTGAACTCAGGTCCTTCTACTCCATACATTTCTTTCTTTTTTTTTCCCATACATTTCGTTCTAACACATCATATCCTTCCCAAAAGACAGCTAAACAAACCCCTTTACACAGTACATCCCTTCCAAAAGATTATTGATTTTTCAAAAAAGGAAGACTCTCTTAATTTTTTGTAGTAGTAATGATCATTGTTTTTGACCAGACCTTTGTTACCCCTCCATACGGGTATTGACATTGTTGTCTGTTTATAGACAGATAATCTATATCTGTATATTTCTTTTTTATCTTTATATATTGATTGATATCACCGTTCTTTTACCTCTCATCTACTTCATATAAGTCTTCCCATGTTTCTCTGAATTCTGCACATTTGTTACTCCTTAAGGTTCAGTAACATTAAATTCACATGTAATTTATTCACATATTCTGTGGTCATTGGGCACATTTTATTTCTAGTTCTCATCACTAATATTGTTATAAATTTTTAAAATATATAAATCTTTTCTTGCTGTCAATAAGCTCCTTGGGGATGTAGGACCAACAAAATATCTGGGTCAAAGGGAATAAACAATTAAATAACTTCTTATATAATTCCAAACTTTTCCAGAGTGGTTGAACCAATCCATAACTCTACTATCAAAGAATTATCATGCCTGTCTTCTTATAACCCTTCCAAGGATAGGTTTTCTCTTCTTTTAACATTTTTGACTGTTGGTGGTTATGAGGTAGTACTTAAGGATTATCTTAATTTCCCTTTTTTCTGATTATTAATGACCATGTACATTTCGAAGTGGTTGTGATTAGCTTGCATTTCTTCTTTTGAAAACAGTTATGTCTTGTGCACGAATATGGTCCAATAGAAAGAGCTCTGGCTCAGGAATGGAAGACCTGGATTCGAATCCCACCTCTGATGCTTGGTCTGATTTTTACTTTGAACAAGTCACTTAACCTGCCTGAGCCACAGTTTCCTTATCTGCAAAATGAGTTTGGACTAGAATGAAAGTTTCTTAATGACAGTAAATGTCTTGCTTGCTTGTATTTATATTTCAAGTGCTTAAGAAGTATCTGGCACATAGTTAGCACTTAATAAATGCTCTCTCTAGATAGTCTCTGAATTTCTTCCAGGTCTAGATCTGTGATCTTTTGACTGCTTGTCTATTGTACAATGATATTCTCATACTCTGAGGTGGACTTCTGCAAAGCAATGAGTTTTTGATAAGGAAGAAATTCTGAGAAGGCTTATTTATTGTCATTTATGGGAATCAGCGAAATCATAGAACTCTTGTTATCAGAAGAAGAGATGAATTATGAAGTGGTGCTAAGAAGCCCCGAATAAAAGAACATCCCAGAGGAGAGAATGGGGTGATTTACTCTTGTAGTCTCATGATTTGATTTTCATTCCATCAGTAGTACCTGCTTCTGCACATCACATTTCCTCTTGAAATAGGAAGTTAGAATTTTAATGATGGGTTCTAGCAGAGAGAGTGCTAAGAAACACTTTCTGACATATTATGTGACATTGAACAAATTATTTAATTTTTCTGAGGCTTGGGATCTATTTTTTCCATAAAACTGATGAAAATGATCCCTTTTCTTCCTATGACTTGAGGCTCCATGAGAGTATCACTTTAAACTCATAAAGATCAGCTTAGTGGGGCAGCTAGGTGGTGCAGTGGATAGAGCACCGGCCCTGGATTCAGGAGGACCTGAGTTCAAATGCAGCCTCAGACACTTAACACTTACTAGCTGTGTGACCCCGGGCAAGTCACTTAACCCCAATTGCCTCACCAAAAAAAAAAAAATGCATCAGCTTAGCTTGTGTAGATTATAGTGAATGGATATTTTGGTTTCATCAGCTTTCTGCCATGGATTAAAGCATCTTCAACAGTTAGGCTACCATGTCTCTGGTTGATGAAGGGACCTGTTAGACGAGCAGAACTATTCTGAGAAGCCTAACTTACTAGTGTGTTGTCTCCCTATTATCAGCCTGTCCTGTCTTTGGTCAACTAGTTGATGTTTTGTTGCATGTAGGTTGGCTAGTCTCAGACATCCCCTTAAGTTATAGGATCATTGCTGGAAATAATCGTTAAGCTATACTCAACATGGAGTGAGGAGTGGTGGATCCATTATAGTCTCTAACCGTAGTTTTAGTTCCAACCCTAAGTATAGGGGCTTGAACTTCCATTCCCCTGGGAGCCAGGTCCTGATACTGCTAGTCTATTAAGCCCATGTTGGCAGTGACTTATCTGTCATGCTGCCTATGCTTACCACAGCCCTATAGAAAGCATGGTCTTATAAGCAAAGCTGAACACCAGTACTGAAAGGAGGAGGAGCAAGACTCAGGCTATTTCCTCATTTCTTTTTCAATCTGGCTAGGTCTAAGTCTCTCTCTCTCTCTTCAAGTTCATCCACTTCTGAACCAGGCTACACACCCTCTTTAATTGAGGTTGCTAGCATGATAATCCTCTAGAGAAATAGTAAGACACGGTGTTGGTTTACTGATAACAATATCCTGTGTTTATTGGACTCCTTTCCCTAGGGAGCTCAAAGGATTGTTGTAGAGGTTTCTTTTTCCATACAGTCTGTCCCTATAAGGGGAGGTGGTTAGGGAGCAGTTTAGCTGATTGCCATTGATTGGCCAGAGAGGTTAAGCAACTTGTTTAAGATCACATAATAAACCAGGGATACTCCCCAGGCTCGAATCTAGGTTTCCCATAAATTTTCTTTTCCCCAAGCCTCATTAGAGCAGGAGTTACTAATCTTTCATAGCCAAAATCCCTTTCTCTCTCCCCAGGTAACATTTAGTACAACTAGAATGATCTACAGGTCAAATTCAACTAGAAATGGACCAAAGCTTATATATAGACTTAGAAAAACACAAATTAACATTATCTATGTTGTATTGTATTTTTATTTATTTTGTTAAGCCTGTCCCAATTACATTTTTGTGGGGGGAGGGCAATGGGGGTTAAGTGACTTGCCCAGGGTCACACAGCTAGTAAGTGTCAAGTGTCTGAGGCCAGATTTGAACTCAGGTACTCCTGAATCCAGGGCCAGTGCTCTATCCACTGCACTACCCAGCTGCCCATCCCAATTACATTTAAACCAGGTTCTGCAGCACTCCCTGGTTTGCAAGGCCAAATGGCGTCCAAATTTGACTATTCTTGTCTACCCTCAAATCTTTGTAAAAGTTGTTTCAAACTCAGAGCTTTTTCCAAGTGTTTGTCATTTGTGATCATTATTTATCAAGCAATGCCTTTTCTCCATGTCCAACTGTTTCAGGGTCCCCAACCTAGATTCCAGGAAAGAGAAACTATAGTTAGCTTATGTATGAAGTGGTATGAGAACTTGTGGTTTTGCCCTGCGTGGTTCTATTTTCTTATAATTGTTGTGGGAGTTTCACTGAATGCTGGCCCAGTGAAGTAGAGTCAATAGAATAAATCCCAGGGTTTTTACTTTGTTCCATCTGATCCCTGCAGCTTCCATTAGTGGGGACACAGGAGTAATCCATGTAGTGGAAGAGGAGGAAGACCTGAAGTGGGTCCTAACTGATGGCCCTAACCCACCCTACATGGTATTACTGGAAGGCAACCTTTTTACCAGGTAAGCTCTGGGTGTGCATGCCTGGAAAAGGTGAGCAACCAGAGGAAAATAGGAGCCTCTTCCTGGCTTCAGAAGATAGGCACTACCTTTGACTTCCCTGATATTGACTCCTTTTGGAAAATGGTATAGATTTAAAGAGAACATTTTCAATGATCCTGAAACTAAATCTGTCATTTGGCTGGGTACTGTTTGGGTAGAGAGATAACAACCAGCATTATCCAGAGTCTAGAGAAACTGGGATTAGGATTAGAATCAGGAACCCCACAATAGGGCTAAATGAGGAAAGAAATAACTTAACTTTCCAGTCAGATATTTTCCCCTACCCATAGAAAGAGAAGCAAGGATTTTGCATTGCCTGACACTTTCTTCTTCCCTTCTCCCCTGCTCTAATATTTCTTTTTGTTCTAGGAAGCTGATGGAGAAGCTGAAGGGAACCAAACGAATCTCTGGTCTTGCTGTGGCTCTCGCTAAACCCAGCCCTGTAGATGGTTTTTCTCCCAGTGTTGAGTGCCCTAATGATGGGTTCGGTAAGAGCCCCAAAGAGACAGGAACCATGACCCATGGCTTATTATTTGAATGCCATTGAGTAGGTCATTTGTTGTCCCCAAGAGGATCATTAAAGTGAATGTATATAACTGTCTATATGTTCTATATGATTGTGGCCTATTGTGAGAAATGTGGTATGTATGCTAGATGTGTGTGCGTGCATTCACCTGAATGACCTACTAACTACTTTGGAGAAGCCATTGTTGCTTCATCTTTACCATCCATCCCATTCCCAAGACACTCAGATTTCAAGCTGGATAGCTTGGGGCCTGCTGGTACCATGGTTCCTCTCTGGGAACTGTGCCTATTCCCAGAAACACTAGGCTTTCAAGATCCATTCACGTTGTATCATATGTCACACACTCCTAGTAATGGGTTCCTTTTCCCTTCAGGTATCTACTCTAACTCCTATGGGTCAGAGTATGCCCACTGCAAACAATTAAAGTGGAACCCACTAGGCAATGGGTTAGCCTATGAGGATTTTGACTTCCCCATCTTTCTGCTAGAAGATGAGAATGAAACACAAGTTATCAAGCAGGTAACAATGTGTCCTTTTTCTTTGCTTTCCTCCTTCTCCTCCTGCATTTAGGGTTGGCCTAAGAATAGAGTGTATACAGAGTACATAAATGTTCTCCCATTTGTTGGGAATTGTGTCTTATATAAACTTTTTATTTCCCTTAGTGCCTAGCATAGTCCTTTGCACACTGTGAATGCTTAGTAAATGCATGTTGAATTTTTGAAGAAAATAACCCAAAAGTGTGTGCTCATCCTTTCTGACCTCTTCCACTCTCGACAGTCTTTCCTGTCTCACTTCTTAATGTTGGATAGGAGTTGGGGGCAGATTATTAGGTATAAAAAGCCCAGTGGAAGATAGTAAAGCAGGGTTCTCTGAGCTAAGCTAGGAAAACTGAAGTGGAAGGATTTCTGTCATGTGAGTACATTGAGATTGAACCAGTAGCCTCTGACACCTGGCAGCACTAATGATAAGGCTTCCTGGCCCAGGCTAGCAGCTTAGAGTGTGGCCACTGTGCATGCTACAGCTTGTATGAGCCTCTCTATCTCCTTTGGTCATTAACTCCTCTATCCATAGATCTGAGAAGTAATTTCTTGCTGAGACCTTTGGGTTTAGCAAACACTGGGATAGTGTTCTTTGCTTCTGTATATTGTTGTTCCAGAAAATCCAAATCTAGTCTGTTCTACTGATCAGCTTATTTCCTTACCAAATCATGGTAGTGATTCTTCCTCTTCCACTACGTGGGTTACTCCTGTGTCCCCACTAATGGAAGCTGCAGAGATCGAGCCCATAGGTGTCTAAGGAGACAGGAGGCCTGGAGTCATGAGGACCCTTAGGACCTCGGTGACCCTGGGCAAATGATGTCACCCTGGCAGATGACTTGACCAGGTTGAGGGTAACTGATAGGCCTCAAACCCAATGGCCTGCTGGTGAGTTAGGGGGATGTCTACTCCAAGCACATGAAGACTTTCCCTGGTGGAATGGGTGGATGAGAACAGTTTGTCCCAGTGGCCATGAAGGTAACTGAGGTAGGCACTGTGAAGAGCTTAGAGCTTGGTCAGACACTGAAGATGCCAAGGATATCTGATGAATCCTTGGCTGTCACCAGCTGTTTGGACTTTTGTCTCGACACTGGACTTAATGACTCTGGAAGAGAAAGTAGGACCGACAGTTTTGTGCAAGTCTGCCTCACTTAAATCTGGTCTAAGACACTGCCCTGTGAGTCATTGGTCCTCTATGAAAATGAAGGACTAACAACAAACAACGCCCTGGGGACCTTTTGTTTGTTTGTTTTTTGTTTTTTTGCAGGGCAATGGGGGTTAAGTGACTTGCCCAGGGTCACACAGCTAGTAAGTGTCAAGTGTCTGAGGCCGGATTTGAACTCAGGTACTCCTGAATCCAGGCCCGGTGCTTTATCCAATGCACCACCTAGCTGCCCCCTGGGGACCTTTTTCTAAAGAGTACAGGGCAGGGCAGCTAGGTGGTGCATTGGATAAAGCACTGGGCCTGGAGTCAGGAGGACCTGAGTTCAAATCCGGCCTCAGACACTTGACACATACTAGCTGTGTGACCCTGGGCAAGTCTCTTAACCCCAATTGCCTCACCCCGCCCCCTCCAAAAAAAAAGTACAGGGAAGAGTACTTTCATGTGAGACAGTGGAAGAAGCCTTTGGAACAGCTAACTAGCCCTTACCCTTTATTTCAATGGTTCTGTTTCCTCTAGTGCTATTGGGACCACAACCGGGGAGTGAATGGATCTGCTCCAGCCTACCCACTGTGTGCAATGCAGCTTTTCTCACACATGCACGCCGTCACCAGCACAGTCACCTGCATGCGGCGTAGTGCTATCCAGAACACATTCAGCATCAACCCAGGTGGGTCTGGGGCCCAGGGGCAGGGCTGGGGGTACTCACAGCACATGGCATTAGGGATACAGGAGTGGCTGAAGAGAAAGTAACCCTAGCCTGGCAAGGTATTACTGGAAGACTTACTTAGCAAAATGATACAGAGTCCAGCAGATCTAACCAATATGAGTATCAATATCATATAATCAACATCAGTAACTCCAAAACTGTTGTGCATGTTTTATACTTTTCTTATGATGGCGTAAAGAAAGTAGGGGGTGGAGTGTGACAGAGAAAAAGACCTGGAAGAGATGGAGGATTTGGTCAAAGGAGCCTTCCCTGTTTCCTTTGTGCCCCACCTCCCCATCCCAGATAATCTCTGTCCTCTCCAGAAGTTGTCTGTGACCCCCTGACTGACTTCAACGTGTGGAACACATTGAATCCTTTGAATGCATCTGGGAAGTTAGAGCCTGGGGACAAGGTGATCATCGCTGCCACCAGGGTAGGTGCTGGTCCAGAAGCCATTGAATGGGGTGTGGGGGGAGCTGTATCTACTGGAGTGTTAGATGGAGTTTGTTGGCATGGGGCAGATTCCCTCAAGAATGTCAAATCTTACTACCACAGGACAGTTGCACTAGGGACTTAGGTGAGGCAGGGTATTCAAGGCGGGCAATATGCTACTTAGAGGATGGAGCCATTCAGTATGTAGAATTTGATTTTGTTTTCCCAAATGACATGTAAAGTACAAATTTTGACATCAATTTTTTTAAAACTTTATGTTCCAAATTCTCTTTCTCCCTCCCTCCTTCCCATCCCCTTCCCCCAAGAACTCAAACAATTCAATGTTAACTATACATGAGCAGTCAAGCCATTCAGTAAAACTATTGGTTTTTGTTTTTTTTTTAGTGAGGCAATTGGGGTTAAGTGACTTGCCCAGGGTCACACAGCATATTGGTTTTATTCTTAGCACAAAGGATAGGTGTCCTCTTGAGTAGAGGACAGGACTCATGGGCCTTAAAGGGAGAAATGTTCAGAGCTTGGCAAAGGTGTGCTGTTGACAGCTTCTCTTCTCTCTCTTTTTTTTGCTATATCCAGTTGGACAGTCGTTCATTCTTTTGGAATGTGGCTCCTGGGGCTGAGAGTGCTGTTGGTTCCTTCATCACCCAGCTGGCTGTGGCTGAAGCTCTGCAGAAGGCGCCAGATGTGGCAACTCTGCCCCGGAATGTTATGTTTGTCTTCTTCCAAGGGGTAAGGGCCCTGACTGGTAGAATGGTTTGTGTTCTAAGGCACTTGGGTTTTAGACTGGGGAGGGCATGAGAGCCCTTTACCTGTGTTCAGATACCAGTTGCCAGTTGCTGAGGCCTCAAGAAGTTCCATGACTACCTGTGTCAGTCCCTCCTAGTGTTGGTGTGTGCCCATCCAAAAGCGAGATCAGCTTGGGAGCCCCTTGGGAACTTGCTACACTTTTCTTCTATTTGAATGGCTTCACCTCTTCATTCCCTTGCCTTTGCCCTTCTTTCCTGATTTCATCCCCCATCCCCTAACACCAAGTCCTAGTGTTAGATGATTTCAGTCTTTTCATTGGGAGCTCTTGCTGAATTTGGCAAGTCTAGGTTAGGGTATTTCTCCCAACCTCTCTAGACTCAGTTTCTTAGCCGACTCCTCCTCCTTAGTGTCCCTGAGGTTACTCTTGTTGCTGGTGCTGTAGCCTGGCTGTGGAGTGTGGCAGCAGCAGCCGGGGCAGAGGCAGTGAGGAGGAGTGGGACAGAAAAAGCAGACGATCCACTGCTGATGTTCCCCTAAGAATTCCCCTGTTTCTGCCTTGTGGCCACCTCTCCTTCACTGGGCTTCCTCTGGCTCTAGGTCTTGTCCTGGGACCCATCCGAGTGAGGGCCACACTTCTCCCAACAGAGCTGATATGGGGGCAGCTGCAGAGTCTCATTGCTGTTTGGGCTGATTCGAGGAACAAGCTGGGGCTGTGACTATTTGTACTCCCTGTGGCTGCTTTATGTCAGTGACACTCTTCTCATTCCCACCCACCTCTGTTCCACAGGAGACTTTTGATTACATCGGTAGCTCACGGATGGTGTATGATATGGAAAAGGGCAAGTTTCCTGTCCAGCTAGAGAACATACACTCATTCGTGGAACTTGGACAGGTGCGTTGCTCTCACTCACTCCCATTCTTCTCTTTGCTTAATGTGCTCTCCCATACCCGCTCCCTGTCTCCTATGTCTCTCAAGCATTGTCTCTTCCCTGTGATCCTTTGTCTCTTGAATTCTTCTTCAGGTCTCCTAACCCAGCACCCATCTCTTCTCCCCTGGCCAGGGGTCCTGAACTAGGAGGACTCAGTTATGCTGCTAACTCCTACTATTCTTTACCCATAGGTAGCCTTGAGGAATTCTTCAGACTTGTGGATGCACACAGATCCCATGTCTCAGAGAGATGAGTCCATCTATACCGAGGTAACCTCATCTTCCAATCATCCATTCCCTGCTCACACAGCTTAAGCTATGACAGCCACCTGCCTGCATGAAGTCTTTCCTGAGCTCCCCCTACTGCTGGTGTCCTCCCCGCCAAACTACCTTGTCTTTAACTGCTTTGTGTACATTTTCATTGTTTTATTTAATGTTGATGCCCTATGTATTTATATATCTCTTCTTGTCTCCTTCCATTACTGTGTAAACTCTTTGTGATTTCCATTTGTTGTATTTCTATCCTAGCATAGTGCCTGGCTGTAGGAGCTTCTGAAATACTTTTTTTTTAAATCACAAAAGTATTTGATTATTTTCCACTTCCATGTAAAGATAGTTTTCAACATTTCTTTTTATAAGGTTTTGAGTTCCACATTTTTCTCCTTCCTTCCCCCTTCTCCAAGACAAAAAGCAATCTGATATAGGTTTTATATGTGTGTACGTATATACACACATACACAATCACATTCAACACCTAAATACTTAAAAAAAAAAAAAATCGGGGGCAGCTAGATAGCACAGTGGATAGAGCACCGGCCCTGGAGTCAGGAGTACCTGAGTTCAAATCCGGCCTCAGACACTTAACACTTACTAGCTGTGTGACCCTGGGCAAGTCACTTAACCCCAATTGCCTCACTAAAAAAAAAAATCTAAATACTTCTTGATTGATTACTTGCTAATGTCAACTTTTGGGAAGAATACATAGTATGGGGCTATCTGGGAGCGAAGGACAGCTCTACCTAATTCCCTTTCTCCTGAGCTGTTCACTTCATTCTCCTATTATTGTCCGAGTGTCCAACCCCCGAAAACTCCCTTTTCTCAAACTTGGAGCAAGGCTAGGTGTGGGCTATTTGTCTTACATGGAATTACTTTCCCATTTCTCTCAGTTTAAGCAAGTCTTAGCTTTCTTTCAAATCCCATTGCCTTGGGGCTTTTTTCCATTGAATTCCTACTTATTGTCTTTGCCTCTCACTTGGCATTTAGCATATGCTTCCTTGTATTTACATTTTTATGTTTGTGTCCTGTTTTCTAGGCTAATAATTAGCCCTTGGAGGGTGAGGATTGAGTCTTTGGGTCTCCACGTATTAGCTTAGTACTTAACACATAACAGGTGCTCAATAAATGTTTGATTATGAGGAGGAGGAGGAGGAGGAGGAGGAGGAGGAGGAGGAGGAGGACAAGGAGGAGGAGGACAAGGATCAGAATGCTTGGACTAGAAGCAAATATGCTTGGGTTTCATTCTTGGCTCTCTGCCTCTGGCTCAGAAACAGTTCTGCATCTCTTTCTGCATCTCCGTTTCCTTCCCTGTAAAACAGAAAGATACTCAGAGTATCTTGGCCCTGGGAGGCTAGAGGAGTTCAGCCCTAGGATGTCCCAGACTGAACCTACCATCAGGTCTGGGCAGATTGACTATTGCAGCAAAGTTAGGGTTGTCCAAGCCTATGCCATGTGGATAAAGAAACTGTCAGAAGGTCCTGCTTCTCCTTCCTCTTTCTTCCTGCTCTGGGATGGGTTAGACTAGATGGCTTCAGAGATCTTTTCCATTGTTCAGATTCCATGATTTCTACCAACCTGCATCTCTTTCCCCTTCTCTCCTGCCTCTCACTTCCCGCTCTCCAGGTCCAGAATCTCCTGACCGTACTGAAGAATAGCAGCACTGGTGTCCCTAATGTGACAATGCAAGAGGCAAACCGACAACATTCTCTTCCACCATCCTCCCTGCAAAGGTTTCTCCGTAGCCAAAACATCTCTGGTGTTGTGCTTACTGACCACCCTGGCTCCTTTTATAACAGGTAACCGCTGCCCCATGTCCTTTTCTCCATTTACCTCAGAGAAATATCTCTGAACTTCCAGGCCCAAGAAAGAGGAAAGAGAATCTGTCCCTCTCTGTGCTTAGGCGAGATCACACACGCTTCTTTCATGTGGCCTCTAAACCCCATGCTGAGGCTGACTCAAGATCCCTTCCTTAGAGATGAGTTGTAAAGTTCTGCTTTCAGGCACTTTTCTCCAGTAATCATGCTAACCTTTCCTGTTATCTTTAGCTGCAAGTTTTTGCTCCTTAAGGTAGAATTTCAACCAGGCTCTCTAAAGACCTGTGTTCCCTAGGCCCACCGGTAGAGGGCAGCAGCCCAAGCAGGAGCACAGTGGAGTGATTTGGGGGAGACAGATAGTAATTAGGGACTGTTGGAGTCATGCTGCAGTTGGGAAAGAGCCCCTCACAACTGGCTGGGAAGCAGAGGTAGTGATATGGCCATGACCAGGGAACTTATCTGGCTTCTCTCACTCCACTCCCTGCCACTGCTCTCCCCCATTGATAAGACAGATAATAATAGAGCCTGCTGCCCACTGCAGCTCCTGGCTGAAATAGGGCTACCACTTGCTGGGCAGGAAGCCTATAGAGATTGGCTTTTTTTCCAAACTTTGAATCCCTCCCCAAACTGCCTTCCTGCAATGGGTCAGACTGGGTCTTGAGGCAAAGGAAAGTAAGTTGGGCCCAGAGCCCTTGAAGGTGGGGAGTCCAGCCTGGCTAGGAGTCCTCTGTCCACTTACTCAGGGTCAGGTTTATAAAGAGGGAATCTTCTTCATCATTTCCATGATCCCCATTCACTCTCTTGATTGGGAGCTTTTCTATGGATTGGCACATATTTGGAATGTGTTTATCAGGGCGATTTAGTTCTGTGGGTAGACTAGGGCTTTTACTAATATTAGGTGAGGGCTAGAGGCCCCTCACAAGCTACAAGTTGACATGATCACAAGTACATCTTTCTATAGCATTGTAATAATTCTTGCTTCCTCCGGTTGGCAGGGATCTTGTCCATATTCTAAATTATGCCCTTGTTTGTCCATTCCCAAGCCTTCCAACTGTCACTATCAACAGATGCTTTCTGTTTCACTAAAACTCCTCTTGCTGTGCTATTAGCCTATCATCTCTTCTTCCTATCTTCAGTAGACTTTCTTTGCTTGTCAATATATCTCCCCCCAGGGGAATGAAAAGTGAAATATTTAGCCACCAAGTCAAGGGAGAGTTGAGGGACAGGGTCTTGGCTTTGTCCAAAGGTCACCCACACTCAGACTGCCCCCTCCTGACAGGTATTATCAGAGCATCTATGATACCTCTGAAAACATTGGTCTGAAGTATCCTGCATCCCTGACACCTGATGAGGCTATGGACTTTGTGACTGACACGGCCAAGGTAACTCAACTCAGGGAGAGGTCTGGAGGGTGAATGGGGATGTCAGATGACAATTTCATGAGCATTAAGAAACTGGTATGTCTGACATAGGTAAGGGGAGGGAGAGTACCACTGCTGGAATAAGGCTGTTGGTCATAGTGGGGAGAGAACACAGAGATGGGTTGAAGGTGGGTTAAGATTTCAATGCTTGGAGTATGGATAGGGAAGGGAGGAAAGTTTTGCCTGAGGTGGGCCACCCCATTTCTTCTCTCAACCTCCCCCAGTCCTTGGCAGCTGTGGCCACAGTGCTGGGACGTGCACTATACCAGCTAGCAGGGGGAAGCAACCACACCGCTGTTGAGGCTGATCCAATAACGGTAAGAGCAGATGGGGCTCTAGTCCTGGCAAGGTCCCAGGACTCTCCCACCCCTCCCTTCTGTCTCTGTGTGTTTACACAGCAGGCTGCCCCCTGTCCCTCACCACCCCCTGCATGTTCCCCCAGAGTCTCAGAATTCAGATGGTCTGGCTTCTGCCAGTGAGGACTCATGACACATTTCCTTAGGGAGCATCCATAAAGATCTCACTCCCATTTCTTATGTGCCAGCCAGATACAGCCTTCTTACTTCTAGAATCCATCTGACCAGGCTTCTCCCTGTCCTCATTTCTATGCACTCAGTGACAGATTTTCTGATTTCCCCCTCCCTTACCCATACTCATCTCTGGAATTTAGCTGACAGGACCCTTTCTCTTCATTAATCTCAGGTCTCTCGCTTGCTCTATGGATTCCTGGTTAAAGCCAACAACTCATGGTTCCAGTCAGTTATCAGGCAGGACCTGAAGGTGTTCCTAGGTAAGCAACAGAAGCATGGATGAGATTTTTGAGCAAAGAAAGCAGGGATGGGGAAGTGGGTTCATTTTGATTGCTTTAGTCTTGATTCCATTTTTCTCCCCTTTCCATGACTGTTGTTTTCCTTCTTTGCCCTTTCCCTCTTCCCCAACCCTTTCTTTTGCCTCTCTGTTCATTTGAATTTTTTCTGTCCTGTCTCCATTCTTACCCCTTCCTTATATCCCACCCAAACCTTCTCCTTCCTGGTTCTCGCCCTCCCAATCAGGAGAAGGGCCCCTCCAGCATTACATTGCCGTCTCCAGCCCCATCAACACCACCTATGTGGTGCAGTATGTGCTGGCAAACTTGACTGGCACTGTGGTCAATCTTACCCGGGAGCAGTGCCAAGACCCAAAGAAGGCCCAAGATGCCAACAAGGATGTGAGTGGAAGTGGGGGTGGAGGGATGCTATGAAGTCCTTTCTCTTGTCAGAGATGGACCTCTACTTCCGGGATAGGACCAAGGGCATTGAATCGGGTTGTCAGAGAGGATGATGTAGACATTGAACAACTCCCAAATTGGCTTGGTGTGGCAAGGGGGGAAGGTGCAGGAGAGTGGGAACATGTATGGTATTGGCCATTTGGAGGGAAAAGTCTGGTACAAAGGTCCCAGGGCATGGCAGATTCAGGTGTGGAATCTTGTTCTCTATGTAGCTGTATGAGTATGCATGGGTCCAAGGCCCCATGGACCCCAGTGGGACAAGTAGGCTCCCCCAGTGTGTGCGCTCCACAGCACGACTGGCCAAGGCCGTGTCTCCTGCCTTTGAGCTGCAGCAGTGGGGATCCTCTGAATATTCTACCTGGACAGAAAGCCGCTGGAAAGACATTCGTGCTCGCATTTTTCTTGTAGCCAGCAAGGAACTTGAGGTGAGAACCTGAGGGAGGACTTGGGCTGGGGGTATACAAGAGGGTCGGGGCAGGCAAGAGGAGAGAGATGAGTCCTCTGTTTCCTTTTGGGAGGCGGAGTGCCCATGTGGAGGAGAATGTATCACCTCCCTCCTTAGCAGTAGTTAGGGTCACTCTTCCTTCTTCCTAACAGCTCCCTTGGTATCTCTATCCATGGCCACCTTATCCAATTGGGGAGTAATTTTCATTGCTAGTCCTAATGAAATTTCATTTTTGTAATTTGTTTCCATAATGAGACTCTAGAGATACTACAGGTGAACCTTGGAGTCTGAGATATCTTGTCCCAAAAGATTGACCAGGTGAATTGTGATGTGGAAAGAGCACTGAGCTTGAGGACTTGGGCTTAAGTTTCTGCTTTGTTACTTAGTAGTGTGACCTTGGACAGAGCACTGTATGTCTCTGGGCCTTGGTTCTCTCCTCTGGAAAATGAGGGACTTGAACTAGGATGTCCCTAAGCTTTTTTGTGTTGTGGTCTCCTTTGGCAGTTTGGTGAAGCCTGTGGATCCTTCCTCAGAATAATGTCTTTAAATCCATAAAATACATCGGATTACAAAAGAAACCAATTGTATTGAAATACAGTTAGAAAAGCAAATTCACGGACAGCAGCTAAAGAACCCTCTCTAAACTAAGCTTCCTTCTAATTCTCAGTCTGTGATCCTGTGGTGTCTCATCTCTGGTCCTTGAGATCTATCAGTTAATTATTTAAAATTTGCAAAGTGGTGTAAACCATGGCTCTGCTTCAGTAGTTAAGAATCTAGTTGAAATTAGAGTGAAATGCAAAAGTGAACCCACCCCATTTTTCTAAGTTCCAGATTGAGGAGGTCACAGATTGTTGGTCAAAGAGCACTTAGAGATTTTGCATGAAGACCAAGCCTCCCTCATCCTAGCTCCCAACCCAGAGCATGCTCCTCATGCTTCACTTAATTCTGATTGTCTCTTCTGTCTCCTTGACCTTCCCCCATATAGTTTGTCACCCTGATTGTGGGCCTCAGCATCCTCTTTATCTCTCTCATCGTTACCTACTTCATCAATGCCAAAGCTGACATCCTGTTCACCACCCCTCGAGAGCCGGGAGCCGTGTCTTACTAAGGATGGGAGACCAAGTCCTTCCCTGCCAGTTCCCCGAATCCTTTCCTGGATGGACAGTCTCCTTCCAGGGCACAAACCACTAGGTCGACACTGGAAATTCCCCTGGCCCAGGGCAGACTGAGTCTAATGGGCAGGAGCGGAACTGTCCTACACAAGAGACAGACCAGCAGACAAATATTACCTCCCTTTTCTTCCTCCTCCTCCTCCTTTCCTTCCCCCCCCCCATTCTGGAATTACAAAAGGAGGTTACCATCTCCTGTAACTTTCCTTTTTTGCTCCATGCCTTCCCTTCCTCTCCTGTCCTCACCCTTCTCCCTTACCCACCACTCCCCTACCAGGAATAAGGGGCTGGGGGGCAAAGGGAGGGAATTCTTGTATTGAATAATGTGGTTCTCCTAAGCTAGGATGGAAGGAAACCTTTGTGGGCTGAGCTTGATGCCTCTTTCCCAGTGTACTTCTTCCCAGCCCCTAGATGGCAAATCTAGGGTTGGAGTGCCACAGGATGGGGGTTTCCTTTTTGACCAATGATGGTCAATTGTATTTTTTTTCTTAAATTGTAATATCTTTTGTTGTTGGTTTTGTACATATATAAATAGTCAATTTCATTAAAACAGATTATCCCATGTAGCCTGTACCTTATTCTTTCAGTGCCCCTTCTTCAGTAAGGTTGAGGTAATGATTTAAGGAACCAAAGACTTTCCTGACGGTTGGTGACCCCACAGTTTACTGTTTACAGTTTATAGTTTCCGGTTCTCTGAAGAGTCCTTAGGAATAGGCTTTTGTACAAAGAACAGATGGAAAGGGTGGAAGTTTGGGAAGAGGGAGGAACCTATGACCTGTTGCCTTGGATGCTCATAAAACCCCTTTCTTCTTGGTCATCCCACCTCATTTCTAGCTAAATGGTTGTTTGAACTAAAGGAAGGGCAAGATTCTAGAAGAGAGCAAGAGCTTTGGCTGGTATTTGACTAAGGTTGTCTCAGAGAGGAAGCTAGGTGGCGCCATTGTGCACAGAGTGCTGGGCCTGGAGTCAGGATGACTCATCTTCCTGAGTTCAAGTCTGGCCTCAGATACTTACTATCTGGGTGACCCTGGGCATGTCACTTAATCCCATTTGTCTTACTACTACTGGAGAAGGAAATGGTGATCTGCTATAATATCTTTGCCAAGAAAGCTCTACGGACAGCATTGGCGTTCAGTGGTCCACAGGGTCATGAAGAGTCAGATGCTGCTAAACGACTGAACAACAGGAAAGAAGGGAAGGCAAAGATCAGGAAACTTGTCTTATCCATTCCCACATCACTGGTCAAGTGGGCATCTCTGGTGTGAAGCCAAAGGTGGTGGAGTAAGAGAGGGATATTATACTCTCCCCACAAACCTAAGAACTACTCATTAGCTGTGCCCCAAACTTATTTGTTCTCTCTGATGAGAAAACTCATCACCACTGCCTCATGCCCCTTGGGTGGGGGAGCATATTGGGGGGGCTGGAAAATATTGGGTATCCTGCTGCTTCTCCCCCACCCCTTCCCCAGCTTTGTGCTGAGAAAGCTGTGTGCTGGCGGGAGATGCACACAGCTGCCTCCATCATCTGGGCCAGTTCTGCGCCTCCCTTGGCCAACAGGTCTCCCAGTGGATGGAGCAATAAGCTCTCTCATCCTGCTGGCAGCCTCAGGGAGCAGGGGAGCAGTGGGGTGCCAGCAAAGGGGGTTGGGCCCTCAATGGAGAGGACGAGTTTCATTCACACCTTGGTGGGAGGGGGCATGGACACTAAAATAATCCTCTAAAACCTCACCTCTACTTTCAGCCTTCCCAGATCTTTCTCCCAGTTCTACCTCTGATTAAAAAAGAAAAGTGGATCTTTTTTCATCTCAGTCCTAGTCCTTATACCATTCCCTCCCCCTCCAAAAGAGCTCTGGCTGGTAGGAATGAGGTGTCCTCTTGTCCAGCTCTTTGGATGGACAAAATATGGACAGATTAGGAAAGAGGTGGGCAGATAGACTTCCGGGGAAGGGAGATCACTCCTTTATTCTGGAGTCTTCCAATGTCTAATCTCCCTCATTCTTGTTGCCATTCCCTTTATGACCTGCTGAGGGCAGCTCCTTTTTCCACCAAAGAAATGGGCTGGATGATTCTATTTACCAACTCGAACCCCCAGACAAATTTGGGCCCATCCACTCAGGTGAAGTCCCCCTTTCTCCCACTCCAGTTTACCGATCTAGCTCTTACTTTTTTGTTTTGTTTTGTTTTTTGGTGAGGCAATTGAGGTTAAGTGATTTGCCCAGGGTTACACAGCTAGTAAATGTCTAGTGTCTGAGGCCAGATTTGAACTATCTAGCTCTTATTCTCCACATCTCTCCCACATCTAGGTAATATGAATTTTCGAGCCTAAAAAAGAAGTCCAGTGACCCCCATCCCCAAACTCTAAGGGGAGGTATTTTCAGTTGGAGAAGCATTATTTCAGTAGCTCCCCAAACTGTCTCCACCCTACTCCATGGCAACCTTGATCTGGTGTTTTAGATTAACTGGAACTAGAACTCTTTGAGATAATTTAATCCAGCCTTGTTATTTTTACAAATGAGGGAACTGAGGCCTGGAGAGATGAAGTGATTTTTTTTAAGTGACAGCATTAAAACCCAGGACTTTGGGCATCCAGATTCAAAGCTTTTTTCCACGGTGTCAGAACCGCATCTCATTTAGCATGTCAAATAGATCACTTTGGTCTGTCACAGCTAATGCAGGCAAGGAAGGCTTTCTGATCAGAACTCACATTTCTATATAGCACTTTAAGCTTTACAAAGTGCTTTCCTTACAACTTCCCAGTGAGATGGGTAATTGTCAGTATTACTGTTCCCATTTTACACATGAGGAAACTAAGACCCTGAAAAGTTGTGAATTCCTCATCCTCATTATTGCACAGCTGGCTAAGTGTCCACTGTGGGATCAGAACCCAGATCTCTTGATTCTAGTTCCAGCACTTTCTGGCTACTTCAGAGGAAGCAGCAGAGACAGTTCACTGAACTAGGTTTAGTAAACATACCTCCTCTGTGTGCATGGCTTATCCCTGAAACTTTTCTGGACTGGGAGGAAGGTATCTCATGTGACAAAGCTTAGTTGGGGCTTAGGTTCCTGTCGGGGCTACCATTGTTCTCTGACCCAGCATCAAAGAGGTGGAGAGGACAAGGAGGAAAGCAGAATAGAACAAGAAACTCAGGTAAGGAATTTTGTTGTGATTCGTCATGGGAGGTCTTGAGAAGCCACCCATTGTTCCTGCTTTCCAGCCAAGGTCAGAAGTGGGACGGAATCATACATCTTGTGCTTGGGTCCCACATCCCTGCCCAATCCTGGCTCTGAATGAAACCCTGCTTAGCTCCAGGATCAGAAATCATTTCCTTAACTTCCCAGCTGAGGAGTGACAGAACTCCCATAGCCGTCCTGTGAACTCTAACCCAGTGAGAAGAAGGAGCCAAAGGATAGCGGTTTGAGGAAGCCCCCCCAAGAGGCTCCCAGAGAAGCAGTTCCATTGAGATGATGCAACTGTAAGTGAGTGTTACCTAGCCCCTGGCTCAGGCAGGCTGGGAGGTAAACAGGAGCTCAGGGACTAGGGGCTATAGACTCAAGGGTCCTTCAGTCTACCCCCTGAACTCACCCTGTTCTGTCCTTGCTCATTTGCTTTGCTGGCTCTGCCAAGCTATGTCCTCCTACCCACTTTGTTCTGCTTTCTCCCTCGAAATCCATTGTCCCCAGAACAGATCTTGGGTTCAGGATGCAGCAAGTGCCTGTGATTAGGAGGCTTGTAGAATGAGAGGAAATTGTTAGGAGGGGAACACTGAGGGAGAAACTGAGGAAGAGAGGAGAAATAGATGAGGGAAACTGAGGAACTGAGAGGGGTCAAACTAAAGAAGAGAGGAGAAAATGAAAGTGGGAAACTAAAGAGGAGCAGGGTAGAGACAGGAGAAGAGTCCTTAAGTGCTAGGAGAGAAGGGCCTGGAGGGGAGAGGGGCCAGGCGTGGCCATGAGGAGAGCAGGCACAGAGCTGCTGGTGACAGATGGATGGACACAAAGACGGGGACTGTGGGGAAGACAGATGGATGGGGGAGGGAAGAAGATGGGGGTGGGGTAGAGGGGGGGTTGGAGTCCATAATGAGATTGGAGCTGGGCTCCGAATTAGGGGGAGGGAGGTGAGTGGGGGGTTGCCTGGAGAGACAAAGGCAGCAAGGTGGTGGTGGTGGTGGGGAGGCAGGGCCATGGGTTAGGGAGGGCTTGGGGGCTGAGCAATGAAAAGGGCTAGGGTAGGGGGGGTAACTCTGGGCCCCGCTGGCGGCAGAGGGAGTGACAGATTGTGTGGTTAGTGTGAGTGGAGACCCGCTGTCACCTCTCAGAGACGTGGAGATAGAGAGACATGCAGAAAGAGATCGAGAGAGAGAAGGATGAAGAGGAAGAGCAGAGAGAGAGAGACTGAAAGATGGGCCAAGACAGATAGAGAAACAGGGATGAATAGAGACAGAGACAAAGATGGAAAGAGAGCCATGACCTGCTGTCACCTTCCAGAGACACAACTGCCCCGGGCTCCTCTTGCCTTCTACCCCCATGGCCAGCCCCCTTTGCCTCCTTCCTTCCTCTTCTTGTAAAATAGCAGTCTAGCCAGCCAGCTTCTGGGCAGGGTCAGGCAGTGTGGAATATCGAGGGTTAACTCCGTCTGCTCTCCCTGCCAGCCGCAGGCCCGGCTGGGTCCCCAGGGCTCCCCACATATGTCACACCCTCTCCTGCCAAACCCAATGCTTCCCAGCTCCTTCAGGCCACCCCTCCCCCACCCCGCCCAGAGGCCTGGGCTCCTGCTCCACCCTCCCCCCCCCCCCCCCCCCCGCCCACACACCTCTGCACCCAATAACTTCTTTCCCTCTTTTTATCCCTCCTTTCAAGGTTCTTGTGAAGCTAAAATGAGGTAATGAGTGTGAAAGTGCATTGGAAAGGGAACAGTCTATACAGATGCAAAGAAGAAATAACAATGATGATCACCTATGATATCAACAATCGTTTCCCCACCTGGATCCCAGCCTTACAACTACAGGTCACACCTCTATGCCCACCCTATAGATCCTGGCACTGTCCTTCCACCAACTACCTCTAAGAGTTCTTCCCTATAAGAAGTGGGGCTGGAGGGTAGCAGACATTGCATGTTGACCTCAGATTTAGCCAGGGCCCTGAACATCCTCCCCCCCCTTCCCCTCCCCCTGCCCTTCCCCAAGCCTGCCAGGTAGGGTTAGGAACCCAGAATTCCGACTCAGCTCCTAGCCACCAGTGTGAACTGTCCAGGGTGATTGTGGTTACTGCCTGGTGTCCCTGAGATGTTAGCAGGGTGGGGAGGGGGTGTTTCGAGGCAACAAATGAGTGATGGGAAGTGAAGCACCCAGTGTTGGGTGGGGCCTCGGGGTCCTTGTCCAGAGCCAGGGAGACAGCTGAAAGGTGAGAGAGACCCCAGGTTTCACATGTATGCCTTTGGCTGCCTTCTTCCTTTGGGCCTGTTTAGGCATAATTTGATCTGGATTCCTAGGATGAGAGAGCTGGAAGGAGCTTTGGAGGTCATGTCATCCAGGCCCTTATTTTAAAGATGAGTAAACTAAGGCCTAGAGAGGAGGCATGCCCAGGACCAATGCATAAGGTAGAGTAGTAGAGCCAGTATTTAAACCCAGGCCCTGTAACTCTACCCAGTGCTCCTTCCACCATACCCCATTCACTTCAGAAGATCATAAGACTTTACTGATGGAGAAACTGAGATCCAGGGGAGAAGTAGTATCCCCGAGGTCAAGAAGAGACAGGCTAGACATGGAGTCAGAGGGTCTGGGTTTGAATTCTAGCTCTGATGCTTATTACCTGTGTGATGTTGGGCAGGTCACCTGGCCTTTCTGACACAGGGTTTCTTCATTTTTTTTTTTAGTGAGGCAATTTGGGTTAAGTGACTTGCCCAGGGTCACACAGCTAGTAAATGTTAAGTGTCTGAGGCCGGATTTGAACTCAGGTACTCCTGACTCCAGGGCCCATGCTCTATCCACTGTGCCACCTAGCTGCCCCGGCTTTCTTCATTTTTTAAAAAAGAGGGACTTGGAATAGATGACCTCTACAATCCTTATCCAGTCATATGAACTCCTTCTATTGAATTTATAATGAACTTTATTTCTTATGGTTTAAAGATCTCCCCTGTGTCTCTTTTTCCCTTGTTGTGTCACCCTCTGATAGCTCTTCATTTCTCCATTTTGTTGATCATCACTAGGACTTTCCTTAGATGTGTTTGTGATTCTGTCTCCCTAATATGTCTCCTCTTCCCCAGAACCATGTCTAGTCATAACTCTTAATCTCCCCATCTCTGTGTATCTCAGTGCCTTGGTAGCCATTCTGTGCTCATATGTACATCTCTCCCTTTATATCCTGTGTCTCACTTCTTGGTGACTCCTCCATGTCACTGTCTCCCCATTTCCCTTGTTTCTCCTGCATCTGTCTCCCCATCTTTCCACTTTTCTGTATCTTCCTCAAGGCCTCTGTCTCCCTGATACTTTCTCTGCATGTCTCTTTCAAGTCTCTGTGTCTTCTTGCATCTTGGGAGTATGTTTGGGGTGGGGGGAGGAGTGCTGTTATTGCTGGGGGCTCATTAGGTGGAGATTGGTTTTTAATCAGCGCCATGGCAATGATGATGCAAGAACTGAGCTGCCACCTGATCCCCTGCCCCCCTCCCTCTTCTCCCCCCTCTCTGAGCCTCTTCTCCCCTCCAGCTCAGCCCATCTGCTGGGGCCTGGGCACCTGTCTGGGCCTGCCCAGGTGGGAGCTGGCACTGCCCAACTGGGGGTAGAGAGGGAGGAAGTCTGTGGAAGAAAGACCAGGGAACACCTCTAGTAAACCGAACTGATATATAGTCTACCTCTACCCTCAACCTGGAGAGAATCCAGAAAGGCTGATTAGAGAGTGGGAAGCCAGCCCTTGAGTTTAGTTTAGGAAGAAGGGTTTCAGGATTTTGATGTTGGCCCCCTTCACTGTGTCCTTCCACACCTTCCCCAAGTAAGCCAGTGGGGAAATTGAGTCCTAGCTTTTCAGAGCCCATCTCTTTTTCCCAACTAGACACCACCCAATTTACCAACCTCACACACTAGGCTTTCTAGGCACCTTTGCTCCTAGACTGGTCTGGCCTGTACTGTTCCTCATATGCCCCTGACTGCTCCCCACTTCTCCCCTCTCCCCAACCCCCAGCAACCTGTTGAATGTGGCCACTGTCCAAGGACCAGACACAATGTATACAGGTCATTATGGTTGGTTAGTGGGTAAGGAGTGAGAAAGAAGTATGGAGGGTGGGGTCAAGGTCTTCGATGTCCTCCCTACCCTTGGTTTTCTATGAATGTTCAAGAAATGTTCATTGGGAAAGACATTTGAAAGCTGAGCTGGGTGTGGCCACTCTCAACTCTGATCCTGGAGGTCCCTCTATCCTAGGCTCTGCTGGGATACCCCATAACTATCTACCCCAGGACTAAGCGTGGGACCCAAGCTTCGTACTCACTTGGATATAATGAATTTGTATTTGCATGTAGTTTTGCATCTTGTTTTCATATGACTCGAATGTCCCAAAACAGGCATTCCCCCGACCCCAGCTCTGCCCCTTTCCCCTAGTGTTACCCCTGTCCCTCTAGTTCAAAGTCCCCCCAGAACCTGCCCCTTTTCCAAAGTGTGTTCCCCAGCCTTTGTCCCTCCAGTCCTCATACCTTTGTCTTAGAGTGGTCCCTTACCCCCTAATGGGATGAGTTGATCTTCCCAGCTTAGAAAAACTGCCTAGGCTCAGGGTGGGGTGAGTGGGCTTCTGCTCCTGCCCTTTCCTTGCTGGTAGAGGTAAGAGGTGGAGTTGTGATATACTGGAAGCAATAACCACTAACAGACAGAGATTAGAGTGGGCTGAATGCTAGATTGGCAAGGGGTCAAGGTCCTGGGGGAGGGAAGAGAAGAGGAGAATAGAAAAATCCTGGGTCCCCTTCCAGGGTTCATTAGGGATCACGTCCAGTATGTTCAAGGCTCTGTTCCCACAACTGTACCATTGGGGCGCCTCCGTCCGTCAGAGGGGAGAGAGCAGGAGCAATGTCCAAAGAAGAATGCCCAAAGTCAGAAGAATGCCCACAGACAAGGTTGGCAAGCCAATATCCTGAACTCATAGGGGGACCCTGATTGAATCCCCACGCCATAGTTCCTGGGGTGTTTCTGCCCTCTCCCACCTCTGGTGTGGGAAAGAAAAAGGGTTCATCTGCGATCTTGCCCCTGGATCTCCCTTTAGCCCTCACTGCCTCCCCTGCCTGCCCCCCCCCATCTCACCCTTTTCCTATCTCTCCATTTCTTCCTTATGAAATATGCATGGAGAACAGATGTCCCCCGCTCCCCACTCCCGCCCCACCCCCCTCAGGGCCAGCCCCCTCCTTCAGTTCCCCGGGGGGCTCAGTGGACTCTCCACCAATGGCAGACTGGTCTAGCTAGTTAATATTGATAATCTGGGTCCTGGGCTGGCCAATGGGAGGCTAGGGGTGTTCTGTGCATCTCCATATATATACATAGGGCGGGCAGCCCAGGTGTGTATGTATGTGTGTGTGTATGAGTGCGTGTGTGCATAGGAGTGGGTGTGTGAGCTGGTGTGTGGTTGTTAGATTGGGCTGAGTTCCTCTCCTCTTCCCTTACTTTTGTCCCCCTCCCCTCCTCCCCGATATGTATGCCATTCTTGTCTGCCTTGGTGCCCAGAGGGCACTCCCACACCATCCCCAAGCTCCCTAGGAGCTGGATGCAAACTTTACTGGGCACAGACGGATGAGCACGGATCTGCCAGAGGAGCCAGGGGCCAGGTCAGCGCTGTCCCTCAGGGGCCCCCTGCCTGGCTGGCCAGCACTACCCCTTCCGTCAGGTCCTGTGTAGGTAAAGAGGGCAGTCCGTTGGGGGTGGAGGGAATATTACTCCCACTCTGTCTCAGTTCTCTTGAGGTGTCTCTGCAGCTCTTCTTTAAGAAGACACAACTCTTGTTTTTCATCTTTCTGTGTTTCTCCATTCCTCCGTCTTTGTCCTTGTTCCCTGGGTAGCTTGAGAGTTGAGCTCAGTGGAGTAGAGGCTACGGTCCTCCCATTCACCATTGCTCTCCCTTGATGCTCAGGGCTTGGAGCTAAAAAAGCAGGAACTGAGTTAGAGATGAGCACTTCTTGGGAACTGCTGCTGCCGGGACCCAAGTTAGAGCTGAGTCTGGGGGCTGGCTCTGGAGAAGGACTACTTGGATGGAACAGGAATAAGATTAGGACAGGGATGGAACACATAAGAAAATGGAATTAGAGAAGGGGAAGGAAGCATTTGGGAATGGCATAGAGGCAGATGGGGGCGGATGGGGGCAGATGGGGGCCCTGGGCAAGATTGGGACATGATGGAGAGGGGAAATGAGTTGGGATGGAGTAGTTTGGGAAGATAGCTGTGTTAACAGGTCAGTCTATATTCAGAGATCCCTGTGTGTGATTCCTTCTGCCCAGAGACAGCACACCCACACCTCTTCATCCCCTTAACCAGAGAGGGGCAGATGAAGGACTACCAGCAGGACATTTCCAGTGGATCTGGGAGAGAGTAGAAAAGATGGGCTATCTCTAGGTGCTCCTGCTCCAACCTGTCCTGGCATCAGGGACAGGTGACAGAGATGTAGCTGGACTTGGAGATCCTGATCCCTGTGAGGTTGTTTATGAACTCATGGGGATCAGGGATGGGAGTGGACGGTGGATGCCTGGTGAGGGCTGGTGCTGATTATAGGGGTGTCTATGTGTATCTTCCCCTTGGCTCTGTTCTTTCCCTGGTTACTGTAAAGTGTTTGGGTTCTGGAGTTTGAATTTCCACCTGCCCTACCCATCCAAATTGCACTGGGTTTCTTGCCTCTAGCACTCCTTCTACCTTTAGGAGTAAGTAGAAGTATTTTGCTAGGGGGTGGGGGGAGGGCAGGAAGAGAGGGAAGGGACAGGGAGAGGGCTCTTTGGCTCTTGGAGGGACTTTAACAATTGGAGTAACTTAGGAAAGGCTCTAAATTTATTTATCAAGCCTCTCCCCTCACTTCTTCCCTAGCCCTAGTCTAAACACAGAGCTTTCCACCAGCCTCTTGGCCACTTGACCTTGGGGAATCACCCTCATTGCCAAGTAAATTGGAAAACCTGGAGGGGGAGTAGTGTGGGGAAAGATGTGTGGGTGACTTTCCTAGAGAGAAGTGGGGACTTCTGGAGAAGTGGAGATGTGCGGCAATGAGATTGGATGGGAGTGTGGGTGGGTGGGTGCTCCTTGTAGGGGTGCTCAGCCTCAATAAGTCTGCAATTTCAATAGATCTACTTCATTCATTCCACAATTAAAAAAAAAAACCTTTATGCTCATTCACCCTTCCCCAACCTCACCTGTCTTCAACTCTGCAGGCCACAAGATATGGGGTCTGAGGAAGTGGCGTCTCTGTCTGTTGTAGTAAACTTTCCCCAACCCTCATATTACTTTGAGAGGGGAGACAGAATCATATGTATTCCTTCCCCAACCCATTCTTTTCCTTCTTTCGGTGCCCATCTTTCGTTGCCTTGCTGCTCTTACCTCTTCTCTGCTTTTTCTTCTCCTTAGTCTCTGGAATTGTTTTTAGACTCCTTGATCATAGATCAATTTCTTTTTCCATTTCTGATTTCTTTCCCCTAGGTCTTTCTGTTGTTCATTCTCTCTCTCTCTCTCTCTCTCTCTCTCTCTCTCTCTCTCTCTCTCTCTCTCTCTCTCTCTCACACACACACACACACACACACACACACACACACACACACACACACACACAGAGGGCATTACTTCCCTCTTCCCTATCTCGTTGAGGTAGCTACCCAGGGTAGGCTGGACTGAGGATTAGAAAAAAACAGTCCAGATACTGCCTTAGACACTAACTGTGTGACCCTGGGAAATTTACTTAACCTCTCAGTCTCAGTTTCCTCATCTATAAAATGGGGATATTAATATTGCAAGATGATTATAAAATTATAAAACACTTAGCCTTACCTGATATATAATAAGTGCTATAGAAATGCACCAGCCCTGGAGTCAGGAGGACATGAGTTCAAATCTGGCCTCAGACGCTTAACACTTACTAGGTGTGTGACCCTGGGCAAGTCACTTAACCCCAATTGCCTCACCAAAAAGAAAAGAAAGAAAGAAAGAAAGAAAGAAAGAAAGAAAGAAAGAAAGAAAGAAAGAAAGAAAGAAAGAAAGAAAGAAAGAAAGAAAGAAAGAAAGAAATGCTAGTTACCATCATCACCACCACCACCATCTGCCTCACAGGGTTGTTGTAGGGATCAAATTAGAAAGCATGAGACAACATTTTGCAAATCTAAAAGCACTATATAAATGTTTACTATTATTTATTATCTGAACCCTTTCAGGACCAATTTTCTCTTTCCACCTATACCATTCAGTGCTTTTCCCTTTTTTTTTTCTTCCAGGAACTTGGCTGTGCTGGGCCATGGAACTTTGAGGTACCTGTGTTCCACAGAGCTCCAAGAACCTAACATTCCCGGTCCCTCCTCGAGCTCCTTCCCCTCTAACCACCATCCAGCTGGAAAGCTCCTCCGGGGTGGGGGCACCCTGCATCATGATGCTTAACTCAGACCCCATGGAGCTGGACCTGCCTCCCACCCATTCAGAGACAGAGTCAGGTTTCAGTGACTGCGGGGGAGGTGTGGGTTCGGACAGAACAGGACCTGGAGGTACTGGGGGAGGCCAGGCCAGGGGTCCTGAGATGGGGGAGTCTGGTCGCAAGGACCTGCAGCATCTGAGCCGTGAGGAACGGCGGCGGAGGCGGCGGGCCACCGCCAAGTATCGCACTGCCCATGCCACTAGGGAACGGATCCGAGTGGAGGCCTTCAACCTAGCTTTTGCTGAGCTTCGCAAGCTGCTGCCCACCTTACCCCCTGACAAGAAGCTCTCCAAGATTGAAATCTTACGCCTGGCCATCTGCTATATTTCCTACCTGAACCATGTCCTAGATGTCTGAACTTTTTGGTCCCTTGTCTGGGGGAATCCTACCCTTGGGGTCCCTTTCTCTCCCACCTGAGAATACCTTGCTGCCCAACTCTCTTTCTCTCTCTCTCTCAATGTTGTTATGTCCACCCTAAACCATGATCTGGACTGTTAAGTCCCTGTACCACCCCCTTGCCTCCCCTTCCCCCCCCAGACTCATAAATGGGCACTTGTCCAGAGAGAGCAACGATTTAGCTCAGACCAGGGATAGAGGCTATTTTTACATGTTAACTGGTGGCAGTGGGTTGTGTATGGATATGTGTGTGTGTGTGTGTGTGTGTGTGAGAGAGAGAGAGAGAGAGAGAGAGAGAGAGAGAGAGAGAGAGAGAGAACAGGGCTGTCAGCCGGTGTGTGGCCTTTACCCTTTTCTTTAGGCTGTTCAAACCTGCTCTTTGTTTCTACCTAGCTTTTGGTCAAGCTGCTATGGTCCCTGCTCACATTTGAATTGTTAGAGATCTCGGAATTTAGTTCTGACCCCTGTCTTACCTACATATCCACCATCCCTTTTCAGCAAATCCTGTCTAGAGCTGGAGGGAATAAGTTGGACCAGGAAAGTAAAGAAGGCTGGAGTCAGGGTAAATGGGAGATTGCCTGGAGATTTCCTCAGATAAGAGACTGTATCATTTTTGTTATCTAGCTTACTCTTGATGCTTATCTCCTCCTAGTTGTATGCTTCACTTTTCTGGGTTATTTGGCTATTTTGACCCTGCTGCCTCCTTCCTCTCCAATTTTTTATGGCCCAGGCAAAGTATTATCTGGGGCTGTCCCAAAGGTCAGAGTAACCTAGGGCCTATCCAAAGCAGATCTAATACATCCTGAGGAAAACTAGCCAATGGGAAGGCTTTAGATAGCTACCTGCAAATGTCCCATCACCCCCATGGGGTGTATGAGTGTGTGTGTGTGCGTGTGTGTGAGTATGTGTGTGCAAATACAATGTCTAAGAGGGGCATGAGCTGAAGGGATCATTGGCTGGTATAGGGGTGTTTCCTCTCTTCTATTCCCCTACTACTGCCTCTTCTCTCCCTTCCCCCAAACTTTCACTACCACAAGGATATTTATTTATTTATGTTATTTATTTAATTTATTTATAAATGTTGCTATTTATTGCCGTGTTGTGCACTTTGGTTTTAGAGTGAGGGTCTGAAGCAGCTCTAGCTGGACATCTCTCTCTCTCTCTCTCTCTCTCTCTCTCTCTCTCTCTCTCTCTCTCTCTCTTTCCCTCCCCCCTCCTTCTCTCCCCTTTCTTCTTCTTTTCTCCAGTCTTGGCCTTTCTCTCACCACATCACCCTTTCCACTTTCCACTTTGTATAATTTCCCTGCTTTGCCCTCTCTCCAAAAAGAACTCAAAATTCTCCCTACATTCCTCCCAAGGATTTTGGACTGCTTCTTCATATCTCTCCCTTCCAAACTCCATCCAGCATCAAACTATGGGCTTGGGTCTTCTACTTTGAAACCCCCACAACCCCAAACAGCCCCTGTCCCATTGCCCTCTATCCTATGTGATTCCCTTAATGGCAGTTATGATTTTCACACAAAAAAAGAAAATTAAAGTGACCTCTTTCCCATTTCTACAATGTCTGTGCTTCATTCCTACCTGGGTCTGAAAGGCTAGGATACCAGTTTCTGTTCCTGGGGTGGGCAAAAAGGATATGTCCTTTGGGGTGGAATATCTATTATGGTGATGTGAGAATACAAGGAGAAATGAAGAAAGGGTAGACAAAGGCAAGCAGTTCAGAGAAACCCGCTATATACTGCTGCTTTTACAAAAGCTCCATCTCCTCAGACTTCCACTTCCTAAAGAGGCTAAGGTACTGAATGAATGGAGATTTTTTCCCTTTTTTACTTCTGGGGTTTTGTTCCCTCTCCTTTGCTATGGGAGAGAAAAAAGAACCCTAACTGAATATGTCTCAGTGGTTAGTCACCACCACAGTCAGTCATTTCTCTGGGAATGGGATGATAGGGTCCTTTACATTGTTCCCAGCTTGGGTTAGACCCTTAGAGTACTAGGTTCACTCTTAGATTCCCCAAGTCCAAGTGGAAGGATTGTGGTGAAGGACTGAGGATAAAATAGGGATAAGGCTGGGAAAAAAGCCAAAAACACCTGAGAGATTAGAGATAAATTTATTTAGTAGCATTAGTATTATTCATTTCTGGGTACCCCGATTTGAGAAGGAACATGGAAGTCCAGGCAATGGTAAGGAACTTGGAAACCAAATGACACGAAGAACAATCGAAAGAACTAGGAATTTTTAGTTTGGAGAAGAGAAGGCTTAGGAACCAGAGAATCACTATCTTCAAGGGTTTTTTGTGTGTTTTTTTAAAGGGCTGTCACATGGAAGAGAGATTACTCTTATTATGTGCTTCTCTGTGGGGAAAATTAGGATCAACAGGTAGAAATCACAATAAGGCACTGACCTTGGGAAACCAATTTACCCCCTCTGTGCCTCAGTTTCCTCATCTGTAAAATGATAGGTTGAACTAGATGACTATTAAGGTTCCTCCTAGCTTTCTCTATATATAAGCCTATCAGTTCAATAGAAGAAATAACTTTCTAACCATTAGAACTGCTTAATAGGGGCAGCTAGGTGGCGAAGTGGGTAGAGCACCGGCCCTGAAGTCAGGAGTACCTGAGTTCAAATACGGCCTCAGACACCTAACATGTACTAGCTGTGTGACCCTGAGCAAGTCACTTAACCCCAATTGCCTCACTAAAAACAAACAAACAAACAAAAAGAACTGCTTAATAATGGAGTAGGCTGCCTTGGGATACAGTGAATGAATTCCCTGCCAGTTGAAAAGTATAAGAGCTTTAAATGAATATCCATAGAGGAGGTTCCTGCATTTTGTGGTTGGTTGGATTCTAAGGTTTTATTTTTTTATGGTCCAAGACAAAGCTGAAGTCAAGTTGGAGAGATGTGGATGGTGGTGGATGGTGGTGGTGGTTGTGGTTGAGGGATAGGGGGTAGACATGAACATCTTTAGGGCCCATGAAGGGTCTGTTTTCTATCTCATAAAGGACAGAGTGAAAGCCTCCACAAGAGATACTTGGATTGGATGTAAGAAAGAACTTCCAGATGGGGAAGGTTTGAAATACTGGGACAGAAGAAAGTGAAATAAATGAAGAATCACTTCTTAAAAAGGCAATACTTGGGCTGGGTGTCACAGAGACAATGGATGAACTGAAACAACGGAGGATCATTGAATGTTAGTGCAGGAAGAGACCTTATTGATATATTGGGGGGGGGGCGGGGCAGTGAGAGTTAAGTGACTTGCCCAGGGTCACACAGCTAGTGTCAAGTGTCAGAGGTCATATTTGAACTCATGTCCTCCTGAATCCAGGGCCAGTGCTTTATCCACTGCGCCATCTAGCTGTCCCCTGATCATCTTAACCAGAAATGAGCTGGAGCCAGATCCAATCCAGAGTCTACCTAATTATTACATTTTTAGTGTGAGCATTTATACCTCAGAAGTCAGCAAACCATACATATTGGGGCCTGACTTATTGTTTTGTTGATTGCCTAGGTTTAGGGAATTGTGAATAATGCAGATTAAACTTAAAAATATATCATTTGTACATTGCCCTCCTACCTACTATTTTCCAGCCCCTAAAGCTGGTGATTAAACATTTACCAGTATACTCTGATCTGAACCCAACCCTAACCCTCCATCGAACAGATAAATAAATAGGCTCAGAGAAATGAAGAGATGTACTCAAGGTCACACAAGGACTAGAACTCAATTTTTCTGACTTTGAGTACTATGCTCTTTTTCCTACTCTATGCTCTGGCAGCTTAGGAGTAATAACTGCTCACATTTAAAATAGCAGCAGCATGTTTCCTCACACTATAGGCATTGTTATCCCCAGTTCATGGATGAGGAAACTGAGGCTTAGGGACATTAAGCAATTTGCTCAAGGTCACACCGTTGGTAAAAAGTGTCCAATGGTCTTTCCACTAAATCATGCAGCTCTTTATTCAGTGATGTTTCTCCTCTCCCTTACCTCTTTACACCCCAGGCTGGGGTGCTGAAGGGGTTACTGGACTCCTCCCCTTGGGGCTCCCCCAGGACCAGGGGCAGTGGGAAGGGGGGCTGAGCTGCAGCTGTTCTCCCTTTCGCTCCAAATTTCTTTGGATAATCAATTGGCTTCGGCTGCCGCTCTGCTCAGCAGGATGGGAGGAGGAGGAGGAGGAGGAAGAAGAGGAAGAGGAGGAGGAGATAGAGGAAGAGGAGGAGGAGGAGGACCAGCAGAAGCAGGAACAAGGGGAAGAAGAAAGGGACAAAGTGTGATGGGGAGAAGGAGGTCGGGGGTTATGGATACAGGAAACCCCAAGGCTAGAGAGAGGAAGCCAGGGTTTGAAGGCTGTGGAGATGGGGGAAGTGAGGAAATAGGGGAGATACAGGAGTTAGGAAAGAGGTGCTGAGGGATGTGGGCTAGGAAAAGTTGTGGGGACAGAGAAGATGGGGAGTCAGAGCTTGGGCCTGTAATTGGGAGGAACAGGATACAGGTTCCTTGTCTTCACTTCACCCCCCAATCGAGGCTTTTAGGCTGGCAGGTAGGCAGGAGGTAAGCAAGAGCAATGAGAGAAGAAACTCTCAGACATTGTCCTTTCTCATTCTCCCCCAGTCTCAAGTCTTCACCCTGGCCACTTCAGCTTAGGTCCTTCTCCCTTCCTAAGTCACTCCCAGACTCCTGGTTCCAAAATGCCAGCCATTAGGTACTCGCCTTCCTTGCCCCCTCCTCTCCCTTACCCCCTCCTTTTTCCAGTGGCAAAGCAGACGGCAGGGCCCCAGGGGTTTCAGGGTAGAGTGTGTGGAGGGGGTCTGCTCTCAGCCACTTAGCTCCCCCCCCATCCTCCCTCACCACACACACATTGTCTTATGCTGCCCAGCATATGGCTCTTTTGTGCCTGTACAATGGAAGCCCTGCCTGCTCTCCCCCTTCTCCAGTCTGGGCACACAGGGCTCCCCTCCCTCATTCCACCCATCTCTCCTTGCTCCCCCACCCCATTCCAAGTCCTCCTTCACTTTCCCTTTTTCCCCTCTGACTTCTTTGTTGGCCTCTTACACAAAATCTTTCTCATCTGACTTGATCTGTCTTTCTCTCACATTGCTTTTTTTCCTAGGTTGAACTTGATTTTGCTACCACTGTGCCAGGCATAAGGACTCTATACAGATAAGGACTTTGGGGTTTAGGCAAACCCAGTGAGAGATAGTGAAGTAGAGTTGGGTTTGGGTGATGGGGAATGGACACAGAGAGCAAAGAAGAGGAAAAACAGACTGAGAATCTGGATGACCGAGGGAGGGAGGTGAAGGTCACCCACTCTCTGAAGGAAAGAAAACAGACTAGTGTGCATCAAAATGAAGACCTAGAAGTCCAGCTTCTTCAAAACATTCAATGGGGCTAAGAGGAGCAGGGCCAATAACACTAAGATTCTCTGGTTTTCCTAGAGCAGCATCGAGAGAACCTTTGATCCTTCCTCACTGGGGAAGGAAGTCATCAATCTAAAAGAGTCTAGGCTTCTTGGGGTGGAGCCTGGGAAGGTGGAGGACTTTGATCCAAAGACTTCTCCTTCCTGTCTCCCCTTACACCCCCTCCCATTCACCTTCCTCCAACTTGCAGCTTAAGTCCTGTGGTTTTGATGGTTGGGTGCTGCCCCCTCATGGCCACTGGCAGAGTTTTTGTTTCAATCTACAGATAGGCTAAGGAAGAGAGATGGTCTCTCTGAGGTTTTTGTTGTTGTTGTTTGTCCTTCCTTCTCGAAGAAGACCATGACATCGGGGTGATGCCACAACTTGCAGTGAATTGTTTTTAAGTGAGGGAGGGCTGTGCAAGGTTACCAACCTCACTCTCTCCTCCAGAACCATCTAGGGCCAGTGGCAAGATATACATCAGGACAACCTGGCCCCAGATATTTAAGGCAATTGGGATTAAGTGACTTGCCCAGGGTTACACAGCTAATAAGTGTCTGAGGTAAAATTTGAACTCAGATCCAATGCACCACCTAGCTGCCCTCTCTGAGGTCCTAGTCAGAAGCTGAAAACAGGAAGGGATGTCTGAGGGGAAAATGGCTAGGGTTCCACTTGAAAAAACTGACCACATTCACTTTACTATTCAGTCTCCTCTCATTCAACCTTTTCCAAGCTTCCTTCTGATGTCACTACTTAACTGAATCCTCTCTCCAAAGTTACCAAGACTTTCTTAATTGCCAGATCTGATGACCTTTTTTTTCGGTCCCCATTCTTCTCAACCTATGTGCTATGTCTGATACTGTTGACCATTGTCTCCTATATACTCTTTCCTCTCTGGGTTTTCATAATATTGCTCTCTCCTGTTTCTCTTCCTTACTATCTGATTGCTCCTTCTTATTCTCCTCTCTTGGATCATCATTCATATCAAGCCCTCTAACAGCAGGTATTCCCCAAGTTTCTCTCCTAGGCTATCTTCCATTTACATACTCTCTTTTGGTGACCTCATTAGCTCTTGTGGGTTTAACTATTATCCATATGCAAATGATTTACTGATCCATATACAGTGTTACAGAAATCTTGGTCTTTAATAACTTAAAACTGCCCTAAAACTTTTGGGACACACTCTATATCTAGCCCCAGCCTCTCCCTTGAGCTTTGGTCCCTCATCATCAATTCCCTATTGGACATTTCAAACATAATGTTCCAAAGACATCTTAAACTTAACACTGAACTCTTTATCTTTTTTCCTCAAATCCTCCTCTCTTTCAAATTCTCCTGTCTCTATCAAAGGCATAACTATCTTTCCAGGATTCCAGGTTCATAATCTTGGCATTCTCCTTGATTTTTCAAGCTCTCTCACCTCACATAGCCAATCAGTTACCAAATCTTGCACCTAATATCTCTTCAACATCCTTTTGTATTTGAATTCAGTCCTGGCTCTGTGCCTTCTGAATCATTATCCATTTTTCTGGGTCTTCAGTTAATGAGAAAACTCCTCATGACTGCACAGTATCAGATTCCCAGTCACTCATGGCTGCAAGTGGGCTCATCAAGCCTCCACATGTTGGACTAAGACAATGCATAGGATATTTTTCATGTCCTGTATAGCCTATCAGAAAGAGTAAATCTGAAGATTTTCTAAGGCTTAGGTCCTCGCTGGCCATTCCTCTCAATGCATCAAAGACTTTGAGAATAAACCATTTTAAAAATTATTGGTTCTGGGGCAGCTAGGTGGCACAGTCAATAGAGCACCGGCCCTGGAGTCAGGAGTACCTGAGTTCAAATCCGGCCTCAGACACTTAACACACACTTACTAGCTGTGTGACCCTGGGCAAGTCACTTAACCCCAATTGCCTCACTAAAAAAAACCCAAAAACTATTGGTTCTGGTAGGCATCAAAGTCTAGAACCGTACCATATGACCTTCAGGAAGATCCTCATACTTAATTTTTCAACTGCATGCTGCTAAACATGTTGGGGACCTGGAGGCCTTAGTAAAAAGCTCAGTGGAGTCAACACCAAAAATTATGTCATAGGCTACATGCCATATCTTCAAATGTGTAAGTAAGAGCAATATCTCTCTATTAAAAGGCTTTGAAGTTGCAGAAGATGGAGATGAATATAGAGACTCCCAAAGAGTATGTTTGCTGACTAAGAAATCAGTTGAAGGAGACTTAACATTAAGCTATAGCCTTAGTTCAGAAAAAGTTCCCAGACATGTGACTATGAAATTTAAATTTGTTGTCAAGATCTTTAGCAAAGGGATAGAATTATCCTAAGAAATCTTGTTATTCAAGGAGCACACACATTTGTACAGGGGCTGTACAAGTGAGGAGCCACCTCAAACCAAGTAGTTGAAAGATTGGAAAATTCACAAGTCTACAGCCAGGGCAGCTAAGTGGCCCAGTGGATAGAGCACCGGTCCTGGAGTCAGGAGTACCTGAGTTCAAATTTGGCCTCAGACACTTAACATTTACTAGCTGTGTGACCCTGGGCAAGTCACTTAACCCCAATTGCCTCACAAAAAAAAAAAAAAAGGAAAACACAAGTCTACAGCCCCAGAGAATATGGAGGGTGCTATAAAGACAATGGATGGCAACCACCTCTTAACCTGATGGAGAGCTAATTGGAGTCCTTAGTGGGTGAGAGGAAAGGAGAAAGTAGTTACCTAAAAGGACTCTGAGAAGAACCTAGCTGCAGAGAGACTGTTACAGTTAGATTATAGTTCAAAAGATGACAATTCATAAGAGGAAGAAACTTGAGGTGGGTATCCATCGGAAGGTTAAGGAACTCAAATGAATCGATCCCAGCTCCAGGAGAGCCTCTGTTCAGACAGAGGGGAGAGCTGAACCAAAAGTCCCTTGGTCCCTTTCTAGCCTGATACTCTAATTGTGTTATATTATTACTTATATTATTATGTACTTATTATTATAGATCCTAGAGACTATGATAGCCAGCTTGGGTCATCCACAAGCTCAGGGAGTCCCATTGAAAATGCCATGACCAAACTTATTTATGATACTTTAGGGAAAGAAGAGAATTGAAGGCTATTGCTGGAGTGCATGAAATGTGTTTTGTATATATTTGCAATATTTGCTGTGTCGCATGTTTCTCTTCTCAATGTGCTATTCCTGTTTTATGTTTCACTATATACATATATGTGTGTGTGTGTTATAAATATGTTTGCTAGTATGCAGTGTCCTGTGTGTATTATTGCTACATGTGCATGTACATGTTCTTGCATGTGACTTATATTTTGTGTTACCGAATGCACGTGTACTCTGTATCTCTCTTTCTCTCCCTCCCCCCTCTTTCTCACCTCCTCTCTTACTCCATCTGTACTTTCATCTACCCTAAAACTTTAAGAAGGAGGAATACTACTGGAAAGGGGTCAGGAATAATAACAGCTAGCATGTATATAGCTCCTACTATGTTCTAGGCACTGTTATAAGTGCTTTATAATGATCACAATTGATTCTTACAACAACTCTGGGAGGTAAATACTATTATTATCATCACCATTCTCAGATGAGGAACTGCAGCAAACAGGGGCTGAGTGGTTTGCCCAGGGTCATACAGCTAGGAAGTATCTGAGGTCAGACTTGAACTCAAATCTTTTTGACTTAAGGCCTAGTGCTCTATCCATTGAGCTATGCAGCTGCAGGAGAGACGTATGCAGAGTAAATATCTGAAAGTCAGGGGAACTTAAGGATGGGAGGTGGTATTGTTCCTTACCAGAGCTGGCTGACAATTTCACTCATCCCCATAGGCTAACTACAGTGATAATTGGTCATGAGTTCATCTAAATAACAGGATCCTAAATGGCAAAGTGATGGCCTTCAGGATTTATACTTCATACTGGATCCTCACTTCCATGTCACCAGTGGTCCCAAGCTATAAGTTCATCAGTTTTCATTTAAGGATGAGTCTTCTTGGAAATGTGAATTGTGATGAAATAATGAGATTTAGCAGATACTCAAAGACCCACCTTGAGATTAATCTAGACTGATTGAATCAAGTGAGAGTGATTAACTGCTGATTAGCCTACTTCAAGTTAACTGGATTGTAATCACACCTGGCTAGCCCTTAAGAAGGTATTGTTCTCAGAAGCTAGACTGTGAACTCAACTTGAGAACACCTTCAAAACCAATGGATTTGGATGATGCCAACCAATCATCTTGAAGCAGTGTGTAAGGACTGCCTCTGTTCCAGACCTATAAAAAGCTTCCACAATCAGCTTACTGGGGAGTTCCTGATTAAAGCAGGCTACTGGAGGAGGACTTGAGGAAGAACCCAACCAGCCTGGAACTCTAGGCTAGATAGACCTTTTCTTAACTTTCTGAACTCCATGTTAATACATGTATGCTTTAATAAATGTTTAATGCCCAAAGACTGGTGCTGAAGCTTCTAATTTAAGGCGACCACAATTAAGATTTTAAACATCACAGAATGAAACACCAAGTAGGAACTGTTTTGTATTATTTTAATTTTCTTGTTTGCTCTTCGGAGGCAGTGTCATAGGGATCTAAACAAACTTTTGTGTGTCTTCCCTAGATCTCCTGTATTTGGACTGTTTTCTATATTGGCTAGGACCTTTTGTGATCTAGGAGAATGGTGGACATCTAGATGCACAGAAGTTATTTTACTATAGATTGTTTGTTTTATTGTGTATATGCCAAGACTAAATATATGTGTATATTCAACTAAGCATATTTAGCAACTAAGCACTCCCTTTTCTGTGTTACTCTTTTCACGTAGGAGGTTGATTCCATTGTGAGTAACTAGGGATCTATGAAACATAGCAAGTTCAGGGAAGAGTTAGGGGTTGCCTGAAGTGTGGGATCAAAACTGATTCTATTTGGTTAAATCATCAACAATCCATACTGTCTCCCCTCTCCCCTCACATATACATAGCAAGTTGGTGCTTACCTACAAAGAGAGGTGAAACTGGAGAATAAAAGCACTTTCTGAGAACAATAGAGAACTCATTATATATTCGTTATTTCTGCCCAGTGGGGCATGTACCTATAATAGCCAGAGTGAGTTTGGGACTGCCCAAAGCCAGATCCTTTTTTTTTTGCACGAAATGGGGATTAAGTGACTTGCCCAGGTTCGCACAGCTAGTAAGTGTCAAGTGTCTGAGGCTGGATTTGAACTCAGGTCCTCCTGACTCCAGGCCCAGTGCTTTAACCACTGTGCCATCTAGCTGCCCCTGCCAGATCCTTTTTTGCTAAACAGGGTCATGATGGGGCGTCGGTACTATCTGGTGGCTAAATATGTATTATGTAGCTTATATTTCTTTCTTTGAGGGGCAATGAGGGTTAAGTGACTTGCCCAGGGTCACACAGCTAGTAAGTGTCAAGTGTCTGAGGCTGGATTTGAACTCAGGCCCTCCTGACTCCAGGGCTGGTGCTTTATCTACTGCACCATCTCGCTCCCCCTGTACTATATTATTTCATTAAATGTTTTTGCTTTGCATTGTGTGCTATGACTGACTAGTAAAAATAAAATAATTGGTGGGGGACTAGCAAGCTACAGATTACAAGTAGACATTCACCCACAGAGTATCACTTTACTCTTGGATCAATTCATTCTCTGTATTTCTCCACCTTCTCATCAACCACCTCCTTATCCAGGAGAAACTTTTGCTCTGATGCCCATTTTTTTCTGATTGGTGGGCCCCTTACCAGGACTAACATCTCAGGAAGTGCTTCCCCTATGATCAATTTTTTCTCCAGCTTGACTCATTGTGAGAAATGGGTAGTTGTCTCCTCTCAATGTGTATATAACAGTCAGTCATACTCCCCCTGACCTGTTTGTAGGACAAAGGTCTCAGATCCCCTCCTCCCCCTCAGGTTAGCAAGGTCAAGGAGCCCTGGTCTCAATAAAGTCCTCTCCAGAGTTGTGTCCATATAAGGAAGTATAAGGTCCACTCCTGAGTTATGCCCACACAAGGAAGAGGGGTGGGAATACTGCGTTCTGATTAGCTAGTTTTTGCCCGTAGATTGTAACCCCACCAGTGATGAAAAGGGGGAGGGTCCATTCGCTTTAGGGACTAGGGTATAAAACAGGGCCTGTGAGCCCCCTTTCTGGGCACCCACTAGCTGCACACTAGGGTGCCTCCTTCTCATGAGAATGAAATAAAGAGCCTTTGTTACTTAGATGCTGAGTTCCTGAGAATTATTGAGAAGAGGATGGATTTTCCCCTCACACTCATTCTCCAAACTTTTTGTATACCTTCTTAGCAGCTGTCTTGTCTCCATCTAAATACACTTTCTCCCTTTCTAACTCCTTTTTAAGGGTTGCCTTCATTCAATAGGATATTAGGTCTTTAAAAGTCAAGACTACTTTGATTACTTATATTTGTATTCCCAGAACTTAACACAGTTTGGCACATAAAATCTCTTATGCTCTCTCTCTCTCTTCCTCCCTCCCTCCCTCTCCTCCTCCTCCTCCTCCTCCTCCTCCTCTCTCTCTCTCTCTCCTTGGAGGTAGCCTGAGATGATCTATGTGGGAGTGGGATGCCCTAGGTGCTACACTAAAATGTGGCACTCAGAACTGAATACAATACTCAGATGTAAGGGAGGAGTAAAGCAGGACAGTTGTTTCCCTTTTCCCAGTCTCTAAGACTTTTTTTTTTAAATTCAGCCTAAGATTTCCATAGTTTTTGTGACTTTCCTGTCTCATTGCTGATGCATGTTGAAATTATAGTAATCCAACATTCTATTCTGTATGCAAATATAATCTTTTAAAAAGTATTGGGGGCGGGGCAGCTAGGTGGCACAGTGGATAGAGTAGCCGGCCTGGACTCAGGAGGACCTGAGTTCAAATGTAGCCTCAGACACTTGACACTTGCTAGGTGTGTCACCCTGGGCAAGTCACTTAACCTCAATTGCCTCACCAAAAAAAAAAAAAAGTATTGGGGCAGGGGGCAGCTAGGTGGCCCAATGGTTAAAGCTCTAGCCCTGGATTCAGGAGGACCTGAGTTCAAATCTGTTCTCAGACACTTGACACTTATTAGCTGTGTGACTCTGGGTAAGTCACTTAACCCTCATTGCCCAGTAAAAATTTAAAAAGGGGCAGCTAGGTGGCACAGTGGATAGAGCACCAGCCTTGGAATCAGGAGTACCTGAGTTCAAATCTGACCTCAGACACTTAACACTTACTAGCTGTGTGACCTTGGGCAAGTCACTTAACCCCAATTGCCTCACCAAAAAAAGAAAAAAAAAGTATTGATGTCTTTTTTTTTTTTACATCACCATTGTTTCCCCATTATCTCTCCCTTGCCCCTCCAAAGCCATCCCATATAACAAATAGTATTTTTTAAAGGAAAAAGAAAAGGAAAAAAATTAGCACAACTCTCAAGGGCCATTGAAAAAATCTGAAATATATGCTTGATTAAAAAAAAACTGCTAGGAAAACTGAAAAGCAGTCTGGCAGAAATTAGGATGACAGCAACACCTTATATCATATTCTACAATATATTCTAAATGAATGTGACATTGCTATTAATACTAGAAAAATACTATAAAAATTAGAACTATACTTTAAAAAATTAGAAGAGTATTATATCATATACCTCGATATATAAAGGTGTGGGGCAGGAATGTCATACCTCTTTTTTGTGTTATTCTTGTTCTTTATAGTTTAGCAATAATAACTTTTGATTTGTGTGTGGTTGCTCTTTCTGTTTATATTGTTGTCATTGTGTATCCTGTTTTCTTGGTTCTTCTTACATCACTCTGCTTCAGTTCAAGTAGATCTTTTTATGTTTCTCTGTATTCATTACATTCATAATTTCTTATTGCACAGTAATATTCTATTATATTTATGTACTACAATTTGTTTAGCAATTCTTTGCTTAATGAACATTACTTTGTTTCCAATTCTTTGTTATCGCAAAAAAGTGCTGCTACCAATATTTTGGTGTAGATGGGGATTTTCTTCTTACAAATGGCCTCTTTGGGGTATAAGCCTAATCATGGAATCTCTTGGTCAAAGGGCATGGACATTTTAGTCACTTTATTTGCATAATTCCAAAATGCTTTCCAAAATAGTTGTAGTGACCCACAGCTCCCCCAACAATGCAAGTGTGCCTGTCTTCCATAACATTGACTATTGTCATTTTGGTCATTTTTGCCAGCTTGCCGAGTATGAGGGAAAACCTCAGGAATGTTTTGGTTTATATTTCTCTTTTTATTAGTGACTTGGAACATTCTTTCATGTAGCTGTTAATAGTTTGCAATATCTTTGGACCATTTCTCTATTGGGGAATGGTTTTGTCATATCTATATTGATATATGGATATCTATTAATTGTCTAAGTATCTTGGATATTAAACTCTTATCAGAGAAATTTGAAACAAAGATTTTTTTTATCACTTCCCTTCTTATTTTAGGTTTCATCTTTTGTAATTGTCTCTCTTTGTTACCCATCTCTTACCCACAGCTGTGGGTAAGTTCTAATTTTTATAGTATTTTTTCTAGTATTAATAGCAATGTCACATTCATTTAGAATATATTGTATAATATGGTGTAAGGTGTTGCTGTCAGCCTAATTTCTGCCAGACTGTTTTTCAGTTTTCTTAGCAGTTTTTTTAATCAAATAGGGAGTTCTTTCCTAAGTAATTTATATTTTACAGTTTATCAATAACTCAGTGCAAATATAATTTATAGACTAGTCATCTCTTTTTGAAGTAGCTAGGTGGTACTGTGGTTAGAGTGCTGAGCCTAAACTCAAGAAGACATCTTCCTGAGTTCAAATCTGCCTTCAGACCCTTACTGGCTATGTTACACTGGGAAAGTCACAACTCTATATGCCTGTTTCCTCATCTGTAAAATGACCTGGAGAAGGAAATGGCAAACTACTCCAGCATCTTTGCCAAGAAAATCCTGTATGGGGTCACTGAGAGTTGTACATGACTGAGAAATGACTGAACAACAACATCTCTTCTATCCCTACTGGCTTGGACTCCACATTTTCTTTCTCTGTACCTTTGTATCTCTTTTCTCTATATGTTTTTACATTTCCCTGCTCAAGTATTGACAGCAGAGCAAGACCTCTCCTGTGTTGAGAATTAAGGGGGGGGGCAGCTAGGTGGCGCAGTGGATAAAGCACTGACCCTGGATTCAGGAGTACCTGAGTTCAAATCTGTCCTCAGACACTTGACACTTACTAGCTGTGTGACCCTGGGCAAGTCACTTAACCCCCATTGCCCACCAAAAAAGGAAAAAGAATTAGGGGGATATAATAATATCAGTTGCTCCTCTGTTGCTTGCTCTTTTTGGCTCTAATTACTAGCTATATAATATTTGGCAAGTCACTTTACATCTCTGGGAATCAGAGAACAGTACAATAATAGTGTACTGGTGAGGGTCAATTAAGTCAATCTCCCCATTCCACTTAAAGTAACAAAAAGTGGCTAAGACCTTTATCAGGTGCAAAGACCTCTAGTAAATTAATCAATCAATCAGAGGTAGAGGAACTAGAATTGAACAAGGCCCAGACATCTTTATTGGATCCATCTGTCAATCAAAGGAATTAAACTAATGTATGCCCTGTCATACCCTGTGAGTCTTCTATAACCTATCTTCTTAAACTGTGAATATATATTCAATATAACTGAATGTAGGGGTCATAAAAATATGGTAAAAGTAAAAGGTTATGCATATCTATTTTATATACCTATAAGCCGAGGGTTGCATATTTGTTATGCGGGTTTTCTTTTTTCTTATTCAACTGATAGTTTAGTCATCCTGTCAAAAAAGGAAATCAGGTTAGTCTGGCATGACCTGTTCTTGATGAAGCCATGCTGACTCTTTCTAATCACTACTTCCCTTTCTAGATGTAATAGGTGCGGGGGTGGGGGGCTGGTTAATGGAGACCCAAGACCTGAGAGGATGGGCAATATCTGCCTGTTCCAAAACCTTGGGGAGGTTTGGTAAGCTTGTTCCCAGATATGAGTGATGGAAAAATAGTACAGGGAGACTTTCCTCTCAGCTTCAGAACACATGCAGATATTTTCTGACTTTCTTGGGGTCTTACTGTATGGTGATACATTTTATTTGATCCTTTTATTTGATTGCTGTGCTGGGACTGAGTGAGCATACAAGTGGCTTGAACAAATAAAATAGAACCCTCTTTCCAAAGCAAAAACTGCCAAATGCCACTGAGTGAGGAGAGAGGTAGCAAGCACTACTGGCTGCCTTATCTCCCCATCCAGGCAGACCCATGGCTATCTCTTTTTTTTTCTTCCCTGTTGTGTTCACTTTTTCTTGATGTTAATGAGTATCAGAAACAAAATAGACCATATCACAACCTTTTGAATTTCAAAAGGTCAGAAGAGTAAGTAGAAATACAGCAACAGAATCCATGGCAGACTTGTCTGTAGCTATAGCAGCCAGGGCCAGTCAGGAGTCAGCCCTGAGATGTGACCTGTTCATTAGCAGCAAATCAACCTGGCAGCCAAAACATTATGTTCTGCAAGGAAGGAAGTAACCTGCCCACTGGTTATGCAGTACCCAGAAGTGAACTTGGTGGGAGGAAATGCTTTGCAGTTACCACATTAAGTTTGAGACCACTTTCCCTAAGATTGAGTAAGAGTGTATAGGAAGAGGGTTTGGCCCTGGTTGGGGGAATATATTTGAACTTCTGTTCTTGCTATACCTTCTTATACTTTCATCCCTTTGAAATGGTTAATGAATATTAATTGCTCAAGAGTATATTGGGACAGTAATTACTAGTTAGATGCTTTTGAGGAAATATTAACTGGCAATAATATTAAAGGCAATGTTCTCCAATGGGAGGCTCATGAGTCGTAATTTTAGGGTAAGACACTCCCAAACCTCTCAGAGCTGCCCCATAAACTCTGAAGGGAGCAGTAGCCATGTTGTAGGGACCAAATGTCTGAGCATAGATTGGAAGAGCTCAGAGCCTTTATGTGTTACATAAATATTTGCTAACCATTTCTTTAAGTATCTGTTCAAGAATTTTCACTGAATTTGAAGTTAAGTTCACTCACCAAAGTTTATAAATTCTGAAAATCTCCAATCTTGTGCTACCTCTTCTGCGTTCCACAACCTTTCAAGTACAATCAGCAATGACTTAGCAACCAACCAGTTCTATCAGGACTGAAAGATGTAGCTCATATAAGTCAGGTGACTTAAATTTATTAAGGGCAGCTAGGTGCTCTTCCTTTCTTTCCTAACTCACCTTAGATACAAACTCCTTGTTAGTAATTCTTTCCTTCCTTCCTTCCTTTCCACTTTTCATAATTTCTAATGTAAAGGTCATTCTCCCTCATGGAGAAAACTGAACCAAGAATTGAGTAATCTGGGGGCAGCTAGGTGGCGCAGTGGATAAAGCACTGGCCCTGGATTCAGGAGTTCCTGAGTTCAAATCCGGCCTCAGACACTTGACACTTACTAGCTGTGTGACCCTGGGCAAGTCACTTAACCCCCATTGCCCTGCAAAATAAATAAATAAATAAATAAATAAAATAAATTAAGAATTGAGTAATCCTGTATTCTGTCTGTTGTCACTTATCATCATCCCATCTACCCTACTTTCTTCCCACAAATCCAACAAGCAAAGGGTGTCTCTTTCTTTGATCCTCCTTTTGCTCTCCATCCCCCCAACCCATTTGGGTTTCCCTTGGCTTTCCTCATCAGCCTCAGCTTATTCTTGACTTTAGCATACTATTTTCATAGCACTGTGCCATGCCACACTCATTTTGTATAATCTAGCCTTGCTTCCATTTTCTGTTCATTTCTTTAAAAAGTCTAAGTGGCGCAGTGGATAAAGCACCGGCCCTGGATTGAGGAGTACCTGAGTTCAAATCCGGCCTCAGACACTTGACACTTATTAGCTGTGTGACCCTGGGCAAGTCACTTAACCCCCATAGCCCTGCAAAAAACAAACAAAAATAATAATAATAAAAAAAGTCTAAGTTGTGACCCTGGGCAAGTCACCCAAAGTCCAAGTTGATTGGTGAGTGACCTGTGCATCTACATTGGTCTCTTCAGACAAATTCCTTTTTTTCCTCCTCACTGGCATTTTTGAGCTGGAAATGACCCTGGAGTTCATGTAGTCTATCCTTGTCATTTTATACATGAGGAAATTGAAGCTTAGAAGCATAAAATGACTTGCCCAACATCAGATAGCTAGCAACTTAGAAGAGAAAAGATTCAAGCCCAAGTCCTTTAACTTCAAATACAGTTCTCTTTTCATTCTCTCTAAATTCCCTTTTAGTTCTGATATATTCTATGATTCTATGTATTTCATTTCAGATCACTAAGCTGCTTCTAACTTTCCAGGTGACATTAACCTTGGAAATAGTGATCTCATACCTTCTCATCTATTTAGTGTTCTGTCTGGGATGTGTGTGTGTGTGTGTGTGTGTGTGTGTGTGTGTGTGAGAGAGAGAGAGAGAGAGAGAGAGAGAGAGAGAGAGAGAGAGAGAGAGAGAGAGAGAGAACTGATTATATTATTTTCCCAAGATCTTGGCAGCAATGATCCTCTTATTTCCCAGAATGTAAAACCTAGACCTGAGAGGAAGGATTCTCTGGTGGTCTTATCCTTCAAAATCCTTTTGTGTTACCTGGACACCCTCCACATATGGGACTCAAGAGAAGTTCTTTCAGTTATCAGGAACTCTGTGGGGCAGTGCTGTAGAAATACAGAATATCCTCAAAGTCTTAGTTTATTTTAAGCTATTAAAGTTAAGACTTTTAGAAAATATTGTGGAATTAGGGTCCCAACTTTATAGGCAAATCACAATTTAAGAAAGGCTTAATGCTTTGTTGAATTTAATAGCTTTCCATTTATTCATTTATTTATTAATCAATCAATTAGTTTATCTATTTATTAATTTATTTATCTATCCATTTATCCACTTATTTATTTATCCATCCATTTATTTATTAATCCATCTATTTATTCATTCATTTAATCACTCATTCATTTATTTATCTATTTACTTATTCATTCATTTATTATTTATTTGTTCATTCATTTATTCATCTATTCATTAGTTCATTCATTTATCTATTTTTAAATTTTGATTTTCTATTTATTTTGATTTTTAATAGAGCTTTTAAAAATATTTCTAAAAGCTAGAGCCTAAATAGTCTTATGTTCAAAAACTGGCATACACAGAAAATGCTGACAATTCTTGTTTTATGACCAGATACGATAAGACTTGTTCTCATAATTTTCTATTGTGCGATCCTTTGCAGTTTGTAATACTTTTATCTTATCTTGGAGTCCTTGAAGCTGTATTTTGTGGATTTGTATCCATCACAAAATAGGTCGACTTGGCTTTTCCGTTTCTTTTTTTCTAATTTAGAGAAACACCCTATTCTTGATTTGTAACTTTAATGCAAGCTTTGTATTTAGAGATAATTGCTAAGAATTTCCTAGCCAAAAAACAAAAACAAAACCAAAAACAATTTCCTAGCAGCTCCTTGGAAAAGCCATGAAATTCCAGGTTTCTTATTCTAAGCCAGAATACTTGGTTGAAAGAAAGAGATCCATGCATCAGGTGATTGTCCTTCAAGTGGCTATTTGATATTACTAGTAAATATTGTTTCTTGGGGTGTGTGGGGTATGCACGAAGGACTAGCACCTCTGATGTGAGGACTTGCCAAGCCCTTTTCAGGGCTTCTCACCCACCTTCGGTATCTTACCTGGCACTCAATTCTCACCTGTCGTGCCAAGAAACTATAGCATGTGCAGCAGCCACATCCTAGTAAACTATCTTGGCAGATGGGCTAAATCAGGGCCTAAAATCTGTCAATGAGTTAGAGGGTGTGTGTACTTGTACTCTTAATAAACAGCAAAACTTTAAAATACTGTTTTCTCATATTCATTCCATCCTTTAAAATATCTAATTTGTATGTTTTATAATTTACATCTACTATGGGTGTGTATTAAAAATATTTTTGCTGATTAAGGTGCTTCATCTAAAACAATTTAGAGAGCACTATGCTAGAATATTTGATGTCCACATAAAAGCTGTTCTCTATTTCAAATATGTACTGATGATACCATCTAGAAAAATTGGTATAAAACTTGGGTATTTCCTAGTTAAACCAATAAATCCATTATGGTTCTGCTTAGTCATTTATCATCACTTGAACAGAACTGAATCTGACTTTCAAGTCAAAGAAGCAGTCAGACCAAATCACCATATTAGTCATCAATGTACATGTATGACATCAAGCTAAAAGTGTTTGTGTTGAGACTAACTTGGTCTCCTTGAGTCAAAGTTCAAGAAGAATTAGAGCAATTAAGAACTATATAGTTCCAGTCTTAATGTATACTTTTGGTGCTATAAATTGAATGATAACAGATCTACAATGTTAAACTTCTACAATGTTAACAAAGCATGAGGCTCATCACTGCAAAGCAGCTATAGGGATGAACAATACTTCTCTTGAGAGGGGCAGCTAAGTGGTGCAGTGGATAAAACACCAGGTCTGGATTCAGGAGGACCTGAGTTCAAATCCAGCCTCAGACATTTGACACTTTCTAGCTGCGCGACCCTGAGCAAATCACTCAACCCTCATTGCCCTGCTAAAACAAAACAGAACAAACCAATAGTTCTCTTGAAAAGAAGAGCAGGAGGATTGGTAGATATTCTTTAGAACACATAATAAACAGGTTACAAATTTACCTAAATACTTATGGAATGAAAGATACCTCACCCCACAAAGCTAATACTAAAGTCTGACAATAGGCATCGCACAAGACGGGCAGGTATGGATGGGCGGTACACATTGTTAGATTTGTCAAACTTAACCAAATATGGTCTATCTCTAGATGAAGCTTATGAAATGACTAATATTCAAAAGTGGAATCAGAAGGCCCTCCCTGATTGAGTGACATTGACATGAACTCATCCAACAAACATCAAACAAATGACTGAATTGTGAAGATTTCTGTATAGAAATGGAGTTTATGGAAGATAGTTATTTAGGAACAAGTCATAGCCACCGTCAATTAAAGACAGATTATCTTTAGGGATCCTGGATTTATTGATCAATTCTTACTATGGAACAAAGTAGTAGAAACTCTGCACCATATCACTCTATGAGACAGGTATTTAGTATCTACCTAGACTCTAGAACCTTAGAAGACGAGATCTGTTGGCTAGAATTATACAACAAAGTTTCTCAGCTCTGGGCATTTTTTCTGGATGTTCCCCATGTCTGGAATGCTCCCTCTCCTCATCTCTGCCTATGGCCTTCCCTGGATTCCTTTAAGTCTCAGCTAAAATCCCATTTTTTGACAGGAAGACTTTCCTCATCCCTCTTAGTTTTAATGATTTCCATTTGTTGATTATTTCCTTTTTATACTGAATATAGTTTGTCTTGCATATTTTTTTTTGGTTTATTTTCTCCCCCATTAGATTGTGAGTTCCTTGAGGGCAGGGACCATCTTTTGGCTCTTTTTGTACCCTTGGTGCTTAGCACAGTGTCTGGTACATAGTAGGCACTTAGTAAATGTTTATTGACTGACTGGCTTGAGTTATCTCCCAACCCATCGAGATTCTGTTTTCCTTTTTAACTACTCATGAACTAATATTCACATATAGATTAAATGGAAACTTTACTATATGAAAACTAAACTGGTAATGGCAGCTTTAAACCTCCTTGGGTAGTTGAACACCTGTCACTTATGTAGAGTGAGATCTGAAATTTTTACTTCCCCTACCCAGTTTCTTACTCCTGAAAAGAACTATTCAAAATCTTTATTGGTAAGTGATTGACCCTCAGACATATATTATCTCAAAGGGAAAGATGCTAGGTCTTCTTTGTATTTGTGCACTCCATTCACCTCCCACTGCTTGGCTGGACCTGCAGTGATAACCATTAAAATTCTTTCACGGGTTATTCTGTGTCCTTGTTAGTGGTAAGACAATGTCCTAGTAGATACGTTTGCTACTCTGTTTCAGAATTTGATCTTCTGAGAGAATGACTTGGAGATGGAGATGCTTCCCAGCATTCCACTGGCCAATGAGGTTATAAAACTGAAGGGTTTTCTGGGAGTGTTCACAGGGGATTTGGGAGAGGAGAAGAAAAGAGGAAGCCAGGTCAGGTGAGAAGCAGGGTTATTCTCTCTTTGAATTTCTTTTCCTTTCTATAAAAACTTTCTCATCTTTTGTTTGGAGTATGCTGCTGGAGTGGTGGCACAGTTGTGGCCACACTGGAAGACCGTGGAAGATTGAGTAATGGTTGGTGAGAGTTTTCTTCCTACCTCTGAGTTGGAAAGGATAGGACTCCAGTTACTGAACAGCTCTGAGGGATCTCTCTGAGATCCCTTTGCTCTTTTCCCCATGAGGAGGTAAGAGCCAAGACAGGGGAAGCAGAGCCTGTTCTTGGAGCAAAAAAGCATTTTGCATTGGCTGTTGTTATTTCCAGAGACTATATACCAAGTACATCAACCTCTTTTATCAGCCTCTCCCTGCTCTTGTGATTGTGTTGCCTGTTTGTCTCTAAATAAAAGAAATAAGCCGCCATTAACCCTTGTTTAATGTTTGATCATATTTGTGGTGACAGAAATTTGAGGCAAGAGCAGCTGGGATAAAAGCAGTAGACACATTCATTTTCTTCTAGCTGGAGGACTAGGGAGGCTCTTGAGTAATGATTTCTTCCCTAGAACAACACAATCCTGGGTCAGCTTTTAATAGTTTTCCTTAGCCAGTCTGAGGTGATAAGCTGAAGAAATAATAAACAAGGAGCGTGATTAATAACCTAAAGAGAATCAACCCCCTCAACCTAGTAGAAGAGAGACTTTATGATTGAGCCAAAGCCTGATAAAAAGAGACACCATAGGTCCCTACTGGAATCTGTTATAGGGCTACTTTCTTGGGTCTCCCTCCTACACTGTGTCCCTTTCCTCAGCATCAGTGGGTGAAGATAATTATAGGGTATTGATGGCTCTCATCTGCTGACATCTATAACTGGTATTTATTTTATATTTTGTTGTTGTCATTGTTCAGTCATGTCTGACTGTTTGTAACCCCACCTGGGGTTTTCCTTTTTTTTTTTTTAGTGAGGCAATTGGGGTTAAGTGACTTGCCCAGGGTCACACAGCTAGTAAGTGTCAAGTTTCTGAGGCAGGATTTGAACTCAGGTACTCCTGACTCCAGGGCCGGTGCTCTATCCACTGCGCCACCTAGCTGCCCCTGGTTTTCTTAGCAAAGATACTGGAGGAGTTTGCCACTACCTTCTCCTGCTCATTTTACAGATGAGGCACTGAGGCAAACAGGGTTAAGAGATTTGCCCAGGGTCACGCAGCTAGTAAGTGTCTGAGGTCAGATTTGAACTCAGGAAGATGTCTTCCTTACTCCAGGGCCAGTGCCCTATGCACTATGGCACCACCTAGCTGCCCTTTACCTTACATATAATATAGGGGCACAAGATCATATAGATCTAGAGTTAGATCTCAGAGGTGAGCTAATGTCATCCAGATTCATCATTTTACAGAATAGGTAACTGAGGCATAGGAAAGCCTCACAGAATGGCCCTTGGTCAGGTATTGTCTAGGCCTATCATCCCAAAGGTCTACATCATGATTCTGTGTGATCTAGTTTGTATTTCATCTGGGCTGCCAGGAAGTCATACTGGAAGCTTATGCATTGGTAGCCCCAATCCATGAATGCTCAAGAGTCAGAGGGACCTTATAGGTAGAAGACAGAGAGGTATGCAAGGCCTGTCTTTCCCTTTTAATTTCCTGCTAAGATCATGATCTTGTATGACCCTGACAGTCAATCCTTTATGATAGCCAGAAGTTTTCCTTATCTCCTCTTCTGTCTTTCCTTGGCACCTAATAGAAGGTAAAAGGAAAAACATTGGGTACCTGTGGCTTGTAAAGGGGTTGCTGCAAACAAGGGTTGCATTGGAAAGGGTACTAATGAGTTCAACAATGGCAACGACCACAAGTAGGCAACCAAGATAGTGAAGTGTCTTGAGATCAAGACATATGAAGATCATTGAAGGAATTAGGGATATTTATCCTGGAGGGTGTGGGTATGGGTGGGACCAGAATTCTGTCTACAAATATCTTAAAGACTGTCCTGTAGAAAGAGGCACTAGAATCTTTCTGTCTGGAAAACAGAAGTAGGAGAAAGGGATAGACATTGTAGAGGGGCAAGTTTTATCTCAATATAAGGTAAAACTTCTTAACAATTAGAGTTAACCAAAACTAGAATGTGCTGTCTGGAAAGTATTGTTTTCCCCTTTAGTAGAGGTTTTCAAGAGAAAGTCATATGACCACCTATCTATTTTTTTTTAATAGAGTGAATTCTGGTTCAATTAAAGGTTGGATTAAATGGACTTGGAGATTTCTTTGTTTCCCAGGGAGCCATCGAGTGTGGATATAGAGTCAGACACACACACACACACACACATATATATATATATATATATATATATATATATATATATATATATAGAGAGAGAGAGAGAGAGAGAGAGAGAGAGAGAGAGAGAGAGTCACAAATTTACTAGCTGTGTGACCCTGGGCAAGTCATTTAACTTCTATCTGCCTTAGCTTCCTCAACTGTAAAATGGGGACAATAATATCACCTAAGTCCCAGGGTTGTTGTGAAGATCAAATGAGACAAGATTGATAAAGTACCTAGCACAGTGTCTGCCACATAGTAGGAAAGAGGAACTTGTACCCTTGGGCACTGTAGTTTCTTATTGGCACATAGTTGGTGCTTAATAAGTGCTTTTACTTCTTTCTTCCGAGGGAAATCTAAGCCATATATGAAGGCTTCAGTTTCTTTTTCATCTCAGCAAACTGAGTGTTAAGTGTAGATATAGAAGCCAATGAATACCCTTAATTCTGAAGTGAAGGTAGGGTCAGAAGTCTTGGACTCCATATGGGGATTCATTAGAATGGAGACTACTACTAGGAGCTCTCTGTCATCTTACACCAGACTCACATCTCCAACCACCCACAGAGTGAAATTCAATTTAGTTTATTTAAACAAATATTTATTAAATGACTAATTGTTCAAGCCACTGTATTAGGTAATGAAAATTGAAATCAATATATCAGGCACTGTGTTAAACAATGGGAAGACAAAGGCAGAAATAAAAGTTTTTGCTCCTAAGGAACTCATATTTTACTTCAGGGATACAATATGTCCATAGATTAGTAAATGCAAAGTAATTTCATAAGAGAAAAAATACTAAGAGCTGGAGGGATAAAAAGAAGCTTTGAATAGGTGGCGGTACTTAAGCTAAGATTTGAAGGAAGCTAGGGATGATAATGGTAGGGGGTATGATTGGCACGTATTCCAGGCATGTGACAGAGAAAAGGCAGGGAGGAGAGAGAATGTCGTTTCAAGATAGTAAGCCAATCTGGCTAGAAAGTAAAGCATAGGAAGGAATATAAATTGAAATGTCTAGAAGGGAAGTGCAAGCTAGATGGTGGAAGGCTTTAAATGTCAGGTTGAGGAGTCTGTGTTTTACCCCAGAAGCAATAGGGAGCCATTGAAGATTTTTGAGCAAGGGAATCACATAGTCAGACTTGTGCTTTAAGAATATTAATTTGGGGGCAGCTAGGTGGCACAGTGGATAAAGAACTGGCCTTGGATTCAGGAGTACCTGAGTTCAAATCCGGCCTCAGACACTTGACACTTACTAGCTGTGTGACCCTGGGCAAGTCACTTAACCCCCATAGCCCCCCAAAAAACTAACAAACAAACAAACAAAAAGAATATTAATTTGGCAGCTGTGTGAATGATGGATTGGAAAAGGGAAAGACTGTAGGCAAGGAGTATATTACAATAGTTTAGATGAGAAGTGACAAATACTTGAACTCTCTCTTATGTATGTATGTATGTTGTATGTATATATGAATGAAATGTAGTGGTGGTAGAATAGATAAAATTTAGCAAGTGATTGGATTTGGAGAATGAGGGTGAGGGAGAATTGAAGGATTAGTTGAAAGTTCAGGCACTGGGGCAGTGGAAGGATGGTGGCGTTTTCAACAAAAACAGGGAAATTTGTAAAAGGAGAGAATTAAGGAGACAGATAACGAATTCTGATTTTTAAAAATTTCTTCTTCTTCTTCTTCTTCTTCTTCTTCTTCTTCTTCTTCTTCTTCTTCTTCTTCTTCTTCTTCTTCTTCTTCTTCTTCTGCAGGGCAATGACATTTAAGTGACTTGCCCAGGGTCACACAGCTAGTAAGTGTCAAGTGTCTGAGGCTGGATTTGAACTCAGGTCCTCTTAAATCCAGAGCCAGTGCTAGCTGAGCCACCTAGCTGCCCCTGAATTCTGCTTTTTGACATGCAGAGCTTGGGATAACAATGTAAAATTCACGTGGTCTCAATTACAAAATATATGAAGAATTGATTCAAATTCATAAGAACAAGAACAATTCTCCAATAAATAAATAAATGGTTAAAATACATGGACAGGTTTTTAAAGGAAGGAATATAAGCTATCAATAGCCATATGTAAAAATTCTCCAAATAATAATAATGAGGAACATGTAAATTAAAATAACTCTTAGTTTCTACCTAGTGTTGATCAGATTGGCTAAAATGACCAAAAAAAGAAAGAAAGAAAGAAGAAAATTACAAACGTTGGAGGGGCTGTGGGAAAATAGGTACATTAATGTTTTGTTGGTCCAGACACTCTGAATAGCAGTTTGGTATTATTTGTCATGTCACTAAACCCTGTATATTCTTTGACCTAGTGATACCACTGTAAGACTTATACCCCAAAGAGAAAAAAGAAATCAGTAAAGGGCCCATTATGTAGAACTATATTTATAGCAGCTCTTTTTGTAGTGGCAAAGGCTTAAGGGAGAGGGTGTTTATCAATTGAAAAATAGCTAACCAAATTATGGTACATGAATGTAACGGAATATTATTGTGGTATATGAAATGAAAAAAAGATTGTTTCAGATAAATGTGGAAAAACTTATGCCAACCAATACAGAATGAGGTGAGTAGTACCAGAAGAACAATTTATAAAATAACAACCAAAATGTAAAGAGAAACAACTGAAAGATTTAAGAAGTCTGATCAATGCAATAACCAACCACAATTCCAGAATACCAAAGATTTAGATGGGCATGCTACCCCTCTCCTGACAGAAAAATAATGTACTTCAGATACAGAAAAATGCATATACAAATGTACATCTGCATATACATATATATGTATATATGATTTGACCATTGTGGGAATTTGCTTTGCTTAAATATGTGTATTTGTTACAAGGGTTTTCTTTTTCTTTTCTTTTTTTTCATTTGGAAAGTAGAGGTAAGAGGGGGAGAGGGGCTAAGGATAAAGTCCCCCTCCTCCCAAATGATAAAAGAACAGATAGAAAGACAGAAGGAATGATAGAGAAGCAAGACATCTCTGAAGATTAAATTTTTTTTTTCAGCAACAAACATTTATTTTATTTTCCAGTTAATGTAAGGGTAGTTTTCAACATTCATTTTCATAAGATTTAGAGTTCCAAATTTTTCTCCCTCCCTCCCTCTCTTCCCCCCTTCGCAAGATCAAAATTAGGTATATATGTACAATCCACAAGTGTTCTTTTTATCAGTTCTTTCTATAGGGGTGCATAGTAAGCTTCCTCATTAGTTCCTTGGGATTGTCTTGGATCATTGCACTGCTGAGAGTAGTTAAGTCATTCACAATTGCTCATTGAACAATACTGCTGTCACTATGCGCAATATCCTCCCAGCTCTGCTCACTTCACTATACATCGATGTTGATTAGTCTTTCCAGGTTTTTCAGGGATCATCCTGTTTGTCATTTCCTCTGTAGCACAAGACCATTCCCCTACAATCATATAACACAGCTTTTCCCATCATTCCTCAATTGATGGACATTCCCTTGATTCTCAATTCTTAGCCTCCACCAAGAGTTGCTATAAATATTTTTTGTACAATTTTTCCCCCTTTTCTCTTTTTCATGATTACTATTGTTAACTGTTCCCCTTCCATCCTATTGCCTTCCCCATGATATTTATTCTATTATTCATCTTCTTTCATCCTATCACTCTTCAAAAGGGATTTGCTTCTGTCTGTCCCCTCCCCAACTCTGCCCTTCTTTCTTTTGCCCCTCTCTCTTTATCCCCTTCCCCTCCTATTTTCCTGCAGGTTTAGAGAGATTACTCCACCCAATTGAATGTATACATTATTCCCTCCTTGAGACAATTCTTATGAGATTGAGGCCTTTGAGCCAATTCTGATGAGTGTTAGGCTCATTTACTGCCCAGATTAAACAGATTACTACACCCAGTTGGGTGTGTCTGTTAGTCCCTCCTTGAGGCAGCTCTGATGAGTTTAAGATCTTTGAGCCTTTTCTGATGAGTGTAAAATTCATTTACTGCCCTGTTCCTCTCCCATCTCTTCCCCCACTCCATAAGCCTTTTCCTGTTACTTTCATGTAGGATTTCACTTCTGCCCTTCCCCCTCCCCCAGTGAATTCCCTTCACCCCTCAATTTAACCCTAAAGATGTCATCACCTAGCGAAGTGACACAGTGGACAAAGTATCCCCCCTGGATGCAGGGGGATCCCAGTCAAAACCCGACCTCAGACACAAGACAGTCCCCCAGCTCCAATTTTTTATGGTTCTCTAGGGTCTTGTATTTGAAAGTCAAATTTGCCATTCAGTTCAGGTCTTTTCATCACAAATATCTGAAAGTCTTCTTTTTCATTAAAGTCCCATTTTTTCCGCTGAAAGATTATGCTGAGTTTTGCTGGGTAGGTGATTCTTGGTTGTAATCCCATTTCCTTTGTCCTTTGGAATATCATATTCCATGCCCTCTGGTCCTTTAATGTAGAAGCTGCTAGATCTTGTGCTATCCTGACTGGGGCTCCACAGTACTTGAATTCTTTCTTTTTGGCAGCTTGCAATATGTTCTCCTTGACCTGAGAGCTCTGGAATTTGGCTATAATATTCCTAGGTATTTTCCTTTTGGGATCTCTTTCTGGAGGTGATCGGTGGATTCTTTAAATTTCTATTTTAGCTTCTTCTTCTAGAATTTCAGGGAAATTTTCCCTGAGAATATCTTGGAAGATGGTGTCTAAGCTCTTTCCTTGATCATGGTTTTCAGGTAGACCAATAATTTTCAAATTATCTCTCCTGGACCTATTTTCCAGGTCAGCAGTTTTCCCCAGAAGATATCTCACATTGACCTCTATTTTTTTTATTCATTTGGATTTGCTTTATGGTGTCTTGGTTTCTCAAAAAATAAATAAATAAAAATGCAACTGACCAGGAAAAGCAGCTTGCAAAAGTCCAGAAATCCATTTTTATTTAGGGGAGAGAAGACAAAGAAATTATAGGGCACTGACCTCAGTGGGTAGAGACTAGCTCACAGTGAGGCTGTTAGGAAGGGGAGTAGAGATCTGGCAGTCTCTTATGTTTTTTTTTTTAATTTTTTCTTTTTCTTTCTTCCTTCCTTCCTTCCTTTCTTTCTTTTTTTGCGGGGCAATGAGGGTTAAGTGACTTGCCCAAGGTCACACAGCTAGTAATTGTCAAGTGTCTGAGTCTGGATTTGAACTCAGGTCGTCCTGAATCCAGGGCCAGTGCTTTATCCACTGCATCACCTAGCTGTCCCCCAGTCTCTTATTTTAACTAATTATTCTTATTAATATAGTCACTAGAATAATTTTTTTTAATATGGACTTTTGTTTCAAAGAGAAGCCTAAGGTCATTAAAAGAACAGTGCCAATTCCCCAGAGTGGTGTAGCCTTCCTTTTAATTTAATTCTAGATCAAGTTTCTTGTCTACCCATAGGGCCTAAGATAGACCAACAATAATAGTAAAGAAATGAAAGGTGAGATTAATAAAATTGCATGTAAGAAAACCATTGAGTTAATAAATAAAACTAGGAGCTGGTTTTAGGGAAAAAAGCCCAATAAAATAGATAAACCATTGCTTAATATGATTTTAAAAAGAGAGAGAAGAAAACCAAATCAACAGTATCAAAAATGAAAAGGTTAAATACACAATAAATGAAGATAAAATTTAAGCAATTATTTGCCCAATTATACACCAATAAATTTAGCAATTTATCTAAAATTGAAAAATACTTACAAAAATATAAACTTCCCACATTAACAGAAGAGGAGATAGAATTTCTAAATAAACTTATTTTAGAAAAAGAAATTGAAGAGGCCAAAACTGAGTTTCCTAAGAAAAAAGCATCAGGACCCGATGGATTTATAAATTAATTCTACCAAACATTTGAAGATCAACTAATTCCAATATTAAATAAATTATTTGGAATAATAGGCAAAGAAGGAGTCCTACCAAACTCCTTTTTTTGGAATCAATATGGTGCTGATGCCAAAGCCAGGAAGAGCAAAAACAGAGAAAGAAAATTATAGACCAATTTCCCTAATGAATAATGATGCAAAAATCCTAAATAAAATACTAGGTAGGAAACTACAGCAAAATACAACAAAGATTATACATTATAGGGGGCAGCTAAGTGGTACAACGGTTAAAGCACCAGCCTTGGATTCAGGAGGACCTGAGTTTAAATCCAGCCTCAGACACTTGACACTTACTAGCTGTGTGACCCTGGGCAAGTCACTTAACCCTCATTTCCCCCCTGCCCCCCAAAAAGATTATACATTAAGACCAAGTATGATTTATTTGAGGAAGGAAGGGCTGTTTCAATATAAGGAAAACTATTACTATAATTGATTATACCAATAACAAAAGCACAGAAATCATGATTATATCAATAGATGGAGAAAAAGCTTTTGACAAAATACAACACTCATTCTAATTAAAAATACTTAAAGCATAGGTAAAAATGGATTTTTATTTGAAACAATAAGCAAATCTGCCTAAAACCATCAGCAAGCATTATCTGTAATAGGTATAAGCTAGAAACCTTCTTAATAAGATCAGGAGTGAAAACAAACATGCCTGTTATCACCAACATCATTCACTATCGTACTAGAAATACTAGCAATAGCAATAAGAGAAGAAAAAGACATTGAAGGAATCAGAATGGGCAATGAAGAAATAAAACTATCCCTTTTTACAAACAATATGATGATATACTTGGAAAATCGTAGCGATTCAACTAAAAATTAGTTGAAACAATGAATAATTTCAGCAAAGTAGCAGTATGTAAAATAAGCCCACATTAATCATCAGCATTTCTAAATATTACCAACAAAGCCCAGCAAGAAGAGATAGTTTCATATAAAACATCTTAGGGGTATACCTGCCAAGACAAATCCAGGAACTATATGAATATAATTATAAAACTCTTTTATACAAATAAAGTCCGATTTAAATAATTGGAGAAATATTAATTATTAATGGGTTGGCAGAGCCAATATAATAAAAATGACAAATCAACCTAAACTACTCTTTGTATTCAGTGCCATCCCAATTAAGCTACCAAAATTATTTTATTGCAATAAAAAAACAAACAAAAAAAACCAAATCAAAATTCATTTGGAAGAACAAAAAGTCAAGAATATCAAAGGAATTGGGGGCAGCTAGGTGGTGCAGTGGATAAAGCACCGGCACTGGATTCAGGAAGACTTGAATTCAAATCCAACCTCAGACACTTGACACTTAATAGCTGTGTGACCCTGGTAAAAATTGCTGGGAATATTGAAAGTAGTCTGGCAGAAACTAGGTGTAGAACAATATCTTACATTATTTACCAAGATAAGGTCAAAATGGATACATGATTTTGACATAAAGGAAGATTTTTTTAAAGTAAATTAGAAGAGCCTGGTACATATTACATCTGACATAAATTCTGATGACTTATGGATAGGAGAAAAATTTATGAATAAACAAGAGTAGAAAGCATTGTGGGATATAAAATGGATAATTTTGATTACATTAAATTAAAAGGATTTTGTATAAATAAAACCAAAGTAGTCAAAATTAGAAGAAAAGCAGAAAATTGGGAAAAAATTTTTATGGACTTTTTTTTGAATAAACCCTTCATATCTCAAATATATAGCAAACTGAGTCAAATGTATAAGAATATGATTCATTCCCCAATTGATAAATAGTCAAAGGACATGAACAGGCAGTTTTTGGAAGAAGAAATCAAAGCTATATATAGGCATCTGAAAAAAAATCATTATTGATTAAAGAAATGCACATTAAAAGAACTTTGAGATACCATTTCACACCTATCAAATTGGTTAAAATGATAGACCGGGAAGATGACAAATGTTGGAGGGGATGTAGAAAAACTGGGACACAAATACACTGTTGTTGAAACTGTGAACTGATCCCATCATTTTTGGAGATCAATCTAGAATTATGCCCAAAGAATTATAAAACTACATATATACCCTTTGACCCAGCAATACCACTATTAGGTCTATTTCCCAAGGTGATCAGGGAAAAAGAAAAATAACCCATGTGTTTTGGTTTTTTTTGCAGGGCAATGAGGGTTAAGTGACTTGCCCAGGGTCACACAGCTAGTAATTGTCAAGTGTCTGAGTCTGGATTTGAACTCAGGTCCTCCTGAATCCAGGGCCAGTGCTTTATCCACTGTGCTACCTAGCTGCCCCCACAAGTTTTTTTTTTTTAAATAATAAACATTTTTATGGTTTTGAATTCCAAATTTTATCCCCCCTTCCCTCCCTCCTTTTCCCCTCCCTGAGGTGGTAAGCAATCAGATATGGGTTATACATGTGCGATTATGTAAAACATGACTATATTAGTAATTTTGTACAAGAAAACTTGAATAAAAGAAAAAATGAAAGAAAGTAAAAAATAGCAGGCTTCAATCTGTTTTCAGTCAATATCAGTTCTTTCTTTGGATGTGGATAGTATATTTCATCATTAGTCCTTCAGGATTGTCTGGGATCATTGTATTACTGAGAATAGTTGTCATTCACAGTTCTTCATCAAACAATATTACTTTCTCCGTGCACAACATTCTCTTAGTTCTGTTCACTTCACTATACATCAGTTCATATAAGTCTTTCCATGCCTTTCTTAAATCATCCTGCTTGTCATTTCTTATAGCACAATAATATTCCATCACTGGATGATGGCAAAATGAAAGGCATGACAATCTGTGTATGTGGCTGAGGTGAGGTGGAGGAGTAGGTAATGAGAACGGATTAGATTGAGGAAATGAGAAGTTAGGGTGTGTGAAAGAGCATCGATATGTAAATTGAAGCCTGGGGCAGGAGTGTCAGAGGAAAGAAAGTCCTGAACTCACTGAAGAAGGAAGGAGAATGTTTTAGGATTACTAGGTATTCTTCCATTATCTCTCCACTAATACTGGGTATCAATTCTATTATCTGTTTTTGTTCTTTTTTTTTTTCCAATCCAAAGATCAGTCTTCTTGTCAGAGAAAACGGAAGAGAAAGAAGAATTGAACCACTCTTCCTTCCCTCAGTCACCTATTCCCATCAGTCTAACCACTCTAAGCTGCAATAGTTCTATAACTTCTTTGATATTCCTTTTCCCCCAACATAGCTAAAAACAAAACAAGACTTTCCCCTCATTCTTGAGTCATTATGTTTTCCCCTCTGGAAACTATTCTTATTTCTGATTTCAATATTTTTATCTATTGTTCCACCATTCACTGGTTCTTTTATGTTCACATCTTTAGCATCATCTGATGGCCTGCCAGTCAGTCAACTTAACAAGCATTTATTAAGCACTTACTATATTCCAGGCATTTTGCTTTGTACTGGATATTCAAAGAAAGGCAGGGGGCAGCTAGGTGGCGCAGTGGATAAAGCACCGGCCCTGGATTCAGGAGTACCTGAGTTCAAATCCGGCCTCAGACACTTGACACTAACTAGCTGTGTGACTCTGGGCAAGTCATTTAACCCTCATTGCCTCGCAAAAAACCCCCCAAAACAAACCAACAAAAAAAGAATTACAATCTCTTGCACACAAATCCAATAGAATATGATAGTAGTTTATTTCAAATACATCTGATCATTTTTATGCATACAGATGATAATTGAATCCATGAGAGCTGATAAGAGATCACCATGTAAGATAGTAGAGAGGGAGAATAAAGAGCACCCAGAAGTGAAGCTTGGAGGGCACCAAGCATGAGCTGGTAGAGATCCAGCAATGCCACTGAAACCAAAAGAGAAAAGAGTATCAAGAGGATAATAGAAATAATAGCCTTTTCTCAGCCTTTAGTTCTCATCCTATTAGCCTAGGAAGGGGGGGGAAAGAGCTGTAGGTGTTAGGAGTAGCAATTAGAAGTGACAACAAGCAAACCTAGTGAAAACAGTCATTTGCATTTTAGTGCTATAACCCTTGATGATATGACAGTCCTAGTGTGTGTCAGAGGTAGGGAAGGGAATATGACCATTATACTTGTTATAGGAATAAGATATTTGATCTTGGATTTATAGGATCTTATCCTTATACCACCTTTTAGTATAACTATAGGATAACATAGTAATCATAATCATTCTTATTTTCCCCCCCTTTAACCCTCTTCTCCCCAACACTCTTTTATGTGTTTTATTCCCTCTGGATGCTAACTCCTTGATGGCAGGAGCTGTCTTGCTTGCTTGTATGTGGATCCCTAGAACCTGGCACAGTGCCTAACCCAGAATAAGTTCTTAATAAATGTTTTGTCTGTCTGTCTATATATCTATTTATTTATCTATCTAGTCTTCTTGCCTTACTAACCAAAGTGGATACACAAAGCAATCAGTTGCCTTCTGCCAAAAGTCTCACAGGGAGGGGAGAGTCAGTAAGAGATACTTTTAATGAGTCCAGAGGTCAGAGATTGACTCCTGTTATAACAAATGACCCACTGGAGAGTAGAACTAAGCACATTCCTTGGATCTATGGTCTAAAGATTTCCCTAACTCTTCAGGAATTGCCTGGATCTGGTGGTCACTAAACTTTAGTGACCTTTCTACCTATGTATCATGGGCCCTGTCTCTAATTCTTCCTGCCAGGAGTTTGGGACAAATAGGCCATTCATTTCTTCCATTCCATCATCCTTCTCCAGACCTTTATAGAACCTCAGTGACCCTCTATTAGTTCTAGGACAAAATATAAACTTCTCTGTTTGACATTTAAGGCCCTTCACAACTCGTCCCATAAGTTCCTTTCCAGTCCCATTGCACTTTTCTTTCCCTTCCATACTCTGCGATTCAACCAAACTTGCCTTCTTTCTATTCCTCACACAGAGAATGGCCATGTCCCATCCCATATCTTTGTCCTTGTTTCCCCCGTGCAAAGAATGTACTTTTTCCTTACCTCTGCCTCATAGAATTCCTCTTTCTTCAAGATATAGTGCATCATCTTCTACTTGAAAACTTTTCTGATCCCCTCTTCACTGCTAGTACCCTCCTTCTATAACAACATTGTATTTAGCTCCCCTGTATTAGTTGTCTTAATATTTATTCACTATATACTTGCACTTCACTCTGTATATTTAATTTTGTTACATATAGCTATATATGTATATATGTGTATGTATATATGTATATATACATACACACATATGCATACACACTTGTTATCTCCCCTTTAGCATATAAGGTTCTTAAGAAGAGGGACTGTTTCATTCTCTATTTGTGTCATCATCACCTAGAGCTGTGTTTGGCTTATAGTATTTAGTAAATACTTGTTAATTGATTGGATGATTGGCTTCAATCTACTTTTCCAGACTTATTGCTCATTATTCCCTAGCCAAACTAGCCTTCTTGGCGTACCTTGGGTAAGATGCTCAGTCTTCTACTTCCTAGCCATTATACTGGCTTAAAACGTTCTTTAGACTCACTTTCCATCTGAGATTTCCTAGTGGGCTTCAAGACTCAGATCAAGTCCAACTTTTTGAGTCCTTTCCTGATTCCCCAAAGTCAATAGCATCTCTTCCATCACTTTTTTGTTTGCTTGTTTGGTGAGGCAATTGAGTTTAAGTGACTCGCCCAGGGTCACACAGCTAGTAAGTGTTAAGTGTCTAAGGTCGGATTTGAACTCAGGTCCTCCTGACTCCAGGGCCGGTGCTCTATCCAGTGCGCCACCTAGCTGCCCCTCTTCCATCACTTTTTACCTATTTTGTGCATAACACACAGAGAAATATATACAAATATATGTATGTGTATACATATGTGCATGCATGCATACATACGTTATCTCCCGTGACTAGACTAAGCTCCTTGAGTGCAAGAACCGTATTCTCTTGGCTTTTTATCTGTGCGCCTGGTACTGAGCAGGAGTTTAATAAATGCTTTTTAATTAATTGTCCCCCATGCCGAAAACATTATTTTATTATCACTTCGGCCTGAGAATCTCTAACTTCCTTTAAAGCTCAGCTCACGTGCCCTTTCCTACAGGAAGCTTAGAGTTGGTGGCATCCTCCTCCCACAAATTTCTTTGTATATATTTTGTATTTAGTTTTCTATGTACACATCATTTTCTCTCAAAAAGCTCCTAAAGGGGAGACACCGTTTCGATTTGTCTTTGTATCCCCGGCACCTATCGCAGTGTCTGATAGTAGCTGCTCGGTAATACTTGTTGAATTCACTGATTCAATAGAGAACGTGTTAAGCTGTTACAGAATGGAGGGTACGGTACACAGTCATGAAGGAGAGAGGATCTGTGATTTCATAGTCATAGAATTCCCTCTACCAACTTGATTTACAATCTTCTCTGAGAGACGCCTAAAGAACGAAAAGGTTAAATGACTTGCCCAGGGTCACACGGTCAGTATGGCTGGAAATCAGAAATACCTCCATCCATTACACCAGACTTTAGGGGAGATAAACTAAGAAAATAAACTAAGAAAATGAAAACTCCTCTCCCTCCCCCAATCATTCATCCCCTCCCCCATCTCAATTCAACCAGATATGTCCCAGTTCTTTCCCCTCCCCTGCTTCCCCAGGGCGGGTTTCCCTTTGTAATTAATCCCGAAGCTCAAACCTGAGGGGAGAAAAAAGTGCTAATGAGGGAGCATCCCCCCTACTCCCTGGGCGGGCTCAGCATGAACGCTGAGTAATTAATTTGGGGGGGGGCGGAGAGGGAAATCCCCGCAACTATGGGCTAAGCGGGGAGCTCTCCTTATTGATCCAAGCCACAGACTGCCCTCTCTTCCCCTAGCCACTGGGGGGTGGTGTGTTGGTGTGAGAGGATTCCCGGCTTCCTAGGTCCTTAAACCTTAGCTTTTTAAAAGAGCTCTAGGGAAAAGAGAGGGGAGCGTCCTTAGCATCATCAGCATTTGGAAGCAGCGTCTCTGACAAGGCGGGAAGACATCCTCATCCCCAACCTTTGGAGAGGCTGCCGGCTAGGCTGGGCGGGGGCCCGGGAATTCTCGTTCTTCTCTCTTACAGTTCCAGGACTGGAGTCGCGCACCCTCCACGACTAGTTTCCAAGAACCCGAGGGCCCTGGAGAGCTAGGAGTAGAAGGGGCAGGGGGAGGGGAGGGGTGAGTAGCTCTGCTGGTCGGGGAACTGCGGCTCCGCAGACAATGGACGAGGCGGCGGGAGGGGCGGCGGCAGCCGGAACAGCCGGGGAGGAGGTGCTGGCGAGTGAGCTCTCCCCCCGCTCCCCTCCCCTCTCCCCTCCCTCTTCTCCCTCTTCCCCCCTCCCCCCTGTGTTCAGCCGGCTCCCGATCTGATTCCTGATCCCTGATTCCCTGATCCCTGATCCCGCCATGGGAGCCTGAAGAACCCCTCCTCCCCCCTCACCCCCCGCCCCCCGGGGCCCAGAGGGGGAAGAGGCTGCGGTCTGGGATAGAGCAAGGGGGTGACCAGGACCAAGAGCCCCCCGCGACTCCCCTCCCTCGCCCGCCCCCTCGCCAGCGCTGCCCGGGAGCGCGGAGTTCGCTCCGAGCGACCTGGAGCGCTGCGCTGCGATACAAAGGCTCCGGCTGGGCCGGGGCGGAACCGAACGGACCGGGGCAGCTCGGGAGCGGCGGGTGAGTGCTGAGGCCGCGGGGGGCGCGGGCAAAGTTTGCAAAAAAAGAAAGAAAGAAAGAAAAAAAAAAAGAGCAAGGCGCCGCGCTGGACCGAGGGAGGGGTGTCCCGGGCTGGGGAAGGGGGGCTTGGGTTTCGGGGGGGGGGGTCTTGGGCTTCTCCGCCTCTGGCCCGCCCCTCCACCCTGCAGGGGCCCCCCTAGTCGGGGAGGGGAAGGGGCGCACGGGGGGGCGGGGCTCGGGCCTGGCAAGCCGGGGACTTTCCTGGGCCCGGGGCCGGGGCGGGGGCCTGAGAGGTCCCTGAGGGAGCGGGTTTCAGCCCGGGACCTGGAGTTGGGAGCGGGTGGGGGTAAAGGGGAATCTGGAGGTGTCTTTGAAGCGTGGGGAGGGGATCGGTGTGCGGGCGTGTCGCGTCTGGGGGGCTGTATGGAGTCCCAGGAGGGAGCTGGAGGGGCTGTAAAGGGGGAGCGGGTGTGGAGCCTGGAGAAGGGGACTGGCTGTGCTTTCTTGGGGGCCCGGAGGTCAAACCCTAGCAACCATCCCCTCTTCCCTTTTCTCATGACCCCCCTCTTTGGAGAGCAAAGGGACCTGCCGCTGTGAGAACTGGGGGGGGGGCGGGGGGGGCATGTATGTCCTAGCCTGTCTTTGTGTTTGTATTCGTGCACGCCTGTCCCTGCAGGTGTGTGCCTTCGTGTTTGGGGTGTGTAGGGGTTTCTAGCTAGGAGCTTCTATATGGGGGCAGGGAGTGTCTGGAGTGTCCCTAGTGTTAGGGGATCTATATGTATGTCCTTGTATACTGAGGAAGAGAAATGTGTATAGTGGGGGAATGAGAATGTTTGTCTACATAGGTGTATGTATATTGGTAAGGGGTGGTATGCAGGCCCAAATATTGATCAGGATGGGGGCGTGTGTCTTAGGGAAGGATGTGTATAAGGAGGACAAGAGCTCTGTATTGAAGATAGTTGTTTCTTGTTTAAAAGGTCTGTGTACTTGTGTATATGTGTACTATACTGTGTTTTGAGATGTTTCATATGTATATTAGATGGGTGTGCCTTTAAGTGAGTGTCTGTCCCTGGTGTTGGTGTGTGTACTGGGGAGGGGGGAGGTGCTATGTCCTCTCCATCTAAGTAGGTGAGGTGGACTTAACTCTTGGAGGAAGGATCTCTCTCTGTTCTATGAAGTGCTTGGAGAATTTGGGAACAGCAACAGTAGGTTTATTGTTGGAAACAAGGATGGGGTGGGAATGGGTGGGCAGCCTTTTGTGGGTCAGGCAGGGCTTGCTTGTGGCTGGTGTGTGTGCGTTGTGGCATGTTCACATCAAAACTCTTTTCTACATCCTTGCCCAAGGGGAAGTTGGTGGAAAGTGGAGACCTTTATAAGGCTCTGTGTGTGTGTGTGTGTGTGTGTGTGTGTAGGGGGGAGGGGCTGTATGTAAGGTCTAGGTTTGATTGAGTATTTTTTCTCAACCCTTACAAGAAAGACTAGGGGAGTCCAGATTCTGAGGTCTCTTTCCAAGTTTCATGTCTTGTCTGCTATGGTTTTTGGCCTTCTTCCAAATACTTAACCTTTTTCCCCCTTCCACTTTGCTACCCCCATACTACCTTTTCCTAGGCTTAGTATTTTACCACCCAGTAATACTCCTGGAGTTCTAAGGCCTTTGTGCCCTTAGATACTACAAGAAGAAGGAAAGAGGAAAGAGGGAGGAGAATGGTTGAGCAGATGATACGGTAGTGATGATCTTCATTCACTAGGAGGCCAGGCTTTCGAGATTAATATGAGAAATTTGGGAAAAGAACTGGATGGTTGGGGGAATGGACTGACTGGTAGTTTGTTTGTGGAGCACTATTCAGGACCTCCCTTCTGCTCTCAGAAGAATCTGTGTAGGTTGAAGGCAAGCCTAAGGGTGCAGAGTGGGGATGTAGGTATAAGGTGGAAGCTGAGGATGTATGAGATGGGTCCACCTGAAGGTATGGGATAGGAGCTGAGGAGAAGGAATAGGAACTGAGGGTGTGGGGCAAAGATTTGAGATAGGGATGAAGGGTATAGGATGAGGTTGAAGATCTGGGATGGATACTGAGGCCTGAGGGTTAAGCATGTGGGATGAGGTTGAGGATATAGGTAGGACAGGGCTGAAGATGTGGGATAGTGATAAAAGCTGAGTGTATGGATTAGGGCTGAAAGCTGAGGGTATGCTTGGGGGTTGAGACCGGAGATATAGAAACTGAGGATGTGGAATTAAGGCTAAGCATATGGGATGAAGGGTGATGGTGTGAGCTGAAGGATAGTATGGGAGCTGAGGTTAGGACTGAGGACTGAAGGCTGTGGACTGGAGCTGAAGTCTGTGAGTAGTTTGGGGAGGAGGGAATAGGGAAGCATACTGTTTACAAATATGCCCTCATCTATGACTGTGATGTGGGGACCCAGTTTCCCTCCCCTCAAATGGAAATATTTCTCTTCAGAGACTAGAATTGGCTTCTTCCTTCCCTGTTTGGGGCTAAGGGAGGAAGTGACTGGTCCAGGACCCCAAGAGATGCACTTGAGTGGCAAACCTGGAAAGGGAAGGGACCCAGGTTTAGGATAGGACTTCCTTTTTAAGGCAACATTCTCACAAATTCATAGCCTAATTGCCTTTCAGGCCAATGGGTTAGGGCTCCAGTCTAAATTAATAGGCGAGGCTAGTCTAAGAAACAGAGGCACTTTTACTTACTGAGCTCTGACCTTCCTGGATCCTCCTCCAAGGTGTCACCGCCCTTTTGGGATTCACTTTGTAGTTGAAGGAGTCTTAGATAGACATCAGTAATCACTTCCAGAGATGGAAGAGTTTGGTTGAAGAGTACCTTCTGCCATCTCTCTGCTGCTGCCCCTACCCCTACCCCAGTATGTCTGGGATATCTTGAGTCACATGGGTAGTAGACTTAGCTGGCTAACTGTTTAGAGGAGCTGCCATGAGCAAGTGGGAAGGAGATAGGACTCTCCTGTTTCCCCCAGGTGGATTTCAGGAAGTCAGATGCCCCCAGGAGCTCCCTTTTCCTTTATTTCCATTTCCATTCCACCCTTGACTTGTTCCCCTATTATAAGGTTAAATGGAGAAAGCCCTGGACAGGAAAATTAGCAACCTGGGTTCTTGTTTTGGCTTAGCCTTTGATGTATCATGTGATACTGGCCAAGTTTCTTTCCCTCTCTGGGCCTTTGTTTCCCTTTCTATAAAATGGGACTAATGATACCTGTCACTCCTTATCCCTGGGGGGTAGGAAGAGGATTATGATGAAAAAGGATGGGAGATACTGAATCTCTCCATGCTTTCAAGCTCCTAGAGAGTCCATTTGATCTCTACCACTTCCTTGATACCTGTTAGACCTGATGCCTGATTTCTTTTTTGTGCTCTGGATTCCTGATTCCTTTCATGTTGTTTGTAAATACCACCTCCACTTTCATCTCTTGAATTTTCCTGGTCACATTTCCTCCTGTATCTAGCCTTCTTCTTCTTCTTCTTCTTCTTCTTCTTCTTCTTCTTCTTCTTCTTCTTCTTCTTCTTCTTCTTCTTCTTCTTCTTCTTCTTCTTTTGCTGGGCACTGAGGGTTAAGTGACTTGCCCAGGGTCACACAGCTAGTAAGTGTCAAGTGTCTGAGGTCAGATTTGAACTCAGGTCCTCTTGAATCCAGGGCTGGTGCTTTATCCACTGCGCCACCTAGCTGCCCTCTAGCTGCCTTTTTTAACTCCCCTCTTCTAACTTGGTCTTTTCCCACCAGTGGTGGTTTGTAAGGATGCCTGACTGCCGGGTGAGTTACTCCCTTCAAGATAAGATCTCTATACCAGGTTGGGGACAGGCTGAAGAGAGAGTAAGTGTTTGTGCTCCTAAGTAGCAGCTTTGTCTTGACCTTATGTAGATCTTGTTCCTCTTCTTTCTGTCCGGAACAGGGAAGGCTCAGGGTGAATCTCCAGCTGGGGCTTGCCTGGGTTGCCATCTCCCCTGCCCAGCTCTGTGCAGATCTGAGACATAGACACCCTTTCTGTTGGGCCCTATGAAAATGAAGCCCTATATGGCCTGATGCCCCTGGCAAGGCTTGTAATTACAGCATGAACACCTGGGAAAGGGTTTGGGAGATTGGGTAGGCCAAGAATCTCTTAGTTATCAGGGTGGGGTGAGGAGAGGGGAGAGTGGGAAGGAGCTGGGGGCAGGGGTGGGGCAGGCATCTCGGTGGGGGGGGGGCCCTTTGTCCTTTGGGGCCTCCGCAACTCAGAGCAACTCAGACAAACGTGGCAGTTAGGTTGAGGGATAGACTGTGGGACATGAAAGCTGACTCAGGCCCTCTTCTTCTCTCATTGGTAGTGAGTGCCTTAGCTTCTGGAGAGGAGCACAGGGATCAGTCTCTATGGTATTCAGTGGCCCTTTGTATTATCTGAGCTAGGAGTGAAGACAGAGAGGATCATAGGACCAAAGGTTTATACATCTATAGCTGAAAGGGGCCTTGGAAGTCATCTAATGTAGCCTCATTTTGCAGATGAGAAAACTGAGGCCCAGGGAGGTGAAGTAACTTGTCCAGAGTTACACAGGTCATTTGAGTCAGAGACAGAATTAAAATTCAGGTTCTGTGATTCCAAGTTCAGTGTGTTTTTTAAACAGCATCCTTTCTGGCATTATAAATATAAGTTCTATGGACTCTGGGGGGCAATGCTAAATTTCTCTGTCTAAACTTTGCCTTCTTTTTGTCAAGGAGGGTGAGGGATGGTGGGATCCCTAGGAACCTCAGAGGTAGGAGATCTCAGTAGGGTCTCTGTTTCTTAAAGAGTATGGTGGACATGGCCTTTATTAGGGAGGTGTTGGAATCTGGGACCCATGGGAGTAGAGGCTCCACATTTGGAAAGCCAGAATTTTGGATGAACTTCTTAGAGTTCCTACTATATATAGGAAAGCAGCAGGGAGGTAGTGATTGGTGCTGTACTGCTAATGCTGAAAGAGTGTAGCATGGGAATATTAGCCACAGGACTCGCCCCACCATTATGTTAATCATCTTCAGCTCTCAACTATAATCACCTTCTGATTGCTGGAGGTGGGAGATCAAGAGGAAGACACTGTATACCCTCTTAGTCCCTTTCCAATTTCCAATCTGATGGATGAGCTACCCTAGGTAGCTTTCTCTAAGGGAGATTGGTGTGGTTGTGGGTGTGGAAATCACCTTTCATTTAGGATTGTTACCTTCTGGGGTCTCTATCCACAGAGCTTTTTCATACAAGATAAACATCTTTAATATGATTGTCACTGGGGCAATCTTGCCACCAACATGCTGGAATTTTGGCTTGGGGATGTCTGATTCCCTCTCCAGTGGGGCATTGTATGATAAAGGGATGTGTGGGAATGGTTGACTGGTATGGTGGTATTCTATAAGTGGGGATATGAAAAAAACATCTCTTTGCCGCCTCTTTCCATCCTTCAGCTACCCTCTCCCCACCCAAAAAAAGACTTTGCATCTAGTTTGTGCTGACCCTAGACTCTCTCCTCTCTCTCTCTCTCTGGAAAATAAGGGGTGGAGAGGGACAGGTGCAGAGACTGAAGTGTGAACAGAGGAACTTTAAAAACAACTGAGTGTGAATGGAGACACTCATTTTCTCACCTGCTTAGCTCCAGGAATGGCTCTGTGGGGAGAGGAGGGGGGCTAGAAATCTTTTATTAGAGTTAAAAGTTTGGGGTGGGGTAATTGAGAGATTGGGAGGGGCCTTCTCACTGGAGTCCTTTTTGAGTTGGGGGGGGGTGCAGTTTACAGTTATCTGCATTTTTTCTGATCTGCTTAGAAGGAGGAAGAATCTGACCTGGGGAGAAATCATGGTCAAAAAGAAACCTAGGAGGGGCAGCTAGATGGCACAGTAGATAGAGCACCGGCCCTGGAGTCAGGAGTAGCTGAGTTCAAATCCGGCCTCAGACACTTAACACTTACTAGCTGTGTGACCCTGGGCAAGTCACTTAACCCCAATTGCCTCACTAAAAAAAAAAAAAAAAAGAAACCTAGGGATGCTTCCACCCCCCTCCATATGTATTAGACTCTCCTGTCTCATTGTATTTGTATATTCCCCAACACAGCTTGGCCTATTCCATTATACCCTCCTCCTCCCTCATGTACACACTTCTGCCAGTCTAACTTCTTTTTCCTCTCCTGTGTATTGTTCTACATAAAACTAGATTCATCTCCCACACTGGCTTCTGTTCCCCCTCCCAATTATACCCATTCCCTCCTGATGTACAATTAGACCTATCCCATTGCTTCTCACTCTTCTTCCCCTTCCCCTCCCCTCCAAGGTCCTTTGCACATGGATTCTTGACTTCTGTATATGCATGTTGTTGTTCAGTTGTTTTTGGTTGTGTCCAACTTTTCATAACCTCTTTTGGAGTTTTCTTGGTTTGCCATTTCCTTCTCCAGCTCATTTTACAGATGAGGAAACTGAGGCAAACAAGGTTAAGTGAGTTACCCAGGGTCACACAGCTAATAAGTGTCTGAGGCCAGATTTGAACTCATAAAGATGTTTTCCTGATTCCAGACCCAGCACTCTATCTACTACATCACCTAGTTGCCCCATATACACATGTAGTCTTTGTTTATCTCACTTCTTTTTCATATAGGTCCATCCCATTCCTTCTGCCCTTCACTTAAGGAAGTCTGTACTATTGACCTTCCCCTTCTAGGCCTATTCCACACTCATTCGCCTAGGTCCCTATCTCTCCTTTGTCTTCTCTTTCCTACTTCTCTCGTATACACACAAAGGCCCATCCTATTGCTTCCCTAGCTTGCAGGGACTGGTAGGAGATGGGTTACCAGACTTTGGAAACCCTCCTGGGGTCATGAGGAGCCCTGAGGAACAGATTGTGAGGGTAGGGAAGGGAAGGACTGTTTGGAAAAGGAAGACTTTTTTTTTGGGGGGGGGATCACAAGGGAAGTTGGTCTCATCAATTGGAATCCAGGGCACACACTTCCTGTTATCCACATGTCTGTTCTTGCCCCTTCTCTCAGGTGTGTGTGTGGGGAATCCTTTGCCACTCTGGAATTGTCAGGAAGCTAGCTGAAGCTTGTGATTTGGTGGGGATGCTAAATCCTGCCCTTGGAGGGGGAACCCAGGCATCCGGGTTCTCTTTGCCAGCCCACTGCCTCTTGCCCCCTCCCCCAGCCCCTGCCTGGGACGAATGCCAATGACATTACTCACCCTATCCTCCCCCCCCTGCCCCCCAAAGCCTGCTGTTTCTGTGACTGGTTGTAGGAACAGTGGGAATAGGCCTGGGAGAGGCTGGGGAGTGTGTGGGGGGGGGCACATGTGTGATCCTGGGAGCTAAGGTGGGGGTGGGGGTGAAGAGAGCAAAGCAGGTCTCTGCAGAGCCCGCTGGGCTGGGTGGGGTAGAGTAGAGTTGGGTGGAGTCAGCAGGAGCCTTTCCAGGTTTCCGAAGGGAAGGGAATAGTGTCTATAGACCTGTAGGACCCTTTTGCTTCCCTGCACTTCTATTCATCCATAGGCCTAGTGGTGAGAAGGCATACTTTCTGAGCCCAAGCACAGGCCTTTTGACAAAGGAATAGCCCTTTCCCTTCTATGGAGTCCAATGGAGACGGATCCTTGATCTCTACCTGTCATCTCTTCACCCCCTCAGGTCAGTGTGGATGGTGAGCTCATGTCTGAGGCTGCTGGGAGCTGCCCTGGGAGAGTGTCAGGTAAACAGGGTGGGGGCAAAGATACCCAGTGCCAACCTCCAATGGACAACCTGAGCCCAGCCCCCATCCACCCCCTCTCTGTAATTTCTTCATCTCGCAGTAGCTCCACCTATTTTTCTGACCTCCTAGTCAGGTGTGCCATCCAAGGGGCAGTGCATATTTTTTTTTTCAGGGTATAGGGATGAAGAGTCCCAACTCCCGGAGCTATTCTATTGTCCTTTCTCTGTGCCTTAGTTTTCCCTTCTTGGCTAGAGGGTCATAGTGCAGTCAGGAGAGGAGATGTTTCTCTCTAGAGGGTATATTTGTACTATTGTCCAAAAGATTCCATGTCCACTTTCTTGTCAGGGAGAGAAGACTATAAGAGCCGTAACCCGCAGGAGCTTTGAGATCCTTCATTCAAGAATAGTGGGTTGGGAAGTGCTTGGGTTGGTAGAGAATTAGATGAGGTTCATGGAGTCTTTCTTGTTGGTCTCAGGCTTTGGGTCTTTTGGAAGCTAAGTTTTGGTATATCAGTGATATATCTTTTGGATACATTTTCCCTTCTGTGGTTTAGGCCTAGGGCCCATGTGAATCTGTGGCTTGAGGGAGAGGATAAGGCTGAACATTAGGTCAATTGTTTCATCCCCTACTTTGCCATATGGACCCCCTTAGGTTTGTCAAAGTGCAGCGATCAAGGATCCCATGCCCCTATTTACTTACTATATGTACAGGGTATGGGACTCCTATGGGGGGCAGGATCTATATTGACCCTTTTCTTGAGGGACTTCTTTGAGAATTTCACTCTCAAATGGTACTACTTGGGAGGGGACTCTGGTACAGCAGAAGATGGCTGAGAGTTGGCTCTCTGTTCTTTCGATCTGTTCTCACTGATATACCAAAACTTAGCTTCCAAAGAATTCTTCCTTGTGGGTGTGCCCTTTACTGATTGGAACCCCACTCTGCCTTAGAAGAGGGATTTATGGTTTATTGGGGTCAAAAAATATTTCACCTTATGTTTGTTGAATTGAACTGACCATCTGTGGCCAACTTTCTGGTGGTAAGCTGATCTGCATTTGGCTAGGCTGGCTTTCAGATGACAGACTCTGGGTTGATGCTCCAAGCCTTTCCTGATGAGAAGGACTTTCAAGAACCCAGGTTTCCCTCCATGCCATGATGGGCTATTAGAAAATGACCTCAGTAAAAATTGGCTAATAATAGTAGTTCGCATTTATAGTTTACAAAGTGCTTTCCTTATGACAATTTTGAGAGGTGGGTAGTGCAAGTTTTAAATTCTCCATCTGAGGGATTGGTAAACTGAAGCCCAGAGAAGTTAAGTCTCTGGTGCCAGATCAGAGCATCTCAGAGCTGGAAGGTATCCTTGAGCTCATTTAATCTAATCCCTCCCTTACCAGGCGTATTTTCCACTAAATCCCTTCCTGTGAAGTCTGGAGGTCTATAAGACATAGACTTAATTGATCAGCTTGGCCATGGCTGCAACCTAAGTTGTCTCCTTCCAAATCCAGGGCTCTTTCTACTATATCACACAACTTTGTGACCTTGGTTGAGTCTCACCATCCCTGGACCACTATTTTCTCTTTTGTATAGTAAAGATGCTGGTCTGGAGAATTTCTTAAGTCCTTTTTAACTCTTAACATTCTATTCTGTTGCCCCTCTTGTGTTTACACATTTGGCTCAGTGGATCACTCAGAGCTTGAGAATTTAGATCCACAATTCCTTTGATAAAAACATATTCAACAAGCCTTAGGGTAAAAACAGTCCCGGAATGTAAAAGCAGGTAACAATAGCTAGGAAGTCAAAAGCAGTCACAAAGAATTCCCTGGGGTCTCCTCCCCTGCCAAAATCCTGAAACTGTTTTGATATCCTCTGTGCCCAAAGCCATACGTGGGCCTCAGATCCATCCACCTGGGGGCAAAGTTATAATACTTTTTTTAGAGTTATTAAAATTATATATTCATAACATTCAAAAGTTATTCAGAGGCGGCTATGTGGCAGGTGCAGCAGATAGAGAGCTGAGCTTGCAATCAGGAAGACCTGAGTTCAAATCTACCCTCTAACACTTACTAGCTGAGTGACCTTGTAAAGTTACTTAACTTCTGTTTCCTTAATTGTAAAATGGGGATAATAACACCTATCTCCCAGGGTTGTTGTGAGAATCAGATGAGGTGAAACACTGCACAGTGCCTGGCACATAGTCGGTGCTATATAAATGCTAGTGATGGTGCTTGTTATTATTTGGACTATCCCAGATCTACCCAAAAAGCTCTTGGCTCACAATAGCCCTGGTTACTGATATGGCAGTGTGGGGTTAACTCAAGTGTCTCCAGTTCTACTAGTGTTTCCTGGTCCAGAATATCCATGAACCTGCTGAGAACTAACTGTAGTTAGACTAGAGTCTAGGCAAAAAAACCCCTCTACTTTCTTCTCCTAGTATCATAGACCTAGAACTCTCCTCCTTGATGGATTGACTTTTAGATAGAGGCTCAGGGGCACTGTGATGTGTGCATAGTCAGGGGCATGTCCCTTCTCCACTGAAGTCATCAGCCACCAATGACCACCATGCTTCAACATAAGACACCCAGATCAGACTGTACTCACATCTTGTTATTTGATCATTTTGCATATTCAGGACATAGTGGAGCTGCAGATCAATTCTCTGGCTGCTTGTCCTAGGCCTTATGACTTTTTTTTTTTTTGGGGGGCAATGAGGGTTAAGTGACTTGCCCAGGGTCACACAGCTAGTAAGTGTCAAGTGTCTGAGGCCAGATGTGAACTCAGGTCCTCCTGAATTCAGGGCCAGTGCTTTATCTACTTCACCACCTAGCTGCCCCAGACAAGTCACTTTCAATCAGATTCAACCAGAATTTATTAAATGCTTACCCTGTTCAGGTGTGGAAATAGATGTTGCTTATACAAAGGAAAAAGTGAAAACAATCCCTTCACTCAAGTGGCTTTCATTCTATTGAGGGGAAACAATATGTACAAAGATAAATACAAAATATAATTTTGATGATGGTAGGGAAACACAAGCTGGAGAAAAGAGCCTTGTAAAGGTGGCAGTAGTTGAGGGAGAGATTTAAAGAGGTGGAAGGGAGAAGGGAGAATGTTCTTTGGAGTGGAGTGGAGGGAGGGCCTTAGGGTTTGAACATTGTGAGATGTAGGATTAAGAGGAAAGACAAGTGGGTCAGTTTGACTGGAATGTCAAGATGAAAAGAAGGGGAGTAATTCTGAGACCTGCAGTGGGCAGAGTTTGGTAAGGCTGGAACCAGGGGTAGAACTAGGTATTAGAGAAAGGTGTGTGGGAGCGCGCGCGCGTGCGCGCACGCGCGCGCACGCACACACACACACACACACACACACACACACACACACACACACACACACACACACAAACAAGCGTTTACATGTATACACGTGTTTGTGGTGGGCAGAGTGTGGAGTCAGGTCCAAGCTCTGACCTGCTTGTTGGAATGTACTTCATAGATCGTTCTGTAGGAGGGGGCCTGATGAAATTATTTTGCCCATGCCAGAGTTTCCTACAGGAAGGACCGAAATGTTTGGATTAATTTCTATTTAAAAACTACCCCATACCTCCACTTCCTGTCCCAGAAGATTCTGCTTCAGACCATTGTGCGTCATATTTCCAGACCATCTTGGTTCTTTTGTCCCTATCCTTAGTGGGGATTAGGAGCCATGCCATCCCCTCTTTTGTAATGATTTGTAAGGATGTCATAGGACTTTAGAGCTTACATGAGCTTTTGAGGTCATTCAGTCTTCTTATTTTATATATAAGGATGCAGGATCATCCAGATGAATTGACTTGTCCAGGGACACATGGATTGGGAGCTAGAACTAGAATTTAGGTACCCTGAGTCCTAGTTTCCAGCCTCAACCTCTGGCCCCTTGAACAATTTCTCTTAGTCCTGGGTTCCCTCACTCTTTCTATTTATGGCTTTCTGTAGCTGTGCATGCTGGAACTGGGCTATGAATTAGATCAGGACTGGATGTCATTGAGATCGGGGTATCATGGTCCTAATCCTGATTCATTACACTTGTTTGCCTGCCCCCCTGTTGTGTTGTTTATGCTCTCCTGTCTGCGCTGGGTGTACATGCACATGTGCCCTATATTTGTTTTGTTTTGGGGATCAGGTGGCCAAGCCCCATCCAATCTGAACGGCTTGATATGAATGGGGCAGGGTCCATTCCTGGTTTGGGTTCAGGCCAGCACTCTGCGTACCTCCAGCGTCAAAGGCTGCCCTCCCTTGTGTGTGTATGTGTGTGTGAGGATGGAGGAGGGAGAGCTACAGCATTGGGTTTATTTTTTTCTGGGGCCTTTGCTCCAATTGTTTCCTGGAGAAATTTGATACCAGAGCCCAGACAAAAGCTGGGGCTGAGGAAGGAGATACCCCATTCTTTCCCCTCGTCCCTAACCTCTCCCCTACCCCATCCCCATAACCTCTCACGCTTTGGATGCTGGGTATGGGTTCCAGGACCTGGCTGCCATCACCTAGGCAACAGGGGGCTTTGGTTACTATGGTGATCAATGTGGGAGAAGCTGGGCAGCAGGGACAAAAGACCCCCCCCCCAACTCCCTCGGGATGAGGCTAAGACATTCCATTAATTTTATTTCTGAAAGACCTTTGAGGGAGGGGGTCCCCCCTCTTTTTGTGAAGGGTCTTTTCCTTCCTTCTGGCCTTCTTTTAACCCCATATGGACTGTTGAAGAGAATTAGATTTTTTTAGAGGAGAAAATGGGTTGGGGGAGGGAGTGGAGTCCCAATTTAGAGGCCTCCTCTTATCCCTGGGAGCTCCCTGCTCCGCCCCAAGCCCATAATTCCCTCCCCTCTCCCTTTCAACATTCCCACTTGTTGCTCTCTCCTGTCCCCACCCCCTTTCCTGAGAATCCTGCCTGGTCTGGAGACACTGATGCCCAATCCCTGGGACTGACTTAAATAGAGAAGGACTCCTCCCTTTTCCTTTCTGTTGTAGCTGGGTTGGTAGTTGGATGTTGGGGGGATTAGCTGGCTGGGGTCCCAGAGTTTTGGATTCTGTCCTAGACCTTTTAGTGACCTTTGGTGGGTGGTATTTGGGGCTTTCTAGGTACCTTGTCCTGTGTTGGGGAGGGAGGTTAGTGCATGAGGATGGTGGGAATAGAAGGGAATGGGTCTTGCTGTCTCTTTAAGAGTAACTTGGGAAAGGAGGTGGATGCCTGAGCCTGTTCCCCAGGCAGGGGGTAGGGGTGGGTGGCTGGGAAGGGGCCTGTGGGCTGAACAGGCAAGAACAAAGGACTAGGGGGAGGGGGTACTGGTGGCTGGCCCTGTGTCTGTTTTAAAAATTTATCGGTGGGGATAACACAACCCCATCAAGCTCTCTTCTGCATGTGTTTGAAGTGGCTTTTCTAGCCAGGGAGAGAGAGAGAGAGAGAGAGAGAGAGAGAGAGAGAGAGAGAGTGTGTGTGTGTGTGTGTGTGTGTGTGTGTGTGTGTGTGTGTATCTGTATCTGTCAGAGTGGGTAGGCATCTGGGCTAGTGTACTTCTGTCTATTTGAGTGTGTCTGACTTTACTGACTCCACCAAATCTTGGGGATTCGGTCTCTCTTTCCCAGGAGTCTCTGAGGTAGTTCTGGGACTGGAATGTGTCTGTTCCCAGAGCTGTGGCTCATCTAGCCTCACCTCTTAGACCTGGATTGATCGATAACACAAATTTATTAAGTGTCTGCTATGTGCAATGCACTAGCATAGGTTGGGGGCGGGGTGTGGAGTGTGTGGGAAGAAGTGGGGAGGAGCTTCAGGCTTTATGCTCTAGTCAAACTGGTTTATTCTCTGCCCCCTAAATGTGCTGTGATTTCCCAGATCCATGCCTTTGCTTATACTTTTGCCTGTGTTTGGAATGCCACCCCCCTCCCCTGTTGCATTCCTACTAATTAATTAATTCATTTCTTTATCTATCTATCTATCTATCTATCTATCTATTTATTTTTTAGTGAGGCAATTGGGGTTAAGTGACTTGCCCAGGGCCACACAGTGTTAAGTGTCTGAGGCCCGATTTGAACTCAGGTCGTCCTGAATCCAGGGCCGGTGCTCTATCCACTGTGCCACCTAGCTGCCCCAAGTTTAATTTAATTTTAACCTTCCTTCTTTCCCACCTTCCTTCCTTCCCACCTTCCTTCCTTCCTTCCCTCCTTCCTTCCTTCCTTCCTTCCTTCCTTCCTTCCTTCCTTCCTTCCTTCCTTCCTTCCTTCCTTCCTTCCTTCCTTCCTTCCTTCCTTCCTTCCTTCCTTCCTTCCCTCCCTCCTTCCTTTCCCATCTAGAGACCTGAAGTCTTCCCTTCTTTTTTTTTTTAATTAAAAATTCTTTTTCTTCCCTTCTATAAGTAACATCCCCTTCTCAGTGCTTTTTCTCTTACACCTGACAAGGTGGTACTTATCATGTAATATTTTGTGTTAGTTTATTTGTGCTTGTACTAAATTCTGTGAGGGGGAGGATACGATCTTGTTTAAGCTTTGTATCTTCCCTTGTTCAGGAGAGGGGTAATAAATACTTGTTGAAATGAATTGATTTTTTTTTTAAATGTATAGAGCTTTGTATAGAGTATTGTCTATTGGAAAATCTTCAGTGACTCATGTCTACATTTCATATCCTGTCAGTTACCAAGTCCTGCAGATCCCAGATTCCTCACATTTCTCCTTATCTCTGGTTGCCACTCTGGTACAGGCTCTCTTTCATATTTGAGAGCTCTGATGATGAGGAACTTTGATGCAAGCTTTAAAGGATGGATCAAGCCAAGAGGGTGGGAGGGTGGTTTTTCCAGGCACAGAGAACCTCGTGAGCAAAAACAGAGGTAGATGGTAGAGTGCAGGAACCATGGTCTAGTGTGGCTCTAGTTAACCTAAAATTTATGGAGAGGAATAAGATGAGATAATGTAAGAAGTGCCATTGGACTCCTTGAGGGCTAGACAAAGGCATTGAACTTTACTCGGTGACAATAGGGAACCACTGAAGACTTTTTTTTTTAATTAGAGCAATAACACGAAGAGATTCTTTTCATAGAGATCAGCCAATGTTAGGTTCTCCCTTTGAGTCATATGGGGGCCTTGGTTATAATGAGTGCTAAGGCAGGGGCTATGTTGAAAGTTTGTCTAGATGCTAGGGATGGCCCAAGCTGTGGGCCCAACTGTGAAATGCTCATATGGATTGAGTCCATCAAGGGGACTATGAGAGGAGAGATGTGTTTTAAAAAATAATATTTTGTTTTTTCCCAATTATATGCTGAAACAGTTTTTTAAAATAACATTAAAATTTTTTGAGTTCCAAATTCTATCTTCTTCCCTCCTTTTCCTCCCACCTCTCTGAGATGAACCAGAGGTCTTTCTGATAAAGTTCAGCATCCTTCACCTTAGCATCTGAATTAGCAGGCTTCCTTGGAGGCCACTTGTTGGCATCTAGGGCAGGAGATACAGGCATATTCTTGTCCTTTTTGGGATTTCTTATGTGGAACAGTATGACATGCCCATCAGTTTAGATTCTGACTTTCTCTGAAATGTTTGCTTACAGCTCCTTGAATTCTCTCATTCAGGAGCAAAGTCAGGACAGGGCATATAGAATTGAGAGTGCTCTGTATAGAGGCAGGAGTGAGGAAGATTGTCATGGATGGGAAGGTAGGGAGAGAAGAAAGCCAAAGACAGACAGATGCTTGGGAAGACTCACATTAGGGGGATAAGGAAGAGAATGAGTAAAGGACACAGAAAAGAGTTAGAGGGAGCAGCTAGGTGGCGCAGTGGATAAAGCACTGGCTCTGTATTCAGAAGGATCTGAGTTAAAATCTGGACTCAGACACTTGACACTTACTAGCTGTGTGACCCTGGGCAAGTCACTTAACCCCCATTGCCCCACAAACAAAAACAAACAAAAAAAGAGTTAGTTAGAGAGGTTTAGGAGAAGCATAGATTGTGTGACATCTTTCAAGCCAAGAGAAGAGAGAGTATCCTGTAGGAAAAAGTTATAAAGCTGTCCAAAGCTACAGAACAGTCAAGAGAATCAGAACTGAAAAAAGTACCCATTGGTTCTAGAGAGTACAAGATCTAGTCTATGGTGACTGTTGAAAGAGCAGTTTTAGTACAGTGGCAGAGATGTAAGCTAGGTAACAAGGGGTTGGGAGGAAATGTGGAGTGAGGAAACAGAGAATTCAGGTGTAGATAGATTTTCCCAAAAGTTTAGTCTGGAAAGGGAGGAGAGAGATGGGATAGTGTCAAGTGAGGGATTTTTTTTCCTCACTGGGGGACCTGAGCAATATAAGAAGATGAGAAAGAGACAATGGAGAGGGGAAAATGGAAGATCCCAGGTGGGAAAGGATGGCTTCTACAGCTGGGTCCTAGAAGAGTTGGGAGAGATGGGCATCAAGGGCACAGGTAAAGGACAAGAATTAGTGAGGCTTAGGAATATTGCTGGTTCTGTGACATGAAAGAGGGTAGGAAGTTTTGAGGACTAGGAGAATGTTTGTTCTGAAAACAGTTGGAACTTCATATATATTTGATAAATGATGAATGAATGAATAAATGAATAAAGGTCCTTGCCTTCAAGGAACTCAGGGCAAAGTTCTTGATTTGGGAGATAGTGATTTTTTTCTAGAAATTCATGTCTGTATGGTCTGGAGGAAAGAGCACTGAGTCCCAGTTTTGAAGATTTGTAAAAAAACAATCCAGAAATCCTAGGTTCTAGTTAGATTACTTTGAGCCCATACTGAAAATTTATCACATATTTGGTGAGTGGGGCATGGCAGACTGATTACTTGACCTAAAGGAAGAGAGAGGGGACTTTCCTAGGTTAAATCCCTACACCCTTCATCTTTTGAACCTCCTTTCTCTCTCCCTCCCTCTCCCCAAATATATGCCACTCGACTGTGAATTGCTGACCCTCAATGGATCCCAGTTTGTCTCTGTGAAATGAGGTAAGTTTTAGTCTTCAAGAGTAGGAAGTGAGATTAAAAGAACAGATTATCTTTACCTGGGCACCTGGGCAGACAAGTTTCTTGACTTGGGGGCTGGGCAAGTGTGTAACATACTAGATTTCTGATAGGAGGATCATAGGGTTAAAAGCTGGAAGGAACTGCATTCTGTTCCAACCCTCTAATTTTAAAAATGAGAAAACTGAGTCCCAGAAAGGTAAAGTGACTTTCCTAAGGCCACACAGGTCATGGCTGTCATTGGTATGATTCTAATCCACTTCCCTCTGAATCCAGAGGCATTATTCATTCTGCTGTCCCACACTGCCTCTTTCTTTTGTTGATTCTTGAAAGCAGACAACTCTCTTTCACTTCTCACCTCTGATTTGGTAACAGGAGGATGGCCAAGGTGACCCAACAGCTTAGTGGGGCCACAGTCAGTGCTTTGTACCGTGTCTCAGCATCTGGAAGATCTCCTCTATAGGGAATCGATGTCCTATCTGACCTCTGTGCTCTTCATTCTTCATGACAGTTGCAGTTTCTCTTTTATGTCTCACCTTATAACAAAAATCAGGCCACCTAGCAAAATTCTCAATATTGTTCTATTTTCTTTTCTTTTCTTTTTTTTTGTTGCAGGGCAGTGGGGGTTAAGTGACTTGCCCAGGGTCACACAGCTAGTAAGTGTCAAGTGTCTGAGGCCGGATTTGAACTCAGGTACTCCTGAATCCAGGGCCGGTGCTTTATCCACTTCGCCACCTAGCTGCCCCTTGTTCTATTTTCAACACAACATAGTTGCCAAATCTCTCTCCATAGCAACTCTTACATCCATTTATCCCCTCCTCTCCACTCAAGCATGAACCACCCTAATATGGCTCTTATCACCTCTCAGTTGCAAAACCCTCATTCAAGTCACTCCCCTCTCCAACCCAGCTACCAAAGTGATTTTCCTAAAGTACAGATATGATCATGTCATATCCCTACTGAATAAATTCCAGTGACTCCTTATTACCTCTAGGATCAAATTTAAACTTCTTTGTTTGACATTTAAATCTCTTCACAACTTGGCCCCTTGTTCCCTTTCCAGTCTTTTTGCATATTACTCCCTGGCTTCAAGTCTCAGCTAAAATCCCACCTGCTACAGAAAGCCTTTCTCCATCCCTCTTAATTCTAGTGCCTTCCCCCTGTCATTTATTTCCTGTTTTAGACATGGTGAGATTAAGATGTCTGTGGGATATTCAGTTTGAGATGTCATTTGGAGGCAGTTGGAGATGTGAGTCTGCAGGTCAGGAGAGAGGTTAGGATAGATGTAGGGAGACATCAGTGCAGGCTGGGATGGCAAGAAAAGACTTTATAGAATAGGTGGTGCTTGAGCATAGCCTTAAAGAATAGATATGATAGGGTTCAGTTGAGAGAATGGAACAAAGGTATTTCAAGAAACACGCCAACTACTGTTCGAGAAGGGAAACAGACTGGGTTAAGGATGTGGGGCTGGCCACAGTCCCAGTCTGTGACAGCTGCTCAGACTTTCCCAGAAGAGGTCAGTGATGCTAGGTCTGTAGGCCCTTAACCAGGGTCACACAGATAGTAAGTGTGTCAAGTGGCTGATGCCAGATTTGAACTCAGGTCCTCCTGAATCCAGGGCTGACGCTTTATCCACTGCACCACCTAGCTGCCCCCTGGCCCTTATTTCTTAATGTGTTTTGATTAACATAAGGGAGGTCAGGAGGTCCAAAATGAGATAGCTGTGTTTGGGCAGGATCATTTAAGGATCTATCTAGGTGGATGGTGGCAATGAAAGATATAAGCGGGGAAGTTTTTGGATTCTTGGCAAGCAATGAATCTCAGGCTATGGCAAGAGGAAGGAGACTGTGATTCTGAAAGAGGCCACTCTGGCCTTGGCATATACATGTTCATGCCCTGCTTTATTCATTCCTCATTCTGTATGGAGATATTCCCTTCTTAAGTCCCTTATACAACAAGGCAGCCCAGGCGAACTCAAAAGGTTTTTGTTTTTAATAGGGAGGGATGTGATCTGATTGGTTCCCCAGCCTCTGATGTCATTGCTGGGGAGCCACAAGGGATTGGCTAAGTAGCAGTAAGTTTTTAGCAGAGGATTCATGATTTTAGGAGAGGGAGGATGACAGAGAAAGGGAGGGTTGGGGGATGTGGAAGAAGGTAGGGGTCCAGATAAAGACCTGGATGGGGAAGTGGTGGGTGCTCTGGTAGTGGGTGGGGGTCTGTCTAGAGCCTAACTTCTTAAACCGTGGGTCTTAAACTGAATGTGGGGGTTGTGAAAAATTTGACAACAGTAAAAGGTTATGTATATCTATTTTATATACCTGTATACCCAGAGTTGTGTAAAAATTTATCAGGGAAAAAGAGGTTGTGAAAAAGTTTAAGATGCCCTGGTCTAGAGTAGGAGTAGGCTGTGAATATGAACCTTATGGATCTTTCAGAGAGCTGCCATAAAAAACCACAACAAAACAACAAAAACAACAACAAAATCCAGATATTTTCTGGTCTGCCATAACATTGTTCCTTCACTGGGTCATTTGTTGGGGGGAAGGGGGAAGCAGACCTATAATTTCATGGGGTGTAGGAAATTTCCAGAGATGAAAACACTTCTCCAACCAGTGTTCTTCCACTTAATATCTTAAAGAGTTGCCTGGAGGTACAGAGAAGTTAAATAACATTTATCATAGGTAGGGCTTGAACTGAAGTCTTCTTGACTCCAAGACCAGCTATCTACTGTATTACCTACTTATCCCACCCTGGGAAAAGTTTGGTCTTGTCCATTTTAGGCTTTCGAATCTTTCTGCCTCTTTCTCACCCCACCTACAGGAGATAGTGTCCTACAGTGGAAAGACGATGGATTTGGAATCAGAGAATGTGAATCCAAATTCAGCCTTTATAGCAGGGTGACCATGAGTAAATCACCTACTCTCAATGAACCTTTTCAGTTTTGTTTCTTGCTTTAAAGTGAAGAAGTTGGATCAAAATTTCTATCTGTTAAAGGTCCCTTCCAGCTCTGAATCCTTGCATCTATGATTTCCTTCATCAGTAACTCTATTCCTCCTTTCCTCTCTCTCCCCCTAGCTCCAAACAACAACTAAAAAACAAACCCTGCCCAGGTCACTGATTTGTAAGTATACTAGACAGAGACATTGAGGAAATGAGACCTAGAGAAATGACTTTGGACAACCCTTTGTTTATAGGATAAGTAAGCCAGTATATGGGATGAAGGAAGAGTCTGAAATCAGCTACAGGACATATACCATCTGGTCATTAAGAGTACTTGACAGGGACAGCTAGGTGGCACAGTGGATAAAGCACCAGTCCTGGATTCAGAAGGGCCTGAGTTCAAATCCAGCTTCAGACACTTGACACTTACAAGCTGTGTGACCCTGGGCAAGTCACTTAACCCCAATTGCCTCACCAGAAAAAAAAAAAAGAAAAAAAAGAGAGAGAGTACTTGACCAGGGGTATGCTGGAGCCAGCTTCTACCTGGGAAACAGATTATTGAATTTTCAGTGTGATCATTTACACCTTGGAAACACTACAAATTAAGGCTTGATTTATTTTTTGTTGTTGATTGCCTAGATTTAAGAAAGTGATGGAGAGTCTTCATAATGCAGATTAAACTTAAGTGTGTCTAGCCTACATTTTTTTTTGTGTGTGTAGAGAACTGGTTGTTAAACATTTACCAGCACACTCTTCTCTCTACTCAACTTGAAATTACTTTGTATTTACTTTTCTAGATCCATGTTGTACCTTCCATGTAGAATGTAAGCTTCTGGAGGGCAAGTACTATTTCATTATTACTTTTCTGTCACCAGTGTCTAGCCCAGCATCTTGTACATAATAAGTGCTTAATTCATTTTTGTTAAAAGCAAATGAAATAAGTGATCATCTCACTGCACTCTACCCTCGTCAGACTGTTTCCATAATCCTGTATTTATAGAGCATTTTAGTCAACACATTTGACAAAGGAAAATATGTCCAGAAGTGGATTCTGAAGATTGGGAAGGCCCTTGAGTTCATGCAGCATGAGAATCTGTGGTGGAGGGAAACAGGGATGTTTAGCCTGCTGGGAAAAGTTGGGGAGGACTCATGTGGCTTACAATAGCTATTTTTATTTGTTTGAAAGACTGCTATGTGGAGAAAGTATTAGATGTATTCTTTTTTTTTTCTTTTCTTTTTCTTTTTCTTTTTTTTTTTTGCTCCAGAGGCAAAACTAAGCAACAAGTAGAAGCCACTGAGATAGGTTTTGGCTGGATATAAGGAAAAGTTTCCTAACAATTAATTGTTCAGAAAGAGAAACGGGGAGTTCGTGGTTTCACCAGTTTTTCAAATGGAAGTTGACTGAATGCTTGGTGAGAGATATTATAGAGAGTATTTCTGTTTTCATGTATGGGTTGAACTAGATGGTCTCGGAGTTTCTATTAATTCTGTAATCTTCACAGAGCTTCACAGGAGTGGTGGGATCATTAGCTTAAGTTATTATATCCTTGGAATCCATCCCTTTCTGGGTAATTTGTTAATGGACACCAATGACCTGACTTCCAATATGGGGATCCTCCAGATAGGTCTTGATTCTCTTGAGAATACTCTCCTGACCCTTGTACTCTATCCAGCCCTTAGTGTCTTGAGAACTTTTCTCATCGAGTATACCTAAAGCTTAATAGTCCCATCAAAAAGTTGTTCTGGTTTTTTCCTTGAGGGGCAGGGTGGAGTGAGAGAGGAAAAGCGTGGAGTAACTGATGGAAGAAATAATAGGATCATAGATTTAGAGCTGGAAGGGAACTTGACAATCTAAATTTAATCTAATCCTTTCATTTTACATTGGGGAAGAAAACTTGGGAGGCTGAATGTTGTGACTTGCTCAGTATCACACTATATGTGGTCCTTCAGAGCTCTCTGAAAGACATGTGAGGTGGAATTGACAAGACTACTGGATTGTGTGTGTGTGTGTGTGAAGAGTGAAGAAGAGTGAAGAGTAGGGGAGGACGGTGATGTCTCAACAGGCAGTGAGGGAGGTTAGGAAGATGGGCTTAGTAGGAAAGAGTACAAGATTTGTTTTGGACTTGATGAGTTTGAGCTGTTGACTTTTTTTCATGACCCTCCTTCATCACTCTCATTTCTCTTTCCATTTTTAACTCTACCTCTCTTACTTTATCTTCAAAGTCCTATTTGAGTGCTCCTATGGCCTGAGACCAATTCATATTTTTCTTGGAAGCTTTGGATGTAGGAGCCCTGATGCTGCTATCATCTTCTGAGGGTGCACCTTGATCTTCCCTGTCACTAAAGAAATTTTCTATGCTCTGCATCTTTCTCTGTCTGCTCATCCTGCCCCTCCCTTACTTGACTTGACTCCTTCCTAAATTAGGGCACTGCTTCCAGGATGTACTGTCCCAAATTTCAGGGGGTCTAAGGTGGTAAGGTTTAAGGAGGGGCAGGTTCTTCACTTGCCTGGCCTGTTCTCTGGTCTGTGGACTTGATGAGTTTGAAATGCTAGTGGGACATCTAGGTAGAAACGGCCAGCAGGCATTTGGTGATAGGATTTGGGGCCTGAGTTTTGTCTATACCTAGGTTGGGAGATTCTCCGTGAATCTGAATCCTTCACAGGCTGGATGTGACACTGAAGGCAGAGAGGCTCCATACCCCACATAATCTGTTGTGCTACTCTTTTTTCAGTGGGAGAATCAGTGAGTCAGTCAACAAGCATTTTTAAAGGGTTTACTAAGTTCTGAGTATTGTACTAAGCTCTGGGGATAAAAAGAATGACAAAAATATTGTCCTTGCCGTCAAGGAACTAACATTCCAATGGGGGAGACAACATGTAAGCAGCACATATGTACATACAAGATATAGACAGTCAATGGGAGGTAATCTCAGAAGGAAGATGCTAATAGTGGGAAGAACTTGGAAAACTTTCATGAAAGTGGGGTTCAGCTTTGGATAGCAGCTCTCTCCTACCTAGGCTCATTCTTATTCCTTGATATCTCTCAAGGGGGATGAGGCTGGGTAACCTTGTGCACATTTTACAAATTAGGGCCATGGGTAATCTCTTTACTTCTCTGAGTTCTCTGAGGGGAGGAATAGAAACCGGGGAAGGGGTTAGGATAGAAGCTTTGATTTCTCATTGCCTGTCTCCCATTCTCCATCTGTTTATCCTGAGCTCCTGGGTGGTGTCCCCCTGCCATGTCTAACCCCACTCTCTTTTTATCAGGAGTGCCGCTTGGTTTTCTCTGAGACGAGCCCACCCGTCCAGCAAAATAGAGTCCCTCAGGGTGACAGTTGACTTCCTGAAGGTGCCTCTTGGCCTGAAGAAGCCAGAGCTGAAGGAAGTGGCCTTGGGGCCCCCAAGGAGGCCCCAGCCCACGGCCCTGGAGCGCTACAAGGCGCGGCGCTCTGAGGCCATGGACACCGAGTCCCAGTACTCCGGTTACTCCTACAAGTCTGGTCACTCCCGAAGCTCCCGGAAACATAGGTGGGTGTGATGGATACTGAGGGAAGAGGGGGGGACCTGGAGTGAGTGAGAGAGAGAGAGAGAGAGAGAGAGAGAGAGAGAGAGAGAGAGAGCTCTGTTTGAAGTGGGGAGTGGGGATATGGATGGCAGATAAGACAGCCTGTCAGAATGGGAGGGCGGAGGAGGCAAAGGTGGGCCTAAATGGGACATTTATCTTCTCTTCGCTGACTTTTCATATCTGCTTCCTTCCCTTTTTACCACAGGGACCGGCGGGACAGACACCGCTCCAAGAGCAGGGATGGAAGCCGAGGAGACAAATCAGTGACGATACAGGCACCCGGGGAACCCCTGCTGGACAATGAGTCAACCAGAGGGGATGAACGGGTGAGGAGCTGTGAGAAGGAGATTCTATAATCACAGAGTTTTGTAGCTAGAACCACCCTTAGAGATCATCTGATTCAGCCCCCTCATTTTAAAGGTGAGGAAAGTGCAGTTAATTTGGAGTCAGTGCAGCTAAGTTAGAATTTCAACTCTGTCACTTATTACCCATCCAAACTTGGAAAAGTCATTGAACTTTTCTGAGGCTAACTCTACTCTCTTTCTGTCAGGAGGATTGTTTGGTTGTCTCTGAGATGAGCCTTGATTACCTCATCTGTAAAAATGAGGGGCTTGGATGACCTGATCTCTAAGGTCTCATCCATCTCTAAATATATAACTCTATGCAGCTTTGGCTTAGAGATCTAAATTGGCTTGCCTATGATTGCATGGTAAGTGTCAGAGGCAGGACTAAATCCAGGTCTCCCAACTGCCAGGCTAGTGACAGTCCCCTCTAGCACTGCTGCTTCCTCCCTCTTTTCTGGATCCTTTTGTCTCTGTCTTCCCTTTTCTCTTTCTTGGTTTAATAAACTCAACAGGAATTTATTAAGTGAATGTACTATGTTTAAGGTATTATGCTCTGTGTGGGAGTACAGGGATGAAAATGACATAGTCCCTGTCTGCGTGGGGCTTTGTTTGTTCAATAAACATTTATTAAGTAGGTGGTGCAGTAGAATGCTGTACTTAGAGTCAGGAAGATCTGAGTTCAAATGCAGCCTCAGACCCTTATTAGCTATGTGATTTTGGGCAAGTCATTTAGCTACTATTTACCTCAGTCTCTTCTGTAAAATGAGGTATAATATTAACACATACCTCCTAGGACTCTTGTGAGGATAGAATGAGATAATTTTTATAAAGTACTTTGCAAGCCTTAAAAGTTCTTTATAATTATTAGCTGTTTCAGATATACCATGCTAGGTGCTGGGAATACAGAGAAAAAACCCAAAACAATTCCTAACCATAAGAAGGGCAACTAGATGGTGCAGTGGATAGAATGTCGTTCCTGGGGTCAGCAAGGCCTGAGTTCAAATCTGGCCTCAGCTACTAGCTGTGCCACCCTGGTCAAGCTACTTAACCTTGTTTGATGCAGTTTCCTCATCTGTAAAATGAACTGGAGAAGGAAATGGCCAACTACTGCAGCATCTTTGCCAAGAAAACCCCCAATGGGGCCACGAAGAGTCAGATCTGAACAGAACCACAACCATAAAATGGTATAGAGCAGTGGTGTCAAGCTAGGGGCCACTAATCTGCACATAAGGATTGTTACCAGCTGCTTATTGACTTAGAAAACCACATATTAACATTCTCTATGGTCTATTGTATTTTATCATTTTTTGAGATATTTCCCAGCCCATACTTGGGAGTTGACACCTGTGGTGTAGTGGATAGAATCTTGGCCTTGGAATCAGAAAAACTTGCTTTCCAATCTTGCCTCAGGTGCCACTAGCTGTGTGATCCTGGGCACTCTTGGAGCCTCAGTTTCCACATCTATAAAACGAGGGGGAAGGTGGCCTCTAAGGTTCCTTCCAGCTATAAATCAATGATCCTATGAAGTCATACATAATAATTATAAAGTAATTTTGGTGGGTAGGGCACCAGCCACTAGGGGTGTGTGTGTGTGTGTGTGTGTGTGTGTGTGTGTGTGTGTGTGTGTGTGTGTGAGAGAGAGAGAGAGAGAGAGAGAGAGAGAGAGAGAGAGAGAGAGAGAGAGAGAGAGAGAGATAGGCCTCAGGTAGGAGGTGGTGCTTCAGCATCTAATCCTAGACATGGTGACATAATCTACTCAGGCACAAACACTACTCAGAACTTTCTGGATACTCCAGTTTGTCAGTAACCTCATACAAATGCCTTGGATGTACCTATAGAAATTTCCAGGAATATATTTCCAAATTCATGTACATGGAAACTCAGACACATGTAGATAAACTCAGATATACGCATGCTCCATAAATCACATGAGCTAGCCATCTTTCTCTCTCTCCCCAGCTTATGTCTGTCTCCCTATCTCTCTGTGTCTTCCCTACATCTCTTATCCTCCCCTCCAACTCTTTCTACTCATGACTCTCCTCAGTTCTCTGCTCCTCAGTGTTTCCCCCTCCTTTCTATTTTTCAGCTGGGTTTCTGTCCCTAAGACTCTGCCTCTGATATCTTTTTATTCCCTGTATATCTCTGTCTCTGTCTCTCTGTCTCTGTCTCTGACTTTCTCCTTATCTTATTGCACTTCCTCTATCTTTGTGAATTCATTATTTCTCTGTCACATGAAGATTCCTTGCCTACCCTCCTCAGTGGTTGATTTGTCCCAAGGTCATACATAATTGGTGGCAGGGTAAGAACTGGGACCTAAGTCTCCTGGGGCTCAGGTAGTTTGGAATCAGTAGGTAGGCAGGATAAGGAGGGAGGTCCTTCAGGGATCTGGATGGCCTTGGGTAAGTCACAATCTCCCTGTTTCTGATCCTTATTTGTAAAATGGTGATATTTGCATTTAGAATTAACCCTACCTCACGGAAATGTTGTAGGGAAAATGCTCTGCAAACCTTAAGGTGGCAATATCAATGTTCTCTCTCAGAGTTTCAGGCCAGGGTAGATGGAAGAAATTTTTGTAGAAATAAAAACCACCAATTTAGGATTTAGAACTATAAGGGTCATTAGGAATTATCTAGTCCGGCCCATTCATTTTATAGATGAAGAAGCTCAGGCTCAGAAAATTTGGGTGTTGCTCAAGGTTACACCGGTAATAAGTAGAAGAGCAAGGATTCAAACCCAGATATTTTGACTTACAATCCAGTGCTTTTGGGGTTTTTTCCCCTCCCTTCACTAGCTTCCCCTTTTCATTGAGGGTCTCCAAAGAGTGGGTCCTGGCTGAGCATTGCAGTGGATCTGATCACGCTCTTTCCTGCGTTCTTAACCAGTCAGACTGGTGGCAGGGCTGAAATGCTGAGGCTAGGAAGCTCCCATGGATGGGAAGGTGGAGGAGAATCTGATGCCCTCTTGTGGCATTTTATAGAATGACATTTTGATACAGTTCCTGAATTCTATGGTTCTGGGAGCAGATGAAGGAAGTAGGAAGGAGAAGGGCAGAAACTCAGTGGATAAGACTGGAAGGTCAAGACTAATATTCTTGGGGAGCCTGTATAATGATGACTGCATAGCTTTTTGGCCTGCTGGCCTCATGGAATAGAGGTAGGTATGTGAGGATATGCAAGTACCTAGGGTGTCTGTGTCCTGAGAGTGGAGAGGGTGGCTATGAAAGCAATGCGCTTGGGGGCAGCTAGGCGGTGCAGTGGATAAAGCACTGGCCCTGCATTCAGGAGGACCTGAGTTCAAATCCAGCTTCAGACACTTGAAACTTGCTAGCTATGTGACTCTGGGCAAGTCACTTAACCCTCATTGCCCTGCAAAAAAAAAAAAAAAAGAAAAAAAGAAAGCAATGTGCTTTATCCCTTCCATTTCTATAAGGGATCTTATGCTTCCAACTTTTCTTTTCTTATAAAGGAGGCATTGAGACTGAGGTTCAGGGAGGTTAAGGGATTTTTCCCATGGTCACAGAGATAGTAAATGCCAAGAGTGAGATTTGAACCCAGGTCTTTATGTTCCATACCCAGTGATCTTCCTCCATACCACTCTACACCCCCCTTCCTTGGCTCTCTACCCCATGGCAACATCCTTCTGCTTTGCAGGAAGGGAATTACCTTTTTACTTTTCTATAGAATCATAAGATTTCAGAAATGGAAAGGGTCACAGAGTAATCTTTACCTAAACAGGATTCATTTGACCTTAACATATAACTAGTCACCAAATACCATAGGCCTTTCCTTCTTCATATCCCTTTGTCTATTCCTTTCCATTCAGGTTGTCACTAACTCTTTTTTTATCCCCTTATTCTGGGACTCTTGTCATAGCCTCCCCACTGGTCTCTTTGACTCATCACTGGACAATTCCTATGCTTTCAATCCATCTTTTGTCTCCTTCCCCTACTCCCTTTCAATCAGATTAATTTTCCAAAAATATTGCTTTTATTGTGTCACTCCCCTGCCCCAAATCTGCAGTGGCTCCCCACTGCCTATAGATGTGTTAGATTCCCCCAACCATGTGTGACATTCATGTTTTGTCAGGTCAGGAGTTTGGTATAATGGGAAGAGCCCTGATTTGGATCTGGATTCTTTAGCTCGGCATTCAGGGCCCTTTACATTCTATTCCAAATCTATTTCAAAGCTCAGTTACTACTTACTTATTTAAACACTACTATGTCCAGATTGATGTACACACTCCCTCCCCATGTGTCATGTTCTTTTACATCTCTTTGCTGTTCCTTTCAAAGTTTCGTCCCCCTTGAATGTCTTCCTTTTGACATCTCCACCTATGCAAATCCTTCAAAACCCAACTCAGGTGCCACCTTGACCAGGGAATCCATAATGATCTCTCCTTCTTCCAAGCTCTATAGTACTTATGGTCTCTACTACTCCTTTGGTGCTTGGCATTGACTGACATGGTTTGTTTATTTCCATTTATTTTCATGTGGCTTTGTTATTTTTCAGGTCAGCAGTGTGGTAAAGAGTCCTGGATTTGCCATATGCTGCCACCTGCTAGCTATGTGACCATGAAAAAATAACCTTGCTTCTCTGAGGTTCAGTTTCCTCACCTGCAAAATGGGGATGATATTTGTATTGCTGACCTCACAGAACTGTGGCACAGAAAGTGCTCAATAGACCTATTGAAATATGTTATTCTTTAAAAAATATTAATTATTATTAACTTAATCAACAAATCAACAATTGATGGGGAAAAAGGAACATAAAAGAGGGTGGGATTGAAACTGTGAACTTCTATAATACATAGATTTTTTTTTAACAGTATGTATTACATTTAACACAATAGTAACAACAAAATTGTTCCATTTGTGTCCCCTTTTAAATTTTTAAAATTTTCTTCTATGTACTTTTTTTTGGGGGGGGGGGCAATGAGAGTTAATTGATTTGCCCAGGGTCACACAGCTAGTTAAGCGTCAAGTGTCTGAAGCTGAATTTGAACTTAGGTCCTCCTGAATCCAGGGCCGGTGCTTTATCCACTACATCAACTAGCTGCCCCCTTCTATGTACTTTTAAAAACATTTCATTGATGCTCTTTTTAAGCAACCTAACAGAATCTCACACTTATAACAAATAAGTACTATCACGCCTTGGTCATGTCTGAAAAATGCCTGTCTCTTTCCATACCTCTCTACCAAAGAGCAAGAAGCATGTTTTACCATCAGTCTTCACCAGTCTTTTGGAGCTACTTTTCTTTATGTTATCATAGCCATCATGGAGATTGTTTTAGTTATGCTTATTTTCCTCTCTAATGAGTTCATATAGATCTCTGGATCCAATCAATCAATCAGTCAACATTTATTAAACACCTTCTTTGTGCCAGTGCAAAGTACATCATATTTATTATTTTGTATGGCTCAGTTGTATTTCATTACATTCATATACCACAATTTTTTTTAGTCATTTCCCTGGTTGATGGGCTTATGATTTTTGTCTTGTCTTGATTATAAGCTCTTTGAAGACAGAAGCTGGTTGGTTTCCAACTGTCTATATTTCTCTGAACATGGAGCCTGATACAGTGTTAGGGACCAGTAGGTACTTGATAAATATTTCTTTCTTTCTTTCTTTTTTTTTTTGGTGAGGCAATTGGGGTTAAGTGACTTGCCCAGGGTCACACAGCTAGTAAGTGTTATGTGTCTGAGGCTGGATTTGAATTCAGGTCCTCCTGAATCCAGGACTGGTACTCTATCCACTGTGCTACCTAGCTGCCCCCTAAATATTTCTTTTTTTTTTTTGGTGAGGCAGTTGGGGTTAAGTGACTTGCCCAGGGTCACACAGCTAGTAAGTGTCAAGTGTCTGAGGCTGGATTTGAACTCAGGTACTCCTGAATCCAGGGCCAATGCTCTATCCACTGAGCCACCTAGCTGCCCCCCCCCTAAATATTTCTTAACAGAATATTTGTTGATTACCATCCTCTCCCCTTTCTGCCTTCTCCTTTTCCATTATCCTTGCTCCCCCTTTTCCTCTCTTCTCCTCTCTTCTTCCTTCTCCTTTTCTGCCTCCTTCGCCCTCCCCAACATTCTCCCTTTTATTCCTCTTTATGTTCCCTCAAAGGATGATAACTGGGGTGAGACAACGACGGTGGTGACAGGCACGTCGGAACACAGCATCTCCCACGATGACCTCACACGCATTGCCAAGGACATGGAGGACAGTGTCCCTCTGGACTGCTCACGCCACCTGGGTGTAGTGGCTGGGGCTACCCTGGCGCTGCTCTCCTTCCTCACCCCGCTGGCCTTCCTCCTGCTGCCCCCACTGCTGTGGCGGGAAGAGCTGGAGCCGTGTGGGGCGGCCTGCGAGGGACTCTTCATCTCAGTGGCCTTCAAGCTGCTCATCCTGCTGCTGGGCAGCTGGGCCCTGTTCTTCCGCCGGCCCAAGGCCTCGCTGCCCCGCGTCTTCGTGCTGCGCGCCTTGCTCATGGTGCTCGTCTTCCTGCTCGTGGTCTCCTACTGGCTCTTCTATGGGGTTAGGATTTTGGAGGCGAGGGAGCGCAGCTATCAGGGTGTGGTGCAGTTTGCTGTTTCCCTGGTAGATGCCCTGCTTTTTGTGCACTACCTCGCCGTGGTCCTGCTGGAGTTGCGCCAGCTACAGCCCCAGTTCACCCTCAAAGTCGTGCGCTCCACTGATGGGGCCAGTCGCTTCTACAATGTTGGCCACCTCAGGTACAGTGTGTGTGTGTGTGTGTGTGTGTGTGTGGTGCGCATCTTGGGTGTATGCATACGTGAGAGCATGCAGGAGATTAAGGGCATTGAGATGGGGTAGCAGAGGGGATGGGAAATTGATTAGGTTAGAACTAGGGTTATGGGAGGGCAGGGAGAGATTATTAGCATAGGAATGGATTTGGGACCATATGGGAGGTAAGTGGTTGGGGGCTTGAGGTGGGTGGGTAAAGGGGTAGGAAGAATATTGGGGAGCTGAGGGCATGAGTTACCTGGGGGAATTGGGTTTAGCATTCACTCAGTAGATAGCAGTTGGTAGGGAATGGAGAATAACTGGAAGTGCTGAAGGACAAATATGTTGAGGATGGGAGCTATGTTGGGGCTGAAGGAATGATCAGGGTCAGTATATGGTGGGGCTGAGGAACTTTGGTGAGAGAAGTGGTACAGAGTTTGTAGGGGAGATGGAATCCTGGAGGTAAAGACAAAATGGAGGGGGTGGAGGAGTTCTATGTAGGAGAAGGGTATGGGCCCACACCAGTGGCTTTTTTGGGTCCTTTTTACATTTCCTTGAGTTGTGACTACCACAAGAACGTACCCTTTCTGGTTATTCAGTGAGTGTGAAATGAATGGAGCCAGGTAGGGCAGAGGGCAATTACTTTGAAAAGAAGGCTATATTGGGAGAGGCTGTGGGTCAGTGGTCTTGTACTACTTATGAATTAACTTGGGAAAGAATCTGTGTATTTGTGTGGGTCCATGTATATATTGTGAGTGAGTGAGTGAGTGAGTGTGTGTGTGTGTGTGTGTGTGTGTGTGTGTGTGTGTGTGTGTGTGTGTGAGTGTCCGTGTCTGTGTGGGTATGTGTGTATTTTTGATGGGATGTATGGGAAGGATACTTCATTTTCTCAAGATCTGGCAACTTGAGTCTTGGGCCTGGCCTTAGACCCTTAACACTCTGGGGTGGGGGTTCCCATTTCATTGTCCCTTAGGATCTAGTAGGAGAGGGTGGTTGGTGGGGGCTCTGTTGGTTTCCAACTGTCACTTGGGAAATTTTCTCAGCCCAGAAAGATTCCAAAGGCATTGATGAGTAGAGGCTGTTGGTGGCATGGGAGGACCTCAGAGAAGGTCCCACTTGTATAGGACTTTGAGTGTGGGATTAGAAGACAATCACAGCCTGGCCAGGAGAAGGGCTCTGATCTGGAGGCTGGAAGGAGGCCAAGGGGGAGAGACCTCAGGGCGGCTTCCTTAAGCTGGACTTGTCAGAAGCAGCTTCTCCCTATCCTTCGTCCTTTCTTGTCTTGCCGTCCTGCCCTGATGTGTCCCTCCCTCCGGACACCTTTGTGTGTGTGTGGGAGCGGAGGTGACCATGGATGTTCCCCTTACCTCCCTTCCCCTCCCCTTCCCCTCGCTTCCTCTCCCGTCTCCCCCACAGCATCCAGCGTGTGGCAGTGTGGATCCTGGAGAAGTATTACCATGATTTCCCCGTCTACAACCCTGCCCTCCTCAACCTGCCCAAGTCCGTCCTGGCCAAGAAAGTGTCCGGCTTCAAGGTGTACTCCCTCGGAGAGGGTGAGCAGCCAGGATCTTCCACTTTTCTGCCCTTTGCTATCAGGCTTCCCTTTGCACATCCTTTCTTTTCTCTCTCTTCCTCTCCCTCCTCTTTCACTGCCTTCGTTTCTCACTCCCTTTCTTTAGGCCCTTTTGTATTGTCCTTCCCCTTGACTCCAGGTGGAGGGGCTGAGCCTTTGGATCCTTTCCCCTACTTCCCTCCCTTTGCCTCTGCTTCCCTCACCCCTGCCCTCTCAGGTTTCCCCTCCTTTGGCTGCTCTGTGTCTCCTCGTCGGCCCTGGCACTCTAAGCCCTTCAGCCATCTAAGTTCCAAATCTTATGGACCTGCTTGGAGTCCTTGCCCTTCTTGAGTGCTGTTCCCTGGGGGCCCTTCTCCAAAGGTGGCTGGGGACAGTGCCTCCTGAAGACTATGGCTAGTCAGGCTGCTGCCCTCAGCCCCAGGTCTCCCTGGACACCTTTTCCCCATTTTGATCCCCACCTCTGCCTCCCTGCCTTCTCTCAGAGAACAGCACCAACAACTCCACTGGGCAGTCTCGGGCAGTGATTGCGGCAGCAGCTCGGAGGCGGGACAACAGCCACAATGAGTATTATTATGAGGAGGCAGAGCATGAACGGAGGGTGCGAAAGCGCAGAGCCAGGTCTGTTCTCTGGGGCAGGAGAGGGGGATGTGTGAGGGGAAAGATGACTGCAGTGGGATGGATTGAGATCGCGTAGAAACTCCCTTTATGACTTCGGAGAAGTGCTCCTTTGGCTTCACTTTCCTTATCTGTAAAATGTATAGGTTGGATTTGAGTTGAGGTCTTTTTTACTCTATGTTCTATCCACTGAGCCACCTAGCTGCCTAGTAGAACTTTGAGCTGGTTGGTCACAGTTGCCTCTGTTTTGGACACCTCTCCACCATACCCTCCCTTTCTTGGGTCTGTTATCCTCTCCATTAGGAAGGAGAACACAGCCTTCAGCAGTGTCCCATCCTCTGCTTTTGGGTCATAAAATGACAGAGCTGGATAGGACCTTAGAGATCATATAATTCAATTCCTCCATTTTACAGATGAGGAAATTGAGTTAACAGACTTACCTACATTCATGCTTTTTCTTAGGGACTTCATTGTCAGCATCTTCTATATCCCTTGCACCAATTTTTTTGAGATTTTGGATAGATGGAAGAATGGATATCCCCTTGCTGTGGAGCCCTGATACCAAATCCTTTTTTTGTACCCATCCAGGGTGTTATTGGCGATGGTAGTGTATGATCATGGTCTCAGTCTCAAAAGAAAATGATTTTAATTCATCTTAATTAAAAAAAAAAATACCTTGTACAGGGGGCAGCTAGGTGGCGCAGTGGATAGAGCACCGGCCTTGGAGTCAGGAGGACCTGAGTTCAAATCTGGCCTCAGACACTTAACACTTACTAGCTGTGTGACCCTGGGCAAGTCACTTAACCCCAATTGCCTCACCAAAAAAACAAACAAACAAACAAAAAACCTTGTACAGTGCTTAGGAGAGGGAAGACGTGAAAGGAAGATGATTGGGAGAATAATTCAGGAAGAATAATGCAAAGTCAGTCTCGGGAGTAACTTCTTCCTAAAGAAAGTGGGGTAGGAGCTGGTGTAAAGAGCTGATTCTCATTGTGAGTTTTAAGAAATCTAGGTGTAAAGAGGGTGGTGTAGTTGAAAGACTAGAAGACCTAAGGACCTGAGTCCTAGTCCTGGTTTTGCTGCTTGGTTGTATGACCATGGGTAAATCATTTAACCATAACTTCCTCCACTATAAAATGGGGATAAAAATTCTTGCACTGCCTCACATAAAGGGTTGTGACCAAAATGCTCCGTCAACTAGAAAGAGTGATGGAGATATGTGGTATTATTATTGATGGCAGCTCTTCTTGTTTCCATGGAGAACAGACATAAGCTGCTACAGGTGGTAGCAGGAGGGTTTCAGGGGGAAATGTTAGGAAGAAATCCCCTGTGTTTTGAGGGAAGTTGTGAGATCTCCTTATTTTTTATTTCTTTTTCTTTGGTGGGGCAATGAGGGCTAAGTGACTTGCCTAGGGTCACACAGCTAGTAAGTGTCAAATGTCTGAGGCTGAATTTGAACTCTGGTCTTCCTGAATCCAGGGCCAGTGCTTTATCCACTGTGCCACCTAGCTGCCCCCTATAAGATCCCCTTATTTGGGGAGTCCTCCCCGGAAAGGATCCTCCCTCCTGTCAGGAGGCAGTGGGAGAGACAAAATGACCCTTTTTTTGCAGAGGTCTGGCGAGGCTTAGGTTGCTCTATGATGAAAGGCTTTAGGAGGTGAGTGGTCTCTGAACAATCTCTTCTCTCCCCGCCCCCCTCCCCGACCAGACTGGTGGTAGCAGTGGAAGAGGCCTTCACACACATCAAGAGGCTACAGGAAGAGGAGCAAAAGAACCCCAGGGAGGTGATGGATCCAAGAGAGGCAGCCCAAGCCATTTTTGCCTCCATGGCACGAGCCATGCAGAAGTACCTCCGCACTACCAAGCAGCAGCCCTACCACACCATGGAGAGCATCCTGCAGCACCTAGAGTTCTGTATCACCCATGACATGACACCCAAGGTATGTTCTGTCTTCCCTCCCACCCTAGTGGATAGAATGATGGCCTTGGAGTCAGGAAGATCTGGGTTCAAATCTGACCTTAGACACTTATTAGATATATGACTTCGGGCAAGTCATTTAATAATCCCTGTCTGGGCCCTATTACTCTTATTTAAAATAAGAAGGTTGTACTCAGCCTCTAAAATCTCTTCTCGTTCTTGATCTAGGATACTATGGCCCTATCCCCTTCCTCTCTTCCTCCCTAGACTCCTTCCTTCTCCGAGATATTCTTTCACCTTTTATCCTCCTTCTATCTCTCATATTCTCCCCTTCTTCTGTTCATAGTCCTTTTTTGGCTCATATTTCTTCACCTTTCTCCTGGGTGAGATAGTTTCTAGGGTCAGAATGAACTTCTTTAGGTACAGAATTGGGGGAAGTCTGGTCTAACTCTCCTCTCCTCTCCTTTCCTCTCGTCTCTTTTCCTCTCGTCTCTTTTCCTCTCGTCTCCTCTCGTCTCCTCTCGTCTCCTCTCGTCTCCTCTCGTCTCCTCTCGTCTCCTCTCGTCTCCTCTCCTCTCCTCTCGTCTCCTCTCCTCTCCTCTCGTCTCCTCTCGTCTCCTCTCGTCTCCTCTCCTCTCCTCTCCTCTCCTCTCCTCTCCTCTCCTCTCCTCTCCTCTCCTCTCCTCTCCTCTCCTCTCCTCTCCTCTCCTCTCCTCTCCTCTCCTCTCCTCTCCTTTCCGCTCCTCTCCTCTCTCTTTATCTCTCTCCATCCCTCCCCCTTTCCCTCTCTCCTTTTCTCTCTTCCTCTCCCCTGTCTCTGTCTCTCTTCTCTCTCTTGGTCTCTCTTTCCCTCTTTTCTCTCCCTCTCCTCCTCCTTCTCTCCCCTCTCCCATTTTTCCTCTTTCCATCTAACCCTCCTTCCCTCTCCTATCCCTTTCCCTGTCTTTTTCTCTCCCTTCTCTGTCTCTCTCTTTCTTTCCTTCCTCACCCCTGATCTTTGCTACCTATGTGATTTGGAGAAAGTTATTGAACCTCCTTGGGCCACAGGGTTTACCTGTCAAATGAGGGGGGTGGTGGTGGCCATATGACCTCTGCCACTCCTTCAGCACTAGATTTATGATTCTCTGTCCCAGGGCAATTTTTCACTTTGACCTGTTAGTGTTTGCACAGATATGATCTGCTGTTGCCCCCTGTTGCTAGTTGTTGGAATTGCTCTCTACTCTAACTCTTGGTGACCAAACATTTGGGACAGTAGTAGAGCTACCCTGGGTGACTGATATTATTACATCATTGATATGGAGCTGGAAGGAACCTTAGACATCATCTAGTCCAACATCTTTATTTTATATATGTGGAAACTCTCCAGAGTCACAGGTTATATCACATCTATGATCATACTATCTTATTTGGACTTATTTTATTTTTTTATTTTTTTGGCGGGGCAGTGAGGATTAAGTGACTTGCCCAGGGTCACACAGCTAGTAAGTGTTGAATGTTTGAGGCCAGATTTGAACTCAGCTCCTCCTGAATCCAGGGTCGGTGCTTTATCCACTGCACTACCTAGCTGCCCCAACCTATTTGAACTTTGATAATGTGATATATTTGATATGTGCTATTATAGCACATATATGACATATACATATATGTCAAATCAACAAACATTTGTTAAGCACCTACTACATTCCAGGTATTGTGCTGGAGATGCAAAAGAAGGCAAATACAAGTTCTTTCCCTCAAGACGCTCACATTCTAATAGGGGAGACTACATGCAACCAACTATGCACAAACATACCTTTGAGATTAGCTCCACTTGAGGCAGCCTACCGTGTGACGCTATTGGATTTGTACTTTTGGAAGACCGGCTTGATAGCTGTGATTTTTGAGGATGAATCAGAGAGGGGAACTTTGAGCCATGGTGATCAGTCAGGAGGCTATTGCGTTAATCCAGGTTTATGATGAAGGCTTGCAGGGGGGTGGTAGCAGTGTCAGAGAAAGGGGGCTTAATTTATTTATAGACTGAGTGAACCTTAGAGGAGGAGAGGTTACTGAATGATGGTGCTGGTGGAAGTGGCAATAGGGATCAAAGAGAATTATGACTTACCTATGAGGACCCGCTGTGTCTGGGGATGAATGAATGAAAGTGCAAGCAGTGCTGGAGAGGGTGTCTGGGGAAGTTGTGTCATCAGAACAGGGCAAAGGCTCAGTGGGTACAAGGAGAGAGAAGGAATGAAAGAGGAAATGTTTTAAGAAGGAAGTAAATTTATTATATATAGAGGAGGCATTCCATAGAACACAGTCAAAGGAATGACATAGGTTTGTTGAGGGAGATGGGAAGAGAATGGGCAGTGGGTTGCAGGGAATGGGGGTCGTATAGTGACCACGGTGGGTTCAGAATCACTGAGACGGGGATGGTCTCATCAGGTGGGTGTACATACTGATCACCAAAGAGTAAGCACAGGCAGATCATCATTGTCCCCAGGGGGCCAGGCAGCAAATGTGGAGTCGTAATCAACCTGAAAGGGTGATAGATGAAGTGGTTGGTCCAGACAAGGACCCTCCTTTTGGGGACGGCAGCGAATCTGCTATGGAGCTGTAGCATACATGTTGTGTGCGTTCATATTGTAAACTGGGGCTCATAATAGTATCCACCCACAGCGTCATTATGAAGATAAAATGAGATTATCTCTGTCAAGGGCTTTCCAGAGTGCCTGGCACATAGTAGCTGCTCTTTCCCCTACATACACACACACATATACACGCATATTAGATCTGCCTTAAGGTTTACCAAATGCTTTCCTCACAACAACCTTGTGAGAAATTGAGCCTCAATGAGGGTTTGCCCAGGAATATCTTGTTGGTAAGTGTCAGGACTGAGATTCAAATATAGATCCCTTGATTCCCAGTTCAGTTTTCTGTCTGCATTGCTATGCCTGTCCACAGACCTGGGTCTGGTCTTGACTATTTTAATTAGAAATGAAGGAGGGATGAGGAAAAGAGGAGAGGACCCTATGGGATGGAGGTCCTTTTGGGGAGCCCTTTCTGCAGGGGGTGTGGGGAGGTGGGGGCAAACCAGTGTCATGTTTTGGCATGTCTTTTCTCTCCCTACCCCAGGCCTTTCTGGAGCGGTACCTGGCAGCTGGCCCCACCATCCAGTACCACAAGGAGCGCTGGCTGGCTAAACAGTGGACACTGGTGAGTGAAGAGCCAGTGACCAATGGCCTCAAAGATGGCATCGTCTTCCTTCTCAAACGGCAGGACTTCAGCCTGGTGGTCAGCACCAAGAAAGTCCCTTTCTTCAAGCTGTCTGAGGAGTTTGTGGACCCTAAATCGCACAAGTTTGTCATGAGGTTGCAGTCGGAGACCTCTGTGTAACTGTGCCACAAAATGGGGCAAGGTGGGGGTATGGGGGGCTATGGGAGGCTCCTGGGGGCAGAGGGAGGGGGCTTGAAGCCCAGGCCTCAGCCAGTCCTGCTTCATTCCTTTCTGCCTCCAACTCTGTTTTTTACTTGAATTACTAACTAACTCTCCACCCCCACTCTATCCCCTCCCTCTCTTTCTTTCCCTGCCCCATGTGAATGGGGAAGGACCATCCTGAGGGTGAGGGCAGCAGGTAGGGAGATGCCTTTCCTCGTTTTCCCATTCCTTCCCACCTCAAGCCCGGTGGGAATAGGTTCCTCTCCTCTCCTTTGCTCCTCTTCTCCTCTCCTCTCCATTTCTCCGTGACAGTCTCTGCTGAAAGGGGATGTGGTCCTTCTGTCCCCTTCTCTTTCTTCTCTACCCCTCTCCCCCTTTCTCCATCTAGGTTACTGTAGCGGTTCTCTCCAGCAACCTCCTGGAAGTGCTTCTCCCGAGAGGTGAAGTCAAGATCACAGTAAACCATGGGGCCAAATGATCCCAGGTCAGGGCTAGTCCTCTCTAGCATCCCACGTGAGCTGAGGCTGTTCTTCCTGTCCATCTCACTAGGCCTATCTCAGGAACTCAGAGTTTTGGGGGCAACAGGACTCCTGTGCACAAGTCACCAGGGTCAGGAGTCTCCCACAGAGATTTTTTTCCCTTGCTGCTGCTAGAGCCTCCTTCCTGTCTACTAGTTATGCTCTTCCTTTTATATTCCTTTCTTCTCTTCTTGAACTCCCAGTTCTAAACAAACACATGCATGCTTGCACACACACACACACACACACACACACACACACACACACACACACACACGCAAGCATGTACCCATGCACACACACACTTTCCCAGAGGGGAATCTCATGTCCCTCAAGCCTTGTCAGGGAGAATCCTACTTTTTCTTTCCCCTTTCCTGATCTCTTCACTCAGATGGGATTGCAAGAACACTGGGGAATGTGGTCCTTCTGGCCGCTTCCCCTGGGGCATGGGAAACACTCCTCTCCCCTCTAGCCCTCTCATTTGCCTTTACTTCCCTAACTCCCTATCCTAACTCTTTGCTATGGGATGGATTTTCTTCCCAAACGCGCCTTTACTGGTAGGCCTGGAGGGGAAAGGAAGGCCCATGGGAGCGGTGAATTTGGAGCCAGAGGATCTGGGTTTAAATCCTAGCCCTGTCACTTTCTATCTCTGTGGCCTTGGTGAAGTGACTTTTACCTCTTGGGGCCTGTTTGCTCATCTGTAAAAGGACAGAGTTGGACCAGAAGGTGTCTTATAACTATATCTGTGATTCTGTTTGTGTGGAGTTTTGGAAAAGACCCCCGTGAAGGTCACTGAACCCAGTCTCTTTTTTTTTTTTAACCCTGGGGTAGGTCTTTCTATTGTCAAACAGGTGATGTGATTGAAAGGAGTGAGCTGCTGAGCTTCTTCTTTCTCCTCTGTGACAACCCCCTCAAGCTTTTATTCCCTGGGCAGAAATGCTACTTCTCTATGTGGGGGTGGGCCCCCATGGCTCCTTCCTTTCCTCCCTTAAGTGAAGCTCTTAGCCTGAGAGACCTCATCACTTTGATGCTCTGGGGGCCCCGTTTTGCTTTCTGATCTCTGCATTGGGGTCAGGAGCCTGAGCCCCTGCTATCTGAGGTCACGTAGTTCCTTGCCCCACCTCAGCTTCCAGATGTTTCTGGAAGGCCTCATCACTTAGAGCAGATGTGGGCAAAATTTTCCTTCTATTTTCTATATTTTTGATGTAAACTTGAGTCTGGGTACTTCCAAATACCCGTCTTTTAGCCAAGGGGAATGGGGATTGGAAGCATTAACACCTCCTGCCACTCCCAACCCTTTTCCTTCCATTTATACCCAATATGGTTATCAGTGTAGCTCCAGTAGATGGGATGGGGTACATGCCCTGGTTGGTGTGCCAAGGATCCCACCATGTCTCCCCCCTCCTCATTTTCGTCCCTCTTCTTCCCTGCATCATTCATTGCTTTCCCTTTGTGTGCAACGGCCTGGGGAACTTAGGGATAGGGCACAGGAGGCCTTCTACCTTTAAAATAGACACCCTGAAGGTGAAAAGCTTCACCTTCCAAAGCCTGTGGCTGACTTGGTGAGAGGGGGCAGAGCCTTTGCTACACTTAGCCCACAGTCCTTGTGACTCGTGCCAACCTTGGACTTAGGCCTCAAACCCTTCTCTTCTCCTTTGGAAATCCTCAGGGAACAATGGGGGTTCCCTTTCTCTAGGCACCAGTTAGACCTCGTGGTTACAAGTCTGACTTTTCCAGGATTGCAAGTCCCCAGGTTAAACCCAGGTCATTTTGAGGCACTGCTAGAGGGTTGGGGTGCAGGCACTTTTCTGGGCTTGTGTCTGTTTCTGTCTACAAAATTTAATGTGGGAGGGATCTCTCTTGGTCGTGTGTCTAAATAACTCTTTCCTAGAAAGGGGTCTTGGATGGATAGTGGGTTCACTGCCTTTTGTGGAAAGGGTATTGGGAGCAGGATGGGAATTTGAGGTTGTAAGGGGGAAGCTATTTGGGATCCTTATTGCTTTCCTTAATTGGGGGCAGTGGATATTTCCTTTAAAGGACCTGCCATTTTTTAATCACTGTGATTTTTTCATTCCTTTTTCTTTAAAAAAAAAACCCCCACACAAAAAAACTAACAAAAAAAGCCACCCTAATTTTTTTTATTCTGTCTCTTAAGCACTAAGGGCTGTGATTGAGAATGGCAATGTTTTGGACCCTCTGTGTCACAACTGTGGTATCTTTGTTTTCTTTTTCTTTCAAAAAATCAGGATGACTTGTGAAGTGTGTGTCTGTATGTTTTGTGTCCTTTGTGGGAAGTAGTCTTGAGGCTGTGACTAGTAGTGGGATGTGAAAATAACACTCTTCCTGGGAGTGCTCTCTCCCCGTCTGTCTGTCTGTCTGTCCGTCCGTCCGTCTGTCTCCTCTGTAATTGCCTTCCTCTTCCTTCTTATGGGGGTTTCGGTTGCCCTGTAATCTTCTGGGGAGGTACAGGGTATGTCTTGTCATCTCCATCTGACCTTATCTCTACCCAATAACTAGTATTCATTTTCATTTTCTTGACATGTCTAACCCAGCCTTCCCCTGCCCCGCCCCGTCCCCCCAGGGTCACTGTGCCTCAATCCTTCACCTACCTCACCATTCTGCCTCTGTTCTCATTGACCTCTCTCCCTTAAGCTCCCCTCTACGGTGTCTGCCTTCATTTCCCCCTATTTCTTTCTTACAGTGTCATCTTCCTCCTTGTCACCCTTCATCCTGTCCTTAAATTCTTTGCTGACATCCCCTTTGGAACTCCTGGGCTTTCCCTTTTTTGTTAGAAGAGATGAGGTGAAACAAATGGACCCTTAGCGACTCTCAGCTGGGCCATCTGTTTTTGCGGGCTTGTGCTTTCCTCTCTGTTGGGCCCACATAGGCTCCCCTGTCTCTGTTTGGTGTCTCGTCTGTCAGTTTGTCTTCCTTCTCTTTCCTGTGCCCCACCCCCCCCTGCTGATGGATTCAGTCCTGGTGTGGGACTGTCCCATTTTGCATTCTCCTATGCGCAGAAGGAAGGGGGAGGCAGGGGGACTAACTAGGTCCCTTCCAAGTGAGATTGTAAATGTAGAATTTTCCATTCAATTCTAGAATTTTTTTTTACAGAGCTGAGACCTTGTGCATGCATGTAGAAAATTGTAAAATGTAAAATTGTTTTTTTTAATATATAAAAAGCTTGTTTTTACAGTTTGCAGTGGATCTAAACATTATGGCAAATTTAGGGATTTTTTTTTCTTAAAACATAGGAACTAAAACTGTACAAATTGTTTTTATATAAAATAAACACATTTGACTTTTTGGGGTGGCATTTGATTCCTTTATTACTGGGGTAAGGGAATGAGCTTCCATGAAGTCAGCCCTGAAAGGTCTGGATTTCTCGTGGTTCTGCAGCCAGTTGATCAGATTATAAAAAGGGATCAGCAGGGGGCAATGTAAGCTGGGCTTAAGCTGCAAGTTTCTGAGGGTGAGATGGAGAGAAAGTCCCGTGGTGGGTAGAAGGATTTCTAAGGAAATGTGTGATGGTCTAAACTGCTTTGAGAGTCATAGCACTGTAGGTAAAAAGCTGGAAGGAACCTAACAGACCAACTGGACCCAACCCCTCATTTTACAGATGAGGAAATAGAGGCTCAGAGAGGTTAAATAATTTGCCCAGTGTCACATAGGGAGTACACGACATAGGATTGGAACCCAGGTCCTTTGACTCCAAATTCAGTGCTCTTGGGAAATGAGAAAGGGGTCTTTTCCTGAAAACAGGTCATCTAGAACACCCCCGGTTCTTATCTGTGTAATTGCTCAACTTGGTATGTTTTGGCTACGGAATCTCAGCAAGTAGGTCTCTTAAGAGACAAGTGGGGCCATGCCTGGAAAATCCCAACCAATCAAGAACCAGCATGGAGATATGTACCCTTACACTGAAACCTGCTTATAGCTGCTCAAGTTTCATGTTTACTTTATTTGCTTTTCTGATTCTTGGTGTTTCCTTGGTTACCTCACTTCAGCATCTTTGACTCTTCCTTTCGCCCCTTTGACCCTGCTTGTCTTTCAACATCTATGCTGACTTTCTCTTCGGCTCTTGGTGTTTCTCAGGGTATGGTTTCAGAATATTAGGCTCTCAGACTTCACAGGCTACTTAATCCATGCTATCCTTCAACAGGAGTCCTCTCTCTCCAATCCCTAACCATCTTTTGCATGACAGATGAATCTATTCATTCTCCACTTTAAGATATCCACTACTGGGGAACTCCCCACTTCTCCCAGAAGCCCATTTCATTTTTTGATAGCTCTCATTGTTAGGATGTCTTCTTTACATCTCACCAAAACTTACGTATTTGTAACTTTTTCCGTTCTGCCCCATGGAATCAGTTTTCCCTAAATCTTCTCTTTTTAAGGCAAACACCTCAAGTTCTTTCAATCGATCTTCCCATGGCACAGTCTCCAATCCTTTCACCACCTTAGTTATCCTTTTGGAGCATGCTTTTAAATGTAAGTCTAGACCAGGAGAGCTTCGTCCTAAATAAATTGGTGCCAGAGCCAAGAGACCTACCTTAAGCACTAAAAGTCCTTCAGACCTTTAGAAGGTCTCTTTTCTTCTCTGGGGAGAATAGTTTGGAAATTGGGGAAAGAATATGGACCCAGACCTAGCTGGTCAGCATGCTGGCTTCTAAGGATTGGGGTTGTGCTTGTACTTTTGGCAGAGAGCCCTGGTTTAGTCACAACCACAGAGGTGGGCTCCTTGGCTCAAATGCCTATAACACTCATTTGGAAGGAGGCAGCTAAGTAGCTTCTCTAGTAGACCCAGAAACCAAATCATAGAAACACTTAATACCCACAGTATCACCATCTTTCTTGTGTGAGACAGTCCCTTGAACTTTCTCCTTCTAGAATGCTAGAGTGATTCTGGGCAGAATGCTGGGAAGTTATATTTTTGAGAACAATTGAAGCACATGAGTTTCAAGTTCCTGACTTTTAACAGAATTTCCCCAATTCAACTAGCCTAGGAAAGTATGGAGAAACAACCACAACTAGGCTGGAGTGGCTGGGGCTTTGTCCTAAGTCACCAAATTTAGATGATGCACTTGGAATGCTTCAGCAACAAACAATGGAATTTAATAACTATTTGGCAAGGACAAGTAGTCAAAATAGGAACCTACAGATGGTGGGTTCTATCCAATCCCTAACCATCTTTCTTTCACCCTTTGTAGCAGCCTCTGTCAATGGTCTCATTCTCTGTTTTTTGTTCCTCATTTATTTGCTTCATACAACTTGCCCAGGGCATGGCTTACAGTGTTTGCTTCAGGTGCAATGATCCCTTGTTATAGCTGTTACTGCATTTGGAGTCAGAAGATTTGGTTTAAATCCTAGATCTTCCATTTACTGCTTGTGTGATAGACAAGTCACTACTACCACCCTGGGTCTGTTTCCTCATTTTTTTAAATGATGGGGTTGCACTAGATAATCCTAAGGTTCCATTCAGCTCTAGATCCCCTCCTAGGTAGCAATCCTGGCTTTGCAAACAGAATAGGGCCTTCTTGACCTTAGGGAAGGATCCGGAGCAAGAATGATGCCCAACAAGGAAGATTCAGAGCTTGAACAGTCCATTCCCCAACCCACTACAGTTATTCCTTCCACATCGTGACTTTCCTAATCATGGTTTTGATATATCATGGGTTGGCCTAAGAAATTAAATTTTAAGTTTTTGGGAGTTCTGTGGAAGACACATGTCACATTAAGATCAGCAGACGACACATAGCCTATGACTAAATACTTAACCCAAATTTCTCAATAAGGTACTGTGAACACCCCATAAAAGAAAAAAAAATTCAGACTTCTCTGGTATGGAGGGAGGGCCAAAAATTTTTATGCCAGTTTTCCAGATCAAGGGGACACTGCACCCATAACCCTCATGATGTGGAAGGGATAACTGTACTTATGAAAAGTTTTATTGATGCCTCTTGTCTTTATAGTAGTAATTTCCCACCTTCCTTCAGATTGAATCCTTTTTTTGTGTCCGAGAAAAATGGTTAAGCAAAAACATCTGGTACCAAGACTAACAGTGTATACAATATTCTGTCCTAGTGGCTTCCCACCTCTGTCATGAGGGAAGGAGGCTGGGAGCCGGGGACCCACCTCTTATCCCTTAAATTAATATGGTCCAAATTAGTTGACTTTATTTTACTTTCTATTTTATTTAGTAGGTACACTTTATAGAGGTAGCTGGTGGTGTTGTGGGAAAACTGTTTATCATATAAGAGCACCTGGGAATTAGAAGACTTGGATTTGAGCCCCAGCTCTGCAACTAACTTGCTGTGGGACTTTGGGTAAATCATTTAACTTTCTCATACCTCATTTTTCTCATCTGAAAAAATGAGGGGATTTAACTACATGTCAAAGGCCATTTCTAGCTCCATTGTTGGAGCAGCCATAGCTATCCTCAACTTGTACCAGTGTGGCACAGCAATCAGAAATCCAATCCAGGAAGCATTTATTAAATGTCTAATGTATGCAAGGTACTCTGCTGGATATTGGGGATATTCAAATACTTCAGTGCTGGGGTTCTTAATCCATGGACCCCTGTTCAGTACTTGTGGATACATTTTAAGCATCCATGAACTTGGATGGGAAAAAAATTACATCTTTATTTCCTCTAACTTCTCACTGAAATTTAGCACGTCCTTCAGTTATGAATGTAAGTAACAGACATTATTTTGAGTAGGTGTCTACAGCCTCTGCCAGACTGCTGAAGGGATTGTTGACACAAACAGCTAGCATTTATGTAAGTGCTTTTAGGTTTGCAAAGGGCATTACAAGTCTTATCTCATTTGATCATCACAACAACCCTGAGAGGTAGATGCTATTATTATTTCCATTTTATAGATGAGGAAACTGAGGCAGATAGCAGTTAAATGACTCGAGACAGGTAGAATAGAACTCTGGGTCTTGAGTCAGAAAGACCCAAGTTCAAATGCAGCATCAGACACTAGCTGTATGATCTTGGGTGAATCACTTAATTTCTGTTTGACTCTCCTCAATAGTAAAATGGGGATATTAACAACACCCATCACAGGGTTATTGTGAGGATTGGAAATAAAATTTGTAAAGTACTTAGCAAGAGCTAAGTTTATTCCTTTTCCCTCCCTTAACACAGCTAGGAAGAGTCTGAGACAAGATTTGAACTCAAGTATTCTTGACTTAAGGCTCAACACTATCATCTGCACCACCTGGCTATCTTTTTTTTTTTTTTTTTTTTTTTTTTTTTTGCGGGGCAGTGGGGGTTAAGTGACTTGCCCAGGGTCACACAGCTAGTAAGTGTCAAGTGTCTGAGGCCAGATTTGAACTCAGGTACTCCTGAATCCAGGGCCGGTGCTTTACCCACTGCGCCACCTAGCTGCCCCTTTGGCTATCTATTTTTAAAAAAGGTTAACCCTTGGTCTAATGAAACAGTGATCTTACCAGTTTCTTCCAGTGATGTAGATTGTTTACCCATCCTGTGTGCCTTATACATGTTTTCCTATAATTTCTCCCTTGGAAATTTGTCCTGATGGATCAAGAGTACTTTATCCATCCACCTGTCATCCTTGCTATGAGAATAACCCATCTTTTCTGATCATACAATTTCTTGGTGAAATCTTTTTTTTTTTTTTTTTTTTTTTTGTGAGGCAATTGGGGTTAAGTGACTTGCCCAGGGTCACACAGCTAGTAAGTGTTAAGTGTCTGAGGCCGGGTTTGAACTCAGGTCCTCCTGACTCCAGGGCTGGTGCTCTATCCACTGCACCACCTAGCTGCCCCTTGGTGACATCTTTTATTCCTATTCTTTGTCCAAGTTCCTCATTGGTTATATATTGTAGCCTACTCACAAACACCATATAACAACTCATTTTTAATTCTCGAGAGACTATTATATTCAATGTCTTGCTGCCATCTGGCAGCTGGAAATAAAAAGACAAAATGAAAAAAAAATCTCTGCCCTGAAGGAGCTTGTATTATTCTGGGGAGGATACAGCATGCAAACAGCGGTGCAGATAGGTTGAAACCTATCCATCCACACGTCATTCTGTGCAATTTTTGCTATGCCCTTTGATAAATCCTCTGCTGAGCAGCAATTCACTGTACTGGAAGGCCTTCAATATTCTGGGTGATAATCTTCCATACCACTTCTTGCTTACAAGGTATGACATTAGCAACATGTTATAGATTACTTATTATTTACCATACATTTCTTTATTGCCCTTTGGGCCACTTACCACTTTGAGTTTTTGGATATTGTGGTGTTCCATGATTCCCAGACATACAAACCACTGGTGGTGGTTGTTCAGTCATTTCAGTTAAGTCTCACTCTTTGTGACCCCTTTTGGGATTTTCTTGGCAAAGATGCTGGAGTGGTTTTGCCATTTCCTTCTTCAGCTCATTTTATAGATGAGGAAACTGAGGCAAACAGGGTTAAGTGACTTGCCCAGGGTCACACATCTAGTGTCTGAGGCCAGATATGAACTCAGGTCTTCCTGACTCCAGGCCCAGTACTCTATCCACTGAACCACCTTCTGACAGGTTTTCATATCAGAGACCATGTTGAGATCATGAAAAATGCTGAACAGTGTTCTCCATGAAGCCTTTTCAGCTTGATAGGAGCTACCTAAGCAGGTGGTCTATTGGTGTAGTGATGTGATACAGTGGAAGGAGCAATATATTTGAAGTTGGAAGATTTGGGTTCACATCTCTTTTGATCCTATTTATGTGACCTTGGATAAGTCACTTAACATTTATCCCTCAGTAAATTTATTTTTAAAATCCGTTATTAATATGACTTATGCTTTTTTTATCACCACAGTTTTCTTCAGTATCTCTTCCATCCTTTTTACAGAGAAGCATCCCATATAACAATATTTTTTTAAAGACAAAGAAAAAGAGGAAAAAAATCACCACAATCAATACATTGGAAAAGGCCCAGAATAGATGCACTGTGCAACACTTTTGGATCTAATGCCTCCATGAAGGGGTGGGTTGGAGGTGTCTCCTAATATCTCTTTTTTTTGTTACATTTACTTTTTTTTTTTGGTGGAGCAATGAGGGTTAAGTGACTTGCCCAGGGTCACACAGCTAGTAAGTGTCAAGTGTCTGAGGCTGGATTTGAACTCAGGTCTTCCTGAATCCAGGGTCAGTACTTTATCCACTGTGCCACCTATCTGCCCCATATATCTCTTTTTTTGAGCCATTCTTATTTATGATTTGGCAACATTTACTTTTGATTGATGTGTGTGTGTGAGTGTGTGCCGATTCTTTCTATTTACATTATTATAGTCATTGTTTTCTCATCTCTGTTTTTACTTCACTCTGCATCAGTGCTTCTCTATAGTTATCATTTATTACAACAAAGTAATATGCCATTACGACCTTGGTAAATTTAAATTTAAAATTGTTGTGGAGAAAAGAAGACTGAAAGATAGCATGGAGCCTTATAGTTATATATATATATAACTGTAGCATTGCAGTTATAGTTATATATAAAAAGCATTGTAGTTATATACACATACAGTACACATACACATATACATACATGTATACAAGCATACCTACCTACCTACCTACATATATATGTATATAGTTATATATATTTATATTAATTTTTCCTGATCTCTAATCCCAGCTCTGCCACTTATTGGCTGTGTGACCTTAGCCAAGTCATGTAGTCTTTTTGAGCCTTAGTTTCTTCATCTGTAAAATAAGGAGGTTGGACTAAATTGGAGTCTAAGGTTTCTCTTAACTATGAATTTATATCCTATGGGGAATCTCCATGCCACAGTGAGGTATGAGGAGGACTTTGAGGGAGAAAAGTTAACAGACACAGAAACAATTCAAGAAAAATTAAATACTGAATTACGGGTTACTACATGCTGAAAGTGTAGAGAAGGGAGATCCATGTGACCTAAAGCATTTGGAGACTGCCTCATGGAAAAGATGGGACTTGAGCTAGGCCATGAAAAAATTGTATTTGGATAAATAGAGGAAGAAAGGGGAGAAGGAATGAAGCCGATAAACAAAGGAACAGAACTGAGAATAATCATGGGTGTGTGTGTGTGTGTGTGTGTGTGTGTGTTGGAGAGAGTTTACAGGAGTGGTTATTGAGAAGACCGATTTGGCTGATGCACCTGAAACAAATGTGTTACTCTATGCTAGGCTGACCTAAAACTCATCTTCTTTTTGAGCCTTAATTTCTTCTGCAAAGGGAGAAAACAGCAACTATAGTTCTAGAATTTTGATAAAGAAAAAAGAAAATAATGAAGAGAAAAATTCTTTGAGAGCTTCAGAAAAAGTTTTTTTGTGGGTGTGTGAATTAAAAATGGTTTATAGGGGGAGATAATAGGAAGAAAAAGGAGGAGGAAACAAGATTAGACACACAAAGGACAAGGAGGGTTGGCGAGAAATAAGCAATTACTGGCCGTCAAAACTCACTTTGATCTTGTTGAACCATTTCCAAATAATACAGCCAAGCCCTGAATCATGTTACTGTCATATTGAGAGATCCTGCTATGATAATAGCATTTATAGTGCTTTCAAGTTTGCAAAATGCTATGCATGCTATCTCATTTGATGCCTTCAACAACCCTTGGAGGTAAGTGCTATTATTGTCCCCAATTTTAAAAATAAGGAAGCTGAGGCAGATAAATTAAATGACTCTTCCAGTGTCACACAGCTATTAGTATCTGAGCTGGAATTTGAACCCACTTCTACTAGACTCCAAGTCTAGCACTCTTACCCATTGCACCACCTAGCTGCCTAGAGTTTTATTTGTTTTTTTGGTCTTAAGGCGATTATGACTCTGTTCCAACTTATCCTTGAAGACTTACTCTCCTTTCAAAACAGAAATGAGAGGGGGCAGATAGGTGGCGCAGTAGATAAAGCACCAGCCCTGCATTCAGGAGGACCTGAGTTCAAATCCGGCCTCAGACACTTGACACTAGCTGTGTGACCCTGGGCAAGTCACTTAACCCTCATTGCCCTGGAAAAAAAAAACCCAAAAAACTAGAGAAGGGGCAGAAAACATTAAAAACAAAACAAAACAAAACAGGTTAAAGTGCTGGCCCTGGATTCAGGAGTACCTGAGTTCAAATCCAGCCTCAGACACTTGACACTTACTAGCTGTGTGACCCTGGGCAAGTCACTTAACCCCCATTGCCCTGCAAAAAAAAATTTTTAAAAAATTAAAAAAAACCCCAAACAACAAAAACAAACAAACAAAAAAAACAAAAAAACAGAAATGAGAGGTTGGCCTTATATTCCACAATTTTGATAACATTGCATGTGGCAAAGATACTGTCTTCTAGTTTTCATTATTGCTTACCATTGTAATACACTGTATGAAGTTTCTTTGATAGCAACCAGGCCACAGGTCCTATCCCTCATTACACATACTAGGATGTCTGTGTTGGTAGAGGAGGTCCACAGCACACCCTATGACACTGGGGGGTCACTGGCACTTTCACTTCCTGCAATCACTAATTTTCCATAGCTCTCCTTCTCTACCCTACTCATGCCTCATTATGTGCCACAGATTTATGCAATCCCTTTCCACAGTGGCCAGGGTGATTTTTAGCCCCTTAAAATTATATACACCAGAATTCTTATTGCTTCTTGATTCCCTTAAATATACAGTAGAGAGTTACAAGCAATCATTCCTTTGTAGGTGCTCCCAAAACAGAAGGAGATGCAAAGGATTTCTTCCCATGGAAGGAGCAATGCCAATGTCTGCCTTTCTGTTTAAATTCTGCAATACCAAGCATCTGACCATTTACCCATTTGTCACATTGATCCTGTGATACCAGCTTCTTCTTGCAAGCATGTGATATTTTCTTTTGTCTTTGTTTTTGCGGGTCAATGAGGGTTAAGTGACTTGCCCAGAGTCACATAGCTCGTAAGTTTCAAGTGTCTGAGGCTGAATCCAGGGCTGGTTCTTTATCTACTGCGCCACCTAGCTGCCCCCACGCATGTGATATTTTTATTGCTTTATATGAACTTTTTGTAGAAGCAGAATTTAAACTGCAGGGACACCCCCAAACCAAGGGTTTGGGAAGATATGCTACTGAAAATGTGTTTATCAGCCAGGAAGACAAAGGATTTGGGGTCTGTTCATGCCATTTGGAATAAAAGGAGTTATGCATAGGAAATGGCCTTAGTGATTGCAGAACCATATCACAGATGAGAAAACTGATGCCTACTGTTGCCAAAACTCAGCTGTTTCTTACATAGGAAGTGGTGTCAGGGCAGGGAGCTGTCCATTTCTGAAACTCAGATCTAGGCATGGAGTTCTTAACCTTTTTTCTGTCATGGACCCTTCTGACAGTCTGGTGTAACCTGTGTAGTCTTTCTCATAATAATGACATTAAATGCATAAATACAAGGGAAACCAATTATATTTAAATGTAGTCATATATATATATATATATTTTTTTTTTTCACAGACCATAGACTAAGAAACCTTGGTCTAGAGAATGGGGTTCCAAAGGAATATGAAGAACGTAGTATTGTTACTATGGTGAATGAATCACACTGGAAAAGACATTTTTTTTGGCTTTGCAAAAATAAATTTGTGCTTAAAATTCTAATATATATTTTAAATAGAGACTTTTTTCTTCCCTTTTTCCCAGTTCCAAATTCTCTCCCTCTCCCACCCAATGAGAAGGCAGAAAAAACAAAATCTATAACAAATATGTATTGTTATGCAAAAATCCTCATCAACCATGTTCTTCCTCCCCAAAAAATAAGAAAAAGAAAAAAAATGCTTTACTCTCCACTCTGAATTCATGAGTTCTCTATCCCATGATATGTTTTATCGTGAGTCCTTTGGAATTGTGGTGGGTCATTGAATAGATCATTTATTAAGGAAAAGACATCTTTTGTATAAGCTCAAACACTTATGGTATAGTGAAAGGAGCACCTACTGCCTTCTCTGAACTCACAAGAACCATCCACTTTCTGAGTCTCTTACCAGTGGGAGAATGGGCTAGTGGATAGAAGGGTGGAGCTGTTTTGACACAGCATAAGCCACTACTGATGAAGCTTGGACTGGGTGGAGTCCAGTGTGGAGTCCAGCCCTTGATCTGCAGTCTCTGCTCTGGCACTGCAGCATCAGCCTTAAAATAAACATCTGGTGCATGCATGGGTGTCCCTGATGCTCTCCACCCCGCCTCTCACAAATTGCTGCAGTTTTCTGCCCACAGTCCATCCTGTTTCCCTATCTGACCCCTCCTACTTCCTGTTCAGTTTATTGGGTTTATATATTTTAAAATGAGTTAACCTCAAACAGGAAAAAAAAATGTGCTTACACTTCAAAGTCATCTAGGCAGAACTAGAAGCTGAAAAGAGACAGATTTAGGCTTGATTAGAAAAAAGCTTCCTGGCCAAGAATGGGCTATTTCTGGAGACCACTGTGGGTCTTCAAGCCGAAGCTGTATGACCATATTGGGGATTTATTTTTGGAAAAGGGGTTGATCTAGATGGCTGTGCACTTCCCTTCCAAATCTGAGAGGCTGTAATTCTGCAATTCTGGCCTTGCCTGCCTACCCTTTCTGAGCAGACTGAGGAAGGGAGGGATATATTCAAGCTCTGGTCCTTCCACTTAGTGAGAACTGCTTCCAGGATCTCTGTCCATCTCTCTCTCTCTCTCTCTCTCTCTCTCTCTCTCTCTCTCTCTCTCTCTCTCTCTCTCTCTGTCTCTGTCTCTGTCTCTCTCTCTTTCTCTCTCTCTCTTTTCCCTTTGGTGAGGCAATTGGGGTTAAGTGACTTGCCCAGGGTCACACAGCTAGTAAGTGTTAAGTGTCTGAGGTCGGATTTGAACTCAGGTCCTCCTGACTCCAGGGCCCGTGCTCTATCCACTGCGCCACCTAGCTGTCCTCCTTCCCCGCCCCCCCTTCCATCTCTGAAGATCATTCTTCACTATCACAAGCCTGGTCCATATTGAACTGTTCTAGACTTGTAGAATATTAGAGCCAGATGGGGGCCCTTGGAGGTTATTTAATTCAACATTTTTGTTTTTCAGGTAAGGAAAGTAAGATCTAGAAAATGCAAATCCCAAAACTACACAGCACAGGCTTTGTATGCACAGCTTCCATATCCCTACCTCCCAGAATCCTTCTTTCTTCCAGGTTTAGTGTGGGCTCCAACTCCTCTATGAGGTCTTTCCCTCCCCGCCCCATTTATTTTGTATTTATTTGTCTCTGTACATATTGCTAGATGGCAAAGTGCATAGAATGTTGGACCTTGAGTCAAAAAGACCTGAGTTCAAATCCAACCTCAGATACTTCCTAGCTGTGTGACCCCAGGTAAGTCACTTAAGCTGTTTGTCTCATTTTCTTCAACTGTAACATGAGGATAATAATAACACCTACCTTGCATGGTTGTTGTGAGGATGGAAATGGGAAAATATTTGTAAAGCATCAAGCATATAGTAGGTGCTTAATAAATGCATATTTCCTTTCTTCTCTAATGGAATGTAAGCTCTGAACAATTATTGTTTCTTTTTTTGTACTTGCGTCTCTAGCATCTAGCACAGAGTTCTGTACATATTAGATAGGATCAAGAAATACTAGATGAATTAAATTAAATTAAATAGTAGCCAAGCTAAATCTAGATGCCAGGTCTAATGGCTCCCAGACCAGTTCTTTTTCAGTGAGAATGGGCTGTATGTTTTCCTGATATTTTCTTGTCTCTCTTATACTCTGAAGTCCTAGAATCTCAGTTCTACACTGGGAGAAGAGAGTGAAGAAGAGTTTGACACCAAATTCCTTTGTGAACCTCATCAGGACAAAGTGCTTCAGTCATACCTGGACTCTATCTTGGAACTATATATAATGTCATAGTGGTATAAGATTTCTTTTTTGAGCTAGGGTCTTAGTTGATAGCTTTGAGTGGATATTAATAATAATAATAATATCTTATATTTGTATGGCATTTTGTTATTTATTAAAAAATGCTTTCATGCTTGTTTTCTTGTTTGATCTACTTGACACCCTATAAGGTTAGACAGGACAAGTATTATTATTCCCACCTGACGGATGAGGAACTAGAAGCACAGAGTAGTGAAGCAACTTATTCAAGGTCATGGAGTTGTACAGTCTAGGAGTGTGTTGGAGCCAGCTCCAGCTGACTCATGAGGACTGATTGTTATATTTTTAGTGTGATAATTTATTCCTGGGAAAGCTACAATTCAGAGCTTGATTTATTGTTTTATTGTTGATCTATAACTAAGAAAGTGATGAAAAATGTTAATAATTCAGATTGAATTGAAATTTGTATCATGGGTACACTTTTTTAAAATTGAAGGACTGATTAAACATTTACCAACACACTCCTGATTGTACAAGAACCTTAGTTTCCTGATTCCTACTTCCATGCTTTCTTTCTTTCTTTCTTTCTTTCTTTCTTTCTTTCTTTCTTTCTTTCTTTCTTTCTTTCTTTCTTTCTTTCTTTCTTTCTTTCTTTCTTTCTTTCTTTCTTTCACGGGGCAATGAGGGTTAAGTGACTTGCTCAGGGTCACACAGCTAGTAAGTGTCAAGTGTCTGAGGCCAGATTTGAACTCAGGTCCTCCTGAATCCAAGGCTGGCGCTCTATCCACTGCGTCACCTAGCTGCCCCCGCTGTGCTTTTTCAAATCCTGCCCTGGACACTATAATTAGTTATGCCTGTGAGAAATATTTCATTTGGCCCCCTGCTCTATTCCAGTTAGTATTAACTAATTTGATATGATTCCACAGGGGTAGTGATTATAAGTTCTGTATATTAGGCCCCAGAGCTGTGAGCTTCAGGTGGTTAAATTCACTTGCTTAATCATAGGAAGCTAACTAGAGATCTTCCACTCTTCTTTTCCTTGTCATGGTGGCAAGGTGACCAACCCCAGTGTGGCAGAGGTGGCTTAATTATGTGGAAAGTCCTCCAACTTATTTTTATAACTCTGGACCACTGTATCTTGTCCAGCATGAGCAAGTGACCATCTTAGTCTCATGACCACTTAGTGAAGATGCCCCATGCTTTGCTCAAGTTGTGACCCACCTGCTGATATGTCATTTTTGGCCCTCAAAGCAATATCTCTGTCAACCAATGGGATTCTGTGCTTTGTATAGCCTCTTTAGAATGTTTAGGTACCAAATGTAGTATCAAACCTTATAAAGATAAGGTCCTGGAAGAAGGGAGCATCTCAGATCATGAGGAAGATCTGAGGTCCGTCTCATTAGAGGGGATGATGAACCCTTTAATAAAGTACCACTGGCCCAGAGTTTTGCCTCAGTCTCTTTTATTTTTTGTATTATTGCCATATTAATGACAACCCAAGATGGGAGTTTGATTCATGGACCTCTATGTCTTTAGGCTGGCCCTCACAAGGGACCCAAAAAGGAAGTGCACACCAGTTTGAATTTTTGCCAATGGCAATTAAGAGTTGAAAGTATTGGGGGGCGGCTAGGTGGCGCAGTGGATAAAGCACCAGTCCTGGATTCAGGAGTACCTGAGTTCAAATCTGGCCTCAGACACTTGACACTTACTAGCTGTGTGACCCTGGGCAAGTCACTTAACCCCCATTGCCCCGCAAAAAAAAAAAAAAAGAGTTGAAAGTATTGGAGAATTTGCCAAAATGAAACCCTGAATATTACAGTGTTAGCTGTTGGAAAAACTGTCATAAGGGTGGAACTCAGACAGTCAGGGAATGGTTGGGGGTGGGGGTGGGGGAGAGCACAAACATCTTCAGTGGAGAACTTCTCAGATGGAATAAGCTAAGAGGCGGGTACCTTGGGAATCTAGTCCAATTCTCTCAGAAGTTCCTCCTGGAAGTTCCACTCCACATTGGGACTGCTCCCAGGAGAGAAGGGGGTCAGGCATAAGAGGATAAATGGATCCTACAGGATTTCCATTGGGACAAGAGCGGACTTCTTGTCTGGGGATGACTAAAGAAAGAGCTTTTAAGGGGAAAGTTTGGTTTGAGAAAATAAGATTAGGGGATTGTTTTGGCCAAAGCATGGAACTTTTGATTACTTAGAAAGTTATGGAATTTTATAAATTAGTTTAGGACAAATGAACTATTGACATTGCTAAATTCTTTATCAGTTTCAGCTTTTCTTCTTGTCATACTTTGGCAAAAAGTCTAGAGGAATGGAACTTTAACTAGCTCTTCTATTTCTTAGGTGTTGTTCTAAATACGAAGAATACTTTAAATGGGTGAACCCTCCTGGCAAATTATACTAAAGCAATTTTGTTACTAAATTACATTTTTATGAGATTACAATAGAATTAACACAATTAGCAAATAGAAGAATCATTCTAGGCTGACAATAGGACCCCAGACACAAGATGGTCATAAGTTCTATACTCAATAAATAGAGGAGACAGGTAAGATCTCAACTTCAAAATCTCCTAGAGAAAAACTTAGGAGAAGTTCAGGCTTGGTTTAGTGTTGTGTCTTGTTATATGTTTTCTCTGTGTTCGTTTTGTAAATGATGAAGCAAAGTTTAAGAATAGTGGTTTCCTTACTTCAGATAGAAAGGGACTTTATGCAATTAGGAAAATCATTAAGAACCTGAGAAGTAAGTGTGTGTTTTGTCTGCTATGCTATTTGTGCTCTGTGCTAACCCATAGCTAAGATTATAAAACTATGTGCTTCTTACTGCCCAAAAGCCCTTAAATAAATTGGTATGAACTATGCATTTATAACCAATAAAGAATCCAAAGGAGGTTTACTAGAGGAATTAAGCAAGTAGAGGAAAGAAAGAGTAGTATTGCATAGGGAAATTAGAAAAGTTAATAATGAGTCAAAGGATAAAGAAAGTCGGAGTCTGCACTGACACAGTATAAATTGAGGGTTTGAAAGTAAAGGGTTTTGTAGTTTTGAGAAGGAGATTTCAGGGGCAGCTAGGTGGTGCAGTGGATAGAGCACCAGCCCTGGAGTCAGGAGTACCTGGGTTCAAATCCAGCCTCAGACACTTAACACTTGCTAGCTGTGTGACCCTGGGCAAGTCACTTAACCCCAATTGCCTCACCAAAAAAAGAAAAAAAAAAAGAAAAGGAGATTTTAGAGAGGGTCTTAATCTCACTGAAATAGAAAAGATTTAGGTATTTTTAAAATCAATGCTCCTTTGACAATTGCTACTTGTCTTCCTTCCCTAATTAATATAAGACTACAAAATAAGTTTCATAAAATGCATGTTTTAGTTGATTTATTAGTTGATTGCTAGAGAAAGGATTATCTCTTTGCTCTGGTTTAAATAATGATGCTAAAGGATTAGTAATTTAGAAAATTTAAAGGAATTGGTCAGGTTCTTTGGGTAACTCAAAGAAACAAAGAAGCAGAAATGGGAAGATAGGAGTATCACCTTGAAATTATTTTTTTTAGCCAACTAAAAATAATGGAACTTTGTGCAAAATGAAATTTAGTTATTGCCACTAGTCATTATACATCAAAATTGATTGGTTTGAAAATATTGTAATGGTAGTAAATTAGAGAATCTAATCAGTTTTTGTATGTACAAAGGGGATAATAACTATTTACACCTATCTCCCAGGGTTGTTGGGAGAAACACAGAATTGTGAAGTGCTTACCACAGTATCTGGCTTGTGTAAAGGATGAGCACCATAGTGTTGAGACCCTGTAGGAATACAGTTGAACAAAATGCTATCCCATTTATAGCTACTTTTTCTAATTGGCATGGAATGTTAACAAATTGAGAAATTATACACTAAAGTACTACTAAAAATAGGCTTAAACAACTTTCAAGACATAGACAAAGCCTTGCATATGGTCAGCAGTACATAAACTACTATGATTAGCATGACAACGCTAGGGGTAATAAGATAAATGACTTTTTATGAATTGATAAGTTTTAAAGGTATTTAAATTATTATCATCTGATTGGTGATGTTTTAAGTATAGGAAGGGAAGCTGTTAAAGCAAATTTCTTCCTCTTTTCAATCTGTATATTGTTACATTATAAATCTATCTGTTATATGAGTATTAGAGTATTTTTTAAACTAGAAAAGAACAACAATAATAGTAAATGACTTACTTTGGGAGAAAAACATGGTAAAATTCTCTTAGATCTTTGTCTATGAGGTTCCTTGGGATGAGCCCTGCTGGCAGAGTATTGTGAAACTCTGCAGCACTGCAGTTTGGGGAACTAGGGCCTTTCCCACCCAAAGTAGAAAAATTAAACTTTTGAATAATAAGTGGGTGTCATTTGGGATCATTTGGAAATTCACTTATTTGTATCTTTTAATGCTATTATTTTGAACCAACTACTCACTGCATATGAACTTGTGGTGAAGAAGTAGAAACAGCAGTACAATGCTAAACAGGTCTCTTGGGTCTGGGTGACCAAGGAAGGTAAGCTACTCCTCCCCAGAACTTCTATCACCAGGTATACTTGTTTAGTTCATAAGGTGTGTGTGTGTATGTGTGTGTGTGTGTGTGTGTGTGTGTCATTGTGGCACACAAGGGATAATAGATTCAATTAAGGAAGAGTGGGTTACTCCAGATACCACCCCAGTGGCAACTTATATGACAGCCACTTGTCCAACTCATGCAGCTTTTTGTTGTTGTTGTTGTTGTTTTTTTTGTGAGGCAGTGAGGGTTAAGTGATTTGCCCAGGGTCACACAGCTAGTAAGGGTCAAGTGTCTGAGGTTGGATTTGAACTCAGGTCCTCCTGAATCCAGGGCCAGTGCTTTATCTACTGCACCACCTAGCTGCCCCCCATAAAGCTGTTAATCAGTTTGCCTTTCAAGTCAAATCCACTGGTGGCCGTCAGCTAGCTTCCACCCCTACTTGAGCACTTACAGAAAAAGATTATTATGCCTAAGTCAGAGCAAGGTTGAATTATTTCCTAGTTCTAAAGCCACAGCTCCCTCTGATACCATAGCTTTCACCAAGGAAGTTGTGCCTGGGTATGTCCCATTTGTCTACATGCATTTTGATGGGGGTCTCATCTCATTGTATTCTAGAACTTTTCTGATCTTCTCCCTTTAGCTCTATCTGTAGACTAAGGTGGAGGGATGATGGTTGTGAATATATGAAATTTGTGAATAGTTATAAAGATTCTAAATGAAATTTTCAGGCTAATACATGGAAAAAAAGTAACAATTACCTAGCTTTAAACTTAATTAGAAAAAATTTTGCCATTTGAAGAAGAGTCTCTTGGTCTTCAATTTGTTGCTATTCTAAGTCTTGAATCCAGGTACAAGTGTCTGACCCCACATAAGGCTGCCTGCAGTTTGAGGTCTGCCACAGGTAGAGATATCTGTCCCTGGGAAAGTCTAGAGAATGACTTAGTGAAGGTAAGATTCTCTTGACCCATTCCCATCTTGGTAAATAAGACATTTCATTACCTGGTTAATTCTGACGCTAGCTATAGCATCCTATCATACAAATGGCTGCTTATGACCCCGACCTGAAATCAAACAGAATTAATGTTACTATGTTCCTGCCTTTCTCCTCACATGGCAAATTCTATGAATAAGGGCAAATGTAAAAGAAGATGAATCCTATTGTTGATTTTTGATTAAGTTACACATGCTAGTATTTTTTTTCTTTTTCTTTTTTTTTTTTTTGGTGAGGCAATTGGGATTAAGTGACTTGCCCAGGGTCACACAGCTGGTAAGTGTCATGGGTCCGAGGCTGGATTTTGAACTCAGGTCTTCCTGAATCCAGGGCCGGTGCTCTATCCACTGTGCCACCTAGCTGTCCCTATACATGCTAGTATTATGAGATATCATTTAAATCACAAATAATAAAGACCATGAAGTCTTGGGTTCATGGGGGTTCATGAGTCATTTCGTTTATGAGACTACCCTATAACATTCTTTCATTAAGATAATATGATTAGTGGGAGATGTCATTTAGTAAGAAATGTAATACAATTTTCAAGAATGGATTAAGAATTTTATTTATTATTATTATTATTTTTGCTGGGCAATGAGGGTTATGTGACTTGCCTAGGGTCACACAGCTAGTAAGTGTCAAATGTCTGAGGCTGGATTTGAACTCAGCTTCTCCTGATCAGGGCCAGTGCTTTATCCACTGTGCCACCTAGCTGCCCCCGAATTAAGAATTTTACATGTAAAAATCATTTTGTAAGGGGCTAAAATTCTAGCTAGTCTGTCTAAAATATCTAATGAGTGGTCACCAATAAATTATAAGCTTTAGCAAGAGTTAGACTTTTTTTTTTTTTTTTTTGGTGAGGCAGTTGGGGTTAAGTGACTTGCCCAGGGTCACACAGCTAGTAAGTGTTACGTGTCTGAGGCCGGATTTGGACCCAGATACTCCTGACTCCAGGGCTGGTGCTCTATCCACTGTGCCACCTAGCTGCCCCAAGAGTTAGACTTTTAAGCATTTATTAAGGAGAATAAGAATTTGGTGAAGAAAGAGAGAAAGGCCTAGATTCATCTATCTATTAAAGGGAGAGCGCATTCCTCGCTCCACTCTCCACCAGAGTCCTGACGAAAGAGAGTGAGAGAGCCCGCCTCTCCCCCTCTTCCTCCCACAAGCAAACGTCACTTCCTGATGCCAAAGCTGCATGGCCTTGCCCTCAGAGGCCTTCTCCTCATGGTGAAGCTTTCCTACAGTAAGTCTCCAGCAGGTGGCGTCATTCCAATCATTACAGTTTGAAACATCAATCTAATAATATTAAGAGACACAGACTCATTTTCCAATTCAGGCCTCATGATGCAACAATTGAAATTCTCTCGAGTTTCAATTGAATTATGTATTCTTAATATAATAATTCTTTTTATAGTGCTATTTTATTTTATATTGGGGTTGTCTTCTTACATGCTCTTAGAATCTGGGAAGCAGATCTAGAAGGAAGAAATCACTTCAAAGCTAACCTGAGAAGGTGGCTTATTTTAGAAATGTAAAATTATAGACCTTGAACTTTTTCATCTACATCAGAGCTGCGTAATCCTTAATAACTTAATCCACTTAAAGCTATGATTATTGTAACTTGCTGCTAGACCCCATGGATTGTAATTAATGTTATTCTGAGTCTGATTCTAGGTATGATCATCAAGGAATCCTATTAGGCCAATGATCCACGATACCAGTAACCCTATGGGGTTGACATCCATAAATTACAGGTTGGAGTTCTCATGGAAAAGTCTGGGAGAATGATTCTTGGCATGGACTGAGCCAAGACTTTCCTGACTTGGTTTCTTTGGTATGATATTTCCTTTTTTAAAGCCTGGCTCAATAAAATTGTCTATCTATATGACTCTAGCCTGGAATTGATATGAAGTTAGGGAAGCATATTTCCCTTACTGTATAATGTTCCTAATTTCTTTCTATGGCAAATTTCTATAATCATTTCAGGTTATCAGTATAAATATAGCATTAAATCCTTATTTTCATAAGTTACTACTGGAGTAAATCTAAAGTATATTAAGATACAGGTTGTGATTTTTAAAATAAAAATTTTGGTCACCTTAAATTAGTAGCTTTAGCACCAGTCCTTGGGCATTAAACATTTATTAAAGCATACAGATATTCCCATGGAGTTCAGAAAGTTAAGAAAAAAACCTATTTAGCCTAGAGTTCCAGCCTGGTCTGGTTCTTCCTCAAGTCCTCTGCCACAAGCCTGCTTTAATCACGAACTCTCTCGCAAGCTGTTTGTGGAAGCTTTTTATAGATCTGGAACAGAGGCGGTCCTTACACACTGCTTCAAGGTGATTGGTTGGCGTCATCCAAATCCATTGGCTTTGAAGGTGTTCTCAAGTTGAGTTCACAGTCTAGTTTCTGAGAACAATACCTTCTTAAGGGATAGCCAGGTGTGATTACAATCCAATTAACTTGAAGTAGGTTTAATCAGCAGTCAATCACTCTCACTTGATTCAATCAGTCTAGATTAATCTCAAGGTGGGTCTTTGAGTATCTGCTAAATCCCATTATTTCATCACAAGGTATAAGATATGAACTACTTAGCCTAAAATTTTAGTTTTTCCTAAAAACAATATGAGAATATTTGGGTATTGAGGGAGCATCTTATGGGACCAAACTGTTGTTCTACTAATTATTAAGCCTAAAAAACCCTTTAGTTTTGGTTTGAAGAAAAGAATGTTAGACTATCCCATGTTACCTAAATTGAAAAAGCCAATTTTATTTGGTTTTATTTTTACTACTGGGATAGTGATCATGTCTTGAAAGGCAAACATGTTTTATTATAAGTAACATATACTGCCTTGAAATCGACTGTACTTAGATGTACTTATACATCCCATCCCAGAACTTTTTGTTACAATTGCAATTATTGTGGCACCTTTTAAATGAATTCAGATGTATTTCAAGGGCCATCATCATTTATTTAAAAAAGTGTTCTGTTAATAGTTCCATATTGGAATCTCATCCTCATAAGGTAAGAAATAAGGGGAAGGAGGATTAGCTAGATAAATAATAAATAAATAAATAGATAGATAGATTGAAAAGATTGAAAAATTTTCAGTTTTTTTTTTTTTTGTAGGCAATTGGGGTTAAATGACTTGCCCAGGGTCACACAGCTAGTAAGTGTTAAGTGTCTGAGGCCAGATTTGAACTCAGCTACTCCTGACTCCAGGGCCAGTGCTCTATCCACTGTGCCACCTAGCTGCCCTTCAGTTGGTTTTAATAAATAGTTGTAACAAGGTTAGGTAATTATATAAGGCAAATATAAAATTTGGGTTCAGAATTTTTAAAGTTTTTGGTTTAAATTTGCCAATTTAAAAATGTGAAGTCTCTGGTCTAGTGATATTCATATTAGTGCTGTTAAGGTTAGCTCTAGCACTCATTATCTGACTAGATCATTGTAATAGAAAACTAAAATTGTATTAAAAAAACTGTTTTGTCAGAGATTTTTAACAGAGAAGGAGATCTCTGCAAGTGACCTGAACTGGAGAAGCAAATCCTCTAGAAGCTGCTCTGAAGCCCCACTCATTTCAGTATTCCTAAGGAGAGATCTTCGTAGGACCACAAGACTGCATGACAGGATGTTTCAAGTGACTGGACAAGTGTATGAGATGGGACAAGGTAAGTTGTTCTACAACAGATGGAATTTCTTAGTGTAATTTGTGGCGGGTTTGCTATAGAATATAGCACTATGGGGCTCTGTGTTGTGATGGTTGTGGAAACTTTTTGAAGACTGCTTCAAGGAATCATGTTTTTAAAGTGCATAAAAAAAGATATATGGAATTAGGAAGTCCAGAGTTAGTGAAAATAACTATGTAATATTCTTTCCCATCCAAGTTTGAGTATTTTCTGCAACCTGTCTAGGGACTGCAGGCTAAGGACCCCTGATATGGGATATTTACAAAACCAAATGAGAATGATTTAGGGTTTGGGATTATTTCTACAATAGACTGAGATCTTTTTGTGGATCAATGGGGATGGGTGGATGGGAGAAATAATTTATTTGTGCCAGTATTCTATTCCAATCAGTATTTTTTTTGGGTGGGGCAATGAGGGCTAAGTGACTTGCCCAGGGTCACACAGCTAGTATGTGTCAAGTGTCTGAGGTAGGATTTGAACTCAGGTCCTCCTGAATCCAGGCCTGGTGCTTTATCCACTTTGCCACCTAGCTGCCCCCTACTCGAATCAGTATTAACTAATTTGATATGATTCCATAGGGGATAGTGATTATAAGTACTAAATATTAAGCCCCAGAGCTGTGAACTGCAGATGGTAAGCTCACTTGCTTATTCATAGGAAGCTAACTACAGATCCTCTACTCTTCTTTTCGTTGTCATGGTGACCAAGCCCAGTATGGCAGAGGTGACTCAATTACATGGAAAATCCTCCAACTTATTTTTGTACATTTGGACTACTCTGTCTTGTTCAACATGAGTGAATGACCATCTTATGACCACTTAATCAGTGGAGATGCCCCACGCTTTGCCCAATTTGTGACCCACCTACTCTTATGTCGTTTTTGGCCCTAAAAGCAAGATCTATCAATCCATGGGGTTCTCTACTTTGTATAGCCTCTTTAGAATGCTCAGATATCAGCTCTGGTATCAAACCTTATAAAGATGAAGCACTTTAGTTTTCTGAACCTCACTTTCCTCATTTGTAAAATGGGGGAAAGGATACCTTTATTATGTACCTCATGGGATTATTTTAAGGACAAAATGAGATTTTTGTGTGTGTGGAAAGTACTTGGTAAAAAATTCAGATATTTTTATCATCTCATCATTTTATCATTTTCATCTTTTTTTTTTGTTTTTTTGTTTCTTTGTTTTTTTTTTTTAGTGAAGCAATTGGGGTTAAGTGACTTGCCCAGGGTCACACAGCTAGTAAGTGTTAAGTGTCTGAGGCCGGATTTGAACTCAGGTCCTCCTGAATCCAGGGCTGGTGCTCTATCCACTGCACCAACTAGCTGCCCCCATTTTCATCTTTATGTATTATTATTATTAATTATATTTTAAAATTTGTGTCACCTCCATGTTGTATTACTGCTACTTATTGTTATTATTGTTTACTATATCCATATCTGAGAATGTTGCAACTGCTTTTAATCATCTCTGTAAAACCTTCTTTTGCCCCTCCTGGAAACACAGAGTTGGAAGGGACTTTAAATTCCCATCTAGTCTACCTCATAACTAATCAGGCATTCCCTCTATGATGTCTCTGATAAAGGCCATTCTTTTTTTTCTTTTGGTGAGGTAATTGGAGTTAAGGGACTTGCTCAGGTCACACAGCTAGTAAGTTGGCAAGTGTCTGAGGTCAGATTTGAACTCAGGTCCTCCTGATTCCAGGGCCCCTACTCTATCCACTGTGCCACCTAGCTGCCCCGATGAAGGCCATTCTTATCCTGCTCTTGAATATCTCCAAGGTGGGGAACCTACTACTTGTAGAGGCAGTCCATTCTACTTTTAAACAATGCTAATTGGTTGAAGGTTTTTCCTTGCACTGAGTTGAGCTCTGCCTCTCTTCAACTTTTACTCAGTGCTCCTAGTTCTGCCCTCAAGGGCCAAGCAGGACAAATCTAGGTTTTCCACATGACAGCCCTTCAAATACCTGAGGACATTTATCAAGTCCCCTCTAATTCTTCTCCAGCCACATGTCACCAGTTGTTTCAATCAAACCTCCTAAGGCATGGATGGATTTGTTAGCATATATACTAATAGCTGGCTGTTGAATGGATTTATGAAAACATTAACAGATAATCCGTACTAATTGATTGTCAGGGTAGTACAGTAGACAGGAAATCTGCCTGTCATGAAAATCTGAGTTCAAAGTCAGCCTCTGACACTCACTGGCTGTGCTGCCCAGAGAAAATGATCAAAACTCTCACTGACACAGGAAGTTCCCTTAAGACTCTTAAGTTGCAGAGCAGGAGCTTATTTACATTGGTAGAGGGAGTTTTTCTACTAGGAGTTCCGTATATTAGTGATATCACAGGTCCAGACCAAAAAGAGAAAATGATTTTCTGTATTCCTCTGGGGAATTCTACCTTAGAAATAAAAATAAATATATTCATGGCCTACTCTTTCTGTAAATTCTGAATTTCCCTTGAAATTTGTCAGTTCCTCAAAGGCAAGGGACCATGTTTCCTTTCCATCTGTCTTTCCCACTCAGCACCCAAGTTTCTACTCCAGTGCCTTGTACTTCAGTAAAGTCCACTGGACTGACTTGAAGAGAGAGAGAGAGAAAGAGAGAGAGAGAGAGAGAGAGAGAGAGAGATGGAGAGACACAGAGAGACACACACACAGAGACAGAGACACAGAGTTGTGAATAAAAAGAGTTGTAGAGTTGTACTAAGAACCCTAGGTTAGTCCTGACTTTGTCACTAACTGGCTATGTGACCTTGGGCAAGCTGATAAAACAATAGCATCTCACATTTATATGACACTTTAAGATTTGCAGGATGCTCTTACCCCTGCCCTGCACAACAATGCTGTGAGGCGGTTGATGTAATTATCACTCAATTTTGTGGATTAGGGAATTTAAGCTCCAAGAGGTTATATATTGTGAATTGCTCAAAGTCACACATAGCTAGGAATCACCAAAACTGGGATTTAAATCCAGATCTCTTGAATCCAAGACTTAGTCCTCATTTCATGATGCTTTTAACCGTCTAGGCTTCATTTTATTAACCTGTGAAATGAGAGGGTTGGGCCAGAATCAGGGGTTCTTAACTTTTTTTGTGTCATGGGATCCTTTTTTTGTGTATATGTCATGAAGCCTATCAGCTAGGAATAATGTTTTTACATTTACAAAATAAAATACTCAAGATTAAAGAGGAAATAAATGATATGGAAAAACCAGTTACCAAAATATCAAACAAAGCAAAACCCAAATTCCCCGACGTCAGGTAAGAACCCTTGACCAAAATGTTTTCTAAGCCCCTTTCTAGATATGACCAAACTTTAATTCTCCCTCAGATACCTTACCATGTGATTTGGAGTGATATTTCTGTTCTTACTGAGCTTCATTTGGTATCTCCATCCAGTGAAATTTTATACTTTTATTAAGAGGGTCAGATTTTCCTGGACCAGGGAGGTGATAGTCATATTGTGCTCTGTGCTGGTGTGAACACATCTGTGTTACTGCTTTCGTTTATGGGCAACACATTTTGGGAAAAACCTTAATAAGCTGGAGACTGTCTAAGGAAGAACAGAATGGTGAAGGGTCTCTTGTCCATGCTCTGTGAGTATTGGAAGAAAGAACTGGGATGAAAGAAAAAGAGGAGACTTTGTGGGGAAATGATAGCTCTCTTAAAGTATTTGAAGAATTGTTAAATGAAGGAGGGAATAGGTATGATCTTAGAAGGAAGAACTGGGCAAAATGAGTAGAATTTGCAATGAAGCACATCTAGGTTTGATGTCAGGAAACAATTTCTGACAATTAAAATTATTTAAAAGTGAAATGGGCTTACTTAAAAAGCAGTGGGTTCCCCCTCCCTAGAGGTCTTCAAAAATAAGCTGGATAGTCATTTGCTGAGTCTGATGCAGAGGGGATTTTTGCTTAAGTATTGGCTGGGCTACATGGTTTTCAGGGTGCCTTCCAAGTTTGAGATTCTTTAAGTCTGAGAGGTGCTCAGTGCTTTGTTGGTTTATTTAATTTGGGGAGAATCCCTTTGACTGGGTTCACTGTGGGACTAGAAAGAACTTTCCCTTGGAGGGAGATGACCGTGGGCCTAGTGTACCACCTACACACAGGCCTCTAGGCTGATATTTTTCAGTCAGTCCGGATCCATGACAGCATGCATGCCACTAGAATAGACCTTGAGAGCCCAGAATTTTTTCCATGTCATCATGAGGCTTGAAGAATAAGGAAGGAAGAATATGCATTGTGATAGCTGCTATTAAGTCATTGTTCAATGACAGATGCTGCCCAAGATTGTGTGTCCATTCTGCCTCTAATTCAGTTCCAGTCACAGGGCCCCAACCTTCCACTGCCTTGCTATTTATTGCTTTGCCTCCTGAAACAGTGTGAGACAGTCCCCTTGTCACCCTTGCTGGTCCCCACACCCAAGGGAAGTCCCTTCCCAGCCTGCTGTCTTTTTTAGAGGGCTCTGACGCAGAGCAGAGACTAGTTGTTGGTGAAGGAAAGTACCCTAGAAGCAGCATGGTTTATAGGAAAGAATCCTGGGAAGGAGAAAGCCTGGGTTTTTAGTTCTGCCATTAGCCAGTTAGGTGGCCTTGGACTTCTCTGGCCTTCCTCATCAGAAAAAAAGAGAACAATAATAATTTCTTTCCCTACCTCATAGGGTTGTTGTAAGGATAAACTGAAAAAAAAAAAGTCTTTCAAAAATGGTAAAGTACTTTACAAATGTCAGGTATAACATTAGAATTTTGATCAAGAATTTAAGAACAATGTTTTCAAATGATGTTACCATACAGAACACTCATACTCTTTGAACTAGGTGGAAAAGTTTAAAAAAAATATGGATGGGGGCAGCTATGTGGCATAGTAGATAAAGCACTGGCACTGAATTCAGGAGGACCTGAGTTCAAATACGGCCTCAGACACTTGACACTTACAAGCTGTGTGACCCTGGGCAAGTCACTTAACCCTCATTGCCCTGCCCCCCGCAAATATGGATGCCAAACAACAACAACAAATATCAAAATCATGTGGGAGTGTGATGACATGCATGTCTTCCCTATCATGCTCTCTGATGCTAGCATTGTCCCAAAGATGTTTTCAGTGAGTCTACAGTAGTTGAACTGACACACTCCACAACCATAATTTTATCTATCTCAGCAATAGTCTCCAGAACATGAGATTTAAAAGAATAATCATAGGCTATCCACCTTTCCCAGTAGTGATTCTGAGTTTCATAGAAAAAATGAGAATGAGATAACATAATGGTGATGATGACAACGATAATGTTAATAACAACAACCATATCCTCCCCAGCTAGTCTTTTTTTTTTTTTTAGTGAGGCAATTGGGGTTAAGTGACTTTCCCAGGGTCACACAGCTAGTAAGTGTTAAGTGTCTGAGGCTGGATTTGAACTCAGGTACTCCTGACTCCAGGGCTGATGCTCTATCCACTGCGCCACCTAGCTGCCCCTCTCCCCAGCTAGTCTTGCTTTTGGGGTCTGTGGTGATATCGATGTCCTTTCCATTGCAGCTGGCTATTCCCAGTTCTAGTCCTCAAATCACATGGGCTTACTTTCATGCTGTTACCACATAGAGGAGGTGTCCATGGTGTTATGAATTCAATTTTGATTGTGGAGTCAAAGGATATGAGTTCAAATGAGCTTTGCTGTTTTCTGCCTGAATGACTTTGGGTAAGTCATTTCCTCTCTGTGGGTTTTAGTGTCTTCATCTGTAAAATGATCAGGTTGGACTATGTGAACTTGAAGTCACCTTCAAGCTATTTGATTCTAGGGCCTTTCTTCCTTTCTGAGCTTTACAATCCCATGATTGTAAAATTCAGAGCCTCTCTTCCCCCTAAGACTATTCATTCTCATCCAGGCCAATGTAGCCTTATCCATATAGATTGCCAAGTGATCCCATACCACCTTTCACTTGAAGGTGAAAGAATTATAAAACTGTGAAGTAGAGTCAGGAGGCCTGGGTTCTAGTCCAGGTTTGTATATCTGCTTGTTGTGTGATGATGGGCAAGTCATTTAACATTTCAGAGCTTCAGTTTCCTCATCTGTAAAATAGGGTTACACAATTTGTTCCACCTACCTCCCAGAGGTGTTGTAAGCAAAGAGCTCTGTAAATAGTCGAGTCACCTTCTCTCCATCAGGGAAGGTTGGTAGCCGAACCCCAAGTCCTTTCAGGAACTAGATTTGGAGACATTTTGCCCTGGAGTATCACGTGGAGGTATTGTCAACTCTGCTGAGTCAAATGAGAAAACAGTACCCCTGTCCATAGTAACCTCAGAGGATTCAAACACCAGGCCTTTTGCTGTCAGGTTATCTGTCAGGAGGGATTTAGATGGCAGTACTGACTGGGAGTCAAGGGTACATTCTACATGGGATCTTGTATCTTGAATGTGCTTTATTTCCTGCCATCTTGGGACAAGGCGAAGTTATTAGCCTCAAGTTCAAGTTTGGCGAGGCTCTTAGAGCTCAGGTATTTGTATACCCAGGCACCAGATCTGATCTTTCTTTCACATTTACCCCATATGTAGTGACTTCAGAGAAAACAATCACCAGCCTCCATCACCACAGAATACTGTGTGTACTTTGTGTACACAGCAGTGATTCCAAATAAACACTGTGTATGTGTATATCCCAGATTCTTTCTCGTTTTTACACCTAGGAAACTTCTCTTCCTCTTCTCCTAATCTTTGTGATTCAGAGTCACCATCTGCCACATGGAAAACCCCTCTCCTAATGCCAGTTACTCAATCTTTCATCGCCATTCATCTCAGCCGTGTCCCTACCCAATCTCTGTCTTCCTGTCTCCTCTTTTTCCAGTATACCTTCTAGAACTCTCTTTTCTTTGTTAAAAAACAACTTTACTTTATCCTTCTTTCTTCTCTCTTTTTTATCCTCCTGCACTGGCTACCCTCAGAGGGGAAAAAAAACCCACTGCTTTTCTGGCCATACCTTTTTTTTTTTTTTTTTTTGGCGAGGCATTTGGGGTTAAGTAACTTGCCCAGGGTCACACAGCTAGTAAGTGTGAAGTGTCTGAGGCCAGATTTGAACTCAGGTGCTCCTGAATCCAGGGCTGGTGCTCTATCCACTGCGCCACCTAGCTGCCCCCATACCTTCTTTAGTAGTGAGTACTCCTTTTCTTTTTTGTACCTTTTCCCAACCTTTCCCCTCTACTCCTTCCCTCCAACATTATACCCACAGGAGGAGTAAGATTATATTCCTTTCTCCTCTCTGCCACTTCCAGATCTTCTCTTTACTGCTCCCCCTCAGCAGTCTCTTCTTTTTTGAGATTCACTCCATCCATTTATCTCATCTTATCTAGATTCTTTTTTCAGCTATCCTTGAGATGGAGAACTGTTTTCTTTTTTCCTTTTTGTCTTGTACATCCCTTGTGCCACCTTCTCTCCTCTGTCTCTCAGCAGAAAACTCACTGTCATGTGCTTTGTCTTCTTCCCTTCTTCACCTTCCCCCCAACTTTTTTTTTGCTATCCTTTTCCTCCCTCTCCTTTGTTCCAGGGTTGGAGGAAGAGGAGGCTCTTCTAGCTAAGGCCAACCTTGAAATCATCCTTAATTTTTCCATCAAGCACCCAATGATCCACAAAGTGTTATCATTTGTACTTCTCATCGAATCTGTACCTTTCTCTCCATTCGTATGGCCACTACCCTAGTTCAAAGTCCTTTTCACCAAGGTCCTTATCATAAGAGCCTCCTGATTGGTCTCCATTCTTCTAGTGTCTCCCCTCTCCAGTCCTTCTTTCACACTACTGTTTCAGCCAGATAATCTTCCTGAGACTCATGTCTGACCACATGGCATTTAAAGAATTCCATAGTCTGGCTCCAATCTACTTCTCCAGACTTTTCCCATTCTACATTCTAGCCAAACTGGACTTGAAATTCTATCTCTTCTCTCTCTGCCTTCACATAGATCATCCTATGTGATCCTCAGACTTCTGCATCCATCATTTTCCAAATCATCCCACACCTAATCCCAGAATCTCATGAGTTGGAAAGCTGATTAGGAACCATTCGGTCTAATCCATACTTGCACAAAAGTCTTCACATATCTGATCAGTAATCATTCATCTTTTGCTTCTGGACCTTCAGTGAGCTGAACCCACTCCCTCCAAAGGCCCTTCATTCCATTTCTGCATCATCTTATTGTTAGGCAGATTTTTCTTGTATCATACCTTAATTTTTTTCTTTGCAAGTTCTGCTTTTTTTTTTTTTTTTTTAGTGAGGCAATTGGGGTTAAGTGACTTGCCCAGGGTCACACAGCTAGTAAGTGTTAAGTGTCTGAGGCCGGATTTGAACTCAGGTACTCCTGACTCCAGGGCCAGTGCTCTATCCACTGTGCCATCTAGCTGCCCCTCTTTGCAACTTCTAACCATTGTTGGGCCTCTGGGGCTAAAGAGAACAAGTCTTATCCCCTTTCCATGTGACAGAATGTAAATACTTAGGATCCTAGATTTAGAGTTGGGCGGAATCTTAAAGGTCATCTAGTCCAACTCCCTCATTTTATAGGGGAGGCAACTGAGGCTCAGAGACATCAAGTGATTTGCCTATGTTAAATAGGAAGATAACCATTATGCTCCTTTTAATTTGTCTTTTTCTCCAGGCTAAATATATCTACTCCTTCCTCTGGATTGCCAAATGGCATGATCTCAAACCATGCTGGTTGCCTCCCTCTGAATACTTTCTAGCTTATAAATGTTCTTCTCAAAATGTGGTAACCAGAAATGAAAATTATGCCCCACATCCAGATAAAACTAGAACATATCGTAACTCTGATCACAACCTCCTATGATGAAATCTCTCCCCATGCTTTAACTCTCCTAAACTCTCCTGACCTTAAGATTCTCCCAGGCAATCACTCCTACTCAGACTTCATTTTTTCCCTTCCCAATCTTGGTTCTATAGTCAGTCAATTCAACACTGCCCTCCACACTATCTTTTACCTTTTTTTGTAAGGGAAATTTAATTTTTTATTTCTGAAAAAGTATAAATATCAATGAAAAGCAGACAGTATCTAGCTGTAGATTATAGTCAAGTATTTAGTCAAAATGAAAAGGAAAAGAATTGTGCCTAGAGAACATTATATGCAACATTAATATGAATGAAGTGTTACCTTATAAGATGTGAAGAGTTTATGCTCTTCTTTACATGGTAAGATAAGTTGAACTTACTAATACGCTGAAAGGCAAATAGGGTTAAGTGACTTGCCTAGGGTCATACAGCGAGTTAGTGTCTGAGGCCAGATTTGACTTCATGAAGATGAGTCTTCCTGATCCCAAAACCAGTGCTCTTAACCACTGTGCTTTCTAGGTTGCCAGAACTGTTAATTAAATGGCACCCAAAGAACCATTCAATTCCCACCTTGGAATTTTGACATTTAAAATTGAAATGTTGGATAGAGCACCGGCCCTGGAGTCAGGAGTACCTGAGTTCAAATCCGGCCTCAGACACTTAACACTTACTAGCTGTGTGACCCTGGGCAAGTCACTTAACTCCAATTGCCTCACTTAAAAAAAAAAATTGAAATGTTACTGTAGTAAGTTTATAAAACTGTAGTAAGTTTATAAAACTGAAAACAAACCTTTGAATGAACTAATCCAGATTCTAGCACAAAAACTGTTGCAACATCAATAACTAAATTGAGGAAGATGTACTCATGTAATATATATCACATTCAGGTATTAGCAAAATATAGAAATAAATCTGAAAGGAGATCTAAAAAACTTTAAAAATAAAGCAAGTCTCTCTGTCTAAAGCTTTCAAAATTAGTGTATAAAGGGGACCTAACTTTATGGCACTGTTTAACAGATAAGGTACTTTCTAGGTGAATGTGCTCTGAGATATTTTAACAAAGTTCAGAGGGATTTTGAATTCCTTGCATTTAAACCATAAGAGGACCTTCTTTCTTGAAGTAGGTCATTGGCTGGAATTTCCCCCTATTTCCCAAAATGATTCTGCTAATAGCATGCAAACATTTAAAAAAAATTTTAGGATGTTGCCAACAAACTATTTCCAGTTTAGATGATGAAAACTACCTTGGGAGAATCTAATTTAACCAATTAATCATTTCCTGTGGGAGCATGAACACAATATTTTGTTCACCATTGATTCAGCAAATAGTGCTTACAAAATATGGCTTTATATTTCTAATATTTCCATAACTTTGAAAAACCAGATTAAATTTATCTTCAAAGCCAGTTTCATTACCCAATAACATTCTCAAATTGGACAGGTTAGTTTGTGCCCATCTTTGACTTAGGCCTTTCCTTTAATCTCTTCCTGCCTCACCTGCTTAATTTTTCTCTAAGACCAGGTCACCTTCTTCATTTGATTTAGATCCTTCTGTAACTTGGCTTCCAATTTCACATGGATTTTTTTTTCTTTTTAATTTTCCACCTGCATCTCAGAAAGAGGGCTCTTCAGCTCCTTTTCTTTACTATACTATACTCCCTCCTTGGATTACCTTTTCTTCTGCTGCTGTGTCACATTGACTTGAGATTCTCCTTATCTGTATTTCCAAACTCCAGTTTTGTTTCTTTCCCATTTCTTACTTGTGAAGCCTGGGCAGGGTTTTCCTGAGACTTCTCTTATAACCACTTTCCTGAAGGTTGTATTTTCTGAACATGTATTCGTGCACAGCTCTCAGGCAACAGATAGCGTCAATGATTTCTATCACAATAATGCACTGGGGATTACTGCTGCATTTTCAGGATTCAGGCAGCCCACTATTCCTGCCAGTTCTTTATTGACATTTTCTTTGTGCATATGATTTTCCCCCCCCCATACTTTGTAAATAATCTGGAATGCCCCTTTACTTGAGTCTTCAAAACCAAGGTTTCAGGAAGGCTTCAGTATATTTTTTTATATCCTGCAAGGAAGCTTTGCATATGTCAAATAATGGCAACATGAGCAGAGCAATCCGAACTTTCTTCTTAGTAGTGTACATGTATCCTTTAGGAAGAGATATAACAGTTTCTCAGGTTCTATGCTGAGCATTCTAATGAAGAGCACATTATGTCCTCCACTTTCCACTGAGTGGAATTGTCTTCATCTCAGTTATATGGATGCCTGAATCTCACTGACTTCTTCCTTCAAAGAGGCTTCTGTGTTAATCTTCCTCTTCCCTCCTATTTCCAGATGGATGCGTATTCCTGTTTACAAATTTCTTTATCCCATACAGGTCATCTTCATACTTGCAATTGCGCTCCTTCACATTGCAGGTGATGAAGATGCCTTGCAGCCTGGGCTCTAGCTATCTAGGACTCCACTACAGTGCAAGGCCCTCTTAGCCTGCACATACTGGGCTTTTGCTTTTTGTTTTATTCTGCTGGTCTGTGGGGGTTGTTTCCTCCACTGTTGTCCTCTTGAGGAAAAGAGGGTTTTTTTGGGGTGGAGGGGGGAAGATGTAGGGTGGGAAAGGGGGAAAAGAACATGCTGTCCCCCTTTTGAATACCTTCATTCTATCACCCTCAGACCATTCACACTCAGATGTGAATTTGAGTTATCAAGCTAACTTTGATTACTCCCAACATCTGGTTCCATTATTCCTTTGTTGTTGTAATTGTTCAGGCATTTCAGTCCTGTCCGACTCTTTGCATCGGCATTTGAGGTTTCTTGTCCAAGATCTCGGAGTGGTTTGCCATTTCCTTCTCCAGCTCATTTTACAGATGAGGAACTGAGGCAAACAGGGTGAAGTGGCTTGCTCAGGGTCACGCAGCTCTCTCTTGCTAACTAAGAGTCAGAAAAAAATCATCCTTCTAAGCCAATTGAGTCCACTATGTATTGGTGTAATCTAATTTGAACTGGGTACTTGTGATTTTGAGACAAATAATTCTTCTACTCCTTTATAAGTTATTCTCCCACTCTCCCACTATTACAAACATCTCAACAATGTTTCAATGTTTCTCTCTGTCTCTCTCTGTCTCTTCTCTCTCTGTCTTCTCTCTCTATGTTTCTCTCTCTGTCTCCTTTCTTCTCTCTTCTCTCCCTTCTCTCTCCTGTTTGTTTGTCTGTCTGTCTGTTTCCAGCTACCAGACCTGCTATTGTTCTGAGCAGAAAAATTTTACATGATCAATGTGCAGCACTTTAAAGTTTTTTTGGGGGGAGGGATAATATACACAGTTCAAATATATTCAATGAAAATCAAACATGTATATACTTTTGATTTTATTTATTAATTGAATGGTACAGCAAAATTTAGTACAATTTTATTAGAATGTTCGCATCATTAGTTACTATTCACAAGGTTATTTTTCCTTTTCTTTTCTGATAGTCAGTCATGGCACCTTCTTATAGGGTTTTGAATCTATCTTATATAACTTCAGATTTCTGCCTCTAGATGACTCTAGTTAAACAATTGTTCCAACCAGCCATGGCTTTCCCATTAATTTGAAAATAGAAAGGCTGCCTATTTGATGCCCACTGGTCAGATAAGATCACATGACCTAATTGTACCCAATGACTGTTCATAAATTAATTAGGATATGTATTTCCCTTCCTTTGGGAAAGGAAAACAAAAACAAATGTGCAAATAGTGACTTAGAACCAGTAATTTTTGTTGTTGTTTGTTTTTTGGTACATGAGGCACCAGGTGGGGTTAAGTGACTTGCCCAAGGTCACACAGCTAGTAAGTGTTAAATATCTGAGCTCATATCTGACTATAGGACGGGTGTTCTGATTAGAACCACCTAGCTGTCCACAGTAATGTTTTTAAAAGAACATTTCAGCTGCACAGCAACAATTCAGCTTCTCATTGGCTACACATAGGCAGCATAGAGGGAACTTTGCTCCCCAGGCTTCTCATATCATCTTATCCTACCACCCTCTCAGCTGAATATCTTGCCTCATATTTTACTGACAAAATAGAGAACTTCTCTTCATTTCAAATACCCTTGACATTGTTGAACAGTCTCTCTTCTTTTATTTCCATTTCTATTGAGATGGTTCTTCTTGCCAAAGCCTCTCCGAATGCCCTTATTCTTACTGTCTTCTCCAGTTTATTGTCCCATTCTAATGTGGTCTTTTCTCCCTTTAATCTTCATTTTCTTTGGTTCTATCTGCTAGTTCCTTTCCCACTGCCTACAAAAATGCAAAGAGGTGAGAAGTAAGTAAAAAGAGAAGTAGAGGCAACAAGTGTAAGCAACTTTTAAAAAGAATTTAGCTGAGAAAAAGAGGAGCAATATAGGATGATAGCTTGAGAGGATAGTAGTGAAGTGATTTTTTTAAGGTTTGGGGAGACAGACTTTTTTTTTTCAGGGCAATGAAGGTTAAATGACTTGCCCAGGGTCACACAGCTAGTAAGTGTCAACTGTCTGAGGACCAGATTTGAACTCAGGTCCTCCTGAATCCAGGGCCAGTGCTTTATCCACTGAGCCACCCAGCTGCCCCCAAGACAGGCACTTTTGTAAGCTTCCCATCTCACCACTCAACTGACATTGTTTTCTACGAGGTTACCAGGGATCTTTTGAAATCCAAATTTGATGGTCTTTTCTCATTCCTCACCCTTCTTGACCTTTCCCAAGCATTTGACACCATTGGCCACTTCCTTTTTCTGGATGGATGTTCTCTTCTCTGGGTTTTCGTGTATGTACCCTCTATTGTTTCTCCTCCTGTGTGTTCAACTTCTTGGTCTCCTTTGCTGACTCATTATCCATATCACATTTTCCTGATGGTGGTTGTACCCCAAAACTGTTCTGGGTCTTCTTTTTTCTTTCTCTATTCTCTCTTTTGGCAACCTTATCAACTTTCTTGGGTTTAATGATCACCTCTATGAAGATGACTCCCAGATCTATATATTCAGTCCTAGTTTTTCTCCTGAGCTCTAGCTTTACATCACTGTCTATTGTACATTTAAACTGTACATCCCAAAGGCATTTAAAACACAACTTGTCCAAAACAGAATATACATTCTTTCCATTTAAATCCATCCCTCTTCTTAAAATTCCCTATTTCTATCAGGGGTACTACTATCCTTTCCAGTTACTGACATCCACAAACTTGGTATCATCCTTGTGACTTTTCACTCTCTCTTACCCTTTATATTTAATGAGTTGCCAAATCTTGCCTCTGCAACTTCTCTCATATCTATTGCTTTTTCTCTAATCACATGCTACTGATTTAGTTCAGGCCCTCATCATCTCTCGCTTAGACTAATGCATTGTATTCCTAATCAGTCTCTCCATTCTAATCTCTCCTCACTCTGATTCTTCTACAGTGCCACCAAAGTGATTTTTCCTTAAGCACTGGTCTGACCATTTCACTCCTCTACCCAATAAATTCCCATGGCTCCCTATTGCCTCTAGTATAAACTTTAAACTACTCTCATTGACTTTTTTTTTGTGGGGCAATGAGGGTTAAGTGACTTGCCCAGGGTCACACAGCTAGTAAGTGTCAAGTGTCTGAGGCCAGATTTGAACTTAGGTCCTCCTGAATCCAGGGCTGCACCATCTAGCTGCCCCCTCATTGACTTTTAAAATTTTTAGCTTGACCTCATCTTACCTTTTCATTCTCATTATATATGATTTCTCTTTCCAAATTCTGTGGGAGTTCTGTGGTCTAACCAAACTAACCTTGCTGTTGTTCCTCACATGGAACATTCCATTTCCTGTCTTAGTGTCTTTGTACTGACTGTTCCCCATGCCTGGAATTAACTCCCTTATCTTCTCTTTGCAGAATCCCTCATTTCCCCCAAGACTCAAGGACTACCTTCTACTTGAAACTTTTCCTGATCCTCACAACTTTTCTTGATCCTGACCCTCCCTAGTTTACTTTATATTTATTTTGCATTTTTTTCTGATTATATTTGTATATGTTCATGTTGTTTTCCCCAGTAGACTGAAGATAACTTGAGAGAAAAGACTGCTCCATTTTTTTTTTTTGGTATCCCAGCACCTAACATAGAGCCCAGCATATAGCAAATACTTAATAAATACTTATTAATCATTTGAGTAGAATGGGTCTATTACCTTTCTAGACTTGGACAGTCCCTTCTTTCTCCTTCTCTCCTCTGCTTTAGGGTTTCCATTTCTTTGTTCTCTCTAGGGCCTTGCTTTACTTGCCACTGCTTATTCCTGGCTTCTTTTCATCGTCTGGTTCAGAGTTCCATCCTCTTTCTAAGAATTAATGTTTTTGATTTTCCCCAAACTATTATGTTCACTAAGGGTGGGGAATGACCAGAAAGTTACTAAGGGATTTAGAGTGATCTGGGGGAATCCCCATGAGCCTTAGAGAAAATGTCATGTATGTGGCACTCTACTGGGATGTCAACCTTTTAAGATTTGCTAATGGTTGATGACTAAATTGGGGAAGCCTTGCCTTTCTATTCTAAAGATCCCTTAAGCCCTGAAGTGGTACTACAGGTAGCATGCTTTATTTATTTATTTATTTTTTTTTGTGGGGGGAGAGGCAGTTGGGGTTAAGTGACTTGCCCAGGGTCACTTAAGTGTCAAGTGTCTGAGGTTTGGATTTGAACTCAGGTCCTCCTGAATCCAGGGCCAGTGCTCTATCCACTGTGCCACCTAGCTGCCCCTAGCATGCATAATTTCAGCTCATCTGTTGGTGTTACCTCTCCCTTCTTTCACACAGACAAAGGGTCCTTCAAGTATAGACATCTCCTAGGCAAGGACTGAGTCATTGTTAGATAGGCTCTTCTTTGTAGGATAGATTTATTATCTGTCCTGACTTACCTTTTCTGAATGGGTTTCTGATTTAAAATGTTGATTTTGCCACCATCTTTTTGGATCTTAGTTTCCTTTGCCCTCTGTCCCCTGACCAGTGATGATGATGAATCTTGGTACAGTGACTGGTACAATGATTACCAGAAAAACATGCAAGCCACATCAGTTCTATGGTTTGTACATTTCCTGGCTCATAGGAAACACAATAAATGCTAGTTTAATTGAATTGAATTACAAAGAAAAATTACACAGTACTTTATTTGAGCATCATAACAACCTTGTGGAGGTAGGTAGGTTAAGTATTGATTTTGCCCATTTTGGAAATGAGGAAATTAAAAGACAGAGATATTTAACAATTTGTCTAAAATCACTCAATGAGCAAGTGGTAGAGCCAGGTTTTGAACCCACTGATGTCAAGATTTATCCATGTAGTCCCAACCTTTATCTGCATTTCCAGTTATCTCCTGGGCATCTCCACTTGGCTGCTATGCCAGAACCTCAAATTCAATATGTCCAAAATTGAACCATTATTTTTCTCTTTAGATCTGGCACTTCCTTCCAACTTTTCTATTTCTACTCATGTCACCAGCATTCCGCAAGTCAGTCAGGCTTGGAACCATGAGATCCCTCTTCCTTACTTCCTAGCATCCACTCCTGTCACTTCTGCCTCTGTAGTATCTTTTTCTTCCATTCCCTTCCTTCCACTTCCACCACCACCACTCTGAATCTCCCACATCTTTTGCCTGACTCACTATAGTATCCTTCTAATTGGTTTCCCTGTTTCCAATCTATCCCTTTGCCATTTACTGTGAAAGTAATCTTCAATCATAAGTCTGACCACTTTACTCCTTCTGCTCAATAGTTTCCCATCATCTGTGAATATTTATCCATACCCTGGCATTCCAAGCAATTCAAAATTTGGCTCCAGCCCATTTCTCCAACCTACTTTCAGGGTTCTTACCTTTATACACTCAGCTAAACCACTTCCTTTCAATTTTCTCCACTTCAGCCAAACTACTCATTGTTTCCCAGTCTCATTCTGTCACAAGCACATGACATCTTACATTCCTGGAATGGACCCTTCCAAGTTCATCTACTGATATCCTTCCCCTTTTCCAAGGACTATTTCTTCTACGAGAGCTTCTCTGATTCCCAGTACTCAGTTCTTTCAATACTCTCTCATTGACTTTTTTGTACTTGGTAATTTTCTAGCTTTAAGCACAGTATAAGAACAACGACAACAACAAGCATTTCTATAGTGTGGCAAGGTTTGCCAAATGCTTTACAAATATGATCTCATTGTATAATCACAATGATCCTGGGAAGCAAGTGCTGTTATTTTCCCATTTCACAGATGAGGAAACTAAGACAGAGAGAGTCTAAGTGGCTTGCCTAGAGTGGCACAGTTAGTGTCTGAATCAGGATTTGAAATCAGGTCTTCCTAATTCCAAGTTGTGCACTCTATCCATTGCATCACCTGACTATAGTTATATATTTGTATATACCCTATTCCTTGTTTAATAGTTTTTTTTGTTTTATTTTCATAAGATTTTCAGTTCTAAATTTTTCTCCCTCCCTCCCTTCCCTCTCCCCTCCCCAAGAGAGAAAGCCAATCTGATATGGATTATATATGTATAATCACATTAAACATATTTCTGCATTAGTCCATGTTGTTGAAAGAAGAATCAGAACAAAAGGGAAAAAAACTCAAAAAAGAAAAAACACAAACACAAACAAAGTTGAAACAGTATGATTCGATATGCATTCAGATCCACAGTTTTTTTTTTTTTTGGATGTGGAGAACATTTTCTTTCCATCATGAGTTCTTTGGAATTGTCTTGGATCATTGTATTGCTGAGAAGAGCTACGTCTATCACAGCTGATCACACACAATGTTGCTGTTACTGTGTTACATGTTCTCCTGGTTCTCTCACTTCACTCAGCAGCACTCCACTTAAGTCTTTCCAGGTCCTTAAGATAGTTTTGGTACCCCTTTGGGAGGTAGGGACATGTTATCCTTTAATTTGGTGTGCTTTTTTCATTCTTACATTCCTGTTCTTATCACAGTCCCTCATACATATTAAGTGCTTAAGAAATATTTGTTAAATAGAGCTAAGAGAGGTAAGGTGCATGATTGGTGACAAATAACTCTTTAGTATCAGAACAAGGATTAGGATATACTTTTCTTGTTTTCCAGTCACTTACATTTTCACTAGACCAATTGAAGTTGATTCCTGGAATATAATGTTTAGAATAATTTTGAAAAATTCTAGATATGTTGACAGCTGCTAATTAGGGGAAATCATAGAGATTTGTGTCTATTGTTTTAGTTGTATTCCAAAGTTTACCTATATGGGACTCTTTCTTTTTCCTCCTGAGAGATAACATGAGTATTGGAAACAGCATTGACTTTGGAGTGAGATGGCCTGGATGGCTTCGAGGAAGATGGAGGAGTGAGAGATCTCAGAATAGATATTCTCAATAATAGCATAATAGCAACTGAAATATCCTCAAAGGAGCAAAACTACCATAACCTTCAAAGAAAATAATTTTTAGAAACATTGAAAGAAATGAGTGAATGAAGAACACTTGGGTATACATTTTTTTTTAAAAAGTCCCAGAGTATTAAGAGAATCTAGAAACTCTATTAGAGAAATATATTCAAGCAACACCAACAATAAAATCCCCCAGGACAAAATATGATGGATAATAAGCACACTCAAGGAACTGAAGGCAGAAATGAAAATGGCAAAAATATCTCAAAATTAAGTAAAGAGGGAGTTGAGTGCAACTAAACATTTCAGGGACACTATGATTATGAAACTCAATAGTTTGCAATATCCATAGAAACTATTAAAATAGTTTCACAATAAATGAATTTCATTGGAGGACAACATGAGAGAAGGCAACAAGAAAAAAGGAGAAAAATAAGCCTGGAAATTAAACAATCAGAAAAAAAATCATGGGAAAATAAATAAATAAATATGTATGCGATATGTATAGTATGTATGTATATACATACACACAAACACATATACACATTTACACAATATATACATATACATACATGCACACACATGTATATATATTTGGAGAGACAAAGACAGAGACAGATAGAAATGATGGACCTGGAAGACAGGGCAAGGAAAGAAAATTTAGGGATTATTTGGTTTCTCCAAAACCTGTGGAGAAAAAAAAAAGATTCTGACTATTGCATTTCCTGGAAGTCATGCAGGATAATTGTTTAGAAATGTTGAAAAAAAAAAAAGACAGATTGCAAATCAATGAAGGTTGGAATAGTACTAGTAAAACAAAGAAGAATCTCCTTTTGGAAAAAAAAAGCCCTGAATTAAATACCAGTTCAGCTACTTGCTATTTATGTGGTTTGGACAAGTCACTTAATCTCTCTAGACTTGTTTCCTTATTTATTTATTTATTCATTCATTTATTTATTTATTTTCAGGGCAATGAGGGTTAAGTGACTTGCCCAGGGTCACACAGCTAGTAAGTGTCAAGTGTCTGAAGCCAGATTTTGAACTCAGGTCCTCCCCAAACCCAGGCTGATGCTTTATCCACTGCACCACCTAGTTTCCCCCTTGTTTCCTTATTTATAAAAATCGAGGGAACTGGACAAAGGACTCTAGGGGAATTCCCCAGCTCTAAATCTATGATCCAGTTGTACCCCCCTGTTCTTAGTACAAGTGCCTGATACACAGTAGGCTCTTAATAAATGTTTATTGACTGATTTATTATGATCCTAAATTACTTAAACTCTTGGGACCTAGATTTCTTCTTCTGCAAAATGAGGATGTTTAACATGATCCCCAAAGTACCTCTTAATTCTCCATCCATCTTGGATTATAATGGATATAATATATTACGTGACATTAAAAAGAGGTATGACTTTTAGCATGTTCCACTCTACTCTACTCTTGTCAGACCTCATCTGGAATATTTTGTTCAATTCTGGGAGTCACAGTTTAAGGACACAGATAATCTGGAGAAGCATAGAGGGGAGGACACCTAGGAGGGTGAAGAAAATGGCCTTAAGTCTGTGCTATGTGAGGATCAGCTGAAGGAAAATTGAAGGTTTAGCCTGAAGAGAGAGGAGGTGATATCTGTTTTCAAGTATTTGCAGGGGATATCATGTTGAAGACTGTTTAGACATTTTGTTACTGGGGTAGAACATGGAACAATGGGCAGAATTTTCAAATAGGGCTAATTAAGTCTTGTTATCAGGAAAAAATAACAACTTCCTAATAATTAGGGATGTCTAAAAATGGAACAGGCTGCTTCAGAACTGATAGTTTCTCCATCAGGGACAAGGGTGACCCACTTGCAGGGTATATTATAGTGGGAATGTCTTTTGTATGTGAAGTTGGACTAGATAGATGTTACTGACCCTTTCAACTCTCAAATTCCATGATTCTGTGACCCTCTATGGGCCTCCTTGAATTTGTAAGATGGGGATAAAAATATTTGTACTAGTACCTACCTCACAGGCTTGTTTTGAGGGAAATTCTCTATAAATTATAACGATGGTTTATTACGATGGGGAATAGGAGAGCCCTGTTTCAGTTTTGGAGATGACTGACTCACAGTTGTTATTCTGGGTGATCTTTTAAAATTTCTCTGTGCCTCAGTTTTCCCTTTTATAAACTGGGGGGGTGGTATAACGAGAATGTCCTATTTTTTCTCTACTACCATCTTCACAGAACTGCGAAGATGATGAGATACTAGAGGGAGGAAGAAGGCAGTTTGAGCTCTTCAAAAGAAAGAGACCACATAAAAGGAAGGTATGATTATCAGTAACAAGTCTTACAGTGTTATTTGGCTTTCAGTTTCTGGAATGAGGTAAACAAGGCTAAATAATTTTCTGGTCTATTTTTTTTTTGGTCTCATGGATTGTAAACCCTGTAACTGTGACATTAAAAACAAACCCAAACTATACTTTGAACCCCTGGCACCTGGCACAGTACTTAGTAAATGTTTGTTATTGTTACTGGTTTTTTTTTCTTTAAATTCCCTTTCCAGGGAATGGCACGTTTTGTTGATTTCTGAAAACACAAGCTCACAGGACTCTGCCTTCTGATCTGGGGCCCGCTGGTGCTCATACCTCTGTTGGAGTTGGCTTTCAGGCAAACACTCAAGACCCGAACTTTCCTTCTTCCTTTCTTCCTGCCCTTTCCCCAGCAAGATAATTTAAACTGGTTATATCTAAACTTCACAGGAGGGTAAACAAATGAAAAAGAGATTTTCAACCAGGGCTAGAATTCGGCACCTTTGACTTGTGCCTTAAGTACAGGTTGGAGATAAATAATGCACGAGCAGATGAGCCATTGCTGGGAAGTGAAAATGTGCACCATATATGGACACTTCCACCTCTACCTCACCATCTCAAGGCATATGAGAGTCCCCAGTGAAACCACTGAACATTCCGTGCAGTGGAGATTGTGACTTGGTGGTGGTGGTGGTGGGCTAAGTTGTTCCTTTCTCATAAACTAAAAACTAAATACATGACTGAGAATGGAGGGAAAAAACAGAGGGAGGCAGAAAAACAGTGACTCACAAAAGGCAGCAGGGAGTGCTCCCCTTTCCCGCTCTTTCTAAGGTGATACTTTCCACCCTGTTCTTCCTTACAATTCAATTTCTCCTTTCCAACAAGTCATAGTCTCCCTTTTGTGAGAAGAGCTTATTTTTTCCTTCAGCCACACTACACTGGGGGAAGGGGGAGAACTTCTTTCCTAACCTTGTCTTCTTTACTCTGACCAGTTATCTTTCCCTTCTCAGAGGTCCATTCTGAGGGAATTTCCAGTACTTGAGGGGAACTTGGTGCACGCCCAGACATCCAAAAGTCAGATGTATATATCAGTCTCAACCAACAAAGAATCAGGAAGCAAGTAAAAAATAGTTGAGCTAAAGAAAGGGTAGTCACAAAACCCTTCTACTAAGTCTTACATTTACTCCTCAGGCTAACATTCAGCATTTTAATTCTAATTTACATAAGATTCTGACAACCTTAGTTTTCTGATTTATCAAATCATAGCAGATTATTAGGAGCCAATCAGAAGAAAGGCAGAATGCAAGCCCCCAAACAGGTGTTTTGACCAGTGATAGCCCAATAGGTAGGTATGATAAAAAGTCCCTGGAGGAAGGAATGGATATAGAAAATTATCTCTAAGGTCTCTTCCAATTCTAATTTCTACAATCTTATAAAAGATTTTAATGAAAAAACATTTAGAAAAAGTTTACCTTTGAAAGGGTAAGTTCCAGTTATCTTGAAAATTCTTAGAAGGCTCATTTCCCTTTCCATTCCCCTTGTCCCCTAAATGAGGAGTTACTGAGATTATTTTGCACTTTGGATAAAGGAAGCAGTGGCTTCCATTCTAAAGTTGGTTCCCTGCGCTGATGGACATTTCCATTTGACTCTGCTATGACTTTAGGCTCAACACATCTGAAATTGAACTTATCATCTTTGTTGCCCAAATCAACTCCTCCTTCTCTCAACCATTTTCCTATTTCTACTAATAGAATCATCATTCTCCTAATCACTTAAGCTTGAAACTAAATGATTCCCCTCATCCCAAGGCCCCAAGTCACTAAGGCCCATGATTTTCTTAAAGTCTCTTTTTCCATTTAAATGTGTAGTATCATTATCATCTCATGCCTGGATTAATAATTCTAACTGGCCTCCTAGAGCACTCCAGACTCTAAATTTTCCATTTTCCCAATCCATTATGTACTTCAATCTCAAATTAACCTTCCTAAAACATTTCTTTGATCATTCAATTCAGTTCAACAGAGATACATCAAACACCTTGTATACAGAATGAAATCCTGAGCTGGGTTATAAAGATACAAAATTTAGATAAGACAAGTCCTTATTTTCATGGAGTTTACAGTTTCATCGACAGGCCTCAAACCATCAGTGAGTTAGGGGGATGTCTACCCCAAGCATGTGAAGACTTCCTTCAGTGGAATGGGAAGATGAGAACAATCTGTTTTAAGGGTCATGAAGGCGACTGAAGCAGGTGCTTGGAGCTTGGTCAGACATCAAAGATGCCAAGGTCATCCACTGTATCCTGGGCTATCACTAGCTGTTTTGAGTTTTGTCTTGCCACTGGACTTTGGTGTCTATGGAAAAGAGAGTAACATTAATGACTTTGTGCAACTCTGCCTTACTTAAACCCAATTAACACACAAGTCAAGGCATCATCCTGTGATGTCATTGGTCCTCTTCCAAAGTGGACAAACAACAGCATGATCTCATGGGGGAGGGTGGCAAGACACACATGCTAAGAATTTTAATATATTACATGACCAGTGCATTAGAAAGGTATGGAACAGTTCTATATGAAGTATGAAAGGGAAGATCATTATGGATCAGCAGGATCAGTGAAAGCTTCCTGGAAGGAGTGGTATTTGAGTTAGATCATGAGAGATAGTTAAGAATTGAGCAGGTATAATCCATTGTTGGTGGAGTTGTGAAAAGCTCCAATCATTCTGGAGAGCAATTTGGAACTATGCCCAAAGGGCTATAGAACTGTGCATACTCTTTGATCCAGCAATACCATTGCTAGGTTTATATCCCAAAGGCATCTCAAAAAAGAGAAACAACCTATTTGTACAAAAATATTTCTAGCCGCTCTTTTTGTGGTGGCTAAGAATTGAAAACCAAAGAAATGCCCATCAGTTGGAAAATGGCTAAACAAGATATGGCATATGATGGTGATGGAATATTATTGTGCTATAAGAAATGACAAGCAGTATGATTTCAGAAAGACCTGGAAAGACTTGTATGAATTGATGTATACTGAAGTGAGCAAAACCAAGAGAATGCTGTGCACAGAGATAGCGATATTGTTTGATGAAGAACTGTGAATGACTTAACTATTCTCAGGAATACAGTGATCCAAGACAATCCCAAAGGACTAATGATGAAACATACTCTCCACCTCCAAAGAAAGAACTGAACACTTTCATTTTTTCTTTTATTTAAGTTTTCTTGTACAAAATGACAAGTATGGTAATGTTTTACATAATTGCACATGTATAACCCATGTCTGATTGCTTACCACCTCAGGGAGGGGAGAGGGGAAGGAGGATAAAATTTGGAACTCAAAACTATAAATAAAAATGTATATTATCAGGAAAGAAAAGAATTGAGCAGACAAAGGGCAGAGAAGAGGGAGAGCATTCCAGATACAGAAAATGGTATGATCGAAGGTGTAAAAGTGAAAAAAACAGTGCATGGCAGGGGGAAGGCAGAGAGAGAAGGCAAGGGATAGAAAAAAGTCCAATTTGGTTGGAGTATAGAGTACTTGGAGGGGAGTAATATGGAATAAGTTTGGAAAGATAGAATGGTCTCAGATTGTAGAGGGTCTAGAATGTTAGGCAAAGGATTTTGAACTCCATTGGGTGTGTAATAGGGAGCCAGGGACAATTTCTGAGCAGAGGAACAATGTGACTATGTCTGTGAACTTATTTTAAAAATATTATGATAACTCCATTTCAACAAAATTGGTTTTCATTACAATCCTATATATTTTATTTTACACATTCAAGAATATTACTCTGAGAATGGTTTCATAGGCTTCACTAGACCTCTAAAGGGGTCCATGACAAAAAAAAGGTTGAGAAGGAAGAGAGAATGGCTATGGGAAGATCTTTTAGTATGCTATCACAAAAATCTAGGAAGGCAGTAAGTAATAAGAACCTGAATAATGATCAGAGAGAAAGGGGTGATTGTGAGAGTTGTTGTAGAGGTAGAATCAACATAAACTAGTGACAATTTGGACGTGAGCAGTCTAGGAGAGAGAGGTAAGCATCAAAAACAACACCACGTTTCAAACATGGGCGATAAGGTGTGTGACATCATTGACAGAAATAGTGAAATAAGAGAGAAGAGTGGCTTTTGGGGAAAGGTTAATAAATTTCATTTTGGGCAGAATTTGAGGTGCTGATGGAACATCCAGGCTTTCTTGCCAGTTGGAGGTACAGTTAGAGCTCAGAAGAAGGGTCAGATGGGAGATCTGTTAGTCATTTATATAATGGTAAGTGTCTATTGGATAATGACTGACTGACTGAATGAATAAAAAAACTCATTAAGCCCTTACAATGTGCAAAGCACTGCTCTCAAGGAACTCACATTCTATTAAAAAAATATATATATATTATTTATTTCATTAAATATTTCCCAAATACATGTAAAATTTTTAAAATGATCATTTAAAAAATTTTTGAGTTCTAAATTCTCTCCCTCCCTCCCCAAACCCTTTCTTGAGAAGGCAAGCAATTTGAGATAGATTATACATGTCAAGTCATATGAAACATATATTCATATTACGCATGATGTAAAAGAAAACACAAACAAAATAAAACAATAAACATAAAGGAAATTTAAAAAGTATATTTCAATCCACATTCAGAATTCATCAGTTTCATGAGCTCACATTTTAATGGAGGAAATGTACCTATGGAAAGTTTTACTTGTGTCAGATGGAAAGGTTCTATGGTCCTTAGGGGGCAGTGGCAAAGCAGATAATAAAATAATATCTATTTCTAATGTTGAGCCCATTGACAATACCAAGGACTTTGGTACCCAGAATTTTCTTTTCTGGGTCTTTAGAAGCTGGGGCTATGGCACTTGCAAGGAGCAGTTTCCAGGCTGCATCTCCAGTGGGGCTGCTTTTTAGGATGAGGGCACTGGGCTGGAAGCATTGCTATTACCAAGACTCTTGGGCTTGTGGGTTGTTTCCACTGGAGTCTGAAGGGAGATGGTGGTCAAGATACTGGTAGTGCTTTGACTTTCCTGGTACATATTGCCTCCTATATCTCTCCCAGGGTACCCTGCTGCCTCAGTTAGGCTAGGTCACCTGCCCTATGTGTGGCAGGTCAGGGGGATGTCTGGACTCTTCTCCATAGCAGTTGCTTCCCCAGAGGGTGACTTTGAGGTCTGGGCTGGAAGCAGGACTGGTAGCTTGGGGTAGTATCTCCACTCCCAGGATTCCTGAATCTATCTTCCCATTGGTGGGAATTGGTCACAGGAGCTGGTCTGGAAGCTAGTCCAGTGGTTTGGGGGCACTACTGTTTCCAAGGCTCTTGGGTTCAAGGTCCTGAGTTGTCTCCATTGGGTTTGAGATGAGATGGTGATGGTGGTGGTGGTTTGATTTTCCTGGCACATACTGCCTCCCATCTCTCCCTTGTTATCCCCTGATACTTCAGCTAGGCTGGCTTGCCTAAAAAATAGAAAAAATAGGGGCGGCTAGGTGGCGCAGTGGATAGAGCACCGGTCCTGGAGTCAGGAGTACCTGAGTTCAAATCTGGCCTCAGACACTTAACACTTACTAGCTGTGTGACCCTGGGCAAGTCACTTAACCCCAATTGCCTCACTAAAAAAAAAAAATAGAAAAAATAAAGCCCAAACTCCTTAGCTTATACATGAAGTCCTTTTATAAATTAGTCTAGGCCTTCTTTTTCTACTGCCTTCCTCACTGTTTCCCTCTGTGAACCTCCTGCTTCAGTCAGACTATCATGTTATTGTTCCTAACACAGCATGCTTACCCTGGCTCCAGTTCCCCATGCCTCTTAAATCCTTTTGGTTTATTTCAGGCCTACTCCTATTTCAAGGTCAGTTTGAAAGTCCTACTTCCTCTGTGGTCTTCCCTGACCTTTTCAACCCACACTGACCTTCCTCTTTTCCAATGTCCCAATGGAATGACTGTCTTTACTACCTGAGAATTATTTAACCTTTTACAGCCATACCCTGTCTTCTTCCACTAGACTGAGAGTGCTGTGAGGACAGGGTCTGTGTTTTCTCAGAATCTCTCATAGGCTATAGACTAAATTTTTATTGTTTGACTAATTGGTTTTGATCAGTTTACTCTATGTTTTACACAATCTGCACTTTCCACAGAACTAAGAGGATGGGAAGTGGTGTTCTACAATCAGGGTGAAAACTTAAGGGGGAGAGGTAGTTCAAGGAATTGGTAAGAATTTTATTGAAACTATTGACTATAGAGTCCAAATCCGAGAAAATGTCAAAAAGGGCTGTCATTTTTGACTTTGTATTTCCCACACCTAACAGCCCGGCACATAGTATGTGCTTAATAAATACTTGTCGAATGAATGAAGCTGGGTAGAGATGGCAATTGTAGCCAGAATGGGGCTGACAGCTGGTGTGAATCAAGAAGTTCTCATTAGGATTTAAAGCTGTTTTAGTGCATGGAGGGGATGGGAGAAAAGATAAGGAGGTTATGATTAAAAAAAAGGGGGAACCTCAAGCTTGAGATAAAATATTTGATTTATATAGCACTTTACAGTTTGTAAAATGTTTTCCATTTGTAAGCAGGGGTGATCAGGAGAATTCCTTGATCCGATGAATTCCCACTATGGAGTTCCCATGGAGCTGGGCATGCATGTAGGTTCTTGCTGCTTCATGAATCCAGTTGCTATTGTTGTTAGGGTTGGGAGAGAGAGGGAAAGAAATCCCCTCCCTTTGCAGGGATCCCAAGGGAGAGCTAGTGTCGGTTATTTCCTAACAAAGAAGTTACCTTAAAAGGGGCCAGAAAGGAAGAGAAAGGCAATAAGCCTTTACTATGCACCAGGCACTGTGCTAAATATATAATGTTTTACACATATTTACACATACACATATTTACAATATACATATTTACACATAATATTTTACAAATATTATCATTTTTGAACCTTACAACATCTCTAGCAAAAGCAGTCTTTCCTCATTCCTTATAGTCCATAGAGAAGGTGGCTCTTCTTGGCTCAGTAGCCAATCCTCTTGGGATAGCCCACAGTCATGGGGACACAAGAACTATCCTGGAACTTCTGGTTATGTATGTTCTTTAGCCAGGGTTGAGAGCATACTACCCAGCTCGGTGAGAGTTGCTCCAGTCCAGCAGATCAGGGGCTTCCCAGTGTTTATTACATTACACATAAATGACCTCATTTTATCCTCCCACAATCCTATGAAATAGATACTATGTCTATTCTTATTCCCCATTTTACAGCAAGGGAAACAGAGGTGTGAAGAGACTTGCCCATGATTGCAGAGGCAGTGTCAGAGGTAGGTGCTGAATTCAAGTCTTTTCTGAATTCTAGGTTAAGATACCTTTCCAGTGCTGCCTTGATGGAGTCTAACAACACAGAGGTGAGGAACATTGCTTGATGTGAAGAGGAGGAGGTCTTTACATTTATGAAGGCCAAAGAAACACAAGGCCAGTGTATGCAAAGGCTCACTGATGAGATGTGGTGGGGTTGCCTTAGTATGTGTTTCTTTTCTTTTCTTTTTGTGGGGCAATGAGGGTTAAGTGACTTGCCCAGGGTCACACAGCTAGTAAATGTCAAGTGTCTGAGGCTGGATTTGAACTCAGGTCGTCCTGAATCCAGGGCCAATGCTATATCCACTGCGCCACCTAGCTGCCCCAGGGTTGCTTTAGTATGAAGGGAAAAATGCATGTCAGGTTCTGCAGTCACTAAGTAAGGTGGGAATGGGTTCTAGGAACCCTAGTCAACAGAAGCAGTTGGAAGAAATTAGGTGATTTCAAAAAATGAGAAGAAGGAAGGAAGTCCATTGGTGACTCAGAACTGACACGGCTCAGTGAGGAGATCAGTCCTTCCACTTTTCCTACCGAATGGGTAGGAATTATAGAAGGCAAGGTATCTACGTGAGAGAGCATGGTGAGTATAAAGGAAGTGGGATACTCAAATCCCCAGTAACCTGAAGTCTCTATGGAAGAATGATGGTTTCCAGGGCCACTACTTCCACAGTCTTCTCAATGGGGGAACAGCTTCCATTTCTTCTCAAGTCTCCATCTCTTGTCCTTCATCAGCTAATTTAACAAAGAAAAAGTCATTTCACAAGACATATTTCTCAAATATATCTTGACCTGGCATTGAGGAGATGCTACTTGGCTTAGTTTCTGGGTATGAAGACATTCCTTCAGCAGTAGAACCTAGATGTCATGGTTTATTTCTGTTAATGTCAGATGTCTACAGTTTGCTTTTACTTGGCAAGAAAAGTTGCTAGGTTTCCTGTCATATGGAGGGTAACCTTTCCCATGGGAAAGTCTGCCATCCCTTTGTTGCTGCAGTAGAAAGGCAGAGAGAAGCTGCTATCACATGGTAATAGGATTAAGCACCGGAAGGAACCTCAGATCATCCAGTCCACCCCCTTGTTTTATAGACGAGGAAACTGAGGTCTTGTGAAATGAAGTGATACTCTTGCTTGGTTCCTTAGAAGAGTTTGTCATAAGCAGATGTTTCAGGAAGTGTGGCTGCTTTCTGCTGGAAGGAAGAGGAAGACACATGGAATATTAACAGAGAGGAGGAGCAATTTAAGTCTGACCCCACTTGGCCCTTCATAGAAAGAGAAATATAGAACAAGGATAGGTGGCAAAGACAAGTGAAATGTATAGTTGAAGAAGTAAAAGATATCAAACAGGAAATATATGATTGGAAAATGAAATTAGCTTGGGCATATAGTCAAAACAGGAGAGGTCAAATAGAAATTGGATGGAAAGTAGAGTGGAAACTCGGGGCCCTTCTGTTGATTTAAGTTATTTCATTGACCTCCCCAGGTGTATTCTGGTGAAGTAAATATCTTCATTTCTGAACATTCAATTCAAATTAGTTGAAGACCATTTTAGTTACTGACCAACTTGCTTTTTCAGTTCTTCTATGAATAAATTCCAAGAAGATGAATCTAAGGCTGGGAAATCTGGGGCTGCTTAATACCTCAGTACATCAACAAACACACTCTCCTTCAATGTCACAAACTGTCATTGACCCCTTTTTATCGATGAAGAAACTAAGCCTAGAGAGGGGAGATGATTTATCCAAGGTCATATGATAAAATGGAAGTTGACTGAAGAGTTTTTTTTTTCTCTACCAAATTCTCTAGATAACACTGAGATTGGAGAAGAAAAGGTTTCTTTTTGCTTTGCTTTTGATTAGGGGATTTTTATAAAACGTTCCCTCCCTGTGATATGATTGGTAAATTTGCAGCATGTACCATTTCTCAACCTCCTTTTCCCACACTGACCCATGTATTGACCTGGGGTAGACGGAGTTTCCATAAGCTCACATAGAACAGATTCAGAATATTCAGAATATAATATAATCAGAATATAATATAATTCAGAAGCCCTTACCACAACATGATATAAACATAGGTTCTATGTAGTATATTCAGGATACATTTTATTTAACCTACAAGGAGGAAACCTATAGGCAAATGCTATACTTCACAATAGGCATTATAGATAAGGCAGCTAGTATATTGGAAAAGCACTGAAATTTTAAGCAGAAGACTTGGATTCTAATTTTGACTCAGTAACTAATTATCTGTATGACTTCAGGCAAATCATTTGCCCTGAGTGTCAGTTTTCTCATCCATAAGATGGAGACAATAATTTTTGTATTACTGTCTTCACAGGAGTGTTATGAAGGTGAAATGGGGTAATGGATTAGGAATATTTTATAATCATTAATAGATGATACTTTCACAATAGGATTCTGGGAAGATGACAAAATAGGTCAGAAATATCCAGGCTCTCAAGATTTCCTCCACAAACAGACATAAAATCTCCATGAAATGAATGTAGAGCAGCAAAAATAAAGGGATAAAATAGTTGTCTTCCTAAGACAACTTGAGAGGACTTTAGAAAAGACAGGACCTCCAGGGGTGAGGTTTAGCTTGAGTGAAGCATAGATACCTACAGGCCCACACTGAATCAACAAACAGAAGGCTTTTGGGCACCTGTCAGGAAGAAGACTAGGCTTCAAGAAATTTCACCTGTCACCTCACAAACTTTTACCTCAAAAACTTTCATCTAAGGAACAGCAGATAGTCGAGTGGGGGAGGATTAAAAAACCCCTGCTATTTCTGGAACCCAAACCTATTGGTGTTGACCAAAAGTGATCCCTGGCTCTCACTGTAGGCAGGGAGGAGTGGGCACATGTCTAGTGAGTGCAGTTAAGCACTGGAAACTGAATTCAGTAAATAATAGGAAGGAGGACCTGAGGCCTAGAGAACATTACCCATAACTTGGGATTAAACCTAGAATAAAAGAATTATCTGCTAAAATAAAATGCAAGATAAAAACAAAAATGAGTAAGCAAAAGCAAAAGAACCCAACCATAGATAGCTACTTCTGTATAAAAGAAGATCTGGGTTCATAGTCAGAGGAAGATAGTGAGTTAAAAAAAGCAACCCCTACCCCAAAGAGTAGCATCAAATGGTCACAAGCCCAAAAAGAGTTCTTGGAAGAATTTAAAAAGGAATAAAAAAATCAAAAAAGAGATTGAGGAAAAAGTTGAGAAAAAAATAAAAGCAATGAGAGAAAATTATGAAAAGAAAGTTAACCAATTAGAAAAAGATGATCAAAATTTTAAGGAAGAGGGGCAGCTAGGTGGCGCAATGGATAAAGCACAGGCCCTGGAGTTGGGAGGACCCAAGTTCAAATCCGGTCTCAGACACTTGACACTTACTAGCTGTGTGACCCTGGGTAAGTCACTTAACCCCAATTGCCTCACCCCCCCTCCCAAAATCTTAAGGAAGAAAATAACTCCTTGAAAACCAGAATTGGGCAAGAGGAATCAAATGCCATTACAAGACACCAAGAAATAATAAAACTAGAAAAGACAGAATAGAATTTGAAATATCTCATTAGAAAAACAACTGACCTGGAGAACAGAGAGATAATATAAAAATTGTCTGACTACCTGAAAGTTATGATAAAACATAATCTAGATACAATATTATAAGAAATTGTCAAGGAAAATTGCCCTGAAGTTCTAGAACAAGAAGGTAAGTAGAAAAAGAAAAAAAACTACTATTCACCACCTGAGAGAGATTGCAGAAGGAAAATTTACAGGAATGTCAGAGGCAAGTTTCAAAACTCTCAGGTTAAGGAGAAAATATTTCAAGCCACAAGAAAAAAAAATCCAATTTAAATATTGCAAAAATACCGTCAGGATTCCACAAGACTTAGTAACTATTTTTTACATTTTTTTTTTTTGGTGAGGCAATTGGGGTTAAGTGACTTGCCCAGGGCCACACAACCAGTAAGTGTCAAGTGTCTGAGGCCGGACCCAAACTCAGGTCCTCCTGAATCCAGGGCCAGCACTCTATCCACTGTGCCACCTAGCTGCCCCGACTTAGTAACTTTTACTCTAAAAGATTATAGGTCTTGGAACATTACATTTCAAAGAGCAAAAGAGCTGAGTTTGCATCCAAGAATAACTTATCCAGCAAAGCTGAGTATAATCCTGAATGAAAAAAGGACATTTGATGAACTGAAAGACTTTCAAGTATTTGTAACAAAAAGATCAGAGCTCAATGGAAAATTTGATATAAAAGATCCAGAAGAAATATGAGGAAAACATTAAAGACTAATTATAAGGCACTCATTAAAGTCAAATCGTTCACTTATTATATATGTGGAATTATTATCGGTATTCTTAAAACTGTCATCATTGCTAAGGTAGTTTGAAAGAAAGATTGGGGCTAAGTTGTGTATGTTAGATGTGATTCTAAAAAACAAAATTGTATAGGAAAGGGTAAAAGGGAGCAACTATATTATAAAAATGGGGTGTGAAAGGAAGAACTAATACAGAGGAAGCAGGTCAGGGTGAAAGGTTGGTAATGTTGGAACCTTACTGTCATCTAGGTTGAAGAGGAAACAATGTATATATCCAGAAGGGTGTAGAAGTCTTCTGAACATATAGAGGGGTGAGAAAACTGGGGGATAGGGTAGGAGGGACTTTTAGAGAAGTATGTGGATTAGGATTTAGGAGAGTGGGGGTAGAGGATGGGGGACTTTTGAAGGAGTGTGGATTGAGTTTGGGGATGTAGGGGGAGAGGAATCTTGGAGGGGGTAGGAGGATGGAGAGAGAAGATAAGGTAATAGGGATAGGGTAAAAATAGAGGCTGTGAGAGAAAAATAGTAAAAATAAGATGGAGGGAAATTTGCAAATAGTAATTAAAACTTTGAATATGAATGGCATGTTTATAGCAGCTCTTTTTGGTGGCAAAGAATGGGAAATCACGGGGATTCCCAGCAATTGGGGAATGACTGAACAAGTTATGGTGTATGATTGTGATCAATGATCTTAGGAAGGTGTGGAAAGACTTGTACAAAATGATGAAAAGTGAAGTAAGCAGAACCAAGAGAACTGTATACAGTAACAGCAACAGTTTTAAAAATAACTTTAGTGACTAAGTCATTTTGACTATTATGAATACACAAATTAAAAATAAAGGAAGACATGAAGAAAGACATCTGCATCAATAGAAAAAACCAATAAAGAGACGTATATGTAGAATAAATCTGCATATATAAAATTTTGCATATATATGTGTGTATATGTACATGTATATATATGTGTGTAAACACACACATATATACACATACATATACATATATATATATATACACACACACCTATTTGTGTCTAATGGTAATCATCTCTAGGGTGGGGGGAGGAAAGAAACAAAAAGGAAAATAAAATTAACATGATAACTTGTATATTTGGAGGGAATAGCAAATTTCACAATGTAGATTTGCAATTTCACGTGCAGTCATCTCTTTTATTGTACTGTGTTATGGAAATGCTTGTTTTGTTCTATGAATTGGAAATAAAATAAATAAAAAAATAATACTTCAATGTCACCACAATCTCATCATTGTAGATCCTTTCTCCAAAGTTGCAAAATAAAAGTTATACATATCACATTCTGTTTCATATCCTCCCATAAATCTTCTGTACAGGATATATTCAATGTGCTGGAGATCTTCCCTGGGTCTTGCAACATTCCATGTCTATTAGTGCAGTACTCAGCATATCTTTATGATAGTTCCTGCTTTTGCTATATGACCAGTAGACTTACTTTTAAAACTGACCATATGTTCCCGGCATGATACCTTTTATACAACTTCTTGCATTCATTATTTTTGGCATTCTCCTGCAGATGCTAAGTGGAATAGTGGATAGGATGCTGGACTTGGAATTAGAAAGACCTTAGTTCAAATCCAACCTTATACACTAGCTATATGGCCTTTAGGTTAGTTATTTAGGTTCCCTCAGCCTCAGTTTCCTCATACATAAACTGGGAATAAAAATAGCAACTAACTCTCAGCTGTTGTGAAGATAAATTGAGATAATATGAATAAACTGCTTTGCAAACTTTTAAGTTCTATATAGAATAAAAAATTATAATAAATTTAAAGATGTCCTGTCTATCTTTGTTTCTCTCTGAACCTCTATTCCTTTCTGTTTCTAAAAATGTTTCATTGATGCTTTTATTTCTTTCCCTTTTTCTTTTTTTTGTATGTCAACACTATGACCAGCTCCCTCCCCCCTCCCAAGTCTCCCCACCAAATATAAAGGGAAAAACACAATCCTTGTAACAAAGAAGCATATAGTCACCCAAAAAAGGCACACATTTGCCACAACAAAATGTACGTCTGATTCTATACTGTGGGCTTGCTTAATCTTCAGTTCTTTTTAATTGTGGTTAGTCATTGCATTGGTCAGAATTCATGTCTTTCAAAATTGTTTTTCTTTACAATTTTGTTACTGTATAAATTGTTCTCCTGGTTCTGCTTCCTTCACCCTTTGTCATTTCATAACAAGCTTTCTAAGGTTTTTCCTGAAACTATTACTTTCATCATTTCTTATTGCTGGGTAATATTGTATTACATGTGTATGCCATATGTTGTTCCATCATCCCCTAGTTTGTAGATGCTCCCTTGGTTTTCTGAGGGCCTATTTTTTTTTAATTCTATTGTATTACTTTCTTTTTGATTCATTCAAGGGACCAATTAACATCTCATAAGGGGATTACTTGGTATCTGGCTATATTTTTACAGTTATTTTTTTCTATTCTTTTTTTCCCCCCAATCAATTATCAGTTCTTTCTCTGGAGGTGAAGAGCATGCTTATTCATCAGTAATTTGGGATTGTTTTAGATTATTGTATTGCTGAGAATAGTTGCCATTCACAATTCTTCATTGAACAATATTGCTGTTACTATGTAGAATATTCTCCTGGCTCTGCACTTCACTATATATCACTTCATGTAAGTCTTTCCAGGCCTTTCTGAAATCATCCTGCTTGCCATTTCTTATAGTACAATGATATTCCAATACAATCATATATCATAGTTTCTTTAGCCATTCCCCCCATTTTTTTTTTTTTGTGGGCAATGAGGGTTAAGTAACTTGCCCAGGGTCACACAGCTAGCAAGTGTCAAGTGTCTGCGGCCGGATTTGAACTCAGGCCCTCCTGAATCCAGGGCCAGTGCTTTATCCACTGCGCCACCTAGCTGCCCCTAAAGATAGGTTTTTGAATCAGGAAAGAACTTGTTCAAAACTTTGCCCAATTTCCCAAATTCCTCTTGCTTTCTTCATCCTATTCAATTTTGGGTATTTCTCTGTCCATCTGTGTCTTTTCCCACACATACATATACCCACACAGTCATATATATATATATACACACACACACATGCATATAGAACATATGTATATATGTAATGAATATATGCAGTTAATTGATCTGTTTAGTTTGTTTACATATGTGTATACATATATATGCACTTGTAAACTAACTAAACAGGTCAATTAAACTGCATATGATAGCCTGAACAATAGGCATCCTTCATTCATTTGCTTTTAGCTATGTGGATTAAAAGATCAAACTCTTTTGACTCCTTGTGGATCTCATTTAAGGAGGCTATGTAGTTTTCTGTGACCTAATATTATTCATATGTAATTATTGATGATGACAATAGTTTGTCATAGAAATCCTGACAGATACATTTCATTTTTCAAATTTTTGTTGTTTTTAGTTGAAGTTTTATCTTTACGTTGTCTTGGGATGATCTGACTAAATGGATCCAATGCCAAAAGTTCTATATGTTTGATTTTTTCATCACTACTCTTTATTATTTTATGAAATGATGCTGTTTTTAAGCTTCCATCACCCTTTTCATAATTTTTCTGCAAATAAGTGTACTCTGATTCTAAATCATCTAGTTCTCAGCATGACAGAATTACAAATTCTTTAGTGTTGGAAGAAATCTCAGACACCATCTTGCTCAATGAGAATCTTCTCTAACAACAGGCCAGCAGTGATGATAATGTGAACTTTGTGGCACCAAAACAATGCAAAACTGCACTGTCTGAGCCTACTCTCCTCAGAGACCAAGGTGGTATAGGGGAATGTGTTTCCCTGGAGGTATTTGGGAAGAATTTTTAGACTTCTGTTCTTGCCTCTGTCTTGAAGAAAATTATTCTCTATAAAAGCTAATTAATGTTATTTGGTTCAATGGAACTGGGGAGTGCCCACACTAGTCACTGAACAGTGTTGTGGGGAACACAACTGGAATGGGAACTCAAGCCAATGGCATCAGAGAAAGATCTCCCAACCTTTCCAGGGCACCCCTAGAATTCTGCTGGGGAGGTCATATAGTCAGCATTACTTTAAGAAGTGGTCAGAAGGAATTCAGTATACACACATGCCTATGTAATGTATTTGTGTGTGTGTGTGCTGGTTGTAGGAGGACTCAATTACTGAAGGGCACAAGGCAGTGTATATTACAGAAGAACTCTGTCATTAAATAAAATCATAGCACATACGGATGTAGTTTTCTTTTTAGCAAGTGGGAGAAGTCATATCTAGTACATAGCTGGCTCAATAAGGCTTTGAGAGGCAGGAAAGTACAGTGGAAAAAACATTTGTTTTGAAATAAGAAGACCTGGGTTTAAATCCTGTCTGTGTCACTTATTACCTGGGTGCTCTTGGATAACTCACTTAATCTTTCTGCACTTCAGTCTCCACATTTGTAAAATGAAGGTTTGAAAATGTTTATGGCCTCTAAGGTCTCTTCTCACTCTAAATATATATGTGGGAAATGATGGTAATATTTGTTTACATTTGTTTCTTTATCCATTTCCTATTTTGTGGCACAGTAGCTTGGACCTGTTCTAATTGCTCTTCATATGAGCTTTTCATCTCTATCCTTTCTTTTTCTTTAGTAGTGATTCTGGGGCAGTTAGGTGGCACAGTGGATAGAGCACCGGCCCTGGATTCAGGAGGACCTGAGTTCAGATTCAGACTCAGACACTTAACACTAGCTGTGTGACCCTGGGCAAGTCACTTAACCCCAATTGCCTCAAAAAAAAAAAAAGAAAGTAGTGATTCTGACACTTGCATTAACAAGTTGATGGTCTGACTGCAGGCAGACAGCTGATTCAGCAATAACTTCCACGTTGGTGGAAGACACTTCTTGTCTTTCAAGATATGGTTGATTTCATTTTTTTAAATAATGTTTTGTGTTTGCCATGTGTGTAATTTAAGATTCTAAATGTGAATTCTAATCTGTTCCCCCAGTTTTGGGGGAAACTGACTAAAATCACTGATAAAACAAGTTTAGGTTTTTAAGGGTTTATTGGAAAATAGAAAGAAAAAGATTGAGAACAGAATTCCAACAGCCTGGCATTCCTATCTTTCCTCAAATTTCCTGTGAAGTCCTCTGCCGCCACCACCACCAAGTCAGGAACCCAAAAGCGCAAGAGCTCTCCCGGGCAGGCTCCCTCCCCTCCTTCCTGTCTCCTCCCAGAAAATAGGAGGCTCCTCAAGTTGATTGGCTGGTAGCCTTGATAGACAGCACCCATGAGCAACCGTCATTTCCTGACGCCAAGGAAAAGCCACAATGCCTCTGAGGCACTTTCCTCATGGTGGAGCTTTCCCACAGCAAGTCTCCAGTAGGTGGCATCATTCCAATCATTACACATGTCTGACTCCTTCCACCTTCTCTCTTGAAGAAGATATTCATGGTAAATAAATGTGAGTCTCTGGAGCAGTCTATAATCCTTTGGGTACAACCTGCTCCAGTGGCATAGCCATGAAGAACTAAGGGTCACCTTCATGTCCTGATGAAGCCTTATAGTGGTAATTTTGCAATTATAAAGTAGTATGTAAGTGTAAACTATTGTTGTAAGAAGGGATAGGTCTGAATATAATTAGTAGGTAACTGCCTATGGTGGCCTGATTTGAGGAATGCCTCTGCTCCAAAGTCTTTCTTTTAACACCTTTCATGGGCCTGACATTTCATTATTAGACATATTAGTATTCTGAGTGTCCTCTACTAAAATGCATATACTACTAGAAGCCTAAACCCTTTGGGGGATTATGATAGAGAAAGGCCTTCTGGGAATGAGATACATGATAGCAGTAACAATAATAATGAGCAATAATGATACTAAAACTATACAGGAACAACTGACATTTATATAGTGCTTAATCTTTATCTTATGAAGTAGGTATTATTGTATCTTTTTTCATGTGAGGAAAGTAAGGCTCAGATAGATTAAGTAATTTGTTTATGATTATACAATTTGTGCAAGAGACCCCAGGTCAGGCATGGACCAATGAAATTATAAGAAGACAAATGGAAATAGGAGTATATAACTGCAAAGCTCAACTTGACTTCTTCCCCGCATGTACCCAGTGCTTTCCTTCAAAGACCTTTGTTTTCAAAACTCAAGGATGAATAGTCGCAAGGAACTATAGATGCAAATTAAGAGGAGCCCTGTATCTTCTCTCTCTTGATAAGCATGACTTCATCTTTAAAACAGTTTCCTTTTGAGTGAAAAATAAGAAGTTATCTCAATCCCACCTCCATTACCATTCCTTGGTTTCTCAAAGCATAAAATGAGTTCTTCTCCCTTAAGGACAATGACAGGTTAGAAACCCCACTCTATCTTCTAGGTCAGCTGCAATGTAAATTAAATCTCTTCTACTTTTTCTCCATTATTTGTATTCATAACTCATCTGGCTGATAGAGGAATGCTGTTAATTAATGGTTAGCTCCCTGTCATGGCTTGTAAAGTTTCTTTACCTAACCCTCATACAAATTATATGAAAGTAGCAGAACTCAGAGAATGACACACTTTAGTGTATACCTCTTTAGGTGACTGGATGGTAGAGTAAATTGTGACAGAATCCTTCTGGTCTGGAATACTAGGACTTTCAGTCTTTTTCTGTAAAAAAAAATGTCATTTTAGGTCATAAGGAATAAGATGACAGTGGTATTTACATATAGATTAAAGACTCTAGGGTGGGTAGTATGATGAAAGTAAGGGATAGTTTGAGTCAGTGGGAGGTGTCATGTTCCAGACCCTAGTTTATGTGACCTAATGGAACCCAGAATTTTTTGACTTTTAAATATTGTAAGCCCTTGGTGGATCAGGAATGGAGAAGGAAATGAAATGTCTCCAATAAACAGGCCATGATGGCTCAGTAAAGGGATGAATAGCAGAGAACAAGGATCATGTTCTGGGAGGAAGAGAGGCAGCAAGGGTGTAGTGGAAAGTACATTAGATTTCTTAAGCCCCCTACTTCCTCATCTTCTCTGATCCAGGATGCTACTTGTTAGGGTTTTCATCCACCTCCTCAAATGAAGATGTGTATATAACAATCCTTTGTTTACTTGGCATATTCTCTCTGTAATATATAAGGTCCCTGAAGGCAAGGGCTATTTTTCCATTTGGTCTTTGTTATGCTGGTTCCTTGGGCATAGTAGGTCCTTAATATTGTTGGTTTGGAATGGATTTTACTTTCTCCAGTTTCTGTACCTAGTAGGCCCTTAATGAATAATTGGTGTATTGTGAATGGGTGAATAAGTGATTGAATATGTACCACAGGAGTCACTGAGTGTAGAACATGGAGAACTGAAGAAATCATATCTCCTTGATGAACCTCATTTAATCTCCTCAGTTGGGAAGAAATATGACAGCTAAGTGATAGAATGCCTAAAGGGTCTATATGGAAGGGTAGCTCTTCCTAAGCCCCCATATTCTCCCCTCTAAGAATACATTTCAACTACTCTGTATGTGGTTTGTATATGCCTGTTTATTTTTATGTTGTTCCCTTCATTAGACTTTATAGTCTAAAACCATCCCTGAGGGATGGTTTTGCTTTTCTTTGTAATCCCCAGAACTTGATACAATCCCTGCCATATATTGTTCAGTTGCGTCTGACTCTTCATGACCCCACTTGGGGTTTTCTTGGCAAAGATAGTGGAGTGGTTTGCCATTTTCTTCTCCAGCTAATTTTATACAGATGAGGAAATTGAGACAAATATGATTAAGTTACTTGCCCAGGGTCACATAGTCAGATTTGAACTCATGAAGAGGAGTCTTCCTGACTCCAAGCCCAGCACTCTATCCACTGTGACATCTAGCTGCCCTGGCAGTGATTGCTTAATAAATCCTTGTTGAACCACAAAACAATAGAAAATGAATGTTGCCAAATTATAAAGAACAAGGGGGGCTCCAAAGAAGAGACTTGAGAAACACTTCCTTCCATCCCTCACTTTATATGTAGGTGTGTGTGTGTGTGTGTGTGTGTGTGTGTGTGTGTGTGTGTGTGTGTGAGAGAGAGAGAGAGAGAGAGAGAGAGGGGGAGGTTTACTTATGGATGTGGAATATTGCATGTCAAATTTTTTTCAATGTACTGAGTGGTCTTGCTGAAGATTTTTCTTCTCTTTTTGTTTAAAATAAATTCTTTTGGGGCAGCTAGGTGGCACAGTGGATAGAGCACCAGCTCTGGAGTCAGGAGGACCTGAGTTCAAATCCAACCTCAGACACTTGGCACTTGCTAGCTGTGTGACCCTGGGCAAGTCACTTAACCCCAATTGCCTCAACAACAACAACAAAACAAAACAAAAAATAAAATAAATTTTTTGTTATTGGGCATGTCTCTTAGAGGGAAGAAAAGTATGCAGGGGACAATCTAGGAGATGTAAAATGAAAATATAACAGTACAAATCTGTTTTTTAAATGATTCTAGGAGCTGATTCTATTTAGGCAGATTGCATTCATTCATCCATTCATCAGACATTTATTAAATGTATACTACAAGCACTTCACAGGGGACCTAAGGTCTTTTTAGATGGAAGAAATATCTGCTTTTCACTTCCAGAAAAGTCCTTGGAATTCCAGATACCTGGTTCCTGATAGGTTCTGGAAGGAACTTCTGGTGCAGGGTGATCATATCCTAAAATATACGTGTCTGGAAGTCACAGTAAAAGGGTTGTAGCTACTGTCTGTCTACAAGAGTACACATATGTTGCTGGTAACAAGAAAATAATCAAAGTCCTGAGGCCCCAGAATACTCCATTTACATATAATCCCTACTAAACTAAACCCTCTAAACCTTCTGGTTGGCATTTACTGTTTGTGTGGCTGGGTATCAATTCCTTAATTTCCTCATCTGTAAATTGAAGGAGTCAGACTGGTTGGCCCCTAAAGTTCCTTCTAGCCCTCAACCTGTAATTCTATGATCCTCAAGCATTTCTATTTTCTTGGGGAAAATGTGAAATAGTCCATATTGGTGGTTTCTTTTCTCTTCACAAGCAGGGGAAAGCTGTTTTTCACAGTTTAAAAAAAGGAACTTAGAGATGCAGAATTTCTAGTTGAGACACTGACTCCATAGAAAGAAAAATGGCAGTCTTTTAAAAAGTGGGGTAGAGGAGGAGAAACTTGGACAGTTCCTACATCTTCCAGGAAATGAATGGAAGCTGGCCTCTAAGGGTTACAAAGATATTTTGGGACTGTCACCTGCAGGTTGTAACGATTGGAATAACGCCACCTGCTGGATACTTACTGTAGAAGAGTTCTGCCCATGAAGCGAAGGTCTTTGAGGGCAAGACCAGGCATCAGGAAGTGACGCGGGCGAGTGGGAGGAGGAAGGAAGAGACTGGCGCTCGGTCTCAGGCTCTTTCCTGAGGACGCTGGCGGAGAAGGGAGCTAGAAATGTGCTCTCCCTTTAATAGATAGGAATTGAGGCCTTTTTCTCTCTCTTTACCAAATTCTTATTCTCCTTAATAAATGCTTAAAAGTCTAACTCTTGCTAAAGCTTATAATTTATTGGCGACCACTCATTAGATATTTTAGACAGACTAGCTAGAATTTTAGCCCTTAACAAGGTACTTACTAAATGGGGGTAGGGCATACATGATGAAAGGCCAAAGTTATCTGCTTGCATTAGGGGCTGTAGGCTGTTAGCATTAGGAATATAATTTCTCCTTCTCTTCTTCATATTGGCTCTGAGTTCCCTTATCTTACCTGCATAAAACCTTTCAATCAGTTGGACTGATTGAACTGACTGAACAGACTGCCTCTGAACTGATCATAAACCCCTGGCTCTTTTGTTAACTTTCACACTCCATTCTATTTCATTTGGAGTAGATTGTAATCTCCTTGGAACTTGTTTTTATTGTCTTTGTATTCCTAGGCTAGTTCAGTACCTAGACCAAGTTGCCTCAAGAGGCAAATTGTATCATTGGATTCCTCAAGAGTAGGCTGGATGAACATTTGCTGGGCATGTGTTTGATGGTTTTAAAAATCCAACCTTGATTACCCCTAACCCTAAGCATCTCCAATAAATGAACAAAAAGTATACACTTGAAGACCTCCAATAATAAAGAAGTCTCATGCTAGGCATGTAATATGTGCAGTGGATATAGAGCTGACCCTGGAGTAAGGAGGACCTGAGTTCAAATCCGTCCTTAGACAGTTACTAGCTGTGTGACTCTGGGCAAGTTGCTTAACCCTGATTGCCTCAGTTTCCTCATCTGTAAAATGAATTGGAACAGGAAATGGCAAACCACTCCAGTATCTTTGCCAAGAAAACCCCAAATGGGGTCATGGAGAGTTGGATACAGCTAAATATCAACAACAATGTTGATTTGAATAGATGGAGTCAATAAGCATGGGTTATATATACTTATCATTGTGCCAGCTATTGTGGGAGACCAAAGAACCATAGATTCATAGAATTTCAAAGCTGGAGAGCACAGAATCTTAGGATCATCAATCTAGAGACCCTGGAGGGACGCCAGAGGCCAACTTCTCTCTAAAGAGATTAAATGACTTGCCCCCAGTCAACATAGCTAGTAAGTGTCAGGGTATAGACTTCTCTGCCCTCAATGTACTTGGGAGGAGAGATTAGTGCTTATGCATCAGTCAGGAAAATCTCATGATTACATGTAAAACAGTGTGGTACAAATCTGAAACTCTATGGGAAGTCTGAGGAGGGGTCAGGGTAGACTGCAATGGTCTCACGTGACTTTGTGGTCTAATGCACATGATATAGGAGCTCTTGGATAATTTACTCCCTACTTTGTTTCCCTGGATGGATTAGTAATATGGTTTTGATAATAGGTGGGGCAGCTAAATGGTTAAGTGGAAAGAGCAACAGCTTTTTAGTTAGGAGGACCTGAGTTCAAATTTGGCCTTAGGCACTTACTAGCTCTGTGACCCCAGACAATCACTTAACTCTGTTTGCTTCAGATTCCTCATCTGTAAGATGGGCTGGAGAAGGAAATGACAAACCACCCTCATATCTTTGCCAGAGAGAGTTGAACACAACTGAAATGACTGAACAGCAAGAGGTGTCAATTGGATGGCTGAAAGAACTTACCCTGTATGGATGACTGACTTGTGCATATACTGTGGTCCCTTCAGTGGAAGCCTCTGTTGACACAAAAGGCAGAATCAGCAAAATAGAGACTTCCTGACCCCACCAACCAAGTGTACAACTAGCTCTTCTTCTTCTTCTTCTTTTTTTTTTTTTTTTGGTGAGGCAATTGGGGTTAAGTGACTTGCCCAGGGTCACACAGCTAGTACACGTCAAGTGTCTGAGGCCGCATTTGAACTCAGGTCCTCCTGAATCCAGGGCCAGTGCTGTATCCACTGCACCACTTAGCTGCCCCCAACTAGCTCTTCTTGACAGCAAAACTCTGTTCCCTACCATCAGTAGCACTGTCTAATAGGGCCCTTGGTGCCATGATCTCATGTTCCCCTACCCACAGAGTTCCTCCTTCCACCTCTTTCATTCCCTTTCTCCACTGTGTAACAATCCTAAGTGTCAATCCAGGTAGCTCAGAATCTGGAAACTTACCCTGTTGCTGAACACGGTTTGTTGAGAATTGGATGAAACCTGAAAAGATAAGCCCAGAAATTGAATAAAATGATAAAGAGAGAAGTCATTACCCCTTGGCTTTGCTCCCTTCCCCATTCCAATATCTCCTGGGAAAGGTAGGGAGTAATTCAAGGGTGGAAAGGTGGGATAGATTGTGCTGGACAGTCAAGTCCCACGTGTAATGAAGTGTCTGTTCAAGGGAAAGAAAGGAGAATGGTTCCAGGTGGTAGGCCTTCGATTTTCAATAGGCTACCCCTCACACAAGGTCATTGTATGTTCCAGAAACCATCTGAAGAGAGTAGTCAATTTATGGATTTACTCTGTGACTCACTCAGGTGATAGCTGGGGATAGAGGTCCCAATATTGGCCCCCAAATCAGAGTGATGGGCTTCACCAAAGCAAAGAGGTTTGGGGATAATGAGAAGATGAATGTATAGCCAGGATACATGCCACTAAAATCCTGGAGTAGTAGGGAAAATCAATTAGTAACACAGGTTACAGAAACTCATTTTTCGAGGAAATCTCACCTTGTCCTTTTTTGTTCCAAAAAATAATTCCAAACATGATGGCTACACACAGCACAACTGGAAATAAAATTCCAATGACCAGCATAACATAATTCACAGATGATGGTCCTTGAGGATTTGGAAAGGAAAAGATAACATGAGTGGTAATGGGGAGACTGAGCCAGAGTCCCTGCTGAGCTGCTTCTGGAATTTCCTCTCTAAATCTGGCCATCCTGATTATTTGGTGAGGATGCAATGGGATGAGTAGGAACCACATCTCAGGGAGGGTAATCTGGTGGTCCCTGGTTAGAGCTGGGAGAAGTTGGCTTTCCTGAGATACTTGTCTTTGAGTTCTGTGTGCTGAAAAGATGTGGGGTTGTGGAGGATGATGGAGGGATATTGGGGTAGAAAAGGCAATAGGCTTTGAAAGCTCTGAAGGGAGAAGCTCGGGACCCTGGGACATTTCTGGTCTCTCTTAAAAGTAGTTCTGTTGGGTTCTGTGCCCAGGGAGCTCTGGTAAGCAGTATGGGGCAGGAGAAAGAAATTAGATTTAGAGTCAGGACACTTGAATTCAAAGCCTAATCTTCCATTTCCATGTATGACCACAGGCAAATCATTGAACCTTCTTGGGTTTTGGTTTGCTCATTTGTAGAAAGAAGTATCTCTCTGTGTATAAGGAGGGGGTTTGAGTTTGAACGGGATGGTCCCTTCTGTCTCTAGGTCTTATAATGCTATGAAAGGCACTTTTTTGGAGGACAGAATTGGGAAGGAGGTCAATCTGTTTCCTGGAACTGTTCAGGGCTTCTTGTGAAACTCCTGGAGAGACAGGAAGGGTTACCTGTACAGAGCCCTGCAAAAGGGTTTGGCTGGGCGCTTTGATTGCTGACAGGATTTGTGACTCTGCAGATATATTTTGGCTCACTTTCCCCAGGTCTCCAGGACACTGTCAAGATGGGTCCCTGATGGGGGGTGACTTCCTCTTCATCTTTCAGGGATATCCAATCATAAGTCACATCTTTTTCTTCCTTTCCTATGGAGCACTGCAGGATGAAATTACAGGTACCATTCTCAGACTTTGTCAAGTTTACTGTGATTCGGGGTTTGCTCAGTTCCTCTGTGTGGGGAGAAAAGACATGAAATTGAGGACAAATAACTTAGCTCCTTGGAATAAAGACTTCATTGCATTGCATACGCATTCTTACTGATTCTTTTGGTGTAAGTTGCTACCTGTGGAGGCTCTATGAATGACTATAAAAGTAAAATAGATTTAGGAATTCATGATCACAGGACTTTACCAATGTCTTACCAAGGAGTGGTATGGCAGAGAGACTTAGAGGTATGACTAGAGTAACTTGAGGAAAAAAGGCAGAAGAAGGATAAAGAGGAAGGTTGAGGCTAGGATAGTTTGAAGTGAAAGTGGAGACTTCTATAGAGACTAGGCTTGGAGACTAGGGAAGGCCTTCACTAGGAAACTGGGCATTTGGGGTGGCACAAAAAAACAAAGTCAGAGCTAGTAGCATGGAAAGTGACCTCAGCTGGAAAGGGTGGGTGTGGGGAGGAGTCAGAAACTATTAAGAGGAGGAAATGGAGTGGGGAGGAAAGAAACCCTGGGACACCACAAAGGGAGGCTTCTTTTGCCCTCCGCAAGAAATCAAACCATTTGGTAACCTAGCTGCTAAGGTCAAGTTAATCCTCCCCCCAAAACTTGTTTTTTATCCCAGTCATATTTTAGTAGAGCTAAACCCCTCTCCCCAACTCAACTCTTCGTAGAAAGATAGTTAAACAAAAGTAACTGATAAAGTGGCCACCTCCAATCATTTTGCAACACTCCATTCTCATACTTCTCTTACTGTAGGCTGAGAGAAAGGAGGAGTTAGAGTTTATTTTCCGTTTTTTGGATATTGTTTTTTACAATTAAAAAGTTTGGGGGCAGCTAGGTGGTGCAGTGGATAGAGCACCGGTCCTGGAGTCAGGAGTACCTGAGTTCAAATCTGGCCTCAGACACTTAACACTTACTAGCTGTGTGACCCTGGGCAAGTCACTTAACCCCAATTGCCTCACTAAAAAAAAAAAAAAGTTTGTCCTCACCCTGTCCCTTTAGAGTTCTCTGTTGTTACCATTATTGCACTTGTGTATATTGTTATTTTTATTCAAACTTAGCTTCTTATCAGTTGACATTCAAGAAACCTTTTATAACCTGAACCCTTCCTACCTTTCTGGTCTTTTTATACCTTCCTCCCTTCCATCTGCTCTATGATCTAGTGACCCTGGTCTTTTTGATGTTTCTTGAATAGAGCACTCCATCTTCTGATTTTCTCATTGACTATCATTTTTTGACTATCATTTTCATTGACTATCCCTAATGCCTGGAATTCTCTCTCTCCTCATCTTTACCTTGTGAATTCCTTTAAGACTTCTTTAGCTAAAGTCTCACCTTCTGGAAGTCTCTTCCAGTCCTGCTTAATCTTAGTGCCTTCCCACTGAGATTATCTTTATTTTATATAGATATCTTTATTTTATATAGAACTTGTTTGTACTAGTTGTTTGCACGTTGTCTCTCCCATATTAGACTGTGAACTCATTGAGAGCAAGGACTGCTTTTTGCCTTTCCTTGTATCCCAGCACTTAGCACAGTGCCTGATATTTAAGTGCTTGATGGCTGACTTGACTTTCCAGGTGCTAAATATACAAAGATATATATGAAATACAACACTCACGCTATATGGTTCTCATTAAATATTAGCCAGAACATGATTTGAAATGAACATTGTAAATAGAGCTATTGTGAACTTAGTCAGGAAATGTCTAGGTATGACTTCTCTTTGATGAATCTGTCAAAGCTAAGAAAAAGGGATTTTAAAAAGCTATATTAGGGGGCAGCTAGGTGGCGCAGTGGATAGAGCACCGGCCCTGGAGTCAGGAGTACCTGAGTTCAAATCTGGCCTCAGACACTTAACACTTACTAGCTGTGTGACCCTGGGCAAGTCACTTAACCTCAATTGCCTCACTAAAAAAAAAAAAGCTATATTAATTTTAAAAAGAGTAAAAGAAAGGAAAGAATCTTTGATTAGAGCCTATGAGATGATGATAACAGATGAAAAAGAGAGAAGGTTCAGCTATCCAAGTCTTATTTTAGTAATACTTTCCATGCCTATCACAATGATCTTTGCATTGGAAAGAACAGAAATGATGGCTATTGGAGATCTGAAACTCAAGATCAGTAGTTAAATGACGATTTGTGTGTGTGTGGGTCAATGAGGGCTAAGTGACTTGCCCAGGGTTACACAGCTAGTAAATGTCAAGTGTCTAAGGCTGAATTTGAACTCAGGTCCTCCTGAATCCAGAGTCAGCACTTTTACCCACTGCACCACTTAGCCGCCCCCATTAGTAGTTAAATATCAAGCTGCTCTTGATATGTTCAATTTCATTAGGCCCAGGGGAACTACATCCTAGCATCCTGAAATAAAAGAAAGTTATGTTATCAAAGCCAATGTTAAGAGTATTTGATGAGGGCAGCTAGGTGGTGCAGTGGATAGAGCACCGGCCCTGGAGTCAGGAGTACCTGGGTTCAAATCCGGCCTCAGACACTTAACACTTACTGGCTGTGTCACCCTGGGCAAATCACTTAGCCCCAGTTGCCTCACAAAAAAAAAAAAAAGAGTATTTGATGGTAGAAGGTGGAGGAAGTGTCACCGTACTACAGATGGGAAAATATTGCCTTGATCTTCAAAAAAAGGGACCAGAGTGCAGCCAACAAGCTATGGGTCAGAAAACTTGACTTCTGTTTCTAAAAAAATTCTGGAATGTGTTAATAAGAGGAATGGTTAGTGAACATGTAAAAAGGGAAATAGTTATCACAAGAAAAAAAATGGGTGGAAGTTGAAGAGAAACAGATTAAAGGTCCTGAAAGACTTCCTAACAATTAGAGAGGCCTGAAAGTGTAATGGATTGCCTCCGATGGTGGTGGATCTCCCCTCAATGGAAGTTTTCTAGTGAGTCTGGTATGACCACTTGTGTATTTTTAGAAGGGATTTTTGTTCATCATCATCAATATTATCATTACCATCTTCATAATATCCAGCATTTCTGTAGTGCTTTAAGGTTTGATAAACACTTTGTGAATATTACCTTATTTTATCCTAATGTTGACCCCAGGAGGTTGATACTATTATTATTATTTCCATTTTACAAATGAGGAAATGGAGGCAGACAAAAGGTAAATGACTTTCCAAGGGTCACACAACCAGTAAATGTCTAAAGCCATTTTTGGACTCAAGTCTTCTTGACTCCAGGTCCAGTGATCTATCCACTGCACCACCCAGCTGTTCATATAAGCCTATTCCTAGGCTTGTTCAGATTGTACTAGATGTCCTGTATGGTTTCTTCCAACTCTGAAATTATATGATTTTTTCCCAATCTAGCAAAGCTGGGCTCTGAATTTAATGTCTGTATTTATTGATCTGAATTAATTTTATTTCCTGAAAAATCCTGTGGTAAAGCTTTCCATACCTCACATGCAAGGTGACTCCTCCACCACACCTAGCTCCCCAGATATGCTGCACTGTATATCTAGGAACTCATCATTCCTCCTTAGAAAATAAATAAACTTCCTTGGAAGTCATGCTGAACCTTCTCTTTATTTTTACTCCCCCCTTTTAAAACATTGATATCTTGGTTTTATATCACCTTCATTTCCAAATATATTCCTCTCACTCCCTAGACAATACTGTTATAACAAATAAAAAAAGAAAGAGAAAAAAAAAGACAGCTCAGCAAAACTAACCAAAGCGTTAATTATATGAGAGTATATGCAATGTTCTATACCCATAGTCCCCTACCTCTGCAAAGAAGGGGAGGAAGAGTGGAATGCATAGATTTCAAAGTAATAGTAAGAGACTAATCTACTCTTTAGTTTTAAAGTTCATGCACAGGGAGGTCTGGGTTGATTTCCCCCAACACATACTGGTTCTTTGACCCTAGGCAAAACACCTAACCTCTCAGTGCCCTCTATACCACTCTAAGACCATACATTGTGTAATAAGTGCCAATCTACACTAGTACAGTTTCCTCACAAGGATTTCCCTACACCAATGAAATTAGGAATCTAGCAAAACATTTTTCATACATAGTTAAGCTTGTGACTTACCATAAACATGTAGGAAGTATTCTTGAATTAAGGTTTCAGAAGAACTCTTTATGTTTATCTGTGCTCTGTAGAAATATTCATCTTCCATCGTCAAATTGTTGATTTGCAAGGAGTAGTCTGGCTTGAGGACTTCCAGTCGATTATCGTACTTGGTATCAGTTATTATGACATTGGTTTTTTGTTCTGTTACATCGATAGTGGCAAGAGAATTGCGAGAAAGCCAGACGATATTTCGAATATTCTTGTTTGATGAGATGTTCAAGGGGAGAATGCATGACTTCCCCACAGTCCCTATCAATGATGATGGCACTTTGTTCCCTGTGGAGACTGCTTCTCCTGCAGACAGACACAGTAGAGAAACTGCAGTGGCAGTCTCCTTTGCCCTCTCCCATCCCCCTTTCCATTCCCCTCTAAACACTATAGCTTATGGAAGTGATGGTCAGAAATAGGTTTGGGGTGCAGAGTTTTGGTTTTGTTTTGATGCTAACAGTTGCAGAAACCCCCATGTTCACTTTAAATAAATAGAGGCCCCTGGCCCAGATCTTTACTTGGCTTGTTTTTTATTTCAATTTCTTCTCCCTTGATCTACAACCAACCCCTGTAGTTTAATTTTTAAGAAGCATAACTAGAATTTATGTAACACTTTAAGATTTGAAAAGCACTTTACATGTTATGTCATTTGATCTCTTAAGCTAGGGAGGTAGATGTTATGATTATCTCCATTTTATCAATGAGGAAACTGAAGGAGAGAGAAGGTAAGTGGCTTGCTTAGAATGATCCAGCTAGTTAAGTGTCTGATGCAGGATTCAAACCCAGATCTTCTGAGACAAGTGCAGGCCACCTAGATACCATAGGCTTATTGCATCTTGTCCATCCCCTTTTTGGTTCTCTAGGAATGGGGTAAGAACCTCACTGGGACAAGAACCACATTACCCACTTGGCAGCAGCCTCATGGAACAGAGATAATTGCTGCTTCAACTCAATTTAATAACAATTTATTGAGTATTTATTATGTTCCCATTATGCTAGAGGCTGTGGGGAGTAGAGAAGTCAGGGTCCTTAGGCCTCAAGCTGAGGCTAGAAGAATAACAAGCATGAAACAAATAGAAAGCAATTCCAAGTCAATGTCTTACTCAGTATATTATAATATAATAGAAACATAAATGTTGATGGAATTGAAAGTAAAGCAAAGTTTAAGGTGGATTGTAATTAGTCACAAAAGACTTCATGGTGGGGATAAATCTTGAACTGGCCTAAAGGAAAATGAAGTATTGGTGCTGGCTAAGAGGAAAGAGGAGGAAATTCACCATGATTCTCTATTCCTCCAACCACTCAGTATTTTTTTTAGTGTAATAACTAGGGCTTTTTCATTGAAGTGCGGTAAGACAGGCACTCTGTCCTGGATGTTACTGAGATCTTGGAAAGTCCAGAGGTGAAACCTGAGGGCTAAGCTATGGTAGGATTGTAGAGGATAGTTTGGAAGGATTTTTTTCCCCACAAAATTCTCAGTAGCCATTATTTCATTCATCCATTCCCCAGGATTTTGGAATTCCCAATAATTAGATGTTTTTCCTTTATCCCTATCTCTTTTATCTACTTACCCATATCCTCTGGCTGGTAGAAGCTTGAGGGACTTGTTACCAGAAGAATTTGGGTAGACACCAAGATAATTGAATGAGAGGGTTGTAGATTAGACATTGGAAAGGTCCTTAATGAGTGAACCCTCTCATTTTATAAAAGAAGAAATGGATACCAAGATAGGTTAGAAAGTCAGCCAATAACTATTAAGTACCTGCTATGTACCAGGAAGTATGTTAAGCACTGGGGTAAAAGAGAATCTCTATTCTTAAGGAGTTCATAGTCTAATGGGAGAAGATATCATGCAAATGGGGGAAGATATCATGTACAAACAAGCTATAGACAAGACACAATGGAAATAATTGATTAAGGGGGATTTTAAAAGGCTTCTAAGAGGGGGGATTTTGGCTGAGGATTTGAAGGAAACCAGGGAAGCCAGGAGGTAGAGATGAATAGGGAGTCAGCCTATGAAGATCCCTGGAGTCAGGAGATGAAGTATCTTATCTGAGGAGTAGCAAGAAAGCCAGAGTTAAGTGACCTGCTTAGTGTCATATAAGTAGCAATAAGAAACAGGATCAGGATTTAATCACAGGTCTTCGGATACCATATGCAACAATCTATGTTGTGCTGACAAGGCCTCTAGGCTTGACTCAACCCAATACACAAATAAAACCTAGAGTTTTATTTGGGATGCAGGGACTTCCAAAGAGTGGCCTATTCTTAGCTCAGCCTCCTAGGGGCATTGATTTTCATCCTGAGGTTGGTATGCTTTGAAAAGCAGGCAGAGGGGACTGTGAGTCTTCTGTATCTTCCAGTCTTGTGCCCCAGACTTCCAGTATAGAAGCTTACCTCCTTGCCTGCCCCAGCAACACAAAACTCCCAGAACCCTCCAAAGCAAGAAAGCTTCTCCAAGACAAGGGGCCTTTGTTTCATATGGGGAAAGCTGTATCTCAGGAGAGGAGAGGGTAAAAATGAACAGAAGACTCTAGCAACCAAGCAACTGCAACTTAGACAGTGCTTTTGGTGACAAGACCTTTGTAAGGGCCTAAAGTTTCTAGCTGTGATATCTAAAATCTAATGAGTGGTCACCTTAAATTAGAAAACGTATAGCACCAATCTTTGGGCATTAAGTATTTATTATAGTGTATTAGGGGTTAGTAAAGAGAAACACATGGATAAAGTATTCCTATTCTGCCTGTCTCTGCCATCTCTGCTGCCAAGCTCAAGTCTGGAAACAAAAAAGCCCGTTCCTCTGCAGCTTCTCCCAGAAGCCTCCTGTGAAACTGGAAACAGGGCCGTACACACACACAGCTCCAAGCTAATTGGCTGGTAACACTGATTGACAGGACCCACGGGCGGCAGACATCACTTCCGGATGCCAAAGTCACATGGTTTCTTTTCAGGCCAGAGCTCACAATGTCCCTCCCAGGAGGGGGTGTCATTCCAGTTCTCACACTTCCATATCCATTATCTGAGGTCATCCATTCATCCATTGACCCATTTTTTTTGTTCATGCACTGAGAAGCAGCCTGGCATATACAGTGAGCCAGCCTTGGAACTAGGAAGAACTGAATTTGCCATTCTTCTGACACATATTAGCTGTGTTACTCTGGACAAGTCATTCAAACTCAAGATGCTCTAGACAACTCTAAAAACCATAAATTAAAGAGAAAATGCCTACCTGCCTTAGTATAGGGTGTTTCCTTGTCTAATAGTTCCCTATATCATAGAAATAAAAAGTCCAGTCCTTATCCTGATTCTATCCATCCATCCATCCATTAATTGATTTATTGATTCATTGATTTCTCTACTATATATAAAGCACTGAGACAGATACAAACAGAACGATAATGCTTCTGCCATTGAGGAGCTCACAATCAAGGTATAACATATAGACACAGATACATATAATACAAACAGCATACAAGATCATAAGAGGAGGACAAAGTGCTATAAGAGCAGCTGAGGGAGTAGTCACATCAAGCTAGGGGAATCAGACAGAAGAGATGACATTTGAGTTGGGTTTTGAAGGACAAGTAGAATTGGGACTTCCAGTCATGGGGAACAGTGTGAGCAAAAGTAAAGAGAAAAGATAGCATATGATGTATAATTTGAGGAGAAGGAAGTCCTATAACTGAGGAAATAAGAGAAGACTTCAGAGGTGGTGGTACCTGAGCTAATCTTTGGAGGAAGATAAAGAGATCAAAATGAGGAGGGAGTTCATTCCAGGCATGGGAAACACTTTGGAGAGTTCATGGAAGCTGAAAAAGGAATGTGTAGGGAAGACCCAATAGTTCAGTTTGACTAGAATATAAATTTTTTGGAAGGGAGTAATGCGAAATAAGTTTGGACAGGTAGGTTGATGCCAGATTGTGCAAGACCTTTAATACATGGCTAAGAAATTTACATTTTATTCTAGAGGAAATAGGAAGTTAGTGAAGATATTTAGTCAAAGCTACAATGTAGTCAGACCAGTCTTAGAAATATTATTTTGGAGGGGCAGCTAGGTGGCGCAGTGGATAGAGCACCGTCCCTGGAGTCAGGAGGACCTGAGTTCAAATCCGGCCTCAGACACTTAACACATACAAGCTGTGTGACCCTGGGCAAGTCACTTAACCCCAATTGCCTCGCCAAAAAAAAAATAAATAAATATTATTTTGATAGCTGTGTGAATGATCAACAATAGAATACATAGAACTTAGCATATCTCTTAGCATATCTGATTGGCATATCTCCCAGGACAGAGAATCAGAGATATTTTGAGATTGCAAACATTGGTGACTGGGAGAATAATGAGGCTGTTGACAGAGATAAGGAACTCAGGAAAAGTGGAAGGTTTAGAGGGATAGATAATAGGTTCATTTTCTTTTTTTTTTTTGTTTGTTTTTTTTAGTGAGGCAATTGGGGTTAAGTGACTTGCCCAGGGTCACACAGCTAGTAAAGTGTTAAGTGTCTGAGGCCAGATTTGAACTCAGGTACTTCTGACTCCAGGGCCAGTGCTCTATCCACTACGCCACCTAGCTGCCCCTTAATAGGTTCATTTTCAAACTTGTTGAACTTGAGGTACCAATGAAACATACGGGTGTGGACATGTCTAGCAGGCAGTTTGGAATTTAGGGCAGTTCAGGTGAAGGATCAGACTTAGAGAGACTAAGAAAACTTCACCATAGAGGTGATATTGATATATAGGGGTGGGTGAGATCACCAAGGGTGTAGGATAGAGAGGTGGGAACAGAACTGGGAAGTCAAGAGATTAGAAAAAATCTAGGAGTATGTGATATACCTCATCAAATATGGCTGATTGATCTAAAAGGAGAACAACTGAGTAAGGACGAGCTGACTTTGATATAAAGTAAATTGTCATGGGGTAGTCATGGGTCAAACCAGATCCTTCCCCCTTCCCTTTTTTTGGTTTCTGTCCTCACACAACAGTAGTGCTCCAAGATTCCAAAGTATAGATTTGGGAACGGATTCAGTAGACAGCACCTTGTGTCCTCCACCAAATGAAATGCTGGGAAATCCAAGCAAAATCATGACATGGTGAAACTTGATAACATGTCAGAGAGAGAACCTTTAATCTATAAAGTAAAGGCTAAGAAGGCATTTTTGTCTACAAAATGAAAGCTAAGAAGACATTTTTTCCCCTGAACATGTTGTGCTTCACTAGAGTTTGGTTGATACTGGAGTTGGGAACGCCACAGACTGAATAAGAATATCTTTCACACAAGGAAGTTCTGAGGAAACCAGCAACTGTGTTCTTAGCTCCACAATCCATGTCTGGGTCATTAGTAATTTCAAATATTCTTCAATAAATTTGATTCCAGATATATAGGTTTTATGGATTGGTTGTCCTTTCCAATTCTCTGATGTACTGACAGATGTCACATTGAAAATGCATTTGCTACTATATGCTAAGATCTAGACAGGGCAGACTCTTTACTTCTCTTGTTTCTGAAAGTAAATTCTTCAAACTCATAATACCAAGAAGTAATCATCTAGCTTTGGCTTGAAGATTTCCAATGAGGGGGAACCTTTTATTTCTTGAGGCAGCCCACTCTAATTGTTATCACTTATAATCAAGCTCAAATTGGTCTCTTTGAAACTTCTGCCCATTGCTTCCAGATCTGGTCTCAGGTCAATCAATATGCTAATCCCTCTACCAAGTAACAATCTTTAAATAAGGACTAAATCAATCTAGAATATCTTCTCTTCCACAGGTTAAAAAAATCTTCATTTCTGTCAACCAATTCTCATATAGCATCTTCTGAGAGTATGGGAGTGGGAATTAGGTAGGATATTTTTGGAGAGGTGCAGTTTTGGATATGGCATTGTAGGGACTAGGAAATAGAGCTGATAGATAAAAGGTTTGTTGAGAAACAGTAAAAGCTCAGCTGAAGCTATGCAGCATAAATCTATAATGGTGAGAATTAGTCCAGCATTGTGATTTTCTTTAGCAATGCTCTGAGATTAGAAGCAAAAGCCTATAGATAGTGGTTTGTGGTCCAGGGCTGAATATCAGCAGGTGAAACAGCATAATGTCAGAAGGAGTTCACAGTAACATTGTCTTTGAAATAGTCAACCACAGGCTACAACTTGTATGGGGAAATAAGAGAAACCAGAACTAGATGTTATAGATTGAAAGAGTAAGGATGACAGGTTCTGAAAAAAAAAAAGAAAAATGAAAAAATGAAGTGCAGGTCAGAAGGACTGGGAGGGGACCACCACAAGAGTATGATGAAATGAGAAGATTTGTGTTACAATTTATATGTTTTCATCACAGCAACACTACAGACTGCTCTATCTCCAAACCAGAGATCCATTGATAATCTCCCTGAAACTTTTGGATGCAACCTTGGTTGACCAGTCATGTGCTTTTGGGATCTCTGTATCCCCATATATGACACAGGCATAGACAGGAACTGAAGGAAGCTAAAATCTACTGTGGTAGACCAGGGCTGCTTTGTTCAGGAGCTAACCAGTAACTTATTACCCTAAGAGATGACTATTCTTTTTTTTTTTTTTTAGTGAGTCAATTGGAGTTAAGTGACATGCCCAGGGTCAAACAGCTAGCAAGTGTTAAGTGTCTGAGGTCGGATTTGAACTCAGGGTACTCCTGACTCCAGGGCTGATGCTCTATCCACTGCGCCACCTAGCTGCCCCAAGATGACTATTCTTATTTTATACAACACATTTATTAAATGCCTTTTGTGTTCAGGGTGCTAAGAATAAAAGGATGAAAAATGACAGTACTTAGCTTATAGAGCTTACAGTTTACTAGGGGAGTACACAAAAGGCTATAAAACTATGCATACCCTTTGACCTAGCAATACCATTCATTACTAGGTCTATATCCCAAGGAGATAATAAAAAAGGGAAAAGGATCTACATGTACAAAAATGTTTATAGCTGCTCTTTTTGTGGTGGCAAAGAATTGGAAATTAAGGGGATGCCCATTAATTGGGGAATGACTAAACAAGTGGTATATAAGTGTAATGGAACATTCTTGTGCTGTAAGAAACAATAAACAGGTGGATTTCAGAAAAACCTGGAAAGACAACATGAATTGATGCTGAGTGAAATGAGCAGAACCAAGAGAACATTGTACACAGTATCAACAACATTGTATGATGATCATCTGTGATAGTCTTACCTCTTCTCAGCAATATAATGATCCAAGACAATACCAAAAGATTCATGAAAGAAAATGCTCTCCACATACAGAAAAAAGAACTATGGAGTCTGAATGCGGATTGAAGCATACTATTTTCACTTTTGTTGTTTCTTCTTTATTGTGTTTTTTTCCCCTTTTGTTCTGACTCTTCTCTTACAACATGACTTAATATCTTACAACATGTTTAACATCATTGTTATGTGTAACTTATATCAGACTGCTAGCTGACATGGGGGGGTTTGAAGGGAGGGGGGGGGGACAAAAATTTGGAACTCAAAAATCTTACAAAAGTGAATGTTGAAAATTATCCTTACATATAATTTGAAAAAAAATAAAGGTCTGATAAAATGAAAAAAAAATAGGGGAGTACATGTATAAACAGAGGAAAGATCCAGAAAAAAATGTTCTAAGAAAGTTTGAGGGGAGAGGGACCCCATTCAATTGGGCAGAATCAGAGAAAGTCTAAGTACCTAATTTGCCAAACAAAAAGCACCTTAACTCCCAACACATTTGCTATGAAGTTCCTCTTAAGCTCTGTATCCCTACCTTTTTATTTATCTATCTATTCATTTATTTGTTTGTTTATTTATTTATTTATTTATTCATTCATTCATTCCTTTGTTTATTTATTGTTTTATATATTTTTTCTGTATCCCTTCCTGATCCCTCTGGTGGGTTCCTCTTATTTAAAAAACAACAACAAAAACAAACAAAACCCAGAATTGAATGAATTAAAATGGCAAGAAGAAAGCCCCTGATGGACTAGGTTGCCTCAGCCAGGGCTGGGTGAGGGGAAAACCTCAAGTTGTCAGTTTGAAATCACAAAGCCTCAGGGCTATGCTTAGAAGTCAGCTGAACAGCTGAGCTTCTGGTTTAAGCCTGTCAGAGCCAAGCTCTTGTTTCCAGAGAGCAGATGGGACATCCCAGAATCCATCAATCTCAAGGTTGGGAGAGAACTCAGGAGTCACATAATTCAACCCCAACCTGATCAGAGCTCCTCCACAACGTAGCTGACAAAGTTGTCTTTCAGCCTTTGAACAAAGATCCTTAGAGAGCAGGAGGCCACTCCCTTCAGAGCCAGCCCCTTGTAGATAGGTCTAATTGTTAGGAAATTATTCCTTATCTCAAACCTCACTTTTCCTCATTGCAACTTCCACAGGTTCCTCCTACTTCTGCCCTCTGTTGTCAGGCCAAATAAGCCCAGTCCCTTTTCTAGGGGACAACTCTTCAAATCATAGGGTGAGATGCTAGAAAAATTGGTTTCTAAAGCTTGTGGGATGTGACTTGGTGAAGATAGAACAACCTGTTGCATACAGGGTTTCAGCAGGCCTTAAAATTCTACATGAAAACTTGAATAAAAGAAAAAAATGAAAGAAAATGAAAAATAGCATGATTCAGTCTGTGTTCCATCAATATCAGTTCTTTCTTTGGAGCTGGATAGTATGTTTTTATCAATAGTCCTTTGGGATTGTCTTGGATCGTTGTATTGTTGAGAATAGTTAAGTCATTCACAATTCTTCATCAAACAATATTGCTGTCTCTGTGCACAATGTTCTCTTGGTTCTGCTCACTTCATTATATATCATTTCATACATGTCTTTCCAGGCCTTTCTGAAGTCATCCTGCTTGTCATTTCTTATAGCACAATAATATTCCATCACCATCATATACCATAGTTTGTTTAGCCATTCCCCAATTGATGGACATTCCTTTGGTTTTCAATTCTTAGCTATCACAAAAAGAGCTACTAAAATATTTTTGTACAAATAGGTCTTTTTCTCTTTTTGAGGATGTCTTTGGGAGATAAACCCAGCAGTGGTATTGCTGGATCAAAATTTTATAGCCCTTTGGGCATAGTTCCAAATTGCTCTCCATAATGGTTAGATCTTTTCACAACTCCACCAAGAGTGGATTAGCTTCCCATCTTTCCCTCATCCTCTCCAACATACAATGTTTTCCATTTTTGTTATATTTGCCACTCTGATGGGTGTGAGGTGATACCTCAGAATTGTTTTAATTTGCATTTCTCTGATCAGTGGTGATCTAGAGCATTTTTTCATATGAATATAGATAGCTTTAATTTCTTTGTCTGAAAGCTGCCTGCTCATATCCTTTGACCATTTCTCAATTGGGGAATGACTTGTATTTTCATAAATTTGATTCAGTTCTCTATATATTTGAGAAATGAGGCCTCTATCAGAGATACTTGTTTCCAAAATTCTTCCTCAGTTTTCTACTTCCCTTGTAATCTTGGTTACATTAATTTTGTTTGTGCAAAAGGTTTTTAATTTTGTATAATCAAAATGATCAGATTACATTTGATTTTATTCTCTGCATCTTCTTCGGTCCTAAATTTTTCCTCTGCCCATAAATCTGACAAAAAAAGATTCCATGTTCTCTTAATTTGCTTATGGTAGCATCCTTTATGGGTAAATCATATATCCATTTTGACCTTATTTTAGTATACAGTGTGAGATGTTGGTCTATACCTAGTTTCTGCCATACTGTTTTCCAGTTTTCCCAGTATTTTTTGTCAAACAATGAGTTTTTGTTCCAAAAGGTTGGATCTTTGGTATTATCATATACTAGATTACTATAGTCATTTACTATAGTGTAATTTCTATCTATTCTATTCCACTGATCTACCTCTTTATTTCTTAGCCTGTACCAGATTGTTTTGATAATTACTGCTTTATAATACAGTTTGAGATCTGGTACTGCTAGACCACCTTCTTTCATATTTTTTCATTGATTCCTCTGATATCCTTGAACTTTTGTTTTTCCAGTTGAATTTTTTTTATTATTTTTTCTAGTTCTGTAAAATATTTTTGATAGTCTGATGGGTATAGCACTAAGTAAATAAATTAATTTAGGCAGAATTGTCATTTTTATTATATTGGCTCTGCCTACTCTTGAGCAATTAATATTTTTCCAATTGTTTAGATCTGACTTTATGTGAAAAATATTTTGTAGTTATGGTCATATAGTTGCTGTGTTTGTCTTGGAAGGTAGACTCCATGTTTTACATAATCATACATGTATAACCCATATCTGATTTTTTACCTCCTCAGGGAGAGGGGAGGGGAGGGAGGGAAAGAAGGATAAAAATGGGAACCCCAAACTATAAATAAAAATGTTTATTACCCCCCAAAAAATGTATCTCATGTGGTGTTAAACAACGACAATTCCATATGAAGGGGAAGTTGCTTCAGAAGGTCCAAGAAAATAACATAAATTAGGGAGGTGTCTAAGCTCATGGCAACAAAACACAGATGAGATTGGGACTCAGTCTGCTGACATCTGACCTTTATAAGCATCCTTGATTTCTACAAGCATTCTGGGGGTTGATCAGTAAAAATATTTGTATGGACAGTTGTACAAGGAGGTAGTGGATTGTGGAGGAACTTTGCTCCCTAGGTAGGGTCTGGCTCAAGAGACATAGCCTCTCTTAAACATTTACTTTCTACAATCTGTGCCTCTCATTTTCCTCTATGTTACTTCTAAAGCCTTTGTTATCTGGCTTCTGATCTCATTACCAATATCTCTCCAAAGATATTAGTGACCTCTGCCATATCTAATAGCCTTTTCCCAACTTCATCCTTTTTGACCTTTCTGTAACCTTTGGCACTGTTGATCACTCTTCTCTCCTGGATACTCTCTGCCTTCTAGGTTTTTGTGACAATGCTGTCTTCAGATTCTCCCCCAACCTGTCTGACTACTTATTCTCAGTGTCCTTTCTTGTATCTTCATCAAGGTCAGGCTCACCCCATGGGTGTTCCTCTTGGACTCTGTCCTGAGCCCTCTTTCCCTTCTATACTATCTTGTTTGGTGATCTTATCAACTATAATCGGTTCAATTGCCACTTTACGCAAATGATTCTCATTTCTACATATCCAGCCCTAACCTCTTTCCTAACCTATGATCTTACATCACCATCTAATTTTTGCACATCTCAAACTATATGCCCACAGAAATCTCAAATTCAGTATGCCCACAGAATATTTACCCCATTGTAAAAATGATAGGCTGTATAATATGTTGGAAAAAGCATTGGACAACCAGACAAAATCAGAACTAAAAATATATGGAAAAAATAAGCAGGCAGAATATCAAGGGACACCCTCATGAGAAAAGCTGATGAAAGTAGTCTTGCACTTCTGGACTTGAGAGCATATTACAAAATGTTTATCATGATGGTACTAGGAAAAAGACAACTACCTAGTACTATACAAAGACTAGATAAATAGATCAGTGGAATAGATGAGAAAGGGAAAGGAACAAGCATTTATTAAGCACCATTTCTGTTTTAGGCACTAAATATCCAAGCAAATGTATGCAAAAGATTAATGTGTTATATATATATATATATATATATATATATATGTATATATATATATAAAACATTATATATAACATCATATATAACATTAATGTTATATATATCACACACACATTTTATATATATATATATATATATATATATATATATGAAGATGGTGGAGTAGAGAAGCACTCAACCAAACTCTCCCAACATCCCCTTCTAAACAACTTTAAAATAACACCTAAAATTGAATTCTGAAGTGGCAGAGCCAACAAAAGGTCAGAGTGAGACATTTTTCCAGCCTAAGACAACATAGGAGGTTGGAAAAAGAGATCTGTGACATGGGGGAGAAGATTGGCCCAGGGCCCAAATGGATGAAATATGGGTGGTGGAACTGAGTGGTAGTGACAGAAGCAGCAGTAGCTTCAAAAGCTCTTTAGGCAGAGATAGTAAGGATACCTGGCAACTGGCTAGAAAGAGATTATAGGATACCCCTGTGTTAGTACTGGACTCAGGACCAAATGCTGTTTGGAAACCCTGAGGGACAGTATTGATCACAATTCCAAGAGATCAGGGACCCTTCCAGGGCAAGAACCAGAGTGCAGAACAGGAAAGCATTGACTACATCTCTTTCCAAATCCCAGCACCTTTGAGGCACCAAAAATTCCAAACTCCCAGAACTAGCTCTTAAAATAGCAGTGCAAAAAAGCCTGAGGTTGAGACAAGCCTCTACTCCCACCCCCACCCCCCATGTTGGGAATAGAGCTCAACGTTAACATAAAGTTCCAAATCAAGAAATAGGGTGGAAAAATGAACAAACAATAAAAAAGAACCTTACCATAAAAAAGCTGATATAGTGACAGGGAAGATCAAGACACAAACTCAGAAGGTTACATTGAATTTAAAATAGCTACAGGCCCAGAACCAGAAGAACATTATACACAGTAATAGCAACATTGTGCAATGATCAAGTGTGATACACTTAGCTCTTCTTATCAATAGAATGAGCCAAGATAATCCCAAAAGATTTATGGTAGAAAATGCTATCTACAACCAGAGAAAAACCTATGGAGCTTGAAAGCAGATGGAGGCATACTATTTTCACTTTTGTTGTTGTTTTTTGTTTTTTCATTCTCATGGTCTTTCCTATTTATTCTGATTTTTCTTTTACAGCATGACTAACATGGAAACATATATAACATGATTGTACTATATAACCTATATCAGATTGCTTGCTGTCTTGGGGATGAGGAAAGGGAGGGTGGGAGAGAAAAAATTGAAACTCAAAATCTTATTAAAAATGAATGTTGAAAACTACATGTAATTGGAAAAAATAAAATACTATTAAGTGGGAAAAAAACAGCTACAGGAAACGCCTCAATGAAAACTGTGAATTGGAAGAATCTCAACAAGAATTCCTGGAAAAACAAAAAAAGTGATTTTCAAAATCAACCAAGAGTGGTAGATGAAAAAATAGGTAAATCAATGAAAGCAAGGAAGAAAATTATGAAAAAAATTAACATCTTGTTAAAATCGGTACAAAAATACTAAAAAAAAACCCTTAAAAACAGAATGGGCTAAATGGAAAAAGAGGTACAAAGGCTCACTTTAGAAAATAACTCCTTAAAAATTATAATTGGGCAAGTAAAAGCTAATAACTCTATAGACATCAAGAAACAATGAAAGAAATTACTTCATAGAAATTCAAAAGAATGAAAAAAGTCAAAGAATCTCATTGGAAAAAACTGACCTAGAAAATAGATCCAGGAGAGATGATTTAAGAATTATTAGATTACCTGGAAACCATGATCAAAGAAAGAGCCTAGACATCATATTTCAAGAAATTATCAAGAAAAATATCCTAGAACCAGAGGGTAAAATAGAAACTGAAAGAATCCACTGATGACCACCCAAAAGAGATCCCAAAATGAAAACTCCAAAATTCCAGAGCTTCCATGTCAAAGAGAAAATATATCAAGCAGCTAGAAAAAAACCCATCCAAATACTATGGAGCCACAGCCAGCATCACACAAAATTTAGCAGCTATAATTTTAAAGGAGTAGAGGATTTATAATATGATATTCCAGAAGGCAAAAAAAGTTGGGATTACAACCAAGAATAATCTGACCAGCAAAACTGAGTAAGAATATTTAGTGAAATAGAGGACTTTTAAGCATTCCTGATAAAAAGACCAGAGCTGAGTAGAAAATATGACTTTCAAATAAAAGACTCAAGAGAAGCATAAAAAGGTAAATATGTTATATCGCAAAGACATCCCCCCAAAAAGTGAAAAAGACCTATTTGTACAAAAATATTTATAGCAACTCTTTTTGTGGTGGCTAAGAATTGGAAATTAAAGGAATGCCCATCAATTGGGGAATGGCTAAACAAATTGTGGTATATAATTGTGATAGAATATTATTGTGCTATAAGAAATGACAAAGAATGATTTCAGAAAGGGCTGGAAAGACTTATATGAACTGATGTATAGTGAAGTGAGCAGAACCAAGAAAATGTTGTGCACAATGACAGCAATATTATTTGATGAAGAACTGTGAATGACAAGTATTTTCAGCAATACAATGATCCAAGACAATCCCAAAGGACTAATGATCAAGAATACTATCCAGGGCACCTAGGTGGTGCTGTGGATAGAGCACCAGCCCTGGAATCAGGAGGACCTGAGTTCAAATCCGGCCTCAGACACTTATCACTTACTAGCTGTGTGACCCTGAGCAAGTCACTTAACCCCAATTGCCTCGCCAAAAAAAAGAATACTATCCACCTCCAAAGAAAGAACTGATGTTGATTGAGCACAGACTGAAACATGCTATTTTTCACTTTCATTTTTTCTTTTATTCAAGTTTTCTTATACCAAATGACTAATATAGTAATGTTTCACATAATTGTACACATATAACTTATATCTGACTGCTTACCACATCAGGGAGCGGGAAGGGGAAGGAGGGAATGAGGAATGGAATTGGGAACTCAAAACAAAATAAAAGTGTTTATTATTATTAAAAATGCAAATAAAAGGGTAAACATGAAACAGATAAAATTTTGGATGCTATGCCATTTCTGTATTAGGGCATAAAATTGAAAGTAAGAAAACCCTTGAACTAACAAATAAAACTAGAAGCAAGTTTAATTAAAAATTTTTTTCCCAAATCCCCTTCAGCATTTATCATTTTTCTTTCATGTTAAGTTACCCAATCTGATAGGGCTGATTCAATTTTAGAAAAACTATCAGCACAACTGACCATATCAATAACAAAACTCACAAATATCACATGATTATCAAAATAGATACAGAAAAAGATCTTGGCACAAAATAACACACATTCCTATTAAAAAATACTAGAGAGCATAGAAATCAATGGAGACTTTCTTAAAATGATAAGTAATATCTATTTTAATCCAAGAGCAAACCTTATCTGTAACAGGAATAAACTTGAAGCCTTCCCAATAAGATGAGGAGTGAAATAAAGATACCCATTATCATGACTATTATTCACTGTTGTACTAGAATTGTTAGCTATAGCAATAAGACAAAAAAGAAGAAATTGAAGGAATAAAAATAGGCAATGAAAAAACTATCACTTTTTGCCTGTGATATGATGTTACACTTAAAAAACCCTAGAGAATTATCTAAAAACTAGTTGAAACAATTAACAACTTCAACAAAATTATGGGATATAAAATAAATCCACATAAATGATCAACATTTCTATATACTGCTAAGAAAACCCATCAGCAAGAGATAGAAAGAGGCATTTCATTTAAAATAACTGTAGATAATATAAAATACTTGGAAGTCTACCTGCCAAGACAAAACCAAGAACTATATGAACACAATTACAAAACACTTTCCACACAAAGACAGATCTAAACCATTGGAAAAAATATTAATTGTTCAGGGGGTAGATCAAACCAATATAATAAAAATTACACTAATACCTAAGTTAATTTACTTATTCAATACATCAATTGAACTACCAAAGAATTATTTTATAGAGCTAGAAAAAAATAATAATAAAATACATCTGGAAGGAGAAAAGGGCAAGAATATCAAGTAAATCAATAAAGGTAAAGAAAAGTGGCCTAGTAGTCCCTGAATTCAACTATATTACATAGTGATAATCCTCCAAACAATCAAACTGGTTAAGAAATAGAGTGGTGGATCAGTGGAATAGATTAGGCATACAATACACAGTAGTAAATGACCACAGTAATCTGTTTGACAAATCCAAAGATCCAAGCTTTTGGGGTAAAGATTCAACATTTGATAAAAATTCCTGGGAAAACTGGAAAGCAGTTTGACAGAAACTAGGCTTAGACCAACATTCACATTATATACCAAGATAAGGTCAAAATGGATCAATGATTTAGACATAAAGGGTGATATAAATAAATTAGGAAAACATGGAAAAATGTACCTGTTAGGTCTATGGATATGTAAAAAGTTTATGAAGAAACAAGGGATAGAAGTAAAAGGGATAATTTTGATTGCATGAAATTCAAAAGCTCTTGCACATGCAAAACTAATGGAGTCAAAATTAGAAAGAAAATAGGAAATTGGGTAAATTTTTTATAGCATTTCTCTGATAAAGGCTTCATTTGCCAAATATGTAGGGAACTGAGCCAAATTTATAAAAATAAGAGCCATTCCCCTGTTGATAAATGGTCAAAAAATATCATGAGGCAGTTTTCAGAAGAATAAACCAAAGGTAACAATAGTCATTTGAAAAAATGCTCCAAATCACTACTGATTAGAGAAATGTGAATTAAAGCAACTGAAATACCACCAACACCTATCAGATTGGGTAAATAACCTGAAAGAAAAATGATAAATGCTGGAGGGGATGTAGAAAAATTCAGACACTAATTCACTACTGGTGGAGTTGTGAACTAGTTTAACCATTCTGGAGAACAATTTGAAACTACACACAAAGAGGTATAAAAACCATGCATACCTTTTGATCTGTATACCAGATAAATCAAAGAAAAGAGAAAAGTATCTATTCATACAAAATTATAGCAGCCTTTTAAATTGTCATGTCAAAGAATTGGAAATTGAGGGAATGTCCATCAATTGGGCTGGACAAATTGTGGTATGTGATTGTGATGGAATACTATTGTGCTATAAGAAATGAGAAATTTACCTATTCAGTGACATACTAATCAGACTACCTAAAATTATTTTATAGAGCTAGAAAAAATAATAACAAAATTCATCTGGAAAAACAAAAGGTCAAGAATATCAAGGGAACTAATGAAAAAAAAATGCACAGCAAAGTGAGCTAGCTGTACCAAATCTGAAGCGCTACTATAAAGCAACAATCATTAAAACTATTTGGTACTGGCTAAGAAATAGAGTGGAGGATCAATGGAACAGGTTAGACACAGGTGACACAGTAGTAAATGACTTTAGTAATGTACTGTTTGATAAATCCAGAGACCCCAGCTTCTGGGATAGGAACTCAGTATTTGACAAAAACTGCTGGAAAAACTGGAAGATATTATGGCAGAAACTAAGCATAGGCCAATATCTTACACCTTATACTAAAATAAGGTCAAAATGGGTACGTGATTTAGACATAAAAGGTGATACCATAGGTAAAGTAGGAGAGGAAGGAATAATTTACCTCTCAGATCTTTGGAAAGGAGAACAGTTTATGACCAAACAGGGGATGGAGAATATTGTGAAATGCAAAATGGATGATTTTGACTACATTAAATTAAAAAGGTTTTGCACAAACAGAAGTAATGCATCCAGAATTGGAAGGGAGACAGAGAGCTGGGAAACAATTTTTATAGCCAGTACTTCTGATGAAGGCCACATTTCTTTTCTTTTCTTTTTAAATTTTTTTTTAAAAAGTTTTATTTTATTATTTTCCAGTTACATGTAGATATAGCTTTCAGCATTTGTTTACATAAAATTTCCAATTTCAAATTTTTTCTCCCTCCCCCCCCTCCCCCAGACAGCAGGCAATCTGATATAGGTTTTATACACACACACACACACACACACACACACATATCTATATACATATATATGTACATACACATATACACATACATAACAACATTAAACACATTTCTGCATCAGTCATGCTATAAGAGAAGAGTCAGAGCAATAAAGAAAAACCTTAAAATAGAAAAACAACAGCACCAAAACCAAAAGAAATATTATGGTTCAATCAGCATCCATATTCCATAGTTTTTGAAGGCCACATTTCTAAAATATATCGGGAACTAAATCAAATTTATAAGAATCCAAGTCATTCCCCAGTTGAGAAGTGGTCAAAGGATATGAATAGGCAGTTTTCTTATGAAGAAATAAAAGTTATATATTGACATATAAAAAAAATGCTCTAAATCACTATTGATTAGAGAACTGCGAATTAGAGCAACTCTGAGGTACTACCTGACACCTGTCAGATTGGCTAATGTGACAAAGGGGAAAGGTAATAAATGTTGGAGAAGTTATGGAAAAACTGGAACACTGGTGCATTGTTGGTGGAGCTGTGAACTGATCCAACCATTCTGGAGAGCAGTTTGGAACTATGCCCAATGGGCTATAAAGCTGTGCATACCCTTTGACCCAGCAATACCACTATTAGGTCTTTTTTCCAAAGAGATCATAAAAAAGGGAAAAGGACCCACATGTACAAAGATATTTATGGCTGCTCTTTTTGTGGTGACAAGGAATTGGAGATTGAGGGGTTGCCTATCAATTGGGGAATGGCTGAACAAGTTGTAGTATATGAATGTAATGGAATTCTATTGTGCTGTGGGAAGCAGGCGGATTTCAGAGAAACCTGAAAGTACTTGTATCATCTGATTATGAGTGAGATGAGCAGAACCAGGAGAACATTGTACACAGTATCAACAACATTATGTGTGGATCAACTGTGATGGACTTGATTCTTCTCAGCAATGCAATGGTCCAGGATAGTTCCAAAGGACACATGATGGAAAATGTTCTCCAAATCCAGAAAAGAACAAAAAAAAGAACCGTAGAATCTAGATGCAGATCGAACCATACTATTTCTATTGTTTTTTGTTGTTGTTTTTCTTTTTTGAGGTTTTTCTTTTTTTACTCTGATTCTTCTCTCATAACATTACTAATGCAGAAATATGTTCACTATGATTGTACATCTATAACCTCTATCAGATTACTTGCTGTCTTGGGGAGGGGGGACAGAGGGGAGGGAGGGAGAAAAATTTGAAACTAGAAATCTTATAAAAACAAATGTTGAAAACTATCTCTAAATGTAACTGGAAAATAATAAAATATTTATATAAAAAAAGAAATGAGAGCGAGATAGTTTCAGAAAATCCTTGGAAGACTTAGATGAACTGATACAAAGTGAAATCAGCAGAACCAGAAGAACAATGATGTAAAGATGATCACCTGCAAAAAATTTAGTTAATCTGATCAAGACAATGATCCAAGATAATTTCAAAAGGACCCAGGATGAAAAATGCTATCCATCTCCAGAAAGAGAACTGATGAACTCTGAATGCAGAGTGAAACATACTTTTTTTTCACCTTTTTTTTTGTTTGTTTTCCTTTGCCATATGAGTAATATGGAAATTTTTGCATGACTTACCATGTGTAATTGATATCAAATTGCTTGCTTTCTGAAAGAGGGAGGGGAGGGACAGAAGGGAGGGAAAGAATTTGGAACTCAAAAAAAAAATGAGTGCATTTTTTTCATGTAATTTACTAATATTTAATGAAATAAATCAAAATCATTTAAAAAGATAAATTTATACAAACTATAAACTGGGTTGTGGATTCATTATTTAAAAAATCTGCTTGGGAAAATTGACTAGCAATTTGGTGGGAAAAGCATTTAGACTCATTCTTATACTTACACAATGTACTTCATGTAATTCTAGAGGGATGATGCATTTAACCATAAAAAAGATGGAAGAAAATAGAATAAATGTTTATCTCACAAAGATTTTTTTCAATTCAATAAATAGAAAGATTATTGTCAAGGGAGATTTGCTTGACTATATTAAAATAAAACTTTTCTGTGCAAAAAACATTATAAATAACAAAAATTAAATTGTGAGAAAATTTTTAGGAAATCACATAAGATAATAATATCTAAAATATATTATTATTATTAAGAAATCAGAGAGATAACTCCCAACATACAATGGCTAAATGATCAAAGAAAATGAACAATGTATAAAAGGAAACATATTGTTAATAATCTTATGAAAAAAGGCTCAACCTCACTAATGATCAAAGAAATATAAATTAAAAAAATTTTTAGGTATACCTCACACCTATCAAATTGGCAAAAGTAATTGAAATCTGATTCTCAACAATACTGAGGGGGAAAGGAGTATCCATGAGTTCCATGCTGCCTATGGAAAGTGATTCCAGATTAGTAGAGAGATTGATGACCCCTTTTTGTTCAAAGATTTTCATGGCAGCATTATCAATAATTGTAAAAAACTGTTAACCTGCATGATTCATTATAGGATGATAAATGTGTTGATTAGTCCCCAGGCATGTTGCTACAGCAGCCTCATTCCAAAGGAGTGGTTACATTGCCTTGAGATAGCATCATAAGCAGAAGTAGTGGGGGGAGGGGGAGGAAGGAAGTAAACTGAGTGTGGTGTATGGTGCTTCTAAGACAGAATTAGATACTTTGTAGAGTAGCAACAACAGCATTCTAGGGGAGTTCCTGGACTACACTAAAGAGCTTTGGGAGGCACAGTGACAATGTGGAGAAGCAAATCTAGACTTACACAATCCACCTGATACTTGAGGTCTGGGTTTGCTCTTGTACATTGTGGTACCACCTATCAAAGCTGCTCAGTGTGATCCAGTAGCACCCTCACCAATCTATTACTGGTGGTCCTCCCCTCAGTCTCAGCACTAGGTCACACAAATTACCTTGAGACTGGACAAACTTTAAGAAGCCTTTGGACTCATCAGAAGGAGAGGGGTCAAAGCTGGTGGCTACTGGTTACATTCTTGATGACATGGCAAAAGTTTATGTGCTCAGATTACCAAATGAGATAATGGACAAAATCTGTATATGTGTGAGTTATTGTAATTTCCCCAATGTGGGCATGATCTCCACTAACACAAATCATGAACCTGGTGTAACTTGACAGATATAATAGGATCATAGATTTAGAAGAAGAAAGGAAAGAAACTAGCATTTATGAAGTGCTTACTATATGCCAAACTGTGCAAAGGGACCTCAGAGTATATTCACATTTATATAGCATTTTAAAGTTTACAAAGCATTTTCTTTACAGTAACCCTATCAATTAGATAGTCAGACTATTATTACCATGACTCTCATTTAATAGAGTAAAAAAACTGATCCCAAAGAGATTAAGTGACTTGCCCAAGGTTTTAGGACTACTAGTAATAATAGCTAACATTTATATAGCATAGCATTTTAAGGTTTGCAAAGTTTTAACTATATCATTTTATCCTTAAAATAGCCCTGGGATGTAGGTACCATTACTATCCCCATTCTATAGATGAGGAAACGGAGTTTTTAAAAAAAGAGATTAAATGACTTTGCCATGGGCACACACCTGGGTGTCTGACACAGGATTTTCCTGATGACAAGTCAGTACTCTTGTACATATACTCTATAGTCATAGGGTGAAACCTACAAACCATCCTTTCTTTACATAGAGCCTCTACAAAGTAAGTACTTAATAAATACTTCTCAGCTGATTGATTCCGACTTCTTTACTCTCTCTCACCCTTGCTCCCCATATCCATTTATGAATTATTTTGACCCCCCAATTTTTTGTCATTCTGTGGCCATCTTAATCATGATTTTGAATTTAGGTCGGTACTTGGGCAATAGACATATAGTCTCCAAAGTCTTTCCTTGAAGCCTTTCTGGATTAATAGGACCATCCAGAGCTTATGCTTAGCTAGCAGAGCTTTTAAAAACCCAGGGTTATCCTCATTCAATGTTGAAATCGGTGTGATTCCTAAAGAGCCTGGCACTGATTCTGTTCCCCAGACAGCCACAGCAGTTGTATTCTTTGATTGGATGGAAGGAGGTAGACTCCTCCTTCTCTGAGGTGGTAGCAGAAGTGTAGCAGTTCATATTTACCCTGTTTTTAATTCTTGAATCTCTTGCACATTTGTCCTTTTGCTACTGGTGTTTTCGTTCCCCCAGCCTCAAATTATTTTTACAACTGACCTTAACTATTCTTGCTTACATGTTGCTGCATGTTCCTCTGCTTGAGAAAATTATACAACGGTTCTTTGATTTCCCCCTCCCCACCCCCAATCTCCTCTGGAAGCTTGTTCCTCTGATCAGCCCCTCTTACTAATCTTTTCTGATTCACTGTCCCCACATTGGTTGTTCCAAATCTTCTCTTTTCAAACCATCTAAATCACTATCTGCCTTAATCCCTCTCAGCAGAAGACACCACCTTAAATTTCACTGAAAAAGTAGGACTATGTTTGTTTTAAAATATGTATTTCAGATCACCTCATCATTCCCCGCCCCATTCTCTTCTTTGTTTCAGTCTTAGTTCTTTTTGATGCCAACCTCTTTACTTGTGCCCTAGATTTTATCACCTACCATCTCCTCTAGCAGATTGTTCTCTTTATCCTCCCCTCTTGCTCATTAATTTTCAACCTCTCTCTTCACTGGTTCCTTCCCTAATGCTTTCAAACATGCTCAGAATTCCTCATCCTTAAACTCCACTCAAATATCTCCTTAAGCTATTCTTACCCCTTTCACAGGCAAACTCCTAGAAAAAAAACTATCTATCTATCTATCTATCTATCTATCTATCTATCTATCTATCTATCTATCTATCTATCTATCTATCTATCTATCATCTATCTATCTATCATCTATCTATCTATCTATCTATCTATCTATCTATCTTTCTTTCTTTCTTTCTATCTATCTATCTATCTGTGTGTGTGTGTGTGTGTGTGTGTGTGTGTTTGGGTGTGATGGACTCATAAAGCAGTCTGGTGGAGCCTGTAATATTCCTTTCCAGAAAAATGTTTTAAATGCATAAAATAAAATATATAGAACCAATTATGTTGAAATACATTTGTTAAATTTTTTTTCAAAGTAGTTCATAGGCCAAGAACCCCTAATATATTTGGTTGCTCCATTTTCTCAGCTTCTCAACCCCTGTATTTTATCTTCTATCTCCACTGAAATGCTCTCTGTAAGGTCTCCAATGACCCCTTTTTGCTAAATTCAGTGAACTTTTCTCAGTCTTTGACTTCTTTGATTTCTTTTTGGCATTTGATACTGTTGGTCACCACTTTCTTCTACAATTTGTACCTGGGTTTTCATGCTTCTGCTCTGTTAGTGATCAATTCTTCTCTATCTCCTCTGCATGCTCACTATTAGTATCCCAATCCCTATGAGTAGGTAAACCTCAGGGTTCTGTACTGGGAGTTTTCCTTCTCCTGACAATATCTTTAGCTCTAACACACTCAATGACTTTCTTTGTTCAAATGACTCCCATATCTACATCTACAGTTTTCATGCCTATCCTGGGTTCCAACTGAGGACCTCCAACTGCCTGCTTGATGTCTCATGTGTGTTTAGACTTCAACATATCCCCAACAGAACTCATGATCCTTCCTTTGACCACTCCTCCCACTTTATAATTTCCCTTTTTCTGTTGAAGACACCATTGTTCTTCCAGTTGCTCAAGTTGCAACCTGCAAGTTATCTTTTGTTCACTCAGTGCCTGCCACTGAGTTTTAAGTATTAGGCTTAATTTAAATGTTAAGTATTTAAATTTTAAGCATTGATTACTTAATAATTACTTCTTGCTTGTTTGATCCTGGCTTCTTTACTCTCCCTCACCACCACATATCCAGTCAGGTGCCAAGTCAGTTCCCCCACCTCAATATATCTTATATTCTTCCCCTTCTTTCTACTCACACCACCACCACCCTAGTCACAGCCCTCATTGTCCTTTGTCTAGACTATTGCAATAACCTAACCTTTCATCTGGTCTTCCTCCAGCCAGTCTTGTTCCCTTTCCAATCTATCTTCTATAGGGCTTCCAAATTGATATTCCTAAAACATAGATATGAACACATTCTGTATTCTAGCTAAATTGGCCTGCTTGTTGTTCCCCCAAAAAGACATTCAGTCTCCCATTTCTATGACATCACGTGGTCTGTCCCTGATGGACATTTCAGGCATTTTATTCCTGATTCTTGGAACCCTTAGCTCTTTTCAAAGCTCGGCTCCAGTGCCAACCCTTTCTTCCATGAGATATCTCCTGGTTCCCCCAATTGATAGTGTCCCCTCCTCTGTTCAGTCCCTGTATTTTGGAGGATATAATAGCTTCCATTTATATAGACTACAGGGTCAGCCCTCTATCCATTGTGTAACCTACCTGCCATATATTTATTTGTTGGTGGCCATCCTGTCTTCCTCTAATAAGCTCCCTGAGAGAAAGTAATTGTCTTTTTTTTATGTTTGTATCCCTAGTGCCTCTCAGACATCCTGGAACACAGTAGGAACAAAATAAATGTTTATTTATTGATTAACAGCAGCTATCCAAGCAGCTAGATGGTTCAGTGGACAGAGGGCTGCATCTAGAGTTAGGAGGATCTGCGTTCAAATCCTGCCTCAGACACTAGCTGTGGCATGACTCTGGGTAAATCATTTAACCTCTGGAGGAAGAAATGGCAAACCACTCCAGTATCTTTGCCAAGAAAACTCCATGGACAGTATGGTCCATGGAGTTACAAAGGGTCAGACATCACTGAACAACAAAAATCAACCGCTACAACTTTTACAGTCAGAAGAGGTCCCAGGAGACCAAACTATTTATGACAGAAATAGCAGTGGGTGGGTCGCTGAATATCAGTCACCTATGTAACTTTGGTCTACCAGATAAAATGAAAGGAAAAAAGCAGGAGATAATTAGCTAAAAACTAAAGTGATGGAGCTATCCCAGGTCACCTGGTAACCTCTTTTCCTACCTTTTTTTAAAAAACTATCATTTATATAGCACCTTAAGGTTCACTAAGTGCTTTACAAATATTATCTCAGTTGATTCTCACAACAGCATTGGGAGGTAGGTGCTATTATTGTCCCCATTTTACAGTTAAGGAAACTAAGTCAGGGGTTATGTGACTTGTCCAGGATTACATAGCTAGTAAGTGGCCAAGGCTGAATTTGAACTCAGGTTTTCACTCTAGGTCCAGTGACCACTACCCACTGTGCCATTTAGTTATCCTATATTTTCAAAGCTCCTGGTATTGCCTTAATGGGTGGAGGTGGAGATCTGAAATGGCTTGGTGACAGAATGAGCTTCTGTCCTTCAAGGACCAGCCTAGAGAAGCTTGGAAAAACTTGGCATTAGGTTGGATACAAGATGATTAATTTTGGGGGTTCCACAACTTCTGAAGAAGCTCCTAAGTTTTATCAGTTAACAAGTTTCCATGAAGTGCCTTTTGTGTGCCAGGTACTGTGTTAGGCACTGGGAATACAAAGACAAAACTGAAAGGAGAGGTTTTCCTCTATCTTGGTTGAAGTCAAAGGCACACCAAGGAAATCACAAGCTGCTGAAGTAAGAAATCTGCTACATTTGTAATTAACTTTGAACAATGGGGGTCAGCTAGGTGGTGCAGTGGATGAAGCATTTGCTCTGAATTCAGGAGGACCTGAGTTCAAATGCGGCCTCAGACACTTGACACTTGCTAGCTGTGTGACCCTGGGCAAGTCACTTAACCCTCATTGTCCTGCAAGACACCAACAACAAACAAACAAACAAACAAAAAACTCTGAAGTATGAGTAATGAATAATTAACAATGAACTTTATGGAGGTCTTTTCTGACAACTTTGCTCCTGGAGCTAGAATTTCTAGGTCCCAGTGCTTAACTAGCATATGTTGGTCAGAGATAAGCAGACTCATTCTCGGAAAGCAGCTGTTTATCATAGGACAACTACAGCTTCCCCTTCTTCTCTAGCTAGAATTTTAGCCCCTTACAGATAGCAACTTTACACTAGTATATGTTGGTCAGAGACAGGCAGACTTATTCACGGAAAGCAGCTGTTTCTCATAGAATGACAGCTTCCCCTTCTCCATATTGCAGTGTCTTTGGAAGTCAGGCACAATTAAAAAAACATAACTTGATTCCATCTCAGCGATCTTCTCTTATAGCCAAGGCCTAGAGGAGGAGACAACACCAAGGAAGGGCCATAGCTCCTTGACACTGAACCACTCCAGTGATCAGGGCAGGTCAGGTGCCTCTCTAAAAAAGCTATTGATGGAGAACGTTCCCATTCCAAATGGAGAGCGCAGTCTCTGAATATATCCCAATTGACACTTACCTATTTGTAAATGGAGGATGATTAAGAGCCATTGCAGTAGATGTGTCATGATCCTGAGCCTCAGCCCAAGACCCAGTCTGAACCTCTCAGTCAAGTTGCTTTTTTGAAGTTGTACCATGAATAGAAAGTGACATCTCGTTTGCATTTCCTCTGAGAACTGCCTTTGTAGGGGTGGAGAGATTTAAAGTTTATAGGGAGGAAGAGGTCCTTACACTCTCCACCCTCTGTCAGTCAGTCAAGAAGCAATTATTAAATGCTTACTAGTACGAGGCACTGGAATACAAAGAAGGGCAAAATACAGTCCCTGCTCTTGAGTTCACAGTCTAATGTGTGTGTGTGAAAATATGCAAACAACTTTGTACATACCAAAAATAAGGAGAGGACCTGGAAGTGTCTTTTATAGAAGGTAGGATTTAAGCCATCTTGAAGGAAGTCCTGGAAAATAAGAGATGGAGTTAAGGGGAGAGTGGATTCCAGGTTTGTGGGACAGCCAGTGATAATGACCAGAGCCTGAGAAATCATGCCTGAGAATCATGTGTAAGGAACATCAATTGGGCCAGTGTTGGAACATAGGTCATCTGGAGGAAAGTAAAGTGTCAGAAGACTGGGAGGGAATGAGGGGCTTTAAATACTAAACTTTATATTTTATCATGGAAGTAATAGGAAGCCACTGGAGTTTATCGAATAGAACCATGGCATGATTAGATTAGCATGAGGAAGATCACTTTCATAGGAACTCAATGATGGGCTGAAGTGGGGAGAGATTCGAGGCAGGAAGACCAACCAGAAACCTATTTCCATAGTCTAGGCATTAGGTAATAAGGACCTCCATCAGGGTGATGGTTGTATGAGTGAACACAAGGGGATGTATGTGAGTGATGTCATGTAGGTGTAAATGACAAGGCTTGGCAACAGATTAGATATGTGGAATGGCTCAGTATGTCAGTCTATAAACATTTATTATATATCCACTATGTACCAGGATCTGTGCTAAATACTGAGGAGGCAAAGAAAGTTAAAAGACAGCATTTGCTCCCAAGGAGCTCTCAGTCTAATGGGGGGTACTATATATAGATGGTATTATGGAGATAACAACTAAGTTACAAACAAGTTATTGTCAGGATAAATAGGAGATAATCAATAGAGGGAAAGTACTAAAATTGAAAGGGTTCGTGAAAGGCTTCTTGTAGAAGGTAGTACTTTAGCTGGGACTTAAAGGAATCCAGGAAAGCCATGAGGCATAGATGAGGATGGAGAGCTTTCCAGGTAGAGGGGACTTCCAGGTAAAATGCCGGGAAACAAGACACAGGGTATCTTGTTTGAAGAACCATTGGATTGGAGTGGGGGGAGTGTAAAGGAGAACACTGGGAAGATAGGGGTGTGGGGAGACAGGTGATGGAGGACTTTGAATGTCAAACAGAGCACTTTTTATTTGATCCTAGAGGTGATAGGGAACCACTAGGGAGAAGGAAGAAGGGAGGGAAAGAGGGAAGGAGGGAGGGAGAGAGACAGAGACAGAGAGACAGAGAGAGACAGAGACAGAGAGACAGAGAGACAGAGATGAAGAGAGACAGAGAGAGACAGAGACAGAGCGAGATAGACAGAGACAGAGAGAGACAGAGAGACAGAGACAGAGATGGAGAGAGACAGAGACAGACAGACAGAGACAGACAGACAGACAGAGACAGAGAGAAAGACACATGGAGAGAGAATGTGTGTGTGTGTGTGTGTATGTGTGTGTGTGTGAGAGAGAGAGAGAGAGAGAGAGAGAGAGAGAGAGAGAGAGAGAGAGAGAGAGAGAGAGAGAGAGAGAGAGAGAGTCAGATCTACTCTTCAGGAAGATTACTTTGACACTTAGTGGAGGATGGATTGGACTGGGGAGAAGAAACTTGTGCCATACAGAGAAACCCGCATGCTATAGTACAAGTGTGAATCCAAGACAATTCCAGAAAACTCAAGATGGAAAATATTATTCATATCCAGAGAATGAACTGATGGAGGCTGAATGCATGTCTAAGCATACTATTTTCACTTTGGTTTTTTAATGTTTTTTTTCCTTTTGAAAAACATAAACCAGAAAACATGACTAATGTGGAAATATGTTTAACAATTGCACATGTATGACCTTTATCAGATTGCTTGTCATCTTGGAGAGGTGGGGAGAGGAGGGGAGAAAAATCTGGAACTCAAAAATCTTATAAGAATGAATATTGAAAACTATCTTTACATATAATTGGAAAAAATAAAATACTGCTTACATAAAAATAATCCAAGCATGAGGTAATGGAGGCCTACACCAGGGTGGTGGTAGTGTCAGAGGAGAGAAGGGGACATATTCAAGAGATGCTATGAAGGTTAAATTAACAGACTTGATAACATTGGATATGGAGATAAGAATAAGGAGTTGAGGATGATACCTAGATTTTGAGCTTTGCTAACTGGGAAGATAGTGGGGCCCTCAACAGTAATAGAGAAGTTAGGAAGAAGGAAGATTTTGGAGAGAAAGTCTGGTTTAGCTTTAGACATGTTGATTTTAAGATGTCTGTGGGACATCCTTTTTAACATGTTTAATGGCAGTTGGAGATATGAAACTTGAGGTCAGCACTAGATAAGTAATTTTGAGAATCATCTGCAGAGAGATAATAATTCATCCCATACTACTTCATGAGATTACCAAGTAAGATAGTATAGAAGAAGGTCAAAAAACAGTTGGTGAAGCAAGACTGGAGGTCAAAAGAGAGGTTAGGGCTAGATACATAGATCTGGGAATAATTTCCATTCAGATGATTATTGAAGCCCTAGAAACTGATAAGATCAACAAGTGAGATTAATATAGAAGAAAAGAAGATCCAGGAAAGAGCCTTGGGGGAACACTTACAAATTAGGGGGCTGATCTCAGGGAAGGAAAGGAGACAGAGAATGAGTGGTCAGAGAGGGAGGAGGAAAAATAGGAAAGAACAATGTCACAAAAACCTATAAAGGAGAGAGTATCTAGGAGAAGAAGATGATCAACAGGACTAAAAGCTGCAGAAATGTCAAGAAGGACAAGTATTGAGAAAATACTATTAAATTTCACGTTTAAGAGATTATTGCTAACCTTGGAGGGAGCTGTGTCAGTTAAGTGATGAGGACAGCAACCAGATTCCAGAGGCTTTAAAATTTAGTGAGAGGAGAAATGGTAGAAGTCAGTGTAGACATATTTCTCAAGAAGTTTAGCTTAGGGGCAGCTAGGTGGTGCAGTAGATAGAATGCAAGCTTTGGAGTTGGGAGGATATGAGTTCAAATCCAGATTCAAGCATTTGCTAGTTGTGTGACCCTTGACAAGTCACTTAACCCTAACTGCCTAAAAGAAAGAAAGAAAGTTTAGCACGGAAGGGTAACACTGGAACAATTGTAGATAGAGAAGAATCTCTACTTGAGAGACTAACTCTAGGCAGGGTGGGGAGCTAAAGTTAGTTGACCTTTAGATAGTGCTTTAAAGCTTACAAAGAACATAACATAATTATCTTATTTGATTCTTACAACAACTTTATGATGTAGATGCTACTATTTCCATTTTTACAAGTGAATAGAATAAGGCTCCCTGAGGTTGAGTGACTTGCCATGACATGATCTTTACATAGTAAGTGTCAGAGGCAGGGTTCAAATCTAGATCTTTTCTGAAGCCAAGCACAATGCTTCTTCTACTACAAATATTTCCTATGGCTCACTGCTTTGGATGCAAGGCAGTCCTTTACCTGGGAACTGAAGGACTTGCTTGGAATGATAGAAAAAAGCAAGTGGAATGGTTTCTTTTTCTTGTCTTTCTTTCTTTTTTTTTTTTTTTTTGCGAGGCAATGGGGGTTAAGTGACTTGCCCAGGGTCCCACAGCTAGCAAGTGTCAAGTGTCTGAGGACAGATTTGAACTCAGGTACTCCTGAATCCAGGGCCGGTGCTTTATCCACTGTGCCACCTAGCTTCCCCCAAGTGGAATGGTTTCTGAGAGCAGGCTGCTAGCAATGATGTGATTTCAGGGATACAGAGGGATTCAAACTTGTTACAACTTGTCTTCTAGCATTTGGATTTCTTTTACTTCAGGACAAAGACAACAAAAATTTAAATTTTAAAAAATAGAATCAACATCCTGTTAATTCCAGTTCTACTTATACTGGTTACACCAATGCTCTCCTTTGAGATAACTTGTTTTAGTGTGTAAATTTTACAAAAGGAGTCAAAATGAGAGGGATTCAAAATCTGTCAGAAGGAAATTTTAGGAATTGCCATGAAAGTTAACTTGTCCTGGAATCAGGTGATCTAGTTTACTCATTTGAAAAGTAGCATCCAGATAGAGAAAATCTGGGTTCATATTCAGAGGAAGATAATGGAGATAACAAGGCAACTCCTTTTTCAATGAGAAATGTCAAATGGTCCCAAGCACAAAAAGAGAGATCAAGGAAAAATTAGAAAAAAATAAGAGCAATCCAAGAAAATCAAGAAAATTATGAAAGGAAAGTCAACCAACTTGAAATAGAGAACAAAGAACTTAAGGAAGCAACAAGAAAAAAACCCAACAATTTAAATATCATTGGGTTACAATAAGGATTACACAAGACCTAGTAGCTATTACATTGAAAGACCGTAGGTCTTGGGATACTATACTGTGTTGAACAAAAGAACTGGGGTTACAACCAAGGGTAACTTACTGAACAAAGTTAGGTATAATCTTAAACAAACAAAAATAGACATTTAGTGAATTGAAAAACTTTCAGGTTTTTGCGACACCCTCCCCCCCCCCCCTGCTCCTGAACTTAAGGGGAAATTAAAAATATAACATCCAGGAGAAATATAAGGTAAATATTAAAGACAAATTATAAGAGACTCAATAAGGACAAAGTATTTACTTCTTATATGTGAAAATATTAGCAATACTCTTATGACTGCAAATATTATTTGGGTAGTTTGAAAGAAAAGCTTGGGCTGAGTTGAATATGTTTGGGTGATTCTAAAAAACTGTAGAAAGGAATAAAAAGGAGCTATTATTTCATAGACATGAGGCATAAAATTGAAGCAGAAGAAGCTAGTGGGGGGCAGGTAGTGATGGAAACTTAGTCTCATTGGGAATGGGTTAGAAGGGGAGAGGGTAAGGGAGGGACTCTTAGAGGGGTGCAGTAAGGAACAGGAGGGCAAGGAATTGGGTAGAAGTAAAGCAGAGGAGTGAGGAGGGATAAGGTAGATAGGGTAAGGAGGTTAGTAAGGAAAAATAGAAAGGAGGAAGATACATAACAAGTAATTATTGCTCAGAATCTGAATGAGATGAATTTACCCATAAACCAGAAATGGACAGATTAAAAATTTGAATTTAAAAATTTGTTGTCTTAAGAAAACATTATAAAAATGAGAGATACACATAAAGATAAAATAAAGGATAGGAGTAGAATTTATTATGTAAAAAAGCAGGGACAGTAATCAAGTTAAAGTTAAAATAGATTTAGTTAAAAGAGAAAAATAGAGAAACTATATTGTGTCAGCAATACTATTCAATATTGTTTTAGACCATTTAAAATAACTAGATAGTATAAAGTACCAGAGCATATACTTGCTAAAACAAAGGAACTATTTGAACATAAACATAAAACACTTTTTATAAAATAAACTCAGATCCAAATAATTGAAATAATATTGATTGTCTATGGGTAGGTAAAGCCCATATAATTTTTAAAATGACAATTTCACTTAAAAAATCTACTGATTCAATATCATCTCAATTAAATTACTAAAAATTATTTTACTGAGTTAGAAAAAATAGTAATAGTTCATCTGGGGGGCAGCTAGTTGGTGCAGTGGATAGAGCCTTGGCCCTGGATTCAGGAGGACCTGAGTTCAAATCTGGCCCCAGACACTTGACACTTACTAGCTGTGTGACTCTGGGCAAGTCACTTAACCCTCATTGCCTCGCAAAAAAAAAAAATAGTTCATCTGGAAGAAGAAAAGGTCAGAAACTTCAAAAAATGGGAAAAAAAAGATGTAAAGGAAGTAGATTCAGCAGTATCAGACCTTAAACTATATTATAAAGTGAGAGCATTGTTGAAGTGTAAATAGACAATTTTGATTATTTTAAATTAAAATATTCTCATATAAACATAACCTATGTAGCCAAGAATAGAAGGAATACAGAAAATCAGGAAAACTCTTTCATGGATAATCACTCAGATAGCATGTAATTGGGTTGGAATATGCTGTGATGTAGGAAATGATGAGCTGGTTGACTTGTAAAAAAATGGAAAGACATGGGGGAGCAGCTAGGTGGCACAGTGGATAAAACACCAGCCCTTTCAGGAGGATCTGGATATCTGTAGGAGCTCTTTAGCTTTAAAAGCTAAGAAGAAAAAATAAAATGTATGTTGTGGTAATACTATGCAGTTTTACCCTGGAAAGAATGAGTAAATGGGTATTGGATTTAGGAAACAAATCACAAACTTGGCACTGGAGCATGATATAATTGTGTTTTGTTTGTATTTTTGTTTTTGTAAGATTTTTAGTTCCAAATTTTTCTCCCTCCCTCCTTTCCCTCCCCCCCTCAAAGACAGAAAGCAACCTGATATAGGTTTTATATATACAATCACATTAAACATATTTCTGCATTAGACATGTTGTGAAAGAAGAATTAGAACAAAAAGGAAAAACCTCAAAAACAAAACAAAACAAAAGAAGAAACAGTATGGTTTAATCTGCATTGAGAATCCACAGTTCTTTTTTTCTGGATATGGAGAACATTTTCCATCATGAGTCCTTTGGAGTTGTCTTGGATCACTCTATTGCTGAGAAGTTCATCACAAAATGTTTCTGTTACTGTGTACAATATTCTCCTGGTTCTGCTCACTTCACTCAGCATCAGTCTGCTTAAGTCTTTCCAGGTTTTTCTGAAATCTGCCTGCTCATCATTTCTTACAGCACAATAGCATTCCATTACATTCATATACCCATAACTCGTTCAGTCATTTCCCAATTGATGGGCATTCCCTTGATTTCCAATTCTTTGCTGCCACAAAGAGAGGATCTATAAATACTTTTGTACATGTGGGTCCTTTTCCCTTTTTTATGATCTCTTTGGGATACAGACCTAGTAGTGGTGTTACTGGGTCAAAGGGTATGCACATTCCCATAACCCTTTCGGTATAGTTCCAAATGAGCATGATATGATTGTGATGGGATACTTTAGTTATTATTATAATCTATAGGAACTCATTATTTATAAAAACCAAGACAGTTGAAAAAAATTATTACCGGTTTAAAAAATAATACAATTCCTCAATGTACACACTCAATTGGGTGGAGTAATCTCTCTAACCCTGCAGGAAAATAGGAGGGGAAGGGGATAAAGAGAGAAGGGCAAAAGAAGGAAGGGCAGAGCGGGGGAGGGGATAGACAGAAGCAAATCCCTTTTGAAGAGTGATAGGATGAAAGAAGATGGATAATAGAATAAATATCATGGGGAAGGGAATAGGATGGAAGGGAAACAGTTAATAATAATCATGAAAAAGAGAAAAGGGGGGAAATTGTACAAAAAATATTTATAGCAACTCTTTTTGGAGGCTAAGAATTGAGAATCAAGGGAATGTCCATAAATTGAAGAATGATGGAAGAAACCGTGCTATATGATTGTGGTGGAATGGTCTTGTGCTATAGGAAATGACAAACAGGATGATCCCAGAAAAACCTGGAAAGACTAATGAACATTGATGTATAGTGAAGTGAGTAGAGTTGGGAGGACATTGTGCATTGTGATGTTTAAAATCTAAATTGTGGTTGCCTTAAATTAGAAGCTTCAGCACCAGTCTTTGGGCATTAAATATTTATTAAAGCATAGAGGTATTCATAAGGAGTTCAGAAGAAAAAAAAAAAGTCCTACCTAGCCTAGAGTTCCAGCGTGGTTGGGTTCTTCCTGAAGTCCTGCTCCAGGAGCCTGCTTTAATCAGGAACTCTCTCCCAAGCTGATTGTGGAAGCTTTTTATAGGTCTGAAACAGAGGCAGTCCTTACACACTGCTTCAAGCTGATTGGTTGGCGTCATCCAAATCCATTGGTTTTGAAGGTGTTCTCAAGTTGAGTTCACAGTCTAGCTTCTGAGAACAATACTTTCTTAAGGGATAGCCAGGTGTGATTACAATCCAATTAACTTGAAGTAGGCTAATCAGCAGTTAATCACTCTCACTTGTTTCAATCAGTCTAGATTAATCTCCAGGTGGGTCTTTGAGTATCTGCTAAATCTCATTATTTCATCACAGCATAGTGACAGCAGTATTGTTCAATGAGCAATTGTGAATGACTTAACTACTCTCAGCAATGCAATGATCCAAGACAATCCCAAGGAACTAATGAGGAAGCTTACTATGCACCCCCACAGAAAGAACTGATAAAAAGAACACTTGTGGATTGTACATATATAACCTGGTTGTAATGTTGTGGAGGGGGAGGAAAGGGAGGGAGGGAGAGAGGGAGAAAAATTTGGAACTCTAAATCTTATGAAAATGAATGTTGAAAACTACCCTTACATGTAACTGGAAAAAATAAAATAAAGTTTTGTTGCTAAAAGAAAAAAAATAATATAATTCCTCAAAGTATGGAGGAAGTGACATGCTAATCTGCCCCTGATTCTAATAAATAATGTAGCTAAAGCAGAAATGATGGAAATTTTGAGAGGAAGTAACTATTCCATATTGAGTTTATGACAAATGAAAAAGGGGAAGTAGGGAATAGTCACATCCTTGATTTTAAGAGAATGAATTTTAAAGAGATTATAATATTAAAGATGTAGATACTCAGTCCAGTTTCAAATGTTGGGTTCTTTGCTATCTCCCTGAGTGCTCTCTCATTCTTGGTGTTGGTTTTTTTTTTTTTTTTTTGTGAGGCAGTTGGGGTTAAGTGACTTGCCCAGGGTCACACAGCTAGTAAGTGTTAAGTGTCTGAGGCCGGATTTGAACTCAGGTCCTCCTGAATCCAGGGCCAATGCTCTATCCACTGCACCACCTAGCTGCCCTACTCTCTCATTCTTTATGTGAACTGTTTGTGGTTCAGAACTCACCATTTCAGGTAATGATATTTAGTCTAGGGCTTCTTCATAGCCCTTTAGGTTTAATTCTAGATTCCTCTCTAGAATGGTTGAACCAGTTTATTACTCCACCTATAGTTCATTAATGGACTACTTTTCCCTCATCCCCTCTAGCATTTGTCATTTCATATACATATGAGGTGGTATCTCAGAGATATTTCAATTTTCATTTTTCTAATCAATAGTGATTTAAAGCATCTTTTCATTGACTATGGATAGCTTTGATTTCTTCTGAAAACTGCCCGTTTATATCCTTTGACCAATTATCAACTGGGGAATGGATCTTATTTTTATAAATTTGATACCGTTCCCTATATATTTGAAAAATGAAGCCTTTATCAGAGAAACTTGCTGTAAGTTTTTATATCACTTCATTATCTATGGTACATTTTTAGCAAAATGTAGTTTCTTTGATTAACTCTTTTAATTAGGTCTATTTTTGCTTTTGCTTTTTCTGAATTAGTAATTGCTATCCTTGCCTTTTTTTAGTTTAGCTGAAGCATATTAGATTCTCCTCCAGGCCTTTATTTTAACTCTGTGTGTGTTTTTCTGTTTCAAGTGTGTGTCTTGGATACAACATATTGTCAGATTCTAGTTTCTCATCCATTCTGCTATCCCTTCTGTTTTATGGGTCAGCTCATCCCATTCACATTCATAGTTATAATTACTAACTGTTGTGGTAAAAAAGTGAAAGTTTTTAACTGTCGGTTAGCAATAACTGAAAGGACCACCCTTTTGGGGAGGAGACCGTGAGGAACTGCCAGGTCCTTCTGTTAGGCACTCCACTTCTGGGGTGCGAGCTTAAAAGGCAAGGAGAGAACAGAAATGAGGTCTTTTTTCCACTCTCCTCCTCTGATGGTTGCACTGCACACACAGACGCTGACTGAGGTTCGACTTGGCCCGGTTCTCCATAACAGCACGTGCTTGATGCGGCTCTCAGACTCAGAGGTGGCCTTGGGTTTTTGGTGAGTTTTATACGGGTTTTTGGTGAGTTATATACAGGTTTTTGGTGAGTTCTATACGGAATATAGACTAAGCTTAGATTTAAGACTATTTGTTTGTATTTTTACTTTCCTATCTCTCTAATCAACATCACCTTGTAATTTCCAAACAATAAAGCTCTAACTAGAGATCAGAGGCTTCTTCCACTTACTAGTATGGGAGATAAATAAGGGAAAGGTTAAAGGGGAGTTTTATGCTCTTGTATCCAATTTTAAATCTCACACTGTGTATTTCCCTCCATCTAATTTTCTTCTGTTTATGTCTTCTTTGGGAGGCAGAGACAAGATGGTAGAGTACAGAGCATAAAACTGAGGACAAGACCTCCCCAACCACCCCCAAACCATAGAATAAAGCAATCACTCTCTTCTCCCAGGCCCCATGACTATTTCTCTGAGCTAGGGTTAAAGAAGAGAAGGAAGACCTTACACTTTCACTGGTTTAGTTCATGGCATCTGTGCTGTAGGCAAACTGTGATCTTCATCCTCTGGATGCAGCAGCAGGAAAGAGACTTTCAGTCTGTACAGTTTTTTTTTTTGTTGTTGTTGTTTTGTTTTTGTGGGGCAATGAGGGTTAAATGACTTACCCAGGGTCACAAAGCTAGCGTCAGGTATCTGAGGACAGATTTGAACTCAGGCCCTCCTGAATCCAGGGCCTATGCTTTATCCACTGCACCACCTAGCTTCCCCAATCTGTACAGTTTTAAAGATTCAGCCTGTTCCCATTTTACAATCAAACAAAGGCGGTTACCCCGACCCATGTAGTTTGGTAGGGTACTAAGGAAGCCTTCGCATTAGGTGATCTAGGCAACCTAGGAAAGCCCTGTTCCCCTACAATACTCATATTTGCTAACTCCAGTGGAGGGTGGTGGGTGGTGGTTCTTTCCACTACACCCTGGTCCAATCATACAAGGCTTCCTGATCCGGTGTGCAGGCTCAGAAACGTTACAACATTATAGTCCAAGAGTTCAATACCCACAGCGCAGATTATTGAGGCAAATGGAATTACCTGGTGTTTTACCGTCTTCTTGTATAACCCAGAGACAGCTTCACAAAAGGCATTTTTAAATAAAAGCTAAAGGATTATTTTAAGGATGGGTGAAGGAGTCTAGCTTCAAAGGGGTTTTATGCTGTGTTTGACATGAATGTTTTCATTTGACTTGAATTCTGGCTGGTATTTTGTTTGTCTTGAATTGCTGCTGTACTTGTAGGTGGTTTTGATTTCTATGGTGGGGTTAATTTAGAGAAGTTTGACACCCAAAATATCTTGGCAGTGTTGTGGAAAGCAACACTGGCTTTGGAGTCAGAAACATACATTTCACTTTCACTCCCCTACCCTATAAACTCCAGTGACTGTTATCTCCAAGATCAAATATGAGCCGCTCTGTTTCGTATTTAAAACCCTTTACAGGGGGGCAGCTAGGTGGCGCTATGGATAAAGTACCAGCCCTGGATTCAGGAGTACCTGAATTCAAATCTGGCCTCAGACACTTGACACTTACTAGCTGTGTGACCCTGGACAAGTCACTTAACCCTCACTGCCCCGGAAGAAAACCATACCAAACCAAACCAAAAAATCCCTTTACAAACTGGCCACAACCTTCCTTTCTAGCTTTATTTCTCTTCCCCTCGCCACACATTGTGGTCCAGTCAAATTAACCTTTTTTACTTTTCCTCATACAGGATCCTGCATCCTTTTTCTCTGAATTTTTTTCCTGACTATCCACCATGCCTGGAATGTACTTCATTCTTACCTTTGTCTCCCAGAATCTCTATTTTTTGCTCACTTCAAATGCTACCTCCTACTTGAGGCCTTTCCTGATTGCTCCAGTTGCTGGGGCCTTCCTCTATAAATCATCTTGTATCCATTTTATATATACCAATCATTCAGCCAGTGAACTTTTATTAAGCACCTACTATGTGCCAGGCCCTGTGCTAAGTGCTAGGGATACAAAAAGAGGCAAAAGACCATACCTGCCCTCAAGGAGCTTACAATCGAATGGGGGAGACGATACGCAAACAAGTAAAGCTATACACAGGATAAATAGGAGATAATTATCAGAAGGAAGGCACTGGAATTAAGTGCCTGCTATGTGCAAAGTACTGGGCTAAGCAATTCACAAGTAATATCTTATTTGATCCTTACAACAATGCTGTGAAGTAGGAGTAGAGGGACAACATGAGCAAAGGGGTGAGAAAAATCTAGTCTGGTTAAGAACAGTCTTAAGAGAAGATTCATAACAAACAAAATCTACTATTCTTTATTCTAAGCTGAAACCACATTGTACCTGACCTCAAATTGGTAATGTAAGTGTTAGTAAATAAATATGCTGTTGTTTTAATGTAGATTTTAGGATCAGTTGTTTCATCTTATCTTTCTTTTAATAATTAATCAATTAGGGGCAGCTAGGTGGCACAGTGGATAAAGCACCAGTCCTGGATTCAGGAGGACCTGAGTTCAAATCTGGCCTCAGACACTTGACAATTACTAGCTGTGTGACCCTGGGCAAGTCATTTAACCCCAATTGCCTCACACACAAAAAATTAATTAATTTAGAATTTTCCCCAAGTTACATGTATAAAGAAATTCTCACATCGATTAAAAAAAAAAAGTGAGGCAATTGGGGTTAAGTGACTTGCCCAGGATCACACAGCTAGTAAGTGTTAAGTGTCTGAGGCTGGATTTGAACTCAGGTACTCTTGACTCCAGGGCCAGTACTCTATCCACTGCACCACCTAGCTGCCTCTCTCACATTGATTTTTAAAACTTTGTGTTCCAAATTCTCTTCCTCCCTCCCTCCACACCCCACCCTTAAGAATTCAAGCAATTAAATATGTTATACATGTGCAGTCTCACCTTACCTTTCTTTTGGAAGCAATAAAGGTTAGGTGACTTGCCCAGGGTCACACAGCTAGTAAGTGTCAAATGTCTGAGGCTAGATTTGAACTCAGGTTCTCCTGAGTCCAGGGCCTGTGTTGTATCCACTATGCCACCTAGTTGCCCTGCCTCACACCAATAATTTTAAACACAATAACAACACCTTTCCTTCAGCAAGTGAGGATAATAAAATAGTAACACAAATACAATAATCCTGTAAAGTACACAATATAAGTATCCTTATCTTCCTTTTGCAGACAAGGAAAAGGAGACCCAAAGAAGCAGCTAGGTGGCATAGTGAATAGAATACTAAGCCTGGAATCCGGAAGAGATGGGTTCAAATCCTACTTCTGAAACTTACCAACAGTGCAACCCTGAACAAGTCACTTAACCCCTGTTTGCCCCAGTTTCCTCAACTGTAAAAAGGAATAATAATAGCACCTATCTCTAAAGGTTATTGTGAGGATCAAATGAGATAATAGTTGTAAAGCACTTAGCACAATACCAGGCACATTGTAGGTGCTATATAAAAGCTAGTTGTTGTTATTGTTAATTAAGGCAGTCTAGTTCACATTTGGACATCTTTCATTGTTCATAGTTTTTTCCCATCATTAAATCTAAATTTTCTTCCTAGCAACCCATTCCCCCGATTCCATTCTCTGGGACCAAACAGAGCAAGTTCATGTGACAACCTTTTAAATATATGTCTACCCCTTCCATGTTCCCCTTGAGTATTTTCTTTTCCAGTCTAAACATACCCAGTCCATTCAACCGATCCTTATATGACAAGAATTCAATATATTTTATCCATCTTGGTTGCCCTCCTTGCAACACTCTCCAGTTTATCAATGTCCTTAAATCATGGTGCCCAGAAATGAATACAATATTCTATATTGTGTCTATCAAAGACAAAGTTCAATTGCACTGTCACCTCCCTATCCTTGCATAATCTGCTTCTTGACACAATCCATAATTGCATTAACTTTTTGGGCTGCTACATTACCTTACTGATTCATACTGATCTTTTTTTTTTTTTAGTGAGGCACTTGGGGTTAAGTGACTTGCCCAGGGTCACACAGCTAGTAAGTGTTAAGTGTCTGAGGCCGGATTTGAACTCAGGTACTCCTGACTCCAGGGCCGGTGCTCTATCTACTGCGCCACCTAGCTGCCCCTGCATACTGATCTTTTTTAAAAAAAGAATAAACATTTTAATTTAAAGTTTTGAGCTCCAAATTTTTTTTTTAATGTATGAGGTATTTTATTTTTTCCATTACATGTAAAGATAGTTCTCAACTTTTGTTTATACATGCTTTACAATTTCAGATTTTTCTCCCTCCCACCCCTCCCTCCCCCCTCCCCTAGACAGCAGGTAATCTGATATAGGTTATATCTATATATCTCTATACATATACATATAGATATATATATACACACACATATATATATATATATATATACACATAATAACATTAATCCTATTTCTGCATTAATCCTGTTACAAGAGAAAGAATCAGAGCAGTGATGCAAAACCTCAAAATAGAAAGAAAAAAAACCAACAGCACCCAAAACAAAAGAAATAATATGGTTCAATCAGCATCTATACTCCACAGTTCTTTCTTTCTTTTTTTTTCTTGGATTTGGAGATCCTCTTCTATCATGAGTTACTTGGAACTCTTCTGTACCATTGCATTGGTGAGAAGAATATAGTCCATCACAGTAGGTCAACACTCAATGTTGATGATACTGTGTACAATGTTCTTCTGGTTCTGCTCATCTCACTCATCATCAGCTCACGTAAGACCCTCCAGGTTTCTCTGAACTCTTCCTGCTCATCATTTCTTACAGCACAATAGTATTCCATTGTATTCATATACCACAACTTGTCCAGCCATTCCCCAATTGATGGGCACCCCCTCAACTTCCAATTCCTTGCTACCACGTAAGAGCAGCTATAAATATTTTTGTACATGTGGGTCCCTTTCCCCCTTCCATGATTTCTTTGGGCAAAAGACCTAAAAGTGGGATTGCTGGGTCAAAGGGTATGCACAGCTTTATCGCCCTTTGGGCATAATTCCAAATTGCTCTCCAGAATGGTTGGATCATGAGCTCCAAATTTTATCCCTACTTCTCTCCCTTCCCTCTCCCCTTCCTGAGTTAGGAAGCAATCAGATATAGGTTATACATGTGTAATTATGTAAAACATTATCATATTAGTCATTTTATATAACAAAATTTGAATAAAAGAAAAAAATGAAAGTGAAAAATAGCATGCTTCAATTTATGTTCTATCAATATAAGTTCTTTCTTTGGAGGTGGATAGTATGCTTATTAGTTCTTTGGGATTGCTTTGGATCATTGTATTGCTGAGAATAGTTAAGTCATTCACTGTTCTTTATCAAACAATATTGCTGTCTCTTTGTACAATGTTCTCTCGGTTCTATTCACTTCACTATACATCACACAAGTCTTTCCAGGCCTTTCTGAAATCATCCTGCTTGTCATTTCTTTCTTTCTTTCTTTTTTGCTTGTCATTTCTTATAGCACAATGATATTTCATCACTATCATATGTCAGAGTTTGTTTAGCCATTCCCCTATTGATGGGCGTCCCTTTGATTTCCAATTCTTAGCCAGTACAAAAAGAGCTGCTGCTATAAATATTTTGTACAAATAGGTAGTTTTCTCTTTTTGGGAATGTCTTTGGGATATAAACTTAGCAGTGGTATTGCTGGGTCAAAGGGTATGCACAGTTTGATAGCCCTTTGGGTATAGTTCTAAATTACTCTGCAGAATGGTTGGATCAGTTCACAACTCCACCAACAGTGGATTAGCATTCCAGTTGTCCTACTTCCCCATAAAATCCAATATTTTCCTTTTTTTGTTATATTTGCCACTCTGATATGTGTGAGATGATAGCTCAGAGTTGTTTTAATTTGCATTTCTCTGATCAGTAGTGCTCTAGAGTATTTTTTCATATGATTATAGATAGCTTTGATTTCTTTGTCTGAAAACTGACTGTTCATATCCTTTGACCATTTATCAGTTGGTGAATGAATTGTATTTTTTAAAATAAATTTGACTTAATTCTCTATATATTTGAAAAATGAAGCCTTTATCAGAGATACTTGTTCCAAAAAATTCCGTCATAACCTTGGTTACCTTAGTTTTGTTGCTACAAAACTTTTTAAATTTTAATTTATATTTTAATTTTATATAATCAAAATTATCTATTTTACATTTTGTATTGCTTTCTATATCTTCTTTGGTCCTAAATTCTTCCTCTGTCCAGGAATCTCTTAATTTGCTTATGATATTACCCATTATGTATAAATTATGTACCCACTTTGACTTTATTTTAGTATACAGTGTGAGATGTTGGTCTATACATAGTTTCTACCATGCTGTTTTCCAGTTTCTCCAGCAGTTTTTGTCAAATAATGAGTTTTTGTTCCAAAAGCTTTGATCTTTGGGTTTATCATATACTAGATTACTATAGTCATTTACTATAGTATAATTTGTACCTATTCTATTCCCCATATCCACCTATTTCTTAGCCTGTACAAGATTTTTTTGATTATTACTGCTTTATTATACAGTTTGAGATCTGGTACTGCTAGACCATCTTCTTTCATAGTTTTTCCATTGAATCCCTTGATATCCTTGAGCTTTTGTTCTTCCAGATGAATTTTGTTATTATTTTTTCTAGCTCTATAAAATTTTTTTGATAGTTTGATTGATATAGTACTAAATAAATAAATTAATTTAGGTAAGATTGTAATTTTTTATTATGTTGACTTGGCCTACCCATCAGCTATTAACATTTTTCCAGTTGTTTATATCTACTTTATTTGTGTGAAAAGTGTTTTATAGTTCTGGTCATATAGTTCCTGGATGTGTCTTGGCAGGTACACTTTCAAGTATCTTATATTATTCATAGTTATTTTAAATAGAATTTCTCTTTCTATCTGTTGCTGTTGGACTTTGTTGGTAATACAATTCATTTTGATCTTGCAGACCTTTAAGTCCCACAGATCTTTTTCAGATGAACTGCTTTCTCATCATGCCTACCTCATTTCGAATTTGTAAAGTTGATATTTTGTACTCAAATCAAGGATTTTACATTTATCCCCATTGAATTTAATCTTATGAATATTCAGACCAAAGATCTTAAAGATCTGTCAAGATCCCTTTGGATCTTTATGCTTTTTTTCAATGTATTTAGCCATCCCTTCCAAACTTGCACTATCTGCAAATTTGATGAGCCTACTATCTATATCTTTATCCAAGTCAATTTAAAAAATGTTAAACAGTGTAGGATCCAAGGTCATATCCTTGGAGTAACTCACTGAAGAATTCTTGCTTAGTTGACATTGACAAGCTTTAATGACCATGCTTTAGGTCTGGCCATTCAATCATTTCTGAATCCTCTAGTTATAATTTCATCTAGTCCCTGTCTTTCCATCCTTTTCATATAAAGAGTATAAAATACTTTACCAAATGTTTTTGTAGGTAAACTCTAGATGTAGATAGACTATGTCTATACCAGCCTCAGCCTCCAGATCTACTAGTTTGTAACTGTAAGAAAAGGAAATGAGATTAGCATAACTTGTTCTTGAAAAAGCCACATTAGTTCTTCGTAATCACCGCTTCCCCTTTTAAAAGTTTGCCAACCATCTCTTTAGTCACCTATTCTAGAAATCTTCCAGGGATCAATGTCATTTTACCAGATGGTATTCTACTAGAGCCACTGGGCTATCTTGGCAAGCTTTGTAAGTTAGTTTGGTACCCATGGACCTGTGAAGAGCCCTTTCCTAAGAGTGTAGAATATCCCTGTTGGCTATCAGAAGGTGCTCTGCCTGAAAATACCTAAGTTACACTCTCCTGCCAAGTTCACTTGGTGATAACAATGTTAAAGCAGCTTTGATAAACTCTTCCCTTGAAGTCTGAGTCCAGTTTAATCCAGGGGATGAAATGAAATATCACCCAAAGTATTAAAATATTAGATTAGAGTGTGAGCTCCTGGAGAATAGAGACTGTCTTTTGCCTTTCTTTGTATCCCCAGAGTTTAGCACAGTACCTAGCCCGTAATAGGTCCTTAATAAATGTTTATCCAGTGACCAATCTGATTTCTGTATCTAGTTCAGAGCTTTTGTCCCATAGTTGTTCTATTCCTTCAGTTCACTTTCCTACTGTGTCCATTGGTTCAGTAACAGCATGCTGTGATTACACTATTTATTGTACATTCAATAAAGTGAAAGAGAAACAACACCAGACACTGTCTATATAGAGATAATCACTACCAAACATCTTTCAGATCTCCTGACTTCTTACCAGCTCTGTCAGGGAAGAGAAAAATCCTGACTAATTATATCTGAAGCTTGGGAGAAACAAATGAGTAGTAGGGGTATGTACTCCCTGTCTCAAAACCTGGCACTAAAGAAGGAAATTGGGGAAGATAGAGAGGGAATTCCATTTTCTATCTCAGACTTGGACTAAAAGATGAATAAGAGAAAATTCTGAGATCACAGGATGAATGGAATTTATTATAATTACCAATCTTAGTAACTCTGGATCATAAGTAGAGAGCTTGAAGAAACCTCCCTCGCTCCCCCCCCATATCTAGTCAATTATCAAATCCTATCATTTGTACCTGCACAGTATCTCCCATATGTACCTCCCTCTGTCTTCTCTCCATTTCTTACTGGAATGCACTCTGAACTTCTCTATCATGCCCCAGAAACCTCTTTATCTTGGAAGATCACTTCAGCCCTGGAATCCATAACCCAGAAGCCCTTGTAGCTTCTCCCTTGGAGTGGATTCCATTTAAAGAAAGCACCCAGGCCTATCATTTCTTCTTCATTTCTCATCAGGCTGCATTCTGGGTTTCTTCAATATACCTTCCCCTCCCACCTTTCTGCTTCCTTTTATGTGTTGTCTTCCCCATCGGAATGCAAGATCACTGGGGACAGGGACTGTTTTTCCTTTTGTTTGTATTCATATTCTAAGTACTTAACACAGTGCCTGTGCCTTACATAGTAAGCACTTAACAAATGCTTGCTGTCACCATCCTGGTGTAGGCTTATTACTTCATATCTCTCAACAGCCTGCTGTTTTATATACCTACTTCAAGTATCTTCTAACTGCAATTTATCCTCCACTTGGCTGTCAAATTGATTTCCCCAAAGTGCAGGGCTTACTCCATCAATTCCCACCTCCCACCCTTCATTTGATAAACTCCAATTGCTCCTGATTGCCCCCAAATCAAATATAAAATCCTCTGTGTGGCTTTTAAAGCTCTATAACCAGGGGCAGCTAGGTGGCGCAGTGGATAGAGCACTGGTCCTGGAGTCAGGAGGACCTGAGTTCAAATCCAGACTCAGACACTTAACACTTACTAGCTGTGTGACCCTGGGCAAGTCACTTAACCCCAATTGCCTCACCCCCCCCAAAAGAAAATCAAGAAAAAAAAAAGCTCTATAACCTGACCCCTTCCTACCTTTCCATTCCTAATATACTTTTCTTCCCTCTATGTACTTTGCAGTCCCCGACACTAACCTCCTTGCTTTTCCTTGAACATGAGACTCCATCTCCAGACTGAGGACTTTCCCTGGTTGTCCCCCATGCTTGGAACACTATCTCTTCTCAAACCTGTTTCTTGGCTCCCTTGGCTTCTTTCGAGTTTCAGTTAAAGCCACACCTGCAGCTGTAGTGTGCATAGTGGTCACACCATGGTAAAACCATCTGGCAGATGGGCCAGATCAGGTTGAGGGTAACATACAGGCCTCAAACCAGCTGGTAAGTTAAGCATGTGAAGACTCCTCCCCCCCCCCCCGCCCCCTGCCCCCATCCAATGAGAGGATGAAAATGAAAATGATTCATTCCAAAGGCTATGAGGGAAGCAGAAGTAGGAGTTGTGGAGCATTTGGAGCTTGGTCCTTGCTCAGACATTGAAGATGCCAAGGTCAACTACTGCATTCCAGTCTATTTCCAGTCATCCTGACTTTTGTCTTGTCTTTGGACTTTGAGGACACTGGAGAAGAGAGTGAGGCTGATGACTTTGTGCTATTCTGCCTCACTTAAATCCAATTCATGAGCAAGTTAAGACATTATTCTTGTGATGTCATCGGTCCTATTCAAAAAGGAAGGACAAGCAACAGCAACAACAAAGTCCTGCATTCTTTAAGAAGCCTTTCCCAGTTTTCCTTCATCTTAGTGCATCTCCTCTGAGACTACTCCATTTATTCTACATGTATCTTGTTTGTACATACTTGTTTCCATTTTGTCTCTCCCATTAGACAGTGAGCTCCATGAGAGGACTTAGGTTTGTTTGTTTAGTTGAGATTTTTTGCCTTTCTTTGTAACCCTAGTGCTTAGCACTGTGCTCTAGAAGGTTAACAGATGATTTTTGTTGACTGACTGACCAGTTGCATCATCTTAAGCATGTCATTATATCTCTTACTAGGTATCCGTTTTTTCTCTGTAAAATGAGGGTGTTAGATTTAATGACTTCTTAAAGTCTTTTTTAGTTCTAAATACTCTGATCCCATTATAGGAAATCCCCAAACACCAGAACATACAGGATCAATCATGGCTCTGTCTTTTCATCCACTCTGTTGACAACCTTACCTCATATGGTCTATTGCCAACTCATATCTTACTATTTCTCTCCCTTCCTCTTACCCCAACCCTTTTTTCTAGCTCTACTTTTACTAGAGCAAGTGGAAGGGAAGAGACCCAGGGACAGGAGTAGGGGCTAATCTAATCACCTACACCTGTATTTATTCTCTTTAAATGGCCTTATTTTATTCTAAGCTCAGGGGTAAAATGATAATTCAAATAGTGCCATGAGGGAGGCCTTGCTTATATAATAGTCTCAGGATCTATATCAGGAATTCTTTTTGTTTGTTTAGTTTTATTGATGTGTTTTATTTTTATATTACAAATACTTGATGACATTCCACTTTGTGAGAACAAATCATGTGAATAAAATTAATATGATGGCTTAGTCTGAAAGTGCATGCTATATTACACATCTCCCCCATATATGTAACATTCCTTAATTAATAGACATTCTCCTAGTTTCTAGTTCTCTGCCATCACAAAAAGGTTTTGTACATATAGGACATTTTCCTCTTTTTAAAAATTAAAAAAAAATAAACATGTTTATTTAAAGTTTTGAGCTCCATATTCTATCCTTCCCTGCATCCTCCTCCTCCCCCAGATGGTAAGCAATCAGATATAGATTATACATGTGCAATTATGTTAAACATTATTATATTAGTAATTGTGTATAAGTCAAATAAAAGAAAAAAGATGAAAGAAAGTGAAGAATAACATGCTTCATTCAGTCTGTGTTCAATCAATATCAGTTCTTCCTTTAGAGGTGCATAGTATTCTTTATCATTAATCCTTTGGGATTGTCTTAGATCATTGCATTGTTGAGGATAGTTAAGTTATTTACAATTCTTCATTGAACAATATTGCTGTCACTGTGCACAACATTCTCCCAGATTTGCTCACTTCACTGTATGTCAGTTCATATAAGTCTTTCCAGGCCTTTCTGAGATCATCCTGCTAGTCATTTCTTATAGCACAATGAAGTTAAAAAATATTTATAACTATATCCTGCTAATCTGAAAAATTATAACCAGCAGCTATATGAAAAATTATAGCTAGCTGAAAAAATTATATCTGGCTCAAAAGTCCCTTCGTGGTCGCCATTCAAATGTAAAAATAATTTTAACTAACTGGGCCCAATCTGTGGACTTTTGGCTGGCTATCTGACTGCTTTTAATATAATATGGGCTGTTTAAAAATTCCCACACTGCTTCTCTCAAATTGATAAGCAAATGCCTCTTTTAATTAAATAATCAAAGCAGGGTTTATTTATATGAAACAATTCAGAAATAAGAATACAGGAAAGCAAGATATACAACCTGAAACCTCAGCCAATGAACTCTCCACTTTCTCTTTTAACTTTATCTCCTGCCCCTTGCGCTTTCTTGTCTGTGGGTGTGGCAGCCCGTCTGCTGTCTGTGCTTACATCCTGAGCCATGTCTCCTTCCCCAGTCTGGCTCTTTCTGCATCTTCTTTCTCCATAACGTCTCCCTCTTTCTAACTGAAAAGCCCCCTTAGCGTCTCTGTCACGTCCTTGCTCTCTCTGTACCGTTTCCTTAGTCCTCTTCCTTCTAACTAAAAGCCCCTTTCTCTTTCCATACCGTCTCTCTGGCATCCTCTCATTAGTCCTCCTAGCATCTCTGTACCGACTGACCTTCTTCTAGCGTCCTCCCTCTTCTAACTCAAAAGCCCCCTTCACTTTGTCAACCCCCTTTTTGTCTTCCTGTGTCTCTTTTTATTAAGTTCCTCTCTCCCAGGGCCTCTGCCAAGCCCCATGCAGTGCTCACTGGGAGCTGGGGGCTAGGCGGAGCAAACTCTGGTGTCCCTCATGCCTCCCGTGCCCCTCCCTGCTGTGTGCACAGCCCAAGTCATGCCACACCCAGGGCCTGGGGTTTTTTGTCTGTGCAGCTTAGCCCAGCTCAGAAGGTCCCCCTCCCCCATCCCCCAGCTGAAACAGAGGGGGAGGGGCAGCTCCGCATGGGGAACCTAAAGCTAATTTTAATGCCTACAACAATAATATCCCAATACAATCCTATATCATAATTTCTTTAGTTATTCACCAATTGATGGGCATTCCTTTCATTTCCATTTCTTAGCCACCACAAAAAGAGCTGCTATAGATATTTTTGTACAAATAGCTCTCTCTCTCTCTCTTGATTTTACAGTTAATTTAAAACTTGTGATTGGTCCCTTTTTTATGATTAGGTTAGTGGGTTTCAAAGACAACTCCCTTACACTTGATTAATAGTCATCCAACATCACCATAAGAATACTGATCTTACAAAGATAGGTTTTTTCATCAGAAAACAACTTGTTCAAAACTTTGCCCAATTTCCCAAATTCAATTCCTCTTGCTTTCTTTCTCCTATTCAATTCTGGGTATTTCTCTCTCACTCTCTCTTTTTTGTTTTTTTGTGAGGCAATTGGGGTTAAGTGACTTGCCCAGGGACACACAGCTAGTAAGTGTCAAGTGTATAAGCCAGATTTGAACTCAGGTCCTCCTGACTCCAGGACTGGTGCTTTATCCACTGCTCCACCTAGCTGCCCTGTATTTCTCTTCCTTCCTTCCTTCCTTTCTTTCTTTCTATCTCTCTGTGTCTTTCCCCACACATACATATACCAACATAGACATATATACATATATGCACACACATGCATATAGAATATATATGTATATATAATGCATATATGAAGTTTAATTGACCTGTTTAGTTTGTTCACATATGTGTATACATATATATATGCACTTGTAAACTAACTAAACAGGTCAATTAAACTGCATATGATAGCCTGAACAATAGGCATCCTTCATTCATTTGCTTTTAGCTATGTGGATTAAAGGATCAAACTCTTTTGATTCCTTATGGATCTCATTTAAGGAGGATATGTGGTTTTCTGTGACCTAATATTATTCATATGCCATTATTGATGATGAGAATAGTTTGACATAGAAATTCTCACAGATACATTCCATTTTTCAAATTTTTGTTGTCTTTAGTTGAAGTTTTATCTTTACGTTGTCTTGGGATGATCTGACTAAATGGATCCAATGCCAAAAGTTCTATGTGTTTCATTTTTTCATTACTACTCTTCATTATTTTATGAATTGATGCTGTTTTTAAGCTTCCATCACTCTTTTCATAATTTTTCTGCAAATGAGTGTACTCTGATTCCAAATTAACTAGTTCTTAGCATGACAGAATTAGTGTTGGAAAAAATCTCAAACACCATCTTGCTCAATGAGAACTTTCTCCAACAACAGGCCAGCAGTGATGATAATGTGTACTTGGTGGCATCAAAACAATGCAAAACTGCACTGTCTGAGCCTACTCACCTCAGAGACCAAGGTGGTACAGGGGAATGTGTTTCCCTGGAGGTATTTGGGAAGAATTTTTGGACTTCTGTTCTTGCCTCTGTCTTGAAGAAAATTATTCTCTATAGAAGATAATTAATGTTATTTGATTCAATGGAACTGGGGAGTGCCCACACTAGTCACTGAACAGTGTTGGGGGGAACACAACTGGAATGGGAACTCAAGCCAATGGCATCAGAAAAAGATCTCCCAGTCTCTCAAGTGTGACATTTAAAATTTAATGTGTGGTCACTTTATTCCTGTCCCAAGTGTAGGGAAAACTAGCTAGCATTTACTTATAAATTAGAAGATTTGGCACCAGTTTTGGGGCATTAAGCATTTATTAAAGCATACCAAATATTAGTAAAGAGAGAACATGTGGAGTTCAGAAAGTTAAGAAACCTATCTACCCTAGAGGAGAAATAAGAGTTCAGCTTGGCCTGCTTCTTTTCTCAAGTCCTCTGCCACCAAGCCTATTCGAGACCCGAACTGAGAGAGGAAGCTTCCTCTGTGTCCCAAAGAGAGGTAGTCCTTCAATACTGCTTCAAGCTAATTGGCTACCATCACCCAAGTTCATTGGTTCATAGGATGTGAGGGTGGTCCTGTGTTGAAGTCAGAGTCCACAGTCTCTGAGAGCCAGGCAGGTATGGTTTCAATTGAATAAACTTTAAGTAAGTTAATCAGCATAGATAACCCCCGGTCAACTTGCTGATCAACCAGCTTTGCATGCTGTGGTTGTCAGCTCCAACTAGCATGTGCCCTTCCCCCACCTTGGCCACTGCTACTCAAGCCTACCTCCTGGTTCCCCACAGGGGTGAAAAACCCAAGTTCTGCCTCAGCACCAGCAGAGACCCCTGTAATCTTCCCCCTGCCAAAGACTCAGTGCTCTCACCAGACTGTGAGCTTAGTTCCAGATGACACTGGAATGGCAGCTGATTAAGAGGCTCTAGGGGTCTCTTTCTCTAGCAAGGCCTTCCTGGGAATGGATCTGTGTCAGCATGACTGTGGGGTTGGGCTCCACTCCTGTATCAGCACAGCAACTCCATCCTTCTGACCTTCCAAGTCGTCCTTGGTTGGAAAATGATCTCAGCACATTCTTCTGTGAATTTTGCTGCTCCAGAAATTGTCCTATGGCATTATTTGAAGGATTTTTGGAGCGATCATGTAGTGAGTTCGAGAGCTCACTGACTTTCCTCTACACCTTGGCTCTGCCCACCTTCTCTCTTGAAGAAGATATTCATGGTAAATAAATATGAGTCTCCTGAGCAGTCTATGATCCTCTGGGTACAACCTGTTCCAGTGGCATAGCCATGAAGAACCAAGGGTCACCTTCATGCGCTGATGAAGCCTTGTAGTAGTAATTTTGTAATTCCAAAGTACTATATAAGTGTAAACTATTGTTGTAAGAAGGGATAGGTCTGAATATAATTAGTAGGTAACTGCCTATGGTGGCCTGATTTGAGGGATACCTCTGCTCCAAAATCTCTCTTTTAACACCTTTCATGGGCCTGACATTTCATTATTAGACATATTAGTATTCTGAGTGTCCTCTACTAAAATGCATATACTACTAGAAGCCTAAACCCTTTTGGGGATTATGATAGAGAAAGGCCTTCTGGGAATGAGATACATGATAACAGTAACAAGAATAATGAGCAATAATGATACTAAAACTATACAGGAACAACTGACATTTATATAGTGCTTAATCTTTATTTTATGAAGTAGGTATTATTGTATCTTTTTTCATGTGAGGAAATTAAGGCTCAGATAGATTAATTAATTTGCTTATGATTATACAATTTGTGCAAGAGACCCCAGGTCAGGCACGGACCAATGAAATTATAAGAAGACAAATGGAAATAGGAGTATATAACTGCAAAGCTCAACTTGACTTTCTTCCCCACATGTACCCAGTGCTTTCCTTCAAAGACCTTTGTTTTCAAAAATCAAGGATGAGGGGCAGCTAGGTGGCTCAGTGGATAGAGCATCTGCCCTGGATTCAGGAGTACCTGAGTTCAAATCCAGCCTCAGACACTTAACACTTACTAGCTGTGTGACCCTGGACAAGTCACTTAACCCCAATTGCCTCACAAAAAAAAAATCAAGGATGAATAGTCGCAAGGAACTATAGATGCAAATTAAGAGGAGCCCTGTATCTTCTCTCTCTTGATAAGCATGACTTCATCTTTAAAACAGTTTCCATTTGAGTGCAAAATAAGAAGTTATCTCAATCCCACCTCCATTACCATTCCTTGGTTTCTCAAAGCATAAAATGAGTTCTCCCTTAAGGACAATGACAGGTTAGAAACCCCACTCTATCTTCTAGGTCAGCTGCAATGTGGATTGAGTCTCTTCTACTTTTTCTCCATTATTTGTATTCATAACTCATCTGACTGATAGAGGAATGCTGTTAACCAATGGTTAGCTCCCTGTCATGGCTTGTAAAGTTTCTTTACCTGACCCTCATACAAATTATATGAAAGTAGCAGAACTCTGATGAGACAATCTAGCGTATACATCTTTAGATGACTGGATGGTAGAGTAAATTGTGACAGATTCCTTTTGGTCTGGAATATTAGGACGTTCAATCTTTTTCTGCAAAAGATATGTTTGTTTAGGACATAAGGGATAAGATGACAGTGGTATTTACATATAGATTAAAGACTCTAGGGTGGGTAGTATGATGAAAGTAAGGGATAGTTTGAGTCAGTGGGAGGTGTCATGTTCCAGACCCTAGTTTATGTGACCTAATGGAACCCAGAATTTTTTGACTTTTAAATATTGTAAGCCCTTGGTGGATCAGGAATGGAGAAGGAAATGAAATGTCTCCAATAAACAGGCCATGATGGCTCAGTAAAGGGATGAATAGCAGAGAACAAGGATCATGTTCTGGGAGGAAGAGAGGCAGCAAGGGTGTAGTGGAAAGTACATTAGATTTCTTAAGCCCCCTACTTCCTCATCTTCTCTGATCCAGGATGCCACTTGTTAGGGTTTTCATCCACCTCCTCAAGTGAAGATGTGTATATAACAATCCTTTATTTACTTGGTATATTCTCTCTGTAATATATAAGGTCCCTGAAGGCAAGGGCTATTTTTCCATTTGGTCTTTGTTATGCTGGTTCCTTGGGCATAGTAGGTCCTTAATATTGTTGGTTTGGAATGGATTTTACTTTCTCCAGTTTCTGTACCTAGTAGACCCTTAATGAATAATTGGTGTATTGTGAATGGGTGAATAAGTGATGGAATATGTACCACAGGAATCACTGAGTGTAGAACATGGAAAACTGAAGAAATCATATCTCCTTGATGAACATCATTTAATCTCCTCAGCTGGGAAGAAATATGACAGCTAAGTGATAGAATGCCTAAAGGGTCTATATGGAAGGGTAGCTCTTCCTAAGTCACCATATTCTCCCCTCTAAGAATACCTTCCAACTACTCTATATGTGGTTTGTATATGTCTGTTTATTTATATGTTGTTCCTTTCATTAGACTATAAGCTCCCTGAGGGATGGTTTTGCTTTTCTTTGTAATCCCCAGAACTTGATACAATCCCTGCCACATATTGTTGTTCAGTTGTGTCTGACTCTTAAGGATCCCACTTGGGGTTTTCTTGGCCATTTTCTTCTCCAGCATATTTTTACAGATGAGGAAATTGAGGCAAACATGGTTAAGTGACTTGCCCAGGGTCACATAGTCAGATTTGAACTCATGAAGAGGAGTCTTCCTGACTCCAAGCCCAGCACTCTATCCACTGTGACATCTAGCTGCCCTGGCAGTGATTGCTTAATAAATCCTTGTTGAACCACAAAACAATAGAAAATGAATGTTGCCAAATTTTAAAGAACAAGGGGGGGCTCCAAAGAAGAGACTTGAGAAACACTTCCTTCCATCCTTCACTTTATATGCAGAAGGGTGTGTGTGTGTGTGTGTGTGTGTGTGTGTGTGTGTGTGTGTGTGTGTGTGTGTGAGAGAGAGAGAGAGAGAGAGAGAGAGAGAGAGAGAGAGAGAGAGAGAGAGAGAGGATTATTTATGGGTGTGGAATATTGCATGTCAATTTTTTTTTCGATGTACTGAGTGGTCTTGCTGAAGATTTTTCTTCTCTTTTTGTTTAAAATAAATTCTTTGTTATGGGGCATGTCTCTTAGAGGGGAGAAAAGTATTCAGGGGACAATCTAGGTGATGTAAAATAAAAATATAATAGCACAAGTCTATTTTTTAAATGATTCCAGGAGTTGATTCTACTTAGGCAGATTGCATTCATTCATCCATTCATCAGACATTTATTAAATGTATACTACAAGCACTTCACAGGGGACCTCAGGTCTTTTTAGATGGAAGAAATATCTGCTTTTCACTTCCAGAAAAGTCCTTGGAATTCCAGATACCTGGTCCCTGATAGGTTCTGGAAGGAACTTCTGGTGCAGGGTGATCATATCCTAAAATATACGTGTCTGGAAGTCACAGTAAAAGGGTTGTAGCTACTGTCTGTCTACAAGAGTACACATATGTTGCTGGTAACAAGAAAATAATCAAAGTCCTGAGGCCCCAGAATACTCCATTTACATATAATCCCTACTAAACTAAACCCTCTAAACCTTCTGGTTGGCATTTACTGTCTGTGTGGCTGGGTATCAATTCCTTAATTTCCTCATCTGTAAATTGAAGGAGTCAGACTGGTTGGCCCCCCAAAGTTCCTTCTAGCCCTCAACCTGTAATTCTATGATCCTCAAGCATTTCTGTTTTCTTGGGGAAAATGTGAAATAGTCCATATTGGTGGTTTCTTTTCTCTTCACAAGCAGGGGAAAGCTGTTTTTCACAGTTTAAAAAAAGGAACTTGGAGACCCAGAATTTCTAGTTGAGACATTGACTCCATAGAAAGAAAAAATGACAGACTTTTAAAAAGTGGGGTAGAGGAAGAGAAGCTTGGACAGTTCCTACCTCTTCCAGGAAATTATTGGAAGCTGGCTTTGAAAGGTTACAAAAATATTTGGGTACTGTCACCTGCAGGTACTTACTAAATGGAGGTAGGGCATACATGATGCAAGGCCAGGGCTATCTGCTTGCATCAGGGGCTGTAGGCTGTTAGCATCAGGAATATAATTTCTCCTTCTCTTCTTCATATTGGTTCTGAGTTCCCCTATCTTACCTACATAAAACCTTTCAATCATTTGGACTGATTGAACTGACTGAACAGACTGCCTCTGAATTGTTAACTTACACACTCCATTCAATTTTATTTGGAGTATATGGTAATCTCCTTGGAACTTGTTTTTATTGTCTTTGTATTCCTAGGCTAGTTCAGTACCTAGACCAAGTTGCCTCAAGAGGCAAATTTGTATCATTGGATTCCTCAAGAGTAGGATGGATGAACATTTTCTGGGCATGTGTTTGATGGTTTTAAAAATCCAACCTTGATTACCCCCCCCCAAGCATTTCCAATAAATGAACATAAAGTATACACTTGAAAACCTCCAATAATAAAGAAGTCTCATGCTAGGCGTGTAATATGTGCAATGGATAGAGAGCTGACCCTGGAACAAGGAGGACCTGAGTTCAAATCTGTCCTCAGCCAGTTACTAGCTGTGTGACTCTGGGCAAGTCACTTAACCCTGATTGCCTCAGTTTCCTTATCTCTAAAATGAATTGGAAGGGGCAGCTAGGTGGTGCAGTGGATAGAGCACTGGCCCTGGAGTCAGGAGTACCTGAGTTCAAATCCGGCCTCAGACACTTAACACTTACTAGCTGTGTGACCCTGGGCAAGTCACTTAACCCCCATTGCCTCACTAAAAAAAAAAAAAAATGAATTGGAACAGGAAATGGCAAACCACTCCAGTTTCTTTGCCCAGAAAACCCCAAATGGGGTCATGGAGAATTGGATACAGCTAAATATCAACAACAATGTTGATTTGAATAGATGGAGTCAATAAGCATGGGTTATATATACTTATCATTGTGCCAGCTATTGTGGGAGTTAAAAGAACCATAGATTCATAGAATTTCAAAGCTGGAGAGCACAGAATCTTAGGATCATCAATCTAGAGGCCCTGGAGGGACCCCAGAGTCCAACATCTCTCTAAAGAGTTTAAATGACTTGCCCCCAGTCAACATATCTAGTAAGTGGCAGGGTATAGACTTCTCTGCCCTTGATGTACTTGGGAGGAGAGACTTGTGCTTATGCATCAGTCAGGAAAATCCCAGAAAGAAGCATATGATTATGTGTAAAACAGTGTGGTACAAATCTGAAACTCTATGGGAAGTCTGAGGAGGGGTCAGGGTAGACTGCAATGGTCTCCCGTGACTTTGTGGTCTAATGCACATGATATAGGAGCCCTTGTATAATTTTCTCCCTACTTTGTTTCCCTGGCTGGATTAGTAATATGGTTTTTATAATAGGTGGGGCAGCTTAGTGGATCAGTAGAAAGAACAACAGCCTTTTAGTTAGGAGGACCTGAGTTCAAATTTGGACTTAGACACTTACTAGCTCTGTGACCCCAGACAATCACTTAACCCTGTTTGCTTCAGATTCCTCATCTGTAAGATGGACTGGAGAAGGAAATGGCAAACCACCCTTATATCTTTACTGGAGAGAGTTGCACACAACTGAAATGACTGAATAGCAAGAGGTGTCAATTGGATGGCTGAAAGAACTTACCCTATATGGATGATTGACTTGTTCATATACTGTGGTCCCCTCAGTGGCAGCCTCTGTTGACACAAAAGGCAGGATCAGCAAAATAGAGACTTCCTGACCCCACCAACCAAGTGTCTTATACAGCCCTGAAGACTTCCTGCCCAAAGAACACTGGGTCTAGAGTCAAGAGAAAGTTGAATTCAAGTCCTGGCTCTGACATTTACTTTAGTATGATTCTAGGCAAACCACTTAATTTCTCTATGCCTCAGTTTCTCTATAAGTGAAACAGATGATAAGGATACTTGTACTACTTATCTCAAAGATCTATTTATTGTGAAGAAAGTGCTTTTCAAGTACTATATACATGAATTATGCCATCTGTAAGTTTGATAAAGGGCAGTTAGGTAGTGCAGTGGATAAAATATCGTCCCTGGAGTCAGGAAGACTCATCTTCCTGAGTTCAAATCTGGTCTTAGACACTTACTAGATGTGTGACCGTGGCTTAGTCTTTTTTTTTTACTTTTATTTTCCAAATTACGTGTAAAAACAAATGTTGACATCAATTTTTTAAAAAGAACTTTGTGTTCCAACTTCTCTTCTTTCCCTCCCCTCCTCCCCTCACCCTAAGAACTCAAACAATTCATCATAAATTATACATGAGTAGTCATGGCAAACAATTCTACATTATTTAGGTTGTGAGAGAAAACAGATAAAAGCAAAACTTCAGATTAAGTATTGTCAAAAAAAAATGTTTCAGTCTGTTTTCAGATGCTATCAGTTCTTTCTCTGTAGATGTACTGCAATTTTCCTAAGTTCTTCAGAGTTATATTTGATCATTGCCTTGCTGAAAATAATCATGTGCTTCAGAGCAGATCATCTTACACTAATGCTGTTATTTTGTATACAGTACATTTTCTCTCTGCTTCAGTTCATGTAGGTCTTTCCAGATTTTTCTGATCGCATCCTGTTCATCATAATTTTTATATAGTACCTTGAACTTGATAGAGAATTTTCTTCACAATAGCCCAGCAGAGTAGGTACCATATGTTTTGACATTGTAGTCAATCATCATCACTATTTCCCTCCATCCCATTCCCTTCTAATGATATTTATTCTATTGTCTATCTTATTTTGCCCTAATCTTCCTCAAAAGTGTTTTGCTACTGACTGCCCCCTCCCCACTCTACCCTCCCTTCATTCACCCTTCCCTCCTTATCCTCTTCCCTTCCTACTTTCCTGTAGGGTTAAATAGATTACTCTTCCCTATTGGGTGCGTGTGTTATTCCCTCCTTGAGCCCACTCTGATGAAATTATGGCCTTTGAGCTAATTCTGTTTTCTAAATTTTTTTTCTTCCTCCCTCCCTCCTCAACTCTCCCTATGAAATCAAGCAATTCAATATATGTCATACATGTGATGCTATGCCAAATATCTTCACCTTCCTCTAAAGTGTTTTGCTTTTTACAGCTCCCTCCCCCAAACTTCTCTTCCCTCCTTCCCCTCTTCTCCCCAACCCCCATCTCCTTCTCCTCCCACTTTTCCTCAGGGCAAAAATATATTACTATACCTGCTTGAGTATGTATGTTATTCCCTCTTTGAGCCAATTCTGATGATAATGAGGTTCACTTGCTCCCCCTCTTCCCCTCTGCTCCATAGGCTTTTTTATTGTTTCCTTCATGTGAACTACCTCTCCCCATTCCACCTCTCCCCTCCCCCCTCCCCCAGTCTATTCCTCTTACCCCTCACCTCTATTTTAAAGATGTCTCATCATGGGTTAGCTAGGTGGCACAGTGGACAAAGCACCAGCCCCGGGCCCAGGAGGCCCAGAGCCCAAATCCAGCACCAGACAACCCACCTTGTTTGCTCCACAAAGAACAAGGATACACAAAAAAATAAATGCTTTACAAATATCATCCCTTCATATTCATTTCAGACCTGTGTCTTCTGTGTATTCCTTGCTGAAAAAGTTCTTATGAGTTGGAATTATTATTTTCTCATGTATGACTGTAAACAGTTTAACCTTTTAATGTCCCTCGTGATTTCTTTTTCCTGTTTACCTTTTTATGATTCTCTAGGGTCTTGTATTTGATATTCAAATTTTCTATTCAGTTCAGGTCTTTTCATCACAAATGCCTGAAAGTCTTCTTTTCATTGAAATCCCATTTTTTTCCTCTGAAAGATTATAATCAGTTTTGCTGGGTACGTGATTTTTGGCTGCAGTCCTGGTTCCTTTGCCCTCTACAATATAATATTCCATGCCCTCTGATCCTTTAATGTAGAAGCTGCTGGATCTTGCTTTATCCTTATTGGAGCCCCACAGTATTTGAATTCCTTTTTTCTAGCTGCTTGCAATATTTTCTCCTTGACCTGGGAGCTCTGGAATTTGGCTATAATATTCCTGGAGATTTTCCTTTTGGGATCTCTTTCAGGAAGTGATAGGTGGATTCTTTCAATTTCTATTTTAGCTTCTGCTTCTAGAATATCAGGGAACTTTTCCCTCACTATCTCTTGGGGGATGGTATCTAAGCTCTTGTTTTGGTCATGGTTTCCAAGTAGTCCAATGATTTTCAAATTATCTCGCCTGGATCTATTTTCCAGGTCAGCTGTTTTTCCAAAGAGATATTTCACATTGCCCTCTATTTTTTCATTCAATTGGATTTGCTTTACTGTGTCTTGGTTTCTCATAAGGTCGCTAGCTTCCATTTGTTCAATCCTAATTCTTAGGCAATTATTTTCATCAGACAGTTTTTTTAATCTTTTCCATTTGACTTTTCAAACTGTTGACTTTTTTTCTCATGACTTTCCTGCATTACTATCATTTATCTTTCCATTCTTTCCTCCCTCTCTCTACATCTTCCTTCTATCTCTCCTACTTTCTCTTCAAAGTCCCTTTTGAGAGCTTCCATAGCCTGAGACCAGTTCATATTTTTCTTGAAAGCTTTGGATGCAGGGGCCCTGTGGTTGGTTTCCTCATTTTAGGCTGCACCTTGATCTTCCTTGTTCCTGAAAAAGCTTTCTATTGTTCTGAACTTTCTTTGCTTGCTCATCTTTTACTTGATTTTAAACTGTCCACTGGGTGGGGGGGGGGTGTGCTGCTTCTCAGCTCCACTCCTGTTCCCAGCTTCAGAGGGTCCCAGGTGTTTTGGTTTGAGGGAGGGCAGGTTTTACTCTCACTTGGCCTGTTCTTTGGTCCAGAGATAATCTCAAGCCTACTTACTAAACAACCAACCAGCAAAGCTTTCTGTGGTGTGTTTCTTAGCTTTGATGATCCTGTGCCCCTCCCCGACCTGGGCCTCCCACTGCTCAGGATTTCTTCCTGGTTCCCTGCTGGGGTGGGACAGCTGAATTCCTCCCCACCCCCATCCTGCTGGTACCCCTGCACTTTACCCCCCTGCCAGCTGTTCAGCTCTCTCACCCAACCACATGCTCAGTTCCAGAAGATGCTGATTTGGATGCTCTGGGGTAAATTCCTCAGGCGGTGTGTCTGGTGTGTCTGTTAGTGCAATTGTGGGGTTAGACTTCCAGCATGGCCCCCTGAAATCTATCTATAACTGGAGAATAATCTCAGCCTGTATTTTTGTGTGTTTTTATGCTCCAGGGATTCTTTTATTACTGTTTTTGGGGTGATTGTATCAACAGCCCTATGCATTTAGTGCCTTTCCTCCGCCAACTTGGCTCCAGTCCTCCCCTCCACCCCGTAAGTCTTTTAACCCTATTTGCCTTAGTTTCCTCATATGTAAAATGAGTTGGAGAAGGAAATGGCAAATCACTCCAGTGTCTTTTCCAAGAAAACCCCAAATAAGATCAAGAAGAATCAGATACAACCAAAACAACTAAACATTAACGACAAAAGTTTGATAAGTGTGCCATCTATGAGTTCACCCAAATTATTGATAAAAGTATTGAAAGCAACATGGCCGAGGACAGAATCTTGACACATACCACTGGGACCTTCCCTCATTTAATTTCTTTCTTTCTTTTTTTTTTTAGTGAGGCAATTGGGGTTAAGTGACTTGCCCAGAGTCACACAGCTAGTAATTGTTAAGTGTCTAAGGCCAGATTTGAACTCAGATCCTCCTGAATCCAGGGCTGGTGCTCTATCCACTGTGCCACCTAGCTTCCCCCCCTCATTTAATTTCTATCTGTTGATATCTTAGGGTACCATCACTTAATTAGGTACAAACCCACATTAGTGTTCTATCACCCAGTCTATATTTCTCCATTTATATATATATAGGGCCACACAGCTAGTAAGTGTCAAGTGTCTGAGGCTGGATTTGAACTCAAGTCCTTCTGAATCTAGGGCTTATGCTTTGTCTACTGTACCACCTATATGCCCCTTCTCCATTTATATTGAAGGATTTTGTGAGACACTATGTCAAAAGGCTTGCTGAAATCCAGATATATTTTTTCCTAAGTTCTTATTCCTTTTTGATTGTGAAGGCAAGACATAGACATGGGATCCTGAGCTGAGAATAACTAGTTCTGAATACAGTGAAATAGGGCCTCGTGGTTCTTGTATGATGTATTTCTCTTGATATGACCCAGAATAATTTCCACAATATTATATAACTGACTCAGGATCAGCCTGTGAGCTTTGTCAAAATTATTTCCAAACATTCCTCAAGTAACTCTCCATATGTGGCTTAGGGCAAAGAGTTAGATAGATATACTCTTTGCCCTCTGGGAGAGGGGAACTGGATAGGTGGTGGTTCATGGTGAATGGGCTCCGGGAAGATCTCTTTTGGTTCTGTTCTAAGCATTAGGAGGCAGGGTCTATGCGTATTGACTATATTCCAATTAGAGGCAGAATATTACCTGTAGATTTCCATCCCTTATTGTTCCCCTTGTATTTCCAAGAGCTGTTGTATTCATTGAATCTCAGAGTTGGAAGGAACTATAGAGGTCACAAGATCATAGATTTTGAGCTGGAAGGGACCTTAGGGGCTATCAAGGTCAACCCCCTCATTTTACAGATGAGATAACTAAGTCACAAAGAGGCTGACTTTCCCAAGGTCAAACAGCTAGTAAGTGTCTGAGGTATGATTTGTACCCAGATCTCCCTGATGCCAGATCCAGGTCCCTCCCTATCTATTACACTATAGATCATTCAGTCCTACTTGTACACGAATAAAAAAGTCCTCTAGTATCTCCAACAAATGGTCCTCAGCCTATACTTGAAGATTTTGAATGATGGCAAAATCATCACCTCTTGAGGCAGCCCATTCCAATTTTCGACAGCTTTCTTCCTCTGTTTGAGGCTCTGAAATGCATTGTGAGTCCTTCTGTGGTATGCTTTGATCCTGGAAGAGCTATGTCCTTCAGTTTACTTGTGAGGTAGGAATGGAGTCACTAATAGCAGTCCAAGGATTGGTACTATGCATTCTCTTCTACTCCAGAAATGCAAGGATAATCTGTTCATAGAGTACTGCTATCCTGGACCTTCCTCCTGTGTTGAATCATTGGAGGGGTCAGGGCTCTAGAAGCATCCCTGGCATCCCTGTTATGGGCTGGCTATGCCATCAATGATCATTGGCCAGCTAATGACATTTCAGGGACAAATTCAAACTACTGTGATGTCAGAGGACGTCAGAGTTGGAAGGAACTTGTCTTAAGGCCTTAAGTTTCATCATCAGCAGAGTGGAGAGAATAAATCTACTCCCATTTGGGAGTATGATTGAAGAGAGACCCATTTTTCTGGGGAGAGATCCAGAATTGGATGGAACTCTGAGGGTGGAATCTCTCTCTACCAATGCAGATCAGCACCTGGACTGTATTTTATATCCTGAGTTGTATGAAGACACTGAGAAATTAAATTGCTTGCCCATAGTAACACAACTAATAAGTGAAAGAGGAAGGACTTAAAACTAGCTCTTCTTGACAGCAAAATACTGTTCCCTACCATCAGTAGCACTGTCTAATAGGGCTCTTGCTACCATGATCTCATGTCCCCCTAACCACAGAGTGCCTCTTTCTGTCTCTTTCATTCCCCTTTTCCACCATGTAACAATCCCAACAGTGCCAATCCTGGTAGCTCAGAATATGGAAACTTACCCCGTTGCTGAACATGGTTTGTTGAGAATTGCATGAAAGTTGAAAAGATAAACCCAGAGATTGAAGAAGATGATGAAGAGAGAAGTCATTAACCCTTGGCCCTATTCCCCTCCCCATTCCAATATCTCCTGGAAAGGGTAGGAAGGAATTCAAGGGTGGAAAGGTGGGACAGATTGTGCTGGACAGTCAAGTCCCATGTGTAATGAAGAGTCTTTCCAAGTGAAAGAAAGAAGAATGGTTCCAGGTGGTAGGCCTTTGATTTTCAATAGGATATCTCCCACACAAGGTCATTGTATGTTCCAGAAACCATTTGAATAGATTAGTCAATTTATGGATTGACTCTGTGATCCACTCAGGTGATAGCTGGGGATAGAGGTCCCAATATTGGCCCCCAAATCAGAGTGATGGGCTTCACCAAAGCAAAGAGGTTTGGGGATAATGAGAAGATGAATGTATAGCCAGGATACATATCACTACAATCCTGGAGTAGTAGGGAAAATCAATTAGTAATACAAGTTACAGAAACTCATCTTTCAAGGAAATCTCACCTTGTCTATTTTTGATCCAAAAAATAATTCCAAACATGATGGCTACACACAGCACAACTGGAAATAAAATTCCAATGACCAGCATAACATAATTTACAGATGATGGTCCTTGAGGATTTGGAAAGGAAAAGATAACATGAGTGGTAATGGGGAGACTGAGCCAGAGTCCCTGCTGAGCTGCTTCTGGAATTTCCTCTCTAAATCTGGCCATCCTGATGACTTGGTCAGGATACAATGGGATGAGTAGGAACCACATCTTAGGGAGGGTAATCTGGTGGTCCCTGGTCAGAGCTGGGAGAAGTTGGCTCTCCTGAGATCCTTGTCTTTGAGTTCTGTGTGCTGAAAAGATGTGGGGTTGTGGAGGATGATGGAGGGATATTGGGGTAGAAAAGGCAATAGGCTTTGAAAGCTCTGAAGGGAGAAGCTCGGGACCCTGGGACATTCTTGGTCTCTCTTAAAAGAAGTTCTGTTGGGTTCTGTGCCCAGGGAGCTCTGGTAAGCAGTATGGGGCAGGAGAAAGAAATTAGATTTAGAGTCAGGACACTTGAATTCAAAGCCTAATCTTCCATTTCCATGTATGACCACAGGCAAATCATTGAACCTTCCTGGGTTTTGGTTTGCTCATTTGTAGAAAGAAGTATCTGTGTGTGTGTGTGAGGAGGGGGTTTGAGTTTGAACGGGATGGTCCCTTCTGTCTCTAGATCCTATAATGCTATGAAAGGCACTTTTTTGGAGGACAGAATTGGGAAGGAGGTCAGTCTGTTTCCTGGAGCTGTTCAGGGCTTCTTGTGAAACTCCTGGAGAGACAGGAAGCCCTGTACAGAGCCCTGCAAAAGGGTTTGGCTGGGCGCTTTGATTGCTGACAGGATTTGTGACTCTGCAGATATATTTTGGCTCACTTTCCCCAGGTCTCCAGGACACTGTCAAGATGGGTCCCTGATGGGGGGTGACTTCCTCTTCATCTTTCAGGGATATCCAATCATAAGTCACATTTTTTCTTCCTTTCCTATGGAGCACTGCAGGATGAAATTACAGGTACCATTTTCAGACTCTGTCAAGTTTACCGTGATTCGGGGTTTGCTCAGTTCCTCTGTGTGGGGGAAAAGACATGAAATTGAGGACAAATAACTTAGCTCCTTGGAATAAAGACTTCCTTGCATAAGTATTCTTATTGATTCCTTTGGTGAAAGTTGCTACCTGTGGAGGCTCTATGAATGACTATAAAAGTAGATTTAGGAATTCATGTCTTACCAAGGAGTGGTATGGCAGAGGGACCTAGAGGTATGACTAGAGTAACTATAGAAAAAAAAGGTAGAAGGATAAAGGAGAAGGTTGAGGCTAGGATAGTTTGAAGTGAAAGTGGAGACTCCTATAGAGACTAGACTTGGAGACTAGGGAAAGCCTTCACTAGGAAACTGGGCATCTGGGGTGGCACTGAAAACCATGGTCAGAGCTAGTAGCATGGAAAGTGACTTTAGCTGGAAAGGGTGGGGAGGAGTCAGAAACTATTAAGAGGAGGAAATGGAATGGGGAGGAAAGAAACCTTGGGACACCACAAAGGGAGGTTTCTTTTGCCCTCCACAAGGATGCAGACCATTTGGGAACCTAGCTACTGAGGTCAAGTTAATCCTCCCTATACCAATGAAATTACGAATCCAGCAAAAACATTTTTCATACATAGTTAAGCTTGTGACTTACCATAAACATATAGGAAGTATTCTTGAATTAAGGTTTCAGAAGAACTCTTTATGTTTATTTGTGCTCTGTAGAAATATTCATCTTCCATTGTCAAATTGTTGATTTGCAAGGAGTAGTCTGGCTTGAGGACTTCCAGTCAATTATAGTACTTGGTATCAGTTATTATGACATTGGTTTTTTGTTCTGTTACATTGATAGTGGCAAGAGGGTGGCGAGAAAGCCAGACAATATTTCGAATATTCCTGTTTGGTGAGATGTTCAAGGGGAGAATGCATGACTTCCCCACAGTCCCTATCAACGATGATGGCACTTTGTTCTCTACAGAGACTGCTTCTCCTGCAGATAGACACAGTAGAGAAACTGCAGTGGCAGTCTCCTTTGCCCTCTCCCATCCCCCTTTCCATTCCTCTCTAAACACTTTAGCTTATGGAAGTGATGGTCAGAAATAGGTTTGGGGTGCAGAGTTTTGGTTCTTTTTAAATTTTTATTTATTTATTATTTTTTTTTAGTGAGGCAATTGGGATTAAGTGACTTGCTGAGGGTCACACAGCTGTTAAGTGTCAAGTGTCTGAGGCTGGATTTGAACTCGGGTCCTCCTGAATCCAGGGCCGGTGCTCTATCCACTGCGCCACCTAGCTGCTCCCCAATACATCTATCTTTTAAGAATTTTATCATTATTGTGGCAGTTAGAGTAATTCTATATATAGAGAGACTACAGAAGAGAATTGTCAGGATGATATAAAAATAAATATGGATAGGTAAAAAAACAATGTGCCCTGGGAAAAGGGGTAAGGGAAAGGAAGAATGGAGAAAATTATCTCACATAGAAGAGGTATTCAAGGAAGAGCTTTTACAGTGGAGGGGGAAATGGTGTGGGGGTGTTAGGAAACATTGGAACTGCACTTAATTTAAATTGGTTCAAAAAAGTAAAGTATATCTACATACTAAACTGGTTATAGAAATCTATCTTACCAAACAGGGAAGTAAGAAAGAAAGGTGATGACAGAAGGGTAGATAACAGAAGGCAGTGGTCAGAAGTAAAACAGAATTTAGAGGAGGGACAGGATAAAAAGAAAGAGAGAAGGATAAACAGAAGAAAATAAGATATAAGGAAATGCACAATTAGTTATCATAACTATGAATGTGAATGAGATGAACTTACACATAAAACAGAAGCAGATAGCAGAATAGATTAGAAACCAGAATCCCACAATCTGTAGTTTACAAGAAACACACTTGGAGTAGAGACACACATACAGAGTTAAAATAAGGGGCTAGAGCAGAATCTATTATGCTTCAACTGAGGTTAAAAAAGGTAGGGGTAACAATCATGATCTCAGACAAAACAAAAGCAAAAATGAACCTAATTAAAAGGAATAAGCAGGTAAACTGCATCTTGCTGAAAAGGCACCTTTGAAGTAATAGCAATGCTAAACATATGTACACCAAATGGCATAGAATCCAAAATTTTAAAAGAAAAGTTAAATGAATTATAGAAAGAAATAGACAGTAAATTTATATTACCAAGGGATCTTAATTTTCTCCTTTCAGAGATAAATAAATCTAACTATAAAATAAATAAGAAAGAAGTCAAGGAAATGAATAAAATTGTTGAAAATTTAGTTATGAGAGATGTCTGGAGAAAACTGAATGGGAACAAATAGGAGTACATCTTTTTCTCAGCTATACATGGTACCTTCATGTTTAACAATGTATTAGGGCATAAAATTGAAAGTAAGAAAACCCTTGAACTAATAAATAAAACTAGAAGCAATTTTAATGATAAAAAACAACACCAAAATAGAGAACCCATTGGTTAATTTGATTAAAAAACCCACATTACTAGTATCAGAAATGAAAAGTATCAATGAAGATGAAATTAAAGCAATTATTAGAAGTTATTTTGGTTAATTATATACTAGTAAGACTGACAATCTGAGTGAAATGGATGGATATTTACAAAAATATAAATTGCCAAGATTAACAGAAGAAGAAATGTAATACTTGAAGCCATCAGAGTTCCCTAAGAAAAAAATTCCCAGGACCAGATGGATTTACAAGTAAATTCTATCAAACATTTAAAACACAATTAATCCCAATGCTATACTATATAAACTATTTTAAAAAAATCTAATAAACATTTTTACTTATAGTTTTGGGTTCCAATTTTTATCCCTCCTCTCCTCCTTCCTGTTTCCCCTCCCTGAGGTGTCAAGCAATCAGATATGGGTTAAACATGTATGATTATGTAAAACATTACCAAATTTATAATTTTGTACAAGAAAACTTGATTAAAAGAAAAAAATGAAAGAAAGTGAAAAATAGCATGCTTCAGTCTGTGTTCAATCAACATCAGTTCTTTCTTTAGAGGTGTATAGTCTGTTTCATCAATAGTCCTCTGGGGCTGTCTTGGATCATTGTATTGAGAATAGTCAAGTTATTCACAGTTTTTCATCAAACAATTTTGTTGTCTCTGTACACAATGTTCTCTTGATTCTGCTCAATTTACTATACATGATTTCATACATATCTTTTCAGACCTTTCTGAAGTCACTGTGCTTGCCATTTCTTTTAATGTAATAAAAATTTTTATTTATAGTTTTGGGTTCCAATTTTTTATCCCTCCTTCCCTTCCTCCCCTCTCTCCTCCCTGAGGCAGCAAGCAATCAGATATAGGTTATACATAAATATGTATATTATGTAAAACCTTACCACATTTGCCCTTATAATCATTTTTTAAAAAAAGAAATAGGTAAATGAACCCTCATTGCCCTGCAAAAAAAGGGGGAGGCAAAAAAAGGAGTCCTACCAAATTCCTTTTGTAAAACAAATGTAGTTTTGATACCTAAGCCAGGGAGAGCAAAAGCAGAGAAAGAAAACTATAAACCAATTTCCTTAATTAATATCAAGGCAAAAATTTTAAATAAAATACTAGCAAGAAGATTATGGAAATATATCACAAAGATTAGACACAATTACTAGGTGGAATTTATATCAGGAATGCAGGGCTGATTCACTATTAGAAAAACTATCAGGGGGGCAGCTAGGTGGTGCAGTGGATAGAGCACCAGCCCTGGATTCAGGAATACCTGGGTTCAAATCCGGCCTTAGACATTTGATACTTACTAGCTGTGTGATCCTGGGCAAGTCACTTAACCCCCATTGCCCCACAAAAAAAAAAAAAAAGAAAAACTATCAGTACAACTGACCATATCAATAACAAAACCCACAAATATCACACAATTATCTCAATAGATGCAGAAAAAGATCTTGGCACAATATAACACACATTCTTATTAAAAATACATGCGAGAACAGAAATCAATGGAGCCTTTCTTGAAATGATAAGTAATATCTATTTTAGTCCAAGAGCAAGCCTTATCTGTAACAGGAATAAATTTGAAGCCTTCCCAATAAGATGAGGAGTGAAATAAGGATACCCATTATCATGACTATTATTCATTGTTGTACTACAATTGTTAGCTATAGCAATAAGATAAAAAAGAAGAAATTTAAGGGAAAAAATGGGCAATGAAAAAACTATTATATGATCTTACACTTAAAAAACCCTAGAGAAACATGTCAAAATTAGTTGAAAAAATTAACAACTTCAATAAAGTTACAGGATATAAAATAAATCCACATAAATCATTAACATTTCTATATACTACTAAGAATACCCATCAGCAAGAGATAGAAAGAGGCATTCCATTTAAGGTAACTGTAGATAATATAAAATACTTTGGAGTCTACCTGCCAAGACAAAACCAAGAACTATATGAACACAATTACAAAACACTTTCCACACAAAGACAGTTCTAAACCATTGTAAAAATATTAATTGTTCAGGGGGTAGATCAAGCCAATATATTAAAAATGACACTTACTGGGGGCGGCTAGGTGGTGCAGTGGATAAAGCACCGGCCCTGGATTCAGGAGTACCTGAGTTCAAATCCGGCCTCAGATACTTGATACTTACTAGCTGTGTGACCCTGGGCAAGTCACTTAACCCCCATTGCCCCGCAAAAAAAAAAATGACACTTATACCTAAGTTAATTTTCTTATTCAGTACACTAATTGAATTACCAAAGAATTAGTTTATAGAGCTAGAAAAATAATAATAAAATACATCTGGAAGGAGAAAAGGGCAAGAATATCAAGTAAATCAATAAAGGTAAAGAAAAGTGGCCTAGTAGTCCCTGAATTCAACTATATTACATAGTGATAATCCTCCAAACAATCAAACTGGTTAAGAAATAGAGTGGTGGATCAGTGGAATAGATTAGGCATACAATACACAGTAGTAAATGACCACAGTAATCTGTTTGACAAATCCAAAGATCCAAGCTTTTGGGGTAAAGATTCAACATTTGATAAAAATTCCTGGGAAAACTGGAAAGCAGTTTGACAGAAACTAGGCTTAGACCAACATTCACATTATATACCAAGATGAGGTCAAAATGGATCAATGATTTAGACATAAAGGGTGATATAAATAAATTAGGAAAACATGGAAAAAATGTACCTGTTAGGTCTATGGATATGTAAAAAGTTTATGAAGAAACAAGGGATAAAGAGAATTACTGGAAGTAAAAGGGATAATTTTGATTGCATGAAATTCAAAAGTCATATGAAAAAATGCTTCAAATCACTACTGATTAGAGACATGTTATTTAAAGCAACTGAAATACCACCCACACCTATCAGATTGGGTAACTTAACTTGAAAGAAAAATGATAAATGCTGAAGGGGATGTGGAAAAATTCAGACACTAATTCACTGCTGGTGGAGTTGTGAACTAGTTTAACCATTCTGGAGAACAATTTGAAACTACACACAAAGAGGTATAAAAACCATGCATACCTTTTGACCTAGCAATATCACTACTAGATCTGTATACCAAATAAATCAAAGACAAGAGGAAAGGATCTATTTATACAAAATTATTTATAGCAGCTTTTTTTTTTTGGTCATGTCAAAGAATTGGATATTGAGGGAATGCCCATCAATCGGGCTGAACAAATTGTGGTATGTGATTATGATGGAATACTATTATGCTGTAAGAAATGAGAATAAGATGGTTTCAGAAAATCATTGGAAGACTTAGATAAACTGATGCAATGTGAAGTGAGTAGAACCAGAAAAGCAATGTTGTAAAGATGATCACCTGTGAAAAATTTAGTTAATATGATCCAAGAAAATTCCAAAAGGATCCAGGATGAAAAATGCTATCCAGCTCCAGAAAGAGAACTGATGAACTCTGAATGCATAGTGAAGCATACTTTTTTCACTCTTTGTTTTTACTGTTTTATTTTGTTTGTTTTCCTTTGCCATATGAGTAATATGGGAAAATTTTGCATAACTTGCCATGTATAATTGATATCAAATTGCTTGCCTTCTGAAGGGGGGAGGGGAGGGACAGGAGAGAGGGAAAGAGTTTGGAACTGAAAATTTTTTTTTAAAATGAGTGGGTTTTTTCATGTAATTGAGAAATATTTACTGAAATAAATCAAAATCATTTAAAAAGATAAATTTATACAAACAATAAACTGGATTGAGGATTCATTATTTAAAAAATCTGCTTGGGGAAATTGATTAGCAATTTGGTGGGAAAAGCGTTTAGACTCATTCTTGTTGTTTTGTTTTGTTTTTTGCAGGGCAATGAGGGTTAAGTGACTTGCCCAGGGTCACAGAGCTAGCAAGTGTCAAATATTTGAGGCCGGATTTGAACTCAGGTCCTCCTGAATCCAGGGCTGTTGCTCCATCTACTGCACCACCTAGCTGCCCCCCCTAGACTCATTCTTATACTTACACAATGTACTTCATGTAATTCTGGAGGGATGATAGATTTAATCATAAAAAAGATGGAAGATAGTAGAATAAATGTTTATCTCAGAGATTTTTTCAATTCAATAAATAGAAAGATTATTAATGTCAAGAGAGATTTGTGGGGGCGGCTAGGTGGCACAGTGGATAAAGCACCGGCCCTGGATTCAGGAGTACCTGAGTTCAAATCCAACCTCAGACACTTGACACTTACTAGCTGTGTGACTCTGGGCAAGTCACTTAACCCTCATTGCCTTGCAAAAACAAAACAAAACAAAAACAAAACCAAAACCAAAACCAAAAAAAAAGAGATTTGTGGGGCAGCTAGGTGGCACAGTGGATAGAGCACCGGCCCTGGAGTCAGGAGTACCTGAGTTCAAATCCGGCCTCAGACACTTAACACTTACTAGCTGTGTGACCCTGGGCAAGTCACTTAACCCCAATTGCTTCACTAAAAAACAAAACAAAGAGAGATTTGCTTGGCTATGTTAAAATAAAAATTTTCTGTGCAAAACCCCCATTATAAATGACAAAAATTAAATTGTGAAACTATATTTGTAGGAAAGCATGTAAGATAATAACATCTAAAATATATTAGTATTATTAAGAAATCAGAGTGCTAACTCCCAGCATACAATGGCTAAATGACCAAAGAAAATAAACAATTTATAAAAGGAAACACATTGTTAATAATCTTATAAAAAAGGCTCAATCTCACTAATGATCAAAGAAATATAAATTAGAAATATTTTTAGGGAGACCTCACATCTATCAAATTGGCAAAAGTTATTGAAATCTGATTCTCAACAAAGCTGAGTGGGAAAGGAATATCCCCGAGTTCCATGCTGCCTGTGGAAAGTGATTCCAGATTGGTGGAGAGATTGATAACCCCTTTTTGTTCAAAGATTTTCATGGCAGCGTTATGTGTAATTGCAAAAAACTGTTCACAACCTGCATGAGTCATTATAGAACAATAAATGTGTTGATTAGTCCTCAGGCATGTTGCTACAGCAGCCTCATTCCAAAGGAGTGTTTACAGTGCCTTGAGATAGTACCGTAAGCAGAAGTAGTTGGGGGGAGGGGTGTGGGGGTGGTTTTCGAGGGGGGAAGTAAACTGAATGTGGTGTATAGTGCTTCTAAGACAGAATTAGATACTTTGTAGAGTAGCAACAACAGCATTCTAGGGGAGTTCCTGGACTACACTAAAGAGCTTTGGGAGGCACAGTGACAATGTGGAGAAGCAAATCTAGACTTACACAATCCACCTGATACTTGAGGTCTGGGTTTGCTCTTGTACATTGTGGTACCACCTATCAAAGCTGCTCAGTGTGATCCAGTAGCACCCTCACCAATCTATTACTGGTGGTCCTCCCCTCAGTCTCAGCACTAGGTCACACAAATTACCTTGAGACTGGACAAACTTTAAGAAGCCTTTGGACTCATCAGAAGGAGAGGGGTCAAAGCTGGTGGCTACTGGTTACATTCTTGATGACATGGCAAAAGTTTATGTGCTCAGATTACCAAATGAGATAATGGACAAAATCTGTATATGTGTGAGTTATTGTAATTTCCCCAATGTGGGCATGATCTCCACTAACACAAATCATGAACCTGGTATAACTTGACAGATATAATAGGATCATAGATTTAGAAGAAGAAAGGAAAGAAACTAGCATTTATGAAGTGCTTACTATATGCCAAACTGTGCAAAGGGACCTCAGAGTATATTCACATTTATATAGCATTTTAAAGTTTACAAAGCATTTTCTTTACAGTAACCCTATCAATTAGATAGTCAGACTATTATTACCATGACTCTCATTTAATAGAGTAAAAAAACTGATCCCAAAGAGATTAAGTGACTTGCCCAAGGTTTTAGGACTACTAGTAATAATAGCTAACATTTATATAGCATAGCATTTTAAGGTTTGCAAAGTTTTAACTATATCATTTTATCCTTAAAATAGCCCTGGGATGTAGGTACCATTATCATCCCTATTCTATAGATGAGGAAACTGAGTTTTTTGAAATGATGAGCAGGAGGAGTTCAGAGAAACCTGGAGGGTCTTGCGTGGGCTGATGATGAGTGAGATAAGCAGAACTAGAAGAACATTGTACACAGTAACATCAACATTGAGTGTTGATCTACTGTGATGAACTATATTCTTCTCACCAATGCAATGGCACAGAAGAGTTCCAGGGAACTCGTGATGGAAGAGGATCTCCAAATCCAGGAGAAAAAAAAAAAGAACTGTGGAGTATAGATGCTAAATGAACCATACTATTTCTTTTGTCTTTGATGCTGTTGTTTTTTTTTCTATTTTGAGGTTTTCCATCATTGCTCTGATTCTTTTTCTCTTATAACATGACTAATGCAGAAATAGGATTAATATTATTATGTGTATATATATATATATATATATAACCTATATCAGATTACCTGCTGTCTAAGGGAGGGGGGAGGGAGGGGAGGGAGGGAGAAAAATCTGAAATTGTAAAGCTTGTATAAACAAAGGTTGAGAACTATCTTTACATGTAATGGAAAAAAATAAAATACTTTATTAATTAAAAAAAAAAAGAGAGATTAAGTGACTTTGTCATGGGCACAAACCTGGGTGTCTGAGGCAGGGTTTTCCTGGTGACAAACCAGTACTCTTGTTACATACACTCTATAGACATAGGATGCAACCTACAAACCATCCTTTCTTTACATAGAGCCTCCACAAAGTAAGCACTTAATAAATACTTCTCAGCTGATTGACTCCGACTTCTTTACTCTCTCTCACCCTTGCTCCCCATATCCATTTATGAATTGTTTTGGCCAAAAAAAATGTTATTCCGTGGCCATCTTAATCATGATTTTGAATTTAGGTTGGTACTTGGGCAATAGATATTGTTGAGGGCTAAAATTCTAGCTAGTCTATGATAGCATAGAAATCCTATGTAACCTCTGAACTGATACTATTACTCTGAGTGAATTCAGAACACTTTTGATTCCGATATCTAAAATCCCCAGTACTCATATCAGTACCTTGCTGCTTACTTCTGCATTTCTGTAAAATATGTACCCTTCCATGGCAAAAGAAGCGGAGCCTTGAACTATGTTGATGATTGTCATTCTTATTCGGCTTAAGTTTTTCTTCTTTAACCCCTCTATATTGTCTGTCAGTCTTGTCACCATACAAATGCTTCATAAGATTACTAATTAAAGACAAAAGCAGGTTAGCAAAATTATGAACAAAACGAGCATATCTGGAATTTAAAGGGTTTTCTAAGGATGTCTCAGAAGCACAGCCAGGCTGGGGAAGGGCTGAGCCTGAAGCTGCAAATGTAGTTAGAGAAAGTTGAGCATGCGCATCAGATCTCTGGACTTCCCAGGCAGGGGAAGCAATGGGCTTGGCCATGGGAGGAGTAGAGGGTGGGGTTTGGAGAGGAGGGGAGGGACCAGAGCAATTAGATTTTGAACTCAGGCCTGGATTCCTCTTCCCCTACTTTGCCTCCAGGCGCTAGGGGATTAAAAGCTTCTAGAGGGTGGGTCATTGCCTCCAGGCATGCAAAATTAGAGCAACAATTAGTGTTAGAACTGGGAAAAGCTGCAGGAATCTCTTCAGGTTTCTCTGAAAAAGCATGGTTGGGAGAGGGAGAGATAGTTCCTTGTGTGAGTAAGTTGCTGGCTCTTTTAACAAAAATAAAAAGAAAAATAGAAAATCCACAAAAACAAAGCATTAACATGATCTTATCTCCCATTTGTCTGGTTAAACAGACTAAAATAAAAAATAGGGTAATTAGGGAGTTTAAAAGGTCCATTTGAAAAAATTTAAGGGGAAAACACAGCCAGTACGCCAGTACTTAGTTAAAGGGAGAGGTTAGGGGAAATTTCTTACCCAACCAGAAGATCAGAAGACTGAGGTTTAGCTTTCCTCTTCGTGGTCAGCCATCTGTTTAGGGCTAAAATTCTAGCTAGTCTGTCTAAAATATCCAATGAGTGGTCGCCAATAAATTATAATCTTTAGCAAGAGTTAGGCTTTTAAGCATTTATTAAGGAGAATAAGAATTTGGTAAAGAGAGAGAAAAGCTTAGATTCCTATCTATTAAAGGGAGAGCACATTTCTAGCTCCACTCTCCACCAGAGTCCAAAGGAAAGAGCCTGAGAGCGAGCGCCAGTCTCTTCCTTCCTCCTCCCACTCGCCAGGTCACTTCCTGACGCCAAAGAAAAGACTCCTGGTTTTGCCCTCAAAAACCTTCGCTTCATGGGTGGAACTCTTCTACAGTAGGTCTCCAGCAGGTGGCGTCATTCCAATCGTTACAATATATAGTCTCCCAAGTCTGTCCTTGAAGTCATTCTAGATTAATAGGACCATCCAGAGCTTATGCTTAGCTAGCACAGCTGTTAAAAAACCCAGAGTTATCTTCATTCGATGTTGAAATTGGTGTGACTCCTAAATAGCCTGGCACTGATTCTGTTTCCCAGACAGCCACAGCTGGTATATTCTATGATTGGATGGGAGGAGGTAGACGACTTCTTCTCTGAGGTTGTAGCAGAAGTGTAGCAGTTCAAATTTACCTTGTTTTTAATTCTTGAATCCCTTGAACATTTGTCTTATTGCTACTCGTGTTTTTCATTCCCCCAGCCTCAGATTATTTTTACATCTGACCTTAACTATTCTTGCTTACATGTTGCTGCATGTTCCTCTGCTTGAGAAAATTATACAACGGTTCTTTGATTTCCCCCTCCCCACCCCCAATCTCCTCTGGAAGCTTGTTCCTCTGATCAGCCCCTCTTACTAATTACTCTTTTCTGATTCACTGTCCCCATATTGGTTGTTCCAAATCTTCTCTTTTCAAACCATCTAAATCACCATCTGCCCTAACCCCTCTCAGCAGAGGACACCACCTTAAATTTCACTGAAAAAAGTAGGATTATGTTTGTTTTAAAATATGTATTTCAGATCACCTCAACATTCCCCATCCTATTCTCTTCTTTGTTTCAGTCTTAGCTCTTTTTGATGCCAACCTCTTTACTTGTGCCCTAGATTTTATCACCTACCATCTCCTCTAGCAGATTGTTCTCTTTATCCTCCCCTCTTGCTCATTAATTTTCAACCTCTCTCTTCACTGGTTCCTTCCCTAATGCTTTCAAACATGCTCAGAATTCCTCATCCTTAAACTCCACTCAAATATCTCCTTAAGCTATTCTTACCCCTTTCATAGTCAAACTTCTAAAAAAACCCTATCTATACCATGTGTATGTGTGTGTGTGTGTGTGTGTATGTGTGTTTGTATGTGATGGACTCCTAAGGAAGCCTGGTGGAGCCTGTAATATTTCTTTCCAGAAAAATGTTTTAAATGCATAAAATAAAATATATAGAACCAATTATCTTGAAATTCATTTGTCAAAATGTTTTAAAAAATTAATTCACAGACTAAGAATCCCTAATATATTCTGTTGCTCCATTTTCTCATCTTCCATCAACTTCTCAACCCCTGTATTTTATCTTCTAATCCCCATTACTCAATGGAAATGCTCTCTCTAAGGTCTCCAATGACCCCTTTTTGCTAAATTCACTGAACTTTTCTCAGTCTTTGACTTTTTTGATTTCCTTTTGGCATTTGATACTGTTGGTCACTACTTTCTTCTACAATTTGTACCTGGGTTTTCACGCTTCTGCTCTGTTAGTGATCAATTCTTCTCCATCTCCTCTGCATGCTCTCTATTAGTATCCCAATCCCTATGAGTAGGTAAACCTCAGGGTTCTGTACTGGGAGTTTTCCTTCTCCTGACAATATCTGTAGCTCCAACATACTCAATGACTTTCTTTGTTCAAATGACTCCCATATCTACATCTACAGTTTTCATACCTCTCCTGGGCTCCAGCTGAGGACCTCCAACTGCCTGCTTGATGTCTCCTGTGCGTCTAGACTTCAAGATATCCCTAACAGAACTCACAATCCTTCCTTTGACCACTCCTCCCACTTTATAATTTCCCTTTTTCTGTTGAAGACACCATTGTTCTTCCAGTTGCTCAAGTTGCAACGTACAGGTTATCTTTTGTTTACTCAGTGCCTGCCACTGCTTAATTTAATGTTAAGTATTTAAATTTTAAGCATTGATTACTTAATAATTACTTCTTGCTTGTTTGATCCTGGCTTCTTTACTCTCCCTCACCACCACATATCCAGTCAGGTGCCAAGTCAGTTCCCCCACCTCAATATATCTTATATTCTTCCCCTTCTTTCTACTCACACCACCACCACCCTAGTCACAGCCCTCATTGTCCTTTGTCTAGACTATTGCAATAACCTAACCTTTCATCTGGTCTTCCTCCAGCCAGTCTTGTTCCCTTTCCAATCTATCTTCTATAGGGCTTCCAAATTGATATTCCTAAAACATAGATATGAACACATTCTGTATTCTAGCTAAATTGGCCTGCTTGTTGTTCCCCCAAAAAGACATTCAGTCTCCCATTTCTATGACATCACGTGGTCTGTCCCTGATGGACATTTCAGGCATTTTATTCCTGATTCTTGGAACTCTTAGCTCTTTTCAAAGCTTGGCTCCAGTGCCAACCCTTTCTTCCATGAGATATCTCCTGGTTCCCCCAATTGATAATGTCCCCTCCTCTGTTCAGTCCCTGTATTTTGGAGGATATAATAGCTTCCATTTATATAGACTCCAGGTTCAGCCGTCTATCCACTGTGTAACCTAGCTGCCATGTATTTATTTATTGGTGGATATCTTGTCTTCCTCTAATAAGCTCCCTGAGAGCAAGTGTTGTCTTTTTTGTGTTTGTATCCCCAGTGCCTCTCAGACATCCTGGAACACAGTAGGAACAAAATAAATGTTTATATATTGATTAACAGCAGCTATCCAAGCTGCTAGATGGTTCAGTGGACAGAGGGCTACATCTAGAGTTAGGAGGACCTGTGTTCAAATCCTGACTCAGACACTAACTGTGGCATGACTCTGAGCAAATCATTTAACCTCTGGAGGAAGAAATGGCAAACCACTCCAGTATCTTTGCCAAGAAAACTCCATGGACAGTATGGTCCATGGAGTTACAAAGGGTCAGACATCACTGAACAACTGAACAACAAAAATCAGCCACTAGACCAAACTTTTTATGACAGGAATAGCCGTGGGTGGGTGGCTGAATATCAGTCACTTATTTAACTTTGGTATACCAGACAAAATAAAAAAACCAAACAGGTGATAATTAGCTAAAAAATAAAGTGAGGGAGCTATCCCAGGTCACCTGGTAACCCCTTTTCATACCTTTTTAAAAAACAAAACAAAACTATCATTTATATTGCACCTTACATTTCACAAAGTGTTTTACAAATATTATCTCAGTTGATTCTCACAACAGCACTGGGAGGTAGGTGCTATTATTGTCCCCATTTTACAGTTGAGGAAACTAAGTCAGGGGTTATGTGACTTGTCCAGGATTACATAGCTAGTAAGTGGCCAAGGCTGAATTTGAACTCAGGTCTTCACTCTAGGTCCTTTGACCACTACCTACTGTGCCATTTAGTTATCCTATATTCCCAAAGCTCCTGGTATTGCCTTAATGGCTGGAGGTAGAGATCTGAAATGGCTTGGTGACAGAATGAGCTTCTGTCCTTCAAGAACCAGCCTAGAGAAGCTTGGAAGAACTTGGCATTAGGTTGGATACAAAATGATTAATTTTGGGGGCTCCACAACTTCTGAAGAAGCTCCTAAGTTTTATCAGTTAAGAAGTTTCCATGAAGTGCCTTTTGTGTGCCAGGTACTGTGTTAGGCACTGGGAATACAAAGACAAAACTGAAAGGAGAGGTTTTCCTCTATCTTGGTTGAAGTCAAAGGCACACCAAGGAAATCACAAGCTGCTAAAGTAAGAAATCTGCTACATTTGCAATCAACTTTGAACAATGAACAATGAACGATTAACAATGAACTTTATGGAGGTCTTTGCTGACAACTTTGTTCCTGGAGCTAGATCTCAGTGCTTAACTAGCATACGTTGGTCAGAGACAAGCAGAATCATTCACCAAAAGCAGCTGTTTCTCATAGAATGACAGCTTCCCCTTCTTCTCCATATTGCAGTGTCTTTGGAAGACAGGCACAATTAAAAAAACATAACTTGATTCCACCTCAGCGATTCTCTCTTATATCCAAGGCAGAGAGGAGGAGACAACACCAAGGAAGGGCCATAGCTCCTTGACACTGAACCACTCCAGTGATCAGGGCAGGTCAAGTGCCTCTCTACAAAGCCATTGGTGGGGAGCTTTCCTATTCCAAGTGGAGAACTCAGTCTCTGAAAATATCCCAATTGACACTTACCTATTTGTAAATGGAGGATGACTAAGAGCCATTGCAGATATGTCATGATTCTGAGCCTCAGCCCAAGACCCAGTCTGAACCTCTCAGTCAAGCTGCTTTTTTGAAGTTGTAACATGAACAGAAAGTGACATCTAGTTTGCACTTCCTCTGAGAACTGCATTTTTAGGGGTGGAGAGATTTAAAGTTTATAGGGAGGAAGAAGTCCTTACACCCTCCACCCTCTGTCAGTCAGTCAAAAGAAATTATTAAATACTTACTAGTGCCAGGCACTGTGCTAAGCCCTGGGTTACAAAGAAGGGCAAGATACAGTTCCTGCTCTTGAGGAGTTCACAGTCTAATTTGTATGTGAATGTGAAAATACGGCAACAACTTTGTACATACCAAATGTAAGGAGAGAAATCTTAGAAAGAAGGCACTAGCAATTGAGGGGGGACCAAGAAGGGTCTTTCATAGAAGGTAGGATTTAAGCTATCTTGATGAATGTCCTGGAAAGTAAGAGATAGAGGGGGAGGAGAGAGTGGATTCCAGGTTTGGGGGAGAGCCAGTGAAAATGACCAGAGCCTGAGAAATCATGCCTGAGAATCATATGTGAGGAACATCACTTGGGCCAGTGTTGGAACATAGAGCATCTGGAGGAAAGTAAAGTGTCAGAAGACTGGGAGGGAATGAGGGGCTTTAAATTCTAAACTTTATATTTTATCATGGAAGTAATAAGAAGCCACTGGAGTTTATTGAATAGAACCATGGCATGATTAGATTAGCATGAGGAAGATCATTTTCATAGGAACTCAATGATGGGCTGAAGTGGGGAGACACTTAAGGCAGGAAGACTAACAAGGTAATAAGGACCTCCATCAGGGTGGTGGTTGTATGAGTGAACACAAGGGAATGTATGTGAGTGATGCCATGTAGGCATAAATGACAAGGTTTGGCAACAGATTATATATGTGGAATGGGTCAATATGTCAGTCTATAAATATTTATTATGTATCTACTATGTACCAGGAACTGTGCTAAATACTGAGGATACAAAGAAAGGTAAAAGACAGTTTGTTTTTTTTCCTTTCTTTGTATCCCCAGTGCCTGGGGATACACTGTGCCTGGAACATAGTAGAAGCTTAACCAATAATTTTTGTTGACTGACTGACCAGTTGTATCATCTTAAGGATGTCATTATATCTCTTACTAGGTCTCAATTTCTTCCTCTGTAAAATGACGGTGTTAGATTTAATGGCCTCTTAAGGTCTTTTTTAGTTCTAAATACTATGACCCCATTATAAGAAATCCCCAAACACCAGAGCATACAGGATTAATGAGGGCTCTGTCTTTTCATCCACTCAATTGACAACCTTACCTCATATGGTCTATTGCCAACTCATATCTTACTATCTCTCTCCCTTCCTTTTACCCCAACCCTTTTCTCTAGCTCTACTTTTACTAGAGCAAGTGGAAGGGAAGAGATCCAGGGACAGGAGAAGGGGCTAATCTAATCACCTACACCTGTATTTATTCTCTTTAAATGGCCTTATTTTATTCTAAGCTCAGGGGTAAAATGATAATTCAAATAGTGCCATGAGGGAGGCCTTGCTTATGTAACAGTCTCAGAATCTATATCAGGAATTCTTTTTGTTTGTTTAGTTTTATTGATGTGTTTTATTTTTATATTACAAATACTTGATGACATTCCACTTTGTGAGAACAAATCATGTGAGTAAAATTAATAATATGATGGCTTAGTCTGAAAGTGCATGCTATATTACACATCTCCCCCACATATGTAACATTCCTTAAATAATAGACATTCTCTTAGTTTCCAGTTCTCTGCTATCACAAAAAGTTATTATAAATGTTTTTGTACATATAGGACATTTTCCTCTTTCTTTAAAATTAAAAAAAAATAAACACATTTATTTAAAATTTTGAGTTCAAAATTCCATCCTTCCCTTCATCCTCCCCCTGCTCCCAGGTGGTAAGCAATCGGATATTGGTTATACATGTGCAATTATGTTAAACATGATCATATTAGTAATTTTGTGTAAGTCAAATAAAAGAAAAAAAGGAAAGAATGAAAGTGAAGAATAGCATGCTTCATTCAGTCTGTGTTCAATCAATATCATTTCTTGGATCATTGCATTGTTGAGAATAGTTAAGTTATTTACAATTCTTCACTGAACAATATTGCTCATCATTTCTTATAGCACAATAATATTGCAGCACCATCATATACCCTAGCTTGTTTAGCCATAACCCCATTGATGGGCATTCTTTTGATTTCCAATTCTTAACCACCACAAAAAAGGCTGCTATAAATATTTTTTACAAATAGGTCTTTTTTTCTTTTTTGGGATGTAGATCAGGAATTCTTAACATGGAGTTCACAGACCAGAGGACCGGGGATAAATTTAAATATGTCCGAATTTAGAGGGCAAAAAATTAACATCTTTATCCATCTATTTGTATTCCTTTGTAATTCTTTGTATTTTATTTTATGCATTAAGCATTATTCTGAGAAGGGGTCCATAGATGCCACAAGACTGCCAAAGAGGTCCATGGCACACAAAAATATTAAAAATCCCTGGCCTAGATACAAAGAGGAAACCGAGGCCCCCAGAAATGGAACTCAATTTGCCAGAGGTCATAGATCAAGGCTTATTCACACTCCTGAGGTGGGAAGAGTTCTGACCTTGCACTGCTAAATTTGGAGTCACACAAAGTACAGAGGCTCAGATCCTGCCTATGACACTAACCACCTGGGAGAACTTGAGCTAGTCACTGAAGGGAAGGGGAAGGGAAAAGAATAAATACTTAGATAGTACCTAGTATGTACTAGGCACTGTAATAAACACTTTTACAAATATCATCTCATTTGATCCTCACAACAACCCTGTTGGGGCAGGTCCCAATGTAATTTTCATTTTTAAGTTGAGGAAAATGAGAACAGAGTGGTTTGCCCAAGGTGACCCAACTAGTTACTAGCAATTTGAACTCAGGTCTTCCTGACTCCAGGCCCAGTGCTCTATCCACTTTGGCAGATTTGGCTGCAAAATGAAAGCAGTTGGAGTAGGTGATCTCTAAGCTTGTTTCCAGTTCTAGGTATATGAACCTATGAATTCTTACCCAAATTGAGACTGAGCTGATATGGAGTTAAATAGAGCCCAACTCTCCTATATTCAGATATTTAGAGCTAGAAGAGACTTCTTTGCCTGACACCCATTTTATTTTAATTTTATATGGAAATGAAAGCTTATTATTTATAGTTTTTAAAAAGTGTATATCAACCAAATGTAAAATGGATAATTTTGATTGTGTGTATGTTTAGTCATTTTCAGTCATATCCAACTCTTTGTGACCCTATTTGGGATTTTCTTGGCAGACACTGGAGAGGCTCACCATTTTGTTCTCCAGCTTATTTTACAGATGAGGAAACTGAGGCAAACAGGGTAAAGTGACTTGCTCAGGGTCACACAGCTAGCAAGTGTCTGAGGCCAGATTTGAACTCAGGAAGATGTCTACCTGACTCCAGGCCTGGCACTTTATCCATTGTGCCACCTAGCTGCCCCTCAAAATTTTCAGTCATGTTCAACTCCTTGTGATTCCATTTGGGGTCTTCTTGGCAAAGCTACTAGAGTGGTTTGCCACTTCCTTCTCCAAATCATTTTATAGATGCGGAAACTGAGACAAACAGAGATGCTTAGGGTCACAGAGCTAGCAAGTGTCTGAGGCAAAATTTAAACTTAAGCCTTCCTGTTTCCAGACCCAGCACTCTAGCTACTGTGCTACCTAGCTGCCCCATTCTTTTGATTACATTAAATTAAAAAGGTTTTGCATAAACAAAACCAAAGTAGCTAAGAATAGAAGGAAATCAAGAAACTGGGAAAGAAAACATTTCTCTGATAAAGGCTCATTTTGTAAATATATTGTCAAGGGCTAAAATTCTAGCTAAACTGTCTAAAATCTAATGAGTGGTCGCCAATAAATTATAAGCTTTAGCTTAAGCATTTATTAAGGAGAATAAGAATTTGTTAAAGAGAGAGAGAAAGGCCTAGATTCCTATCTATTAAAGGGAGAGCGCATTTCTAGCTCCCTTCTCCGCCGGAGTCCTCAGGAAAGCGCAAGACATAGTGCTAGTCCCTTCCTTCTTCCTCTCACTAGCCAACGTCACTTCCTGACGCCCAAAGAAAAGACTCCTGGTCTTGCCCTCAAAGACCTTTGCTTCATGGGCAGAACTCTTTTACAGTAAGTTTCCAGCAGGTGGCGTCATTCTAATCGTTACAGTTCCCCGCTTTGTTTCCTTGATGAAACAGTCAAAAATAACAGAATATAATAACCTATGCTAACTAACAACATGTTAATAACAATATAGAAAAGAGAGAGAGGAAAGTTTTGTCCAGAGGGGCGATTTTTTTGTCCTCATGAACCAACGCTTTGACATTGGTCTTGCAAAGGGAGGGCCTCTGCAGAGAGTACATGTTACAGATGGTGTATATTATGAATAGAATTTTATTTTCCAAAATATATGTAAAAACAAATTTTAACATCAATTTTTTAAAAAAATTGTTCCAACTTCTCTTCCTCCTCTATTCCCACCCCCCACCCACTAGAACTCAAGCATTTCAAAATAAATTATACATGAGTAGTCATGGAAAACATTCCCACATTAGCTAGGTTGTGAGAAAAAAACAGTCAAAAAACTCCCAAAACTTCAGACTGAGGAATTGTCAAAGAGAAAAAAAAAATTTTTTTTAAATGTGTTTCTAGGGGCAGCTAGGTGGCGCAGCGGACAGAGCACTGGCTCTGGAACCAGGAGCACCTGAGCCCAAATCCGGCCCCAGACACCCAACAGCCACCAGCCACATGACCCTGGGCAAGCCACCCAACCCCAATTGCCTCACCAAAAAAGAAAAAAAAAAAGAAAAGAAAAAAAATGTGTTTCCATCTATTTTCAGATACTATCACTTCTTTCTCTGTAGATGGGTTGCCATTTTCATAAGTCCTTCAGGGTTATATTGGACCATTGCCTTGCTGAAAATAACCACATGCTTCCCAGCAGATCATTTTACACTATTGCTGTTATTTTGTATACAGTGCATTTCACTCTGCTTCAGTTCATGTAGGTCTTTCCAGGTTTTTCTAATAGAATCCTGTTCATCATAACCTAAATAAAGTACCTTAAACTTGACAAAGAATTTTCTTCATATTAGCCCAGCAAAGTCATCATAACTATTTCCCTCCATCCTATTCCCTTCCCATGATATTTACTCTATTTTCTATCTTCTTTTAAACTATTCCTCCTCAAAAGTATTTTACTTCTGACTGTCCCCTCCCCTACTCTGCACTCCCTTTTTTTTCACCCTTCCTTCCTTATCCTCTTCCTCTCATACTTTCCTATAAGGTTAAATAGATTACTCTTCCCAACTGGGTGTGAATGTTATTCCCTCCATGAGCCAACTCTGATGAGTTTAAGGTCTTTGAGCTAATTCTATGTTCCGAATTTTCTTCCTCCCTCTCTCCTCAACCCTCCCTATGAAATCAAGCAATTCAATATTTCATACTTGTGCCATTATGCAGAACATCTTCACCTTCCTTGGAAGTATTTTGCTTTTTACTACTCTCTCCCAGAATCTGCCCTTCCCTCCTTCCCCTCTTCTTCCCCCCTTATCTCCCTCCCCTCCCTCGGGGCAAAATATATTACTATACCCACTTGAGTATGTATGTTAGTCCTTCTTTGAGTCAATTCTGATGATATTAAGGTTCACTCACTCCCCAATTCCTTCCTCCTCTTCCCCTCCCCTCCATAAGCTTTTTTCTTGTTTCCTTCATGTGAACAACCTCTCCCCAGACCATCTCTCCCCTTCCCCCTCCCCCAGTCTATTTCTCCTACACCTCAACCCTATTTTAAGGATGTCATTATGGGTTAGTTAGGTGGCACAGTGGACAATGCACCAGCCCTGGACCCAGGGGGCCCCAAGCCCAAATCCGACCCCATACATAAGACACCCCACAAAGAACAAAACATAACATCCCTTTGTATTCAGTTCAGACCTGTGTCCTCTGTATTATCTTCCCATATAGGAATGTTAACAGTTTGATCCTTTAATATCCCTCATGAAGTCTTTTTCCTGTTTATCTTTTTATGCTTCTCCAGGATCTTGTATTTGAAAGTCAAATTTTCTATTCAGTTCAGGTCTTTTCATAACAAATGCCTGAAAGTCTTCTTTCTCCTTGAAGTTCCATGTTTGCCTCTGAAAGATGATGCTTAGTTTTGCTGGGTACGTGATTTTTGGCTGTAGTCCCAGTTCCTTTGCCCTCTGGAATATCATATTCCATGCCCTCTGATCCTTTAATGTAGAAGCTGCTAGATCTTGCTTTATCCTTATTGGAGCTCCACAGTATTTAAATTCCTTTTTTCTAGCTGCTTGCAATATTTTCTCCTTGACCTGGGAGTTCTGGAATTTGGCTATAATATTCCTGGAGGTTTTCCTTTTGGGATCTCTTTCAGGAAGTGATAGGTGGATTCTTTCAATTTCTATTTTAGCTTCTGCTTCTAGAATATCAGGGCAATTTTCCCTCACAATCTCTTGGAGGATGGTGTCTAAACTTTTGTTTTGGTCATGGTTTTCAGGTAGTCCAATGATTTTCAAATTATCTCTCCTAGATTTATTTTCTAGGTCAGCTGTTTTTCCAAGGAGATATTTCACATTGCCCTCTATTTTTTCATTCAATTGGCTTTGCTTTACTGTGTCTTGGTTCCTCATAAGGTCACTAGCTTCCATTTGTTCAATCCTAATTCTTAGGCAATTATTTTCAGCAGACAGTTTTTTAATCTCCTTTTCCATTTGGCTTTTCAAACTGTTGACTTTTTTCTCATGACTCTCCTGCATTGCTCTCATTTCTCTTTCCATTCCTTCCTCTCTTTCTCTACATCTTCTTTCTATCTCTCCTACTTTCTCTTCAAAGTCCCTTTTGAGAGCTTCCATGGCCTGAGACCAGTTCATATTTTTCTTGGAAGCTTTGGATGTTGGAGCTTTGACCCTATTATTATCTTCTTCTTCTGAGGATGTATTGTGGTCTACCTTTCCCCCAAAGAAGTTTTCGATGGTCTTCTGCTTTCTCTGACTACTCATCCTGGCTTACCGTTTCTTGGCTTTTTACTCCTTAAAGTGTAGCGCTGCTTCCAGGACACACTGTTCATGCTACAGCGTGGCCCAGGGGGTGATTGGGCTTCTTCTCAGCCTGCCTGGCTTGTGAGTAATCACAGCCACTTTCTCTTTGACCCGGAAACAGAAGTCTGATTGAACTCTGATTCTCTATGGTTGGAAGCTTGGCGTGCTTTTACCCCTCCCCCACTGGGCCACCACCACTCAACTCAGCCCACTGGTTCAGACCCAGGGCACTTTGGCCCAACTCCAGTAGACACTGCCTCCACTTCACCCTGGCCCACCACCGAACCCACTCACCAGTCCATGATCGGAGCCTCAGAAGCTGCTGGTGCTGAAGACTCTGACATGTGCTGGAAGCACTGTCCATGGCTGGGTCCGGACCACGTGCTGAGCTGTTCAGCCTGATCAGTAGGTGATCAGAATTGCCCTCTTTTGTGGAGAAACAGTCTCACTCTGTTCTTATGTGCATTAGGCTGTTCTGGGTTTTGATTTTTACCGCATTATTTGGGCGTGAATGGATGGGTTTATCTGGAGCTTGTGGGAGTCACAGACTCTCCTCCGCCATCTTGGCTCCGCCCCAGATGGTATATATTATAACAGAAAGAGAAAAGAGAAAAAACAACAACAACAAAGCAAAACTGTTCATTTAAAGTCTCTGAAATTCTTTTTTCAGATGTCCTCTAGGTGTAGTCGTGGAATGGACACAAATGCACTGTTGGTAGAGTTGTGAACTGCTCCAACCATACTAGAAAACAATGTGGAACTATCACCCAGCAATACCAATAGGTCTCTATCCCAAAGAGATCAAAGAAAAAAGAAAAGGACCTACATGTGTAACAATATTTATAGTGACTTTCTGTGGTGGCAAAGAATTGGGATGCCCCTCAATCAGGGAAAGGCTGAACAAATTGCAGTGTGATGATTATGATGGCATTCTACTGTGCTACAAGAAATGGGTGCCAGATGGTTTCAGAAAATCCTGGGACGTCCTATATGAACTCATGGAAAGGAAAGTAAGGAGAACCAGAAGAACACTGTACATAGGAATAGCAATATTGTATGATGATCAACTATGAATGACTTAGCTATTGTGATATATACAATGCTCCAAGACAATTCTGAAAGACTTAGGATGAAAAATGCTATTCACTTCCAAAGAAAGAACTTATGGAGTCTGAATGCAGATTGAAGCATAATTTTCTCACTTTCTTTATTTTTCTTCCTTTTTTGCAACCTAGCTAATAGGAAAATGTGTTTTGCAAGATTTTAGGTATATAATTGATATTCTATTTCTTGCCTTCACAATGGGTGGTGTAACGATTGGAATAACGCCACCTGCTGGAGACTTACTGTAGAAGAGTTCCACCCATGAAGCGAAGGTCTTTGAGGGCAAGACCAGGAGTCTTTTCTTTGGTGTCAGGAAGTGAAGCAGGGTAGTGGGAGGAGGAAGGAAGAGACTGGTGCTTGGTCTTGCTCTCTTTCCTGAGGACGCTGGTGGAGAGTGGAGCTAGAAATGTGCTCTCCCTTTAATAGATAGGAATCCAGGCCTTTCTCTCTCTTTACCAAATTCTTATTCTCCTTAATAAATGCTTAAAAGTCTAACTCTTGCTAAAGCTTATAATTTATTGGCGACTACTTATTAGATATTTTAGACAGTTTGGCTAGAATTTTAGCCCTTAGCAGTGGGATAGAAATGGGAAGGAAGGAGAGGATTTGGAACTCCAAATTTTAAAAAATGAAAGCTAAACACAAATAAACAAACAAACAAACAAACAAACAAATAAATAAATAAATAAATAAATAAATATTGAATTTTAAATTAAAATAGTTAATTCCCTAAAAAATTAATAATTCTCTGTATAAAAAGGTATATATCAAACAACATAGTAGTAATGAAATAATTTTGTTTGTTCATGTTCCTTTCTGAATATCCTTCTGCTCTCTTCTGTGTATTTTAAAAATGTTTTGTTAGTGGTCTTTTCTTCTTCTCCTCCTCCTCCTTCTTCCTTTTTTTGCATCACTATCACAAGCTAACTGCCCAAATGGCCCAGATATGAGGGCCAGGTACAAAGGAAACCCTTCTCCGCTAAACTTCTTATCAGTGGTCTCTTCTCCTTTCTCTCTCTTGGTCCAACACTGATGACCCAATTTCACCCTTGTAAGACCTAGAGTCCTCACTCCACTGTAAACCTCCAGCCCCTCCAGGCATCTCCACTTCCATAACATGAATAATCCTACTATTTAGATGAGTAGGGATTCACCAAGTACCATCTTTCTGGTTTGATAGAGGATCTTCGGGTCTTATTAGTCTTCCTGCAGCTGCATCCTGAGGATGACTAAGCTCTTCTATCCTCTTGGCAGCTCTCCTATATGCATCCCCCCATCTCCTTGTATGCCCAATTAGAATGTGAAGACAGAGAAAACGTTCTTGCCTTTCTGTTTATAAGACCAATATTTAACCCAGTGCTTGGCACGTATGAAGCACTTCATAAATGATCATACATTCATACCTGCCAAGTGCTCTCCTGTCCGGAGACCAAAGGAGTCATGGGGGAGGGAGGCTCCGCAGCCTGCCCCTAGTTCCGGAGCTTCCCTGTAGCTTTAATGCTTCCTCTCCTGGGCAGGAGAGGTCTTGGGGCAAGTGCTGAAGGACCCCTGCTGTTGGCAGTGAGGGGACCATCTCACTGAGGCAGGGCCTGGGCTAGAACTGAGCCTCCCCTCCCCATCTCTGCAGGGTCAGGCCAGAGTTCAGGCTGCAAGGTCTCAAAAATCCCCTGTTCTTTGCCTATGGAATCCAGAGCTAAAACCACATCTGTCCTCTGGCTGGAGTAGATGTCTACTTTTGCTCCCAGAATCCTATTGACTCCTTCAGCCCATCAGGCTTCATCTTCACCTTCTTCCTTTGAAAGGTAGCAGTACAGTCAGTAGCCCTTCACATATTTCTAAGCCTTAAACAAATTCCTCACCGTTTGGCAAACCCTATTCTGGAAACTAGTGGTTTTATGTCTTACGACTTTTCCAGAGAGCCACACAGGCAGAAATCCTTGTGTCACTAACTAGAAAGCTTAAAATTCCCTGGAAGGGAAACATTCTGGTGAGTTCCATCCCCCCCCACCCCATATAGATATATAATTTTATGATGCTCCCCAAGGTGATAGATACTGGGATTCCCCCATAAAGGGAAATGTGCTTGGATTTGCTGTGAGGGACCATCTCATCAGTCTTCTACTATTTGAATAATTACATGGAGGGTAAGTCTGAGTCTTTTGGTTTATTCCTTTCATCTAGATTAGAGGATTATGTATAGGGTGGGCCAAAAGTCACTAATACTTACTAACTCCTTTATTTTTTGTTTTTAATTTATATTGTCTACTAGTATATATAAGGAAATGAATTTATATTATGTGTGAAAAATCAAATCTCATAAATGGTAAAAAAGAAAAAATTTCAAAAAGTTATTAAAACATCAGATCCCATTCATGACTTTTGCCCTACCTTATACATGAGTATTTTTTATCTGAGGACAATGCTGCCCAGGAACACTTCCCCACCTTTCTCTCTGGAATACCAGATGCCAGGATGTTCTCTCCACACTCCAGGCATTCTCCCTTCTTTCTCTGAGAGAGAGCTGTATCTCATAATTTTCCTACTTGAGGTTGTTTGAAAGGCTAGCCCAAGGCTGCATCTGCCCAGGTATGTCCCTTTTCTCTTTAGGGGGAAGGGAAGAGAATAAACATTTACTTACTATGTGCCAGACACTGTGTTAAGTACTTTATAAACATTATCTCATTTGGTATTATCTCCTTATAACAACTCTGAGAGGTAGGTAGAATTATCCCCATTTTACATTTGAGGAAACTGAGGTAGACAGAGGCTAAGTGGCTAGCTTATGGTGTTTGAGGTTGAATTTGAGCTTAGGTCTTCCTGACGCCAGGCTCATGGTCCCATTCACCATGCATCCTTTAGAAAGCTGTGTCCCTGAATTTGGTATCTAAGAATTTTCTTTTTGGTCCACATAGGTGATGGCACATATAACTTCTCGGTTACATTCTCTGTTCTTTCTTATGTGAGGCAGTCTCCTGTTCTTGGGTGGCCATAAGCTCCATTTTCCCTTTCCTTTCATCTATAAGTATTCTGGTCACTATTTGCTCTGATGCTCTCTGAATCACTATGAAAAGGAGAAAAAGGCTAAAAGGGCAAACAGTTCTGTTTATTTCCTTTTACAAGACTCACTCAAAGGAGTGGCTCCAGTTGACGATGGTCCCAGTTAGCCTATTCATCCCCAATGGATAAGATACAATTAAAGTCTCAAATAAAGACCCACTACTCTAAAACCCACAAAGTTGTTTGGGGAGCTTCCTAAGCAACCGTTTACAACATAAAGGATTTTTCTTTTTTTAATATTGAAGTCATATCCTTATAGGCCTACCTTCCCTACCAAAACAAAACAAAATGAAATGAGCAGACAAAAATTTCCTCTTGTTAAAAAGAATTTAAAAAACAATTTAGCAAAACTTACTGGCATAACAACCAGGACTGAAAGCATATGAAAGGTTTTCATAACCATAGTTGCTCACTTTTTGGGAGAGGATTACTTCATCATTTGCCCTCTGCAATCAAAATTCATCGTTGCTTTTAATGAATGTAGTTGTTTTTTTAGTGTTGTTTTTTTCTCCATTGACATTGCTGTCAATATCAGTGCATTATTTCCTTTACCATGAAGTGTAGCCCTGGAGTATTTAATTTGTGTTAGTTTTGTCTCCCAAGCAAAAATTTAAGCTTCAATAGGCAGGAAACTGTCATCCTTCTCCTACTTCCTTCTCTAAATCAGAGAGTGTGGTGTAGAAATCTGAACTTGGAGTCACGTGAGTTGGGTTTCTATCCCAACTCTGACAAAACTATGGGCAAATTACTTTAGTTCTGTGAGCCTCGGTTTTACCACCTGTAAACTGAGATGACAATAATGACTGCTACTACTACAACTGTCTACCTTATAGTATGTTTATAAGGAATATATGTTGTAAACCTTTAAACACTCAATAATAAGCACTGGGGGACCTTGATCTATTGAAATCAAAGCATTTTTGATGCACGAATGTGGGCTTAGGTATCCCATCTAGTTGGTAGATGTTCCTGGGAGTTAGAATTTAGCTGTTTTTGTTTGCTAAAATCCATGGGAAATGAATACTCAAAATATCATATAATTGTCATGGCCACTTTGTGGTAGGATGCCAACCGAATCACAGAGTAAGGTGCACTAGGTAGATTCCTGTGCAGTTGGTCTGGGAGTAGGGACAGCTCTCGTCTTTTCTGGATGGTTCTGGGACCTGTCCTTAGCCGCCTTTCCTATTTCAAGAGTCCTCCACAATTCACTTTACTTGAATGGGCTGCCTCCCTGAAGGGCTCGTGTTTTAAGGGCTGCGGCGTCAGGACCTGACTCCTTCCTGTTTTCCAGAAGGGCCTAAATGATAGCTAGCCAGAGGAGTCTTAGGGTGGCCTCTTAAACTGGGGAAGGCCATGAAGCAAATAGTCATCTCATCTCTGCAGCCACTTTGTTCTGGATCCCCTATGTGTTTGTTTGTTTGTTTGTTTGTTTACGGGGCAATGAGGGTTAAGTGACTTGCCCAGGGTCACAGAACTAGTAAGTGTCAAGTGTCTGAGGCCAGATTCAAACTCAGGTCCTCCTGAATCCAGGGCCAGTGCTTTATGCACTGTGCCACCTAACTGCCCCTCCCCTATGGTTTTATAAGTATTTTCTAAAAGCAAAGGAAAGCCAAAAGAAATATATTCATTTTCAGGTAGCACAGGCTGCAGATGCTTTTTTTCATATCCCAACCTAAAATTCTTTAGCGGTTTGTAGAGATCCGTAGTGCCTAAAGCGGCTGGTAGCTTAAATGCTTTTCTAAGGCAACATGTGATCTGGAATCACTTGCCTATCTGGCAAGATAGAAGATGCAGGGGGAAGGCTACATGTCCATCTTCTCTGGCAACCGAGGACTACATGTTTTAGTTGCAGATGGAACTTCCAAACTAAGACTACCTCATGTAACGATTGGAATAACGCCACCTGCTGGAGACTTACTGTAGAAGAGTTCTGCTCATGAAGCGAAGGTCTTTGAGGGCAAGACCAGGAGTCTTTTCTTTGGCATCAGGAAGTGACGCGGACTAGTGGGAGGAGGAAGGAAGAGACGGGCGCTCACTCTCGCGCTCTTTCCTCTGGACTCTGGCGGAGAAGGGAGCTAGAAATGTGCTCTCCCTTTAATAGATAGGAATCTAGGCCTTTCTCTCTCTTTACCAAATTCTTATTCTCCTTAATAAATGCTTAAAAGTCTAACTCTTGCTAAAGCTTATAATTTATTGGCGACCACTCATTAGATATTTTAGACAGTTTAGCTAGAATTTTAGCCCTTAACACTCACATTATCATGACCATTAGGGGTGCTGGTCCAAACCACCACACCACCACCGTACAATCTGTATTTCTTAGAACCAAAGACCATGACACTCTTAAGAGTCACTTTTATAGGCAATAAGCAAAGGAAAGTACATGTCTCCTTTTCACCAGGAGATGTATTTTGGCAGCAATCCAGTCTACTCTTTCACATGACCCCGGTTACCATCATTGAGAAAATTAAGACCATTATAAGGAGACATAACCCCAATTGGAAGGATGTCAGTGAGTTATTAGATGCCCTTCCTCACATAGAATATGAAAGCAAATGTACTGTCCTATGCTGTAAAGTTAGAGGATGTGCCCAGCAGTTACTGCAAGGCTCAGAACAGTTCCTGATTGGAACTATAATAATGAGGGAGACTGGGGAATGTTCAATGATGTAAAAATGGCCCTCTGGGATCCTCTAGAGAAAGCAGCAAAACAACTGGCAAATTGGGAGACTAGGATGACATGACTATGACTACCATGACACATCTCAAAATTGAAGAGGACATCCCAATGCTTTCTCCATTTATTTGTATGCTGCTGCCCAGAAAGTAGCTTTCTTAGATCCAGAAAATGAGGGTGATCCAAAAACAATTGCTTCAGTTTATGTTAATCTAGCAGCAACAGACATTCAGATTACTTTCATAAGTTCTGTCCTGGATGGAGTGGGAAAACTATTAGTGAGATCAGGGGAATTGCATTGTATGTGTTTGAAGGGTGGAGGGAGAAGGAACTTAGGAAAGAGAAGGAAAGTAAGGTTAAGGAAGTGAAGATCTGGGCAGCTGCTGTGAAGGGGATGATGCAGCAAGAAAGAAGAGAAGGGACAAAGGCCCAGGAAGGGAGATTTATAAAATGTAGTGGGTGGTGGTGGTGGTGAGTGATGTGGCATGCTTTTACTGTAAAAAAAAGGAGGGGCATTTTAAGGATTACAGGAAACACAATTCTGGACAAGGCCTCTGGCAGAGGGTGACACCATCCCCATTGTCACCTTGACACCTCTAATTGTTTTTTGTTTTTGTTTTTTTTGCAGGGCAATGAATATTAAGTGACTTTCCCAGGGTCACATAGCTAGTAAGTGTCAAGTGTCTGAGGTCAGATTTGAACTCAGGTCCTCCTGAATCCAGGGCTGGTGCTTTATCCACTGCACCACCTAGCTTCCCCCTTGGGGCCTGTAATTGTCACAGACACTAAATAGTTTGTACCCTGTTTTAGATTCTGGGAATTCGCATTTGCAAAGATGGCAGGAGGAAGGTGGTTGGAAACTTGGGGGTATTTCTTGGGAATGATGAAAGGGACCCAGGTATAAGTTAAGGAGCCTTTAATTGAGATTACCGTTAATGGAACACCTTTTATTTGGTGGACACAGGGTATGACTTCCTCAGCACTCAAGTACCTCCCTCCCCCTTTCCCCAGGGTTTACTGATGTTAAAGATTTAAAGGGCGATCGATAGGCATTTTGGGGAAAAGTGAAATGTGTATTAACATCCACTTAAAGTAGCTATCGGACCTCTAATGTGTTTTCATTTATTTTTGTTCATGCCTAACTCCCCAATCTCATTCTGTGGGAGAAGCCTGTTATGTAAACTTAAGGCCTTTATTCACTGTATGCCCAAGGGGTTAGGTTAGAACACAGAGGAATGGATTTGGCTCATTGAATCATTTTAAAGAACCTAAAAAGTTTATGGGACCGCTACTGTCTGATTTACCTCCCATATTATGAAACTTACTCGACACTTTGTGGAGATGGAACCCCAAGGTTGTGGTTCATAAAGTCAGTTTAACATATGTGGATCTGGATTAAGGACAGACCACCACCTTGTGTGCAACAATACAATATCAACTTAAAGGTTGTTGAATCTGTTAAAAAAAAAACCCTTAACAATGCTTTTGTCCACCTGGGAGTGATAGTTTCATGCCAGTCACCTTGCAATACCTCTGTACTGCCAGTGATGAAAAAAAAGATGATGAAGGTCTACCATTTTGTCCAAGATCTGAGAGCTATCAATAATTTTATCATCCTAAGAGCCCTAGTAGTTCTGAATCCTGTTTCTATTATCACCAACATTCCTTACAACATTAAAGCAAATTCTGTTATTGTCTTGTATATTGCTTTTTTTTTTTTTTAGTGCTTAGGTAGACCCAGAGTTACAGAACTTTTTCTTGGAAGGGTCAGCAATACACATGGACTGGGCTGCCTCAAGGTCATGGCGAATCTCCCACTCTATTCACACAAGCTCTTGTCAAGGACCAACAAGATGTTTATCCACTTGGGGGTCTGCCCTAATTCAATATGTTTATGACTTATTGCTAGCCATCCCCTCACAAGGAGCCAGTGAGGAAGGTACCATTTTTTTCCTGTGCTGTCTCTATGAAAAGGGTCGCTGAGTCTCCCTGTTGAAGTTATAGTTTGCCCTTCCTATAGTGTGGTACATGGGTTATGAAATAAGTCAAGGGACTACATCCTTGACAAATGATAAATGCAAATGCCCAAACCAAAACACTGGGTATATGTGCTATTGGGGACTGTGGGATACTGCTGCCATTGGATTCCAGCACTGAGGGAACGCACCATGAACTAGTTGCTTATGTGGCTAAAGAGGCCCTGAGTTCTTCACACCCTTAGAGGACTTGAAGGAAATGGTTAAGCAAGTGAAGTGGGTGATGGTCTCCTCACTAACTCTAGGATTGCTTGCTTATAACAAGCTTTTTAAAAAAACTTTTTGTACATGGACAGAGAGGGGTTGCATCAGGAGGCCTCACCTAGAGGTTGGGGACCGATTATAGTCCCATTAGTTACTATTCTTGCCAACTGGATCCAGTGGTGCAAGGTGCCTCAGGGTGCCTCACGAACACTGTTGAGCTTGCAAAAAAGCCTCAACTCCTTGTCCTTGTCCAGTCATTGACTGTCTATGTGCCTCATGGCATTGTCATCATTTCACTCCAATCGAAGACTCGGCTTTTTCCCCACCAGCTGGTGCCTGCATATGAAGCCATCCTTTTGTCTGATCCTATCCTCTCCATTTAACACTGTACTATTTTAAATCCTTATCTTTGTTTTTGTTTGTTTGTTTTTGTTTTTGTCGGGGCAATGAGGGTTAAGTGACTTGCCCAGCGTCATGCAGCTAGTATCAAGTGTCTGAGGCTGGATTTAAACTCAGGTCCTCCTGAATCCAGAGCCAGTGTTTTATCCACTGCACCACCTAGCTGCCCTTTAAAGCCTTATCTTAAACTCTTCTTCCTGAACCCCTGAATGACCACAAGGTGCCACATGACTGCCTTGAGATAACTGAGGCCACAGAGATACCATGGCTTGACTCCACAGATGTTTTATGGGAACTCAATCTCACATTGTTCGCAGGTGTCTCCTTTTATGAAAATGGGGTATGAGTGACTAGGGGAGTGGTTGTGTTCTCCACGACTCACATTGTCCAGTCCTGAGGCACAGGACTTGAGTTGGTGGTGCTGACCATGGCATGGCAGCTGGTTCTGGGACCCTGAATGAACATTTACACTGATTCCAAATACTCCTTTGGGGTTTGTAATTCCACTGGTGCCTTGTGAAAGCAATGTGGCTTCATCACAGCAAATGATAAACCAACAACTCATTCTTCACTTGTTGACCAACTCCTTCAAGCCATCTTGGTCCCAGAGGCCATCTCTGTGATGCATTGCCTGGCCCGTACCAGAGGGTGGTCATTTTTGCAAGTTGGCAATCAGTTTGCAGATGAGATGGCCAAGTGGGCTAGGGTCCTTGAGAGCTGACCAAAACACTCCTTATACTGTCGGCTAACACACCAAATGACTATTCTTCCTTAGTCACAGATGTTGAAATTGACATCTGTGTGGCTAGACCTGAAACCATTTTACCAGACAGACTGTGGGTCATGCCAGATGGGGGCCCCATTGCACCTAATGCAATTAGTGCACCTCCTGGGCCAGCAACTCTATGCCCCGGGACATATCGGAACCGAGGACCTTGTGCTAAAAGTTTGCCATGGTTTGCCCCTGGTGTTGATGCAGAGGCCAGTAGTCTGGTCTCTAGCTACCTTTCTTTTCAAAAGTTCAACTCCTTGAAGAAGAAAACTAATAAAAGTGGGGAGGTGACTATTTGACCACCTGCAGACTTTATTGAATTGTTAAAGTCTAAGGGTTGGTATGCAGAGAACAATTAAGCCATTGAGTAGAGGCCTTTTCAGCAGCATACCCTTCAGCAAACACAGCAGCAAGAGGTCTGACCACAGAGATTTGGCTTGTGATGTATTACTGGCTCTCACCAGGGGCCACACTTTACCACAGAAATAACTTATCACTCACAATCATCCGGGGGGCTAAGTAGCTAAAGAAGGAAGTTAAGGAGGCAGCTACGTGGTGCAGCTATGGCCCTGGATTCAGGAGTACCTAAGTTCAAATCCAGCCTCAGACACTTGACACTTACTAGCTGTGTGACCCTGGGCAAATCACTTAACCCCCATTGCCCTGCAAAAAAAAGAAAAAAAAAAGAAGGAAGTTAAGACTCTTTTTGGAAAACTATGAGAGGAAACACAGTTAAAATGTCCTCTGGTACTTCCCCTTGTTCCAGTAGACAGGATTGTGGATTGTCACCTTTTGAAATTCTGTTCAGTAGGCCTCCTTCTAGTACTTGGAGGTTGCACCCTCAGAGCCCAAGTCTGACCACAGGGAAGAAAGTCTGATAAGATATGTGATCTCTGTCCAGTTCCCTTTCCTAGGTCTGGAAGGAGGTAGCCTTGACACAAATTCTGCCTTTGGAAAGGTCAAAATTCAAACTCAAAAATTCATCTGGGTGAGAAGTGTGGATCTGTAACTTCAGGAAGACATTTAGTCTCTAGCCCTCTTGAAAAGGCCTTTTCAGATCCTGCTGACCAAACATACTGCCATGTGGATAACCTGTATACATCAGTCCCATGTGAAACCTGCTGTGATTGATCTCAGCTGAACAGAAGAAGCAACCTCTGATCAGTCTCTGGACCCAGCTAAACTTGGAAGCAACCTCAATAGCAATCATTGGTCCTTGGTTGCCTGTTTGACTGATAATTAGGGTCTAATACTTCCTCTACAATCTACCATGTATCTGGTTATTTTTTTTTCACTTTATGCCCTGATTTGTGCCCTTGGGGTCAGATGGCCAGGACTTGAATGACTATACTTTTGCAATCATTAAGGTAAACTTAAAGAAAATGTTAAATTGTGCTGCTATAGGCTGGAAAAATGATTTCTCTCACTCATTTACCTTTAGTTGGAATAAGATTGCTAACATTTCACAATTCTGTCCTTCTTTGAGCTTGAGCTATGTTACTAGACTGTTGGTACTGTGCTATGAACAAAACTGGACACAAGGGCAAGGAAATAGGGTATCAAATAGGATGCAAGTATACCTATCCCTGAAACAGAATGTGACTTAGGGAATGGAATGGTCTTCTGAGAATGCCTTAAGTTAGGAGGCCAGGCAAACACAAGTTGATTTTTTTAGCATAGCCCTACAAGGACTTTATTTCTTGTGTCACAACAAACCTTATTATTATCTTCCCCCCCAAATTGCAGAGACAATGAGGAATGGGAAGAGTTCTTTTTGGTCTCCAAGCACTTACCCTGCCTCTTAGAACCCATTTGTAGAACAAACATGAAGCCAGTCAAGTCTCTGCCACGTTTCCCCCTTTAGTGGGAACATTTGAAAGTGCCTTTTCCATTCTATTGCCCACATATAGGGTCAGACAAAGTTTAGCACTCTTCAGTAGAATGAATGAAGTTTTAGAGATTTGTGTTAATGAATCCATAGATGCTATGGAAGAACTTAGGCCAGAGGTCTATGACCTTGGAGACATGGCCTTACAGAACAGACCAGCTCTGGATTAACTCCTGGCAGAAGCAGGGCAGCAGTATTACACACAGGTTCCTGATAACTCTCCTAACATGTGCATCTGGACTTTCGTATTGTACATACAATACAAAAGGCCTGAAATGAGTTCCACTAGGATAGGAAAGAACACTGGTCTCCATGGCAGTGGTTAACTTCTTGGCTCCCCAATCTCTCATGCTTGAAATATCTGTTTGTGGTTCTCTTCTGCTGTTTTGTCATGGGGATTGTATGTTGCTTATGTTTACAGTGTCTACTGTAAGGCACTACTCTCAAGGCCTACTCCTAAATTACAGGCAGCTCAGATTAAGATGATTTGAAGACAGAGGAACGATATAGATCTATTTATGGTGCTACACCACCAATCACTATACTTTTGCCCTAATATGGAAGTTGTTTACTCCAATCTATAAAAACCAGCTCCATTTTAAATGGGGCTGGCTGCACTCTAACTGCTTGCTGCCGTGGTGGGCTAATAAAATACTTTCCCCTTTCTTTTCATGAGTTTGACTCATTGACCAGGGAAAGCCGCACCAATACTTCTTTCTTCTTGCCATCAAATGTCCACTCTTGGGAAGAAAATTAGCTTCTCTTTCATCTAGATTACAAACTCATTGGTAGAGGTCCCAAGAAGTTTGGTAGAAGATGAGTTTGGATTTTCCACCTGTACAAGAGTAGAGGACAAAAAAACGTGTTAATATTAAGTTGGAGTCTGGGAACTACGAAATCATAGAAAGCAGGCCAGAACTGGCCAGGTATCACTTTTAGGCTTAGGGCCTTTCTCTCTCCAAAAAGGGGACCTGATATTGTTCATCCTAAGGATTTGCAAAATCCCCTTCTGGATCCCATATGATTTCTTAGCTATTCAGGGTCCCTAAAGAGGTCCTGTAGGGATTAACCCTTAAAACAAAACAGGAGCAGTGAGATGGGGGAAGTGGAGTGTAGTGGGTAATCTTTCTACATATCTGAGATGGAGTGTCAGGCTCAAGGTTCCTGCATTCTCTGTCTCTCCTATTGCCACTATCTTGAGACTGTGAGATGGGAGGGGAGGGGATACTTTTTGCCCTCTTCGTATAAATTGCAAGTGTGGTGCCATTGGGAGCCTTCTAGTGATCAGTAGCAGTAGCAGCACATTCACACCAATCATTTAGTGGGTAACAAAAGAGACTTGAAGGAAACCAGGAAAGTCGGGAAGTAGAGATGAGGGATACAGAACATTCCATACATGGAGGACAGCCTGTGAGAATTGTGTGAGGGAGGTCACTTTAACTGAATTGTAGAACACAATGGAGGAAACTAAGGGCTAAGACCAGAAAGGTAGAAAAAGGTCAGTTTATGAAGGTCTTTATGTGGAAATTTATTTTGATTTGGGGACCCTACCTTTGGGCTGAGATTAGAAAGCCTTAGGCCCTCAGGGTCTCTTCTGTGTGGGAGGTGCTGGTGCCCCTCCCCCTCTGCTTCAGCTGAGCCCAAAAGCCCCATGGGCTAAGATGCCAAGTCAGACAGCTGGGGGAGAAAGTCCCAGTTCCGTCTGCCCTGAGCAGATCTATCTGAGAGATCCTGGGCTTGTCCAGGCTGGGCTCTGGTGTAGCCTGCTGTGCTGAGGCACGTGATGCTCAAGCATCCCCCCCAGCCCCAGCTGCAGCCCTGGCTGGTGGATTAGCTTGGGGTCTGTGGGGTTGCAAAAAGCCCTGAGATTTGAGTGGAGAAAAAGAAAATATATATAGACCTGGGAGTTAGACTCAGGGGGACTGACAAGATTAGAAGGGAGGCCGAAGGACTAGGAGGAGAGAGTACTGACAAGATTGGAGAGGAACGGACAGAAAGGGGCTACAAGGAGGGAACGGAGACTAGAGATGCTGGAAGGAGGCCAGAAGATTAAGAGGAAAGTTAGAAGAAAGTAGCTGAGCAGTGAAAGTAGAGCATACCCTAAGGCAAGAGGCAGCAGTGGCCCTTATTGTATTAAAAAAGTTCCAGGCAAAAAAGGTGGGAAGAGACCAAAGGAACGCAGTCAGGTTGTACATTTTATTTCCCTGTATTCTTAATTTAAATACTATCTCATAAATAAACTCTGCTTTGATTATTTAGTTAAGAGGCTTCTTAAAATTTTGCTTATCAATTTGGGAGCAGTGTGGTAGAACTTTATAAACGGCCCATATTAAATTAATAACAGTCAGATAGCCAGTTAGTCAAAAGTCCCCAGATTAAGTACCCCAGTCAGATTAGTCCCCCCAAATTAGGCCAGTTAGCAAAAATATTTCTACATTTAAAAGCCAGAGGACTTTTTTGTTTGTTTGTTTTTGGTGAGGCAATTGGGGTTAAGTGACTTGCCCAGGGTCACACAGCTAATAAGTGTCAAGTGCCTGAGGTCAGATTTGAACTCAGGTCCTCCTGAATGCAGGGCCAGTGCTCTATCCACTGCGCCACCTAGGTGCCCCTAAAACCAGTGGATTTTATATTGAGCCACTGGTGTTTATTGAATAGGGAGGATTCTACCACATGTGACAGTAGGGAACAGAATCTCAAGTGTGGATGTATAGGGGGGTGTGGGTGTGAGTGTGTGAGTTTGTGGGGTTGTATGTGTTTAGAGGGTTTCTTGTCAAAGGCTACTGGAGCAGCTTTTAGAGCAAGGAGGAAGTCAGTTTCATTCAAGATCCGACCTATGGGGACTTAACTGGAGTTGCCCCTGGGGACACACAGAAAGAAGACCCAGGTGGAATCAGCTACATTCCTTTTGTATGATGGGAGACCCCAGACAGAAGGATATTAGAACTCTCTGGGTCAACCTGAGAGGAGGCAAGAAACCCCAAATGAACTCTAACTGGAAAGATACTTACCTTTGTGGGTTTCTGCACTGTGTAATAAATTGTATTTGGGGATTCTTCCTTCTGAGGATTGGGGACAGTTGCCTGTAAAAGATTATCACAAGTCACAGTCATTAGGCTAGCCTGTAATACAAGTCCATATTTTTCCTTTATCTTTCCTTTTCCCTTCCCAGGTAGCCATCTATCCAGACCTCAGATCAAGGCTCAGTTCTACCCAATGCATTGTCTCAGTGCAGGGCAAGGATTGGAGAAAGGGAAGGGCAGTATTTTTTTAAACCATAGAAAAGAGCCAATCCATGGTCAAAACCACCTCACATCCTCCTCATCTTGGTCCCCAGTGGAGAGAGATCAAGCTAAGCTTACCTTGGGCATGATTTCATCATAGACTCGGTTATCTACATGTGGAAAAGGGTCCTTAGTTGGGACCTGAGAAGTGGAGGATGAATCAGCATCTACAATATACCAAATTCACAGAATCATGGCATGTTAGAGACCGGTAGGAACCTTAGAGATAGTCCACTGTGTCCTCACTTTTTATAGGTGAGGGAATGGATGCCTAGTAAAGGAAGGTGATTTCTCAAAGGAAGAAGGTTGAGTTTCCCAGTGAGCCAGCCCTTAGTCTCAACATACTGAGCCAGCAGTCTAATTGGGTTAAACCATTTCCCACATCCACAGACTAACAGAGGAACCCTGACACTCTCAAAAGAGATGAAGCATAGGGATGGAGGGAGAGAGCTCTGGGAGCTATAGAGATCTTAATGGATACCCCAGAGTAACCTCTCGTGTTGGGAGAAGCACAGAATCATTGGGATGAATGTGGGACTATCATTTTCTGACCTTTATCACCTATAAAGTCAGACAGTTATCCAGCAGTCCCTCCCAGTGATTAAATTAATAACACATATAGTTAATAAAATAATACTTAGCACTTTATTACTAGTAATCTTATGAGCTATGCAGTATATTGATGTCCACATTTTAGAGATGAAAAAACAGGCCTAACAAGGTAAACTAACTTGCTTATGGTCAGTTATTAAATGCCAAAGCTGTGATTTAAACCTAGGATTTCTGAATCCAAGTCTAGAAATCTTTCCAATATAGTACATGATACTACTCTGAGTTTTGTGAGTCTTTTTTCTTGTTGTTTTGTCAATTACTCATGTCTGACTCTCTGTGACCCCATTTAGTGTGTTTTTTTAAATCAACATTTTTGTTTAAAGTTTTGAGTTATGTATTCTATCCCTCCCTCCATCGCCTCCCCTCTCCCTGAAGTGGTAAGCAATCAGATATAGATTATACATGTGGAATTATGTGAAACATTACAATATTAATCATTTTATATAAGAAGATTCAAATAAAAGGAAAAAATGAAAGAAGGAAAGAAAGTGGAAAATAGCAAGGCTTCAGTCTGTATTCAATCTTTATCATTTTTTTTCTCTGGGGGTGGATAGTGTGCTTCATCATTAGTTCTATAGGATTGTCTTAGATTATTGCATTGCTGAGAAGAGCTAAGTCATTCACAGTTCTTCACTGAACAATATTGCTGTTACCATGTACAACATTCTCCTGGTTCTGTTCATTTTACTATACATCAGTTCATATAAGTCTTTCCAGGTTTTTCTGAAATCACCCTGCATGTCATATCTTATAGCATAATAATTTTCCATTACATATTCCATAGCTTATTTAGCCATTCTCCAATTGATGGACATCCCTTTGACGTTCAATTCTCAGCCACCACAAAAAGAGCTACTAGAAATATTTTTGTACAAATAGGTTGTTTCTCTTTTTTGGGATGTCTTTGGGATACAAACCTAGCAATGGTATGGCTGGATCAAAGAGTATGCACAGTTCTATAGCCCTTTGGGCATAGTTCCAAATTGCTCTCCAGAATGGTTGGATCAGTTACAACTCCATCAACAGTCAATTAGTGTCCAAGTTTTCCACATCCCCTTTAATATACAAATTTCCCTTTTTTGTCATATAAGCTATTCTGATAGGTATGAAGTGGTACCTCAGAATTGGTTTAATTTGCATTTCTCTGCTCAATAGTGATTTAGAGTACTTTTTCATATGACTATAGATAGCTTTGATTTCTTTGTCTGAACTGCCTGTTCATATCCCTTTTTTGGTTGTTGTTGTTTGTTTGTTTTTTTTTTTGGTGAGGCAATTGGGGTTAAGTGACTTGCCCAGAGTCACACAGTTAGTAAGTATCAAGTGTCTGAGGCCAGGTTTGAACTCAGGTCCTCTTGACTCCAGGGTCAGTGCTCTATCCACTGTGCCACCTAGCTGCCCCATATCCTTTGACCATTGGGGAATGACTTGTATTTTTATGAATTTGACTTGGGTGTCTATAGAGTTGAGAAATGAGGCCTTTGTCAGAGATATTTGTTGCAAAACTTCTTTCCCAGTTTTCTGCTTTCCTTATAATTTTGGTTGCATTGGTTTTGTTTGTTTGAAAGCTTTTAAATTTTATATAGTCTAAATTTTCTGTTTTACATTCTGTAATGCTCTCTATATCTTCTTTCTTCCTAAATTTGTCCTTTCTCCATAAATCTGCATAAAAATTTCTCTGGAGAATAGGAGTTGTGAGTGGAAAAAGTTTAAGAAGCCCTGCTCTAACTACTGCATCGCCAAGTTGCCCACTTAACTAGATCAGTGTTGCAGAGAATCAGAATGTTGGAGTTGGAAGGGACCTCCGAAGCCATCTAGCCTAGTCTATGTCCAAACAAACTCATCATCTGAAATGTCATCATCATGGAGATTGACACAGCTTCCATACTTAATGCTTCCTTGGAAGCCTCATTTGTCTCTTCTCTCTGATTAGAGAGCTGGGGGACAGGGTGGGGCAGAGGAATAAATGATTTCCAAAGCCTCCCTTTTTAGAGAAGGCTTAGAATTTTCCAGCTAACTTCATTTCCCATCAGCTACTCTCCTTGTTTTTGAGCCCATGAATATCATCTTGCGCCTCATCATGTCACTTTACCTGGCTCCTGGACCCTCTCTCCTTTTCAGCTTCCTTTCATATATTGTCTTTCCCCATTAGATTATATGCTTCCTAAGGGCAAGGACTGTTTTTCTTTTTCCTATTTGTATCCCAGCACTTACCACAGTGCCTGTGGACAGCTAGGTGGCACAGTGGGTAGTGTGCTGGGCCTGGATTCATGAAGACTCATCTTTCTGAGTTCAAACCTGGCCTTATACATTTACCAGCTATGTGACCCTGGCCTAGTCACTTAACCCTGTTTGCCTCAGCTTCCTTATCTGTAAAATGAGCTGGAGAAGAAAATGGTAAATTATTCCAGTTTCTTTGCCAAGAAAAAACCCAAATGGTGTCATGAAGGGTTGGACATTATTAAATAAACAACATAATACCCAGAGAGGACCCCACCCCTTGCTTACCAACACTTAAGTAATTGAAGCCAAAGGTTAGTGTTCTAAGAATATAACACTAATATGTACATACTGGTTTCCCCTATAAATCTAAACCAGTGAGCTAACACTTTGATAATATCTTATCATTTCCAGCATCCTGCAGAGATAAGAATGTTGCTAGATGTTGCAAACCCATATCTGAGAGCTGCATATCTCTAGCTCTCTCCTTGCATGACACAGTTACGTTGTACTGAGTAACAGTTTGTGATATCCCATAACTTCCTTCACTTAATTTTTAACTATAGCTTAGTTGGAAATAGCTTGTAAAGAGAATCCACTTGACTGATGGTGGAAATGCCAGTCTACTCATTTTTCCCTGATGTGACTTGTAATAGCAATGAAGTTTCTTCCTGACCCTTACCTTAAATTGTGTTGGGAAGTGTAGGTTTTTCCCATAACATTAGTAAGTTCTTTCCAGCTCAGTGGTAATGTGTGTGAACATGTAAAATGAGATGAATATAATAGAAAGGCCATGGAAGGTAAAGGGAAATATGGGAGGGCATGATTCCCCTGGGCCCTAGGGACCTCTCTCTACTCTTCCTCTCAAGGAAATCAAAATCTAAGCCAAGAAAGAAGAGAATATCTTTCTTCCTACTGCCCCAGACCCATACCTTTTTTTCTCTTGTGTTGTAGCCATATCCCAAGAGCAATCATTACCAGGAAAGGCAGCAATATAAACCAGAGTAGATGAGAGGACTTTGACCTTCCTGAAAGGAAAAGAGGGTACAAGTGGCAGGGGAACTTCGTGAATAACAAAGCACAGCAAAGCAAAACAAAGCAAAGCAAAAACTAGACTCCTCACTGGACAGACCTAGGGAGTTAGTGGGCTCACTTGAATCCAGGGTTGTTGTTTTTTTTTGCCAGAGTCATGTTCTACTCTAAGGTTCAGGAAAGAGCTTCCCTAGGGAGACTGGGAATGCAATCTCCTGTAGAGACTGTGATGTCACTCTCCTGGAAATCTAGATTATAAATTCTTCATCTTTATTTGTAATTTTAGTTATGTCACTCCCTTGTTCAAAAATCTTCAGTGGCTCCCTATTACCTAATAAGTAAAATGTAAACTTCTTTACCTGGCATTCAAGATCCTCTACAATCTGCCCCACCTCTCCACTTTGCAATATTTATCTCATATCTGTGTAGTATACTTTCAGCCAAATGGGACAACTATTCTGTCTCTGTTTGGAATCATTTGGACCTAGAATCAAATTCTGTCTCCATATTTTACCAGTCGCCAAACCTCTCCCACTATGGCCCCTGGGACCTAGTCTACCTATTCCCAAAGTGGGAAAAATCAAACAATATTCAAGTCTATGTCATTTCTTGCTAGGAAGAGTGTGACAATCTACTGGCTATTAAGCTTTCTTCTCTCTGTATACCTGTTTCAGGGTCAAAGGTTGAAGAGGCTAAAATGTCCTTCCTCCATTTCTCACTTTTTTTTTTTGGTGGGACAATGAGGTTTAAGTGACTTGCCCAGGGTCACACAGCTCGTAAGTGTCGTGTCTGAGGCTGGATTTGAACTCAGGTCCTCCTGAATCCAAGGCCAGTGCTTTATCCACTGCACTACCTAGCTGCCCCATTTCTCACTCTTTTGTCCCCAACCACTTCAACCATATTTTCCCTGACTTCCCTTATTACTTTGGCTTTGCCTTTTGTTATGCTCCCTTGAATTTCTTTTGTTAATAAAATTCTCTTCATATTACACCTCTTCCTCTTAAACTCCTCCCCCCCCCCCACTGATCAAGGCATGTAGGTGGTGGAGTGAATAGAGTACTGAGCTTAGAGTCAGAAAGACCTGCATTCAAATTTGGCCTCAAATACATACTAGTTGTGTACTAGTATCAGTCACTTCTTTTTCTCTTTGCCTCAGTTTCCTCAACTGTAAAATGTAGATAATAACATCATCTACCTTCCAGGGTTATTGTGAGGATTAAGTAAGGTATCTGTAAGATGCTTAGTACAGTGCCCAGCAGGGAGTAGAAATTTCCCTTCCCTTTATAGAAACCTGGCTCCAAGAAATGTTTACTTTCTTGGTCACCCTTTCCAGTACTTCAGTGCTGTCCTTCATTCAATTAAATTCATTTAAAGTTTTGAGTTCCAAATTCTATCCCTCTCTCATTTCCTCCCTCCCTAGGTGGAAAGCAGATTCAGGCTATATATGTGCAATTATCAATTCAATTCAATTCAAGAAGCCTTGATCAAGTTCTTACTATGCTAATTTTATGCCAGGCACTGGGCCAGGTGCTAGGGATACAAAATGATGAAACATCCTCTTTGCAAAGAACATACATTCTACTGGGGGAGATAGCATGTACATACACAATAATTTCAGACTGTAACCCATGATCACTATCATGTTCTGTGAACTCACAAGGCTAAGTTTGATGTTGGTACTGCCCTAAAATGATCATTGTTTCTCTTATACTAATTATGTCCCTACCCAACATTTACTCAGCAGAATCTCAAAATATAATATAGATACGAAATAGAGTTTAGCTTCTCATATTGGAGAAGTAGTATGGTGTAGTAAAGAGTCACCAGTGAAGATATGAAGAAATGGCTTTAAGTTCTGTAGTTACTACATCTGACCTGTAGTAATTTGTACATGTTGTCTCCCCCATTAGAATATTAGGTCCTTATGGTCAGGAACTATTCTCCCCTCCTTTTTTCTGTGTATCCCCAGCACTTAGCACAGTGCCCAGCATATAGCATGTGCTTAATAACTGCTGAATGGTTGATTGATTGGCTGTGTGATCCTGTGCAAGTCACTTGGTTTTTCAGTATTTTAGGCAATTCTCTAAGACTATAAGTTTGAGAGAAGGTTCCAACCTGCATTGATAGAGGAAGGATCACTTGCCTGGGAATCCTTTGTACCTATGTGATGTACCCTATCTCTATAGTCCACATTTAGGTTTCCATAAATGTGGGTAACAAAGTCCCCAGTTCAAATAGGAATTCAGAAGGTAACAAATAGTAGCTGGTATTTGTTGTTCATTTGTTCAGTTGCATCCAACTTTATGTAACCCCATGGACTTCTATCCATGGGATTTTCTTGGAAAAGATCGTGGAGCAGTGTGTCATTTCCTTCTTCAGTATGGTCCCCATTTTACAGACAAGGAACAGGGGAAATAGAGGCTAAACAACTTGCCCAGTATCACGCAGCTACCAAGTGTCTGAGGCCAGATTTGAACTCAGATTTTCCTGGCTCCAGGCCCAGTGTTTTATCCACTATACCACCTAGCTGCCCCAGTATTGGGTATAGGGTAGATTTAATTTCACCCCACAGAAAATGCAGAAAGAACAAAGGACTCACAGGAGTCCATAAGTAAATGCAGAAAACATTATGATAGTCCATAAACAATCAGTATAATTTTTCCACAGTGAGTCCTACTTTTTAACCTGAGTCTTAAAGTTCTTTTAACCTGGAACTACTTTATGGTTTGTACTCCTCTCAAAAGGGGACAGAAAAAGAGACAGGGAGGAGTTTGCATACCCCTTGTTTCTCAGAGCCATCTTCAGAGCTGCTATTTGCTTTCTTGACTCAGCAATCTCTCCATTCAGCTTCATTCAATCTGGATATTTCACTGTATTCAGATCCTGGTTGCTGTTATCTACTAGCCACTAAGTCTTTTTTAATCATCACTCAAGGAGTTAACAGCTCCCTTCCTTTGTACTTGGAGACTTCAACACCATATTCATAAAACCTCAAACAGATGGGCATCCCAATTCCTTGACTTCCTTTTCTTCTATGATCTGCACCTTCATTCTATCTCACCTACACATTCCTTGATGTCATCATAACTTACAGATGCTCCATCTTCATGCTCTAGAGTACTGAAATTCGTCTCTCAGGTCATAACCTCTTATCTTTCCATCTCTCCTGTTTCATTCATCTTATAAGTGCTACTCATCCTTATTGTGGACTCCTGTCATTTTGCCTGTCCATCACTCTTGCTCTGGTCAAATTTTCCTCCCTTCACAACCTTCACCATATAATTAATCCCATCAAACCTACACTCTTCTTTACCCTTTAATCTCTTGCTACCTTATCTTATTTACCACTTAGCTTTTTCCAAAACTTGACCCTGGGTTGATTCCATCATCAGCTTCACCCCACCCCCCAATCCTAGTGCTGCTAAATATTGCTTGAAGAAGTCACAGGACTGTGCTGACTGGGTACACTACAAATTTATATTATCTAAGATCTATTGGGCCCTAATTGTTGATCACCAATCCTTTTACTCTTATCTTAGTGAATCTCTATTTAATTTCTCACAGGGTTGTTCCAAACCTTGTCTTCCCTAGATCTGTCTAAATGGTCCTCCCTTGTTTACTCCCAGGAAAGGTCTTTGCTTCATACTTTACTGAAAAAATAGTGGCTATCTATAATGAATTTCTTCTTCTTCTAACTCTACAGCTTAATACCCTCAACATCACCTCTCTGCTCCCACCACTCATTCTCTCTTCTTTTTTTCCCCAGTATTAGAATACGACTTGGCCCTGCTCCTTGCCTTGGTCAAACTGACTACTTAGGTCCCTGAGCTTTTCCCTTCTGATCTCTTCCAGGAGCTTTCCCCTTCATCAACTTCTCTCTTTTTCTAATTTTTAATCTCTGGTTCTTTTCTTGATGCCTATAAAATTATGCAGCTCTTCTCTATAATTATAAAACCTTCATTCAACACTGCCTTCCCCTCTAGCTATTATACTATATCTTTACACCAATTTACAACTAAAAAAACATTCTCTGTTTCTACTTACTCACCAGTTATTCACTATCTAAGCTTTGTTTTTTGACTCAACCACTCAGCTAAGATTGCTCCCTCCAAGATTACCAATGACCTTTTAGTTGCTAAACAAAATGGACTGTTTTTCAGTCTTCATTATCCATGACCTCTTTGCAATCTGAACACTGTTGAGTATTCCTTCTTTCTAGATTCTTTCTCCTACTTGAATTTTGCTGTTTTTTCCCCGGTTTTTCTTCTTCTCTGTATGACTACTCCTCATTATTCATGTTCTATCCCCTAAGCACAGATATATCCTAGAGATTTGACATAGGTACTATTTTTAAAAATAATAAACATTTTTATTTATAGTTTTGAGTTCCAGATTTTATTCCTCATTCCCTCCTCACCTCTCTGAGGCAGTAAGCAATCAGATATGGTTGTACGTGTGCAATTATGTAAAACATTCCCATATTAGTCATTATCTTTTCCTTATATATGCTCAACTCCCATGAATTCAATTCTAATTTTTATGCAGATGATTTTTATCTTTTTCTAGTCTTTATCTCTTACCTAAATTTTAAACCCATAGCATCAACTGCCTACTGAACATTACCTGGATTACCCCCAGGCAGATATAATTCAACACTTTCCAAACAGAAATTGTTATTATTATCTCTAAACCCACCCCTCATCTGGCACCTCTATTTTTCTCAAGGGTACCATCAATCTGCTAGTCACTCAGGTTCTCAAATTCAGAAGAATCTTTACCTCATTCTTCTGCCTCACTCCCCCACACCCAATCATTTGACAAGTCTTGTATATTTTGTCTGCACAACATCTCATTTTTTTCTTCTCTGCATTCAAATGGCCACCCTCTCCATTCAGGATCTTATTACCTCTTACCTGAATATTTGTAAGAGCTTTTAAAATCGTCGCCCTCCTTCCAATCACTTTCCTCGCCAATCCATCCTAAACACAGTCAACAAAGTGATATTTCTATAACCTGGGTCTGATCATGTCATACCACCCTCACCCCCTTCAGTGACTCTCAGTAGATTCTCTCTAGGATAAAATGCAAAATCCTTAGTCTGGCATTTAAAGTTCTTCACAATTTAACTCATTTACCTTTCTAGACATCTTATATCATTGCCTTTCATATATGCTATATTTCAGCCCTAAATAGACCTATTTGCTATTCCCCAAACTTGAGATTCCCATCTCTGTGCCTTTGAATAGATTGTCTCCCATGCTTGTGATATGTTCTCTCTTCACCTGAATTTTCTAGTTTCTTTGAAGGCTCACCTTGGGTGCTATTGCCTATGGGAGTCCTTGCATAATCTTTGATTTTCCTAGTTGTTAATGCCCCCTCCGTATATTTACCCTTTTAAGTTCTCTATTTACTTATTTGCATATGTTTTATATCTCTCAAAGAAAATATACTTCTTGAGGCCAGGAACAACTTTTCTTTTTCTTTGTAAGTGCTTAGCATACTGCCTTGCATATTGTATGCAATTAATACATGCTTCTTGATTAATTACTCAAATCTGTTAGCCTTAATTTCCTAAGTATTTATCTTCTAGTACTGTGGGGATTAAATGCAACAACACATGCAAAGTAATTTGCAAGCTTTAAAGCATGATAATAAAATTGGTTCTTAATAAATTCATCTTTTACATGCATACTTTAAAGGATAGTTCAATTTCTACCTCCTCCATGAAGTCTTCTTAAACCCATCTTAAAAAATAACCTTCCTGCTAAGACTTTAGGGAGCATTTTGATTTATACTTCTTCAATGTACTTATCATATATTATTATACTTATCTGTATTAGTATAACCCCTACTAGAATGCAAGTTTCATGAGGGTCAAGGACTATGCCTTCTTTTTTTAGTACATAAGGCAGTACCTAGTAGGCCCTAATAAATTTGTTGAGTTAAATTGAAATGAAAGGTACTTGTGACCTTGACTGCATTTGATTTCTGTCTTCATTGGGTTCTATCTTGAAACTGCTCAAAGACCAGACCTTCTGAGGCCTACTTCCTGAAGCTGCTTAGGATGTTTCCTGAACCTTTTGGAAAGAAGGGACAGATGATTACCTTCACAGGGATGTTGAATAAGTATGGATTCAGAATTGTTGCTGACAGGGTTTGTGACTGTGCAGGTGTAATTTATGGGAACATCCCCAGGTCTTTGGAAGATGAAAAGCATAGATCTTCCACTGGACTCAACAGCTTGTTCTCCCAGAGGAGTCCACTGGTACTTCACATCGTCTCCTCCCTCCTCCACTAAGCATGTCAAAGTGATGTTACAGGTCTTGTTCTCAGAGGCTATGGCACTCTGGGAAATTGTTGGTGGTGCCAGTCGTCCTATAGGATAGAATAATACAAAGCATAAGGATGAGACTATAATGAAACCACCTTCTTGATAAACTTTGTTAGTTTTTCCAATTTTGAACTCTTTAGAAGTCAGTCTTGAGAATCACTCTTGCTAAAGTGACCTGCATCCAAGGCAAACAGATAAAGACTTAGGAATCATTTTTTACCAAAGTGGTAATGAATGAGGTTGCTAAGTGGGAAAAGCAAAGGGACAAAAGAGGACCAAGGACAGAACCTTGGGAATGCCCATATTGAAAGGTAAAGAATAACAAGGAAAGTTACTGAAGAGAACAGCATATTTAGGGAAGTAAGATGAAAACTGACAAAATATCTTGTTTTTTTTTTTTTTCTATAAGGGACGAGAAAGTACCAGGAAGAGGAAATTTTAGGATCATGGAAATGATCAACAACATATATTGCAAAGAGTTCAAGGAGGAAGAAGAGTGAAAAAAGCCTTGGAATCTGGCATTTATAAAGTCATTGAAAACTTTAGAGAGGACAGTTGGAGTAGAGTCATTAGCATTTAAGCAATGTTATAAAGGGTTGAGAAGGTGAGTGGTAAGGAAGAAGAGCCATTAGGTATAGACAGCACTTTTCAGAAGTTTAGCAGTGGATAGTAGGAGACTAATGGTATGGTAGCTGGATAAAATACAAGGGTTAAGGAAAGGTGTTTTTAAAGGTTAGGGAGACATGAAAATATTTACAGGCAAATGGGAAAGAGCCAATAGTGAAAGATGCAAGGGCAAAAGATGGACCTGCCTGAAGACAAGACCCATGTCCTTTCTACCCCTCTTTTCCCCATACTCTCTAGTATGGTGCCAAGGTCTCTTATTGATAGCCACTGAATGGTCCAGGGAACACTTGATGGAACACTTTAGTATTCTTGGAAAAGAACCCAGTAGAACAAGACAGAGCTAAGTCAGGAAATCCCATTTCTTTTCCTAGTTTTGCCACCATGTATGTGACCTTAGGCAAATCACCTCACTTCTCTGGGCCTCAGTCTCCTTGGATGAAAAATGAGGGGTTGGACTAGAGGGTCTCTTTGGTCTCTTTCAGCCCAAATATTCTATGAGTCCACAACTATAGTCTTACTGTAGACATGCAGGATATAGTTCTTGGTGTTGGTGCTGGTAGTGGCAGTTTTAAGGTCCTGAAGATTGATGTCAGCTTTGTAATTTCCAGCATCTTCCATCTTCAGGGGACTAATCTCTAAGTTGTAAGTGTTGTTTGGGACATTCAGTCGTCCCCTATAATTTTGATGGGTTGTAATAATCTTGACTGATGTTGCTTCTGGTTGTACAAGGGCAACGGATGTATGGGAAAACCAGTTAATGTTATCAAGTTTCTTTCCAGTTGGTATTTCTATGGGCAGAATAGCAGACTCTCCCAGAATCCCTGTCACCATTATTGAATCATTTTTCTCTCTGGAGGCTCTTGACCCTGTAGAAACAAAAAGGAAGCTGTAATAGCAATTAAAGTTGATTCCTAAACCATAGCATTCCCTTAGCACCAACACTCCATGATTTAGGATAAGTCCTATAGATGCCAATGTAAAAGTAAATGGGGAGCCTAATGAGTTTCCAATCATTGGAGTTCTTAAAATAGATGTATAATGACAACGTTTGGGAGAAGTTGTACTGGGAATTTGCTTGGGTATAGGTTTATTATATCAACTCTGAGATTCTGTTAGTCTTCTTAGCCCCACCTCATTTAATCCCTTGAGAAGACACCCTATTGTGGAATTACCTTCTAACCTCTCTTCTCCAGGAATACTTTCAGTGTTGGGGACTCTAAGGATTTTCTACATAAAAATTTGTGTGATATCAGTTTCTTAAATACAGTTCACATTTGTTGGTGTGGAAAGTCTTTCTAACAATTCAGACATAGGTCTACTATAATTCAATAGATAAATCCTAGAGACCTAGAGAATGGTTGATAATCAGTCAAGTGTCAGAGGTGGACTTTGAATTCACATCTTCCTGATTCCACTTCCATTACTCTCACTCTCTCTCTCTCTCTCTCTCTCT